>NC_081191.1:21779117-22404764 GCF_902713425.1 Acipenser ruthenus
AGTGACTTTTCAAAAGATACACATTAGTAAAGTAACCTTCAAATCAAGCACTAGAAGATGGCAGTTCCTAAAATAATCTCAAATATGATTAATTGCTTTTTCTTGATGCAATATTTCAAGACAGGATAACTGAGCATGTTTTCCATTTTCAATATTAAAAAAAAAAAAAAAAAAAAAAAAGAGATATACTTTTGAAAAAGAGTGTCATTAGTAATTGCCCTGCGGCTCGTTTCAGAAACAATGTTTCATAGATTAACAAATGTGTTCACAGTTGGCATAGCAACCATTGCTGTAAATTTTCACTTTAAATCAATGTGCTGGTCCATTTTCAATTAAAATATCAAACCCACGCATTTGCTCTGCAGAACATGCACCATCCTGCTGCCTCTTCACATAAAAATTACTACCATTAGTTTCACAAATGAGGCTTGTGACTGTGTTCCAAAACGAAGTGAGGCTAAAATATAACTTATATAGACCACAGTATGTTTGGAGAAAAAAGGTCTGATCATTATAGAAAACTAGTGACTCATCTTCACTCCAGAACTGCTTGGTGCCACAGCTCTGCTACAGGAGAAGATGCACTGCCAGCAAACATGAACATCTATCTTACAAGTGCTTCTGGCACCCGCAGAGCGTCAGAACAGAGAACAAAATAAGGACAAAACAATCTAAGATGGTTGAATCTGGCAATTCAAAAGGTGGTCGGGTTTCCTACGTGATTATAAGAAATAACCGTTTGAACAACCGCTGAGTACCGTGTGTATCTTCAGGGGTTAAAAACTAACAACAGTGTGTGTGTATATATATATATATATATATATATATATATATACACACACACACACACACAGTGCCTTACAAAAGTATTCAGACCCCTGACCAATTCTCTCATATTACTGAATTACAAATGGTACATTGAAATTTCGTTCTGTTTGATATTTTATTTTAAAACACAAACTCAAAATCAATTTTTTTTTTTTTTTTTTAAATTTAGTCGTCGCCAATTATTTTTACCCCGGTTTTCACCCCAATTTAGCATGCCCAATTATTATCTGTATCCCCGGCTCACCGCTCGCAACCCCCCCGCCGACTCGGGAAACGGAGGCTGGAACACGCGTCCTCCGAAACGTGCTCCTTCCAAGCCGTCATTTTTCGCACTGCAGATCCACAGCAATGCCACCAGACCTATAGTGCCGGAGGACAACGCAGATCTGGCGGCTCCGCTGCAGAGCCACAGGCGCCCTATCTGCCACAGGGGTCGCTGATGCGCGGTGAGCCGTGGATTCCCCTGCCGACCTAAGCCCTCCCTACCCAGGCAGCGCTCAGCCAATTGTGCGCCGCCCCCTAGGAACTCTCGGTCACGGTCAGCTGTGACATAGCCTGGATTCGAACCTGCAATCTCCAGGCTATAGGGCACATCCTGCGAGGAGTGCCTTTACTGGATGCGCCACTCGGGAGCCCCCCAAAATCAATTATTGTAAGATGACATTGGTTTTATGTTGGGAAATATTTAAGAAAAATAAAAAAACTGAAATATCTTGCTTGCATAAGTATTCAACCCCCACACATTAATATTTGGTAGAGCCACCTTTCGCTGCAATAACAGCTTTAAGTCTTTTGGGGTACGTATGTACCAGCTTTGCACACAGTGTCGGAATGATTTTGGCCCATTCTTCTTCGCAGATTTGCTCCAGGTTGTTCAGGTTGGTTGGACGACGCTTGTGGTCCGCAATTTTCAAATACTGCCACAGATTCTCAATGGGATTGAGATCAGGACTTTGACTGGGCCACTGTAGGACATTCACCTTTTTGTTCTTGAGCCACTCCAATGTTGCTTTGTGCTTGGGATCATTGTCCTGCTGAAAAGGTGAATTTCCTCCCAAGCTTCAGTTTTTTAGCGGACTGAAGCAGGTTCTCTTGCAGTATTTCCCTGTATTTTGCTCCATCCATTCTTCCTTCAATTTTAACAAGATGCCCAGTGCCTGCTGAGAAGCATCCCCACAGCATGATGCTGCCACCACCATACTTCACTGTAGGGATGGTGTGTCTTGAGGCATGGGCAATGTTAGGTTTGCGCCACACATAGCGCTTTGAGTTTTGGCCAAAAAGCTCTATCTTGGTCTCATCTGACCACAAAACCTTTTCCCACATCACAGCTGGGTCACTCTCATGCTTTCTGGCAAACTCCAGTCGTGCTTTCAGATGGTACTTTTTGAGTAACGGCTTCTTTCTTGCCACCCTCCCATACAGGCCAGTGTTATGCAGAGCTCTTGATATGGTTGACTGGTGCACCATTACTCCACTCCCAGCCACTGAACTCTGTAGCTCCTTCAAAGTGATTGTTGGCCTCTCTGTGGCTTCTCTCACAAGTCTCCTTGTTTGAGCGCTGAGTTTTGAGGAACGGCCTTTTCTTGGCAGTGCCTGGGTGGTGTGATGCAGCTTCCACTTCCTGATTATTGATCCAACTGTGCTCACTGGGATATCCAAACACTTGGATATTATTTTGTACCCTTTCCCTAATCTATGCATTTGTATTACTTTATCTCTAAATTCTGTAGAATGCTCTTTGGTCTTCATTTTCCTTCAGATTCACAGCCTGACCAATGATCCTTCAACAGTGGGGTTTTTAGCCAGAAAATGTGACAGCAACTTTAATGGTTCACAGGTGGAGGCCAATGGTAAGGTAATTGTGTCCTCGTTAGGGCAATTTCTTTCATCGGTGTAAACTGGGAGCTTCCACAGCACAGGGGTTGAATACTTATGCAAGCAAGATATTTCAGTTTTTTATTTCTTAAAAATATTTCCCAACATAAAACCAATGTCACCTTACAATAATTGATTTTGAGTTTCAGTGTTTTAAAATAAAATATCAAACAGAACGAAATTTCAATGTACCATTTGTAATTCAGTAATATGAGAGAATTGGTCAGGGGTCTGAATACTTTTGCAAGGCACTGTATAATTATATATATATATAAATGTGTTTTTTTTGTTTTTTGTTTTTTTTAAAACGTAAGAAAATGGTAACAAAAATATGTAGAATGTTAACCTTTATTTTATTTTTATTTTTTATGTTGGATGATTATTACAGTGAGACCAGATTCGGTCACATTAGACAGAGTGGCCAGAAAGCTACTAGGTAATAAACAAACTGGTACACTAACAAGGCCTGGGTGCACAGTGCACAGCGTTAAACGTTCAACCAGATGTCGTATTGCCGTGTAAAACTGAACGTGGTTGTGCTTTTAAAATCTATTTTTATTGCCGCTTATCTTATGGGCTCTATTATTAACATTGTTACTGGTCCCGATTTTATATTGTGCTGATCAGGGTGTTGATTCAAAAATTGGATATTTCAAATATAACTTTATTGGGCCAGCAGTGTGGAGTTGTGGTTAGGGCTCTGGACTCTTGACCAGAGGATCATGGGTTCAATCCCAGGTGGGGACACTGCTGCTGTACCCTTGAGCAAGGTACTTTACCTAGATTGCTCCAGTAAAAAAAAAAAAAAACTGTATAAAATGGGTAATGTACATAAAAACAATGTTTAAAAAAAATAATGTAATTGTATGTAAAAATAATGTGATATCTTGTAACAATTGTAAGTCGCCCTGGATAAGGGTGTCTGCTAAGAAAGAAATCAACAACAACAACAACAACAACAACAATACACGTCTTGTGCTAAAGAAACTACACAGCAAAGATTGGCCAACTCATTACATAAAGATTTTATGCTACATGTTGTATGGTAATTGGGTTAGTCCATCCTTCTAAAGCCAAGGGGAGAACAGTCTACATGTTGCTAGAAAAATGTAGAATGAAATCTGTTGCTTCTGCATTGATCCTTCAAATTTCAGGGGACACTATTCTACAGTATGTAGAAACTGTAGATAGAATGTTGATGGACAATACAGAGAAGAAAATACATAGATGATATTTCCTATCAAAAGGTGTCCACATAATTTACCAGCATTTTTTTTCAATATAATAAAATACATTTTATTCTTAAATGTAAATACAGAATTGCATCAATAATATTTACCATTACCCTCATCGTTTTTTGTTCTGAATTTGTTATTTTTGGCTTGAATGTTTTTCTGCTGTGTAAATAAACGTGTAAATAGAGAAGTTGAAATGTGATTATTCTAGTTTTTATATGATTTTGAACAGAATTCTTAATGCCAGGTGAGGATTTTTTTTTTTTTTGTTGCTACAAATCAGATATCGGTAACTGTGTAACAATATTTGCAAGCTGCATTTGTTGCACTTCAATGTTCAAACGGCTTTAAACAAAAAGTAGGACTTGCTTTATCCATTACTGTTAAGCTGTATCAAATGAAAGCCTTTATTTGAGACAGAATGACCACTGAAAACACAACTTGGGAACTAAAACATAACATACCATTAACACACCGCTGCACTTTAAAATGAACGCTCTAATGCTTCAGCATCAGTACCACACTGGCTTTAATTAATTTTTTTGTAATTTCCAATAGACTATAATGCCAACACAACATTAAGTTTAAAACAGTTCATCATAGTAAATGGCTTTTTTCAAGGAATATAGTAATAAGGGTGTCAAGTTTAATGCCGTTAACTGGCAAATTGGTCATTAAATAACCAGGATGGACCGATTAACACTTATTTACTTGCCTATACCACCTATAAAAAAAAAAAAAAGAAAGAAAAAAAAAAAACAAAATCGATAAGGAGAGTCTCTCACAATATCCCACACCGGCTTTGCATTCATTTTCTCCATTTGTTTTTTGGTTTTTTTGCCAGTGAAACTAGTCACATGACTTTTTACATCACTTTCATTGGCTGATTTATTCTATGATGTAATGTTGCTTCTACAAAAATCAATAGTCCTTTCATACAGTTGCTTGCAACAAAGTTGCCTGAAACTTGTAGCTTACACATCACTTTCTACAAATATGAAACAGGCAATTAAAGATTGTGTTGTATTTATAGCTTAAGGGGGATTATTTATTGATAGGTACAAAAGGTACAAACCTTTTCTTGAATGTAATGTTTGTCTTTTACATTCAGTTTTACTTCAAAATTATTTCTCCCTTGCATTCAAAACACCCCAGTTATCTTTACTATGGATAAACTTTCTCCAACAATGTAATTGGTGAACCGCAGAAGGTCCCCTGAAAAGGTCCCACAGTGACATGCAGAGCTCTACAAGAACGCATCCAGTTTAACAAGAAATACAGGCACCAATATATCACTATTTGTTTAATTTGTTTCAAGTAGCACTTTGATGGTGTAATTAAAGTAATTATCCAGATTATTAGCTAAACATGCAAGTAGATTTTATTTTTAGGTTGTAGCATTTTTTGTTCCTCACAAGCTAAAAAAAAGTGCTTAAAATGTATTCATAAACATAATCGCAGTCTATGATTTTATGTATCCTATTTCTTCAAGCGATTTACTGTGTGCATATTTAGTTTTAAAAGAAATTACTATTCACCATGTAGTGTCACAGGCAGAGACAGATGGACAGACACAGGATTAGGCAAAGTTGTAAAAAGAAAAAGGCAGACATGATGTTTACAGTTACTGCTAGCAGTTCAAATTGCCCTTCCTGTTGGGCACATCTGTTTTCACTGCAAGACGAACACTGTATATAAAACATATCAATATTTTATAATGGCAACTTACTGCAGAAGCAGATGTACAATAGTTTAAAAAAAAAAAAAACACCTTCATACCAGTATGTCCATGCATCTGAAAAAGCTTTAAAAACATTTGTAATTCTGTACAGTAATTGCAGCTGTGTCCTCCAACTCCAAGATTGGAATTCATTTTAAACATGACAATTAAAACTGTGCATTTCATTTCTTTTTTTTTTAATAACATGATTAAAGGAATATCAAATGTGTGCCTATTTTTACTATGCTGATTTCTTCTTGTTTTGAATCACTGAGCAACAATTGCTGGAGGCAACGTTGAAATGACCGAACAATGAAGTTTTATTTTGCAGTCTGATTGTGTTTCCATTAAAATCCCAGGACAGAGATATGGGACCTGCATTCTAATGTCTTATACCATGTTTTGCTGTGTCTGGTCTGTCATGTTGTATATCTCTTGTGGGTTTACAGTTCTGCATAAAAGCACTTGCCATGAACTGCATTATGCCCGTGTTATAGTATTAATGCAGCTGTTTGAGAAATACCCTTGCTGCTTAAATGTCTAACTGATGTCATGAGCCAGCTCGATCGCCCAAAACAGCGCAACATCCAACAAGTTGTTGATGCTCTCTCCGAACTGACCAAATAACATTGTAAATGAATGTATTGATGGTGTTTTATTTGTTTGCATCATTAATATTTGACACAACAGTAAATCCAAGACAACTTAAAAGAAAGGAGAGAATCTCCGACAGCACGAGCCTCCTCAGATCACTCCTGTCAAATTGTAACTGGCTACTGAGGTCAACTTCACAGTTGCCAAGTCCGCTTAGAAGAAGCAGAATTGGGCTTGTTTTTTGAGAGTCGCTGGTTGGAACTTGCATAAACACCCATACTCTAACATGGGTCGCTTGTTTTGAAAGGCAGTGTTGCTTTTTTTTTTTTTTTTTTTCTCTCGTGAGACTTGGCAACACTGGTAACCTTCCCCGTCTGTCTCACAGCAGGCAGTGCCAATTTTGGGAACGAACTAATGCTGCACTTCAGTCAGTTTCATCAGTATCCGCCACCTCCCTTTCAAGTGCCCACTACCCGTATTTGCCCAAGCGTGGTGTTGAATGCTTCCTCAGCAGCTGACAGTCATCTGGACAGGTAGGGTTTCTAAGCCAGGGTAGTATACACAGCATCACCTGATCCCCTATATGCCATATTGCCTGAATGAAAGGGAGATATTATATTATATATATATATATATATATATATATATATATATATATATATATATATATATATATATATAAAACTGCAGTGTACAAAATTGAAGGCATATGAAAGAAAAGGTTTTTTTTAAATGTACACAAAAAAGTTTAAAAGATTAAAATATCTTCAGCTGTTTAAAAAGAAAAGTAAACAGATATAGAGATAGAGATATAACATCTCCGCCGGTTTTCAGCCATGGTGATCTGCAATACCTGTTGGTCAGTTTCATTTTATACCTCCGAGTTTATTTTTAATTAATGAGTTGTAAGATACATTAGTTGAAACAGTATACACTACTAATGACATTTAAAAAAACTATTTGGGCAAGAGTAGTAAAACACATTATTAACCAGCCAGGCACAAGGTATTTTGTTTCATTACAGCAGCTTAGATTCACTCGTGTACCAGTTCTCTGCGCATGGAAACCGTCTGCAGAGAATTCACGTCTTGACATGTAACTCGCAAGTATTTCTGGGGGAAATCAGTAGTATTTCCTGCCCAACTCATGTGATAATACGGGTAACTCGGAAAAGCATGGAAACGTCACCTTTTTCATCAACTCGAGTTCTGGGAGAATTCATGCCAATTTGAGCCCACTCGAGTTGCCGGCAACAAAACATCTTCATCTCTATTCTTTTGAATACATAAATAAAAAAAAATAAAAAATGGCACAGGATTACATTATCTGGTAAACATGCTTGTGCTTTGCACAAAAATACATTGTCCTTTAATGCAGCCAGGTTGGGGGAATGCACCAAAATTATTTTATGTGTTATACAGTATGTTGGGGGACATTGTTCTGTGGCATATTTTATGTTCAATTACAAAAAAAAGCATACAAATTAAGTTATAAACATGCTCAGTAACTTGTGTTACTGAACTTCCTTTTAAAAGCAAACCTTTTACTGATTACGTCAATTATGTCAAAGAGATTTTGTTTTATCTTTTACTGATTACGTCGATTATGTCAAAGAGATTTTGTTTTTAAGTTTTAGTAATGCCACTTCACTACTACCGTATGATCACCTACCTGCTTATTTTAAATACAACAGTTTTGAGAGCAACCTTTTGAAGATAAGGGTTCTGCAATACTAAACTGCTTGCTAATGTGCAATGTGTCTTAGAACAGGCCTGTTCATTTCAGGTAAAGGGTAATCACTCTCTCAGCCACAAGCATAAGAGACTCTAGAACCAAGGCAGAGAAGCCTTGTGAACAGACAATGATCACCTTTCTTAATGGATGGACACTGGTTTCTGAAATCTTGAATCTTAACACAGTTCTGCTTTCCACTCCAAAGAAAAAGCATTGATTAGAAGGCTAAAACTATGTGAAAGTTGCCGTAGGTACCTGCTGTGCTTTCACAATGTTGTCAGAAATGTTTAGTCAGAAATGGCATGATTCTCCATTTTACAGAAGCATTCAAATGGAAGACCCATTTAAAACTGGGAAAACGTTTAGAACTATGCAGCAACTGAAACCTTTTTGATTTATCTCTGATCTCTTTTGTACCCTTGTTTTCTTCAGAATCAAAATGCTAAACCTGTATGGTGGCTCATCGTTGAGTTTAACAACAGTTCGTTGAGCTCCACCTGTTGACTTTAACTACTAACTAAGCTACTAACAACCAAACAAGCAAGGGCCGAATGGCATCCCCTTGTTTGTAAACGTTCCTATGTTCTTAACAGTTCGGTGTGCACAGAGGCTCACCGGTGAATAAAACAATGCACCCTATATCTGTGTTTATGTGTGTGTGTGTGTTTTTATGTTTAATACTATCAACTGAAAAGAAAGAAAATCACATTCATTTTTTATAGTCAACCTGCGTCTAAATTACAATGTGCGTTCCCACAAGCAAATCTGTAGTCGCGCTGTAGAGCCCTGTTCCTTGGGAGTTCACACTCAACAAATTAAACTTAATGATTATACAGAATCACCCGGCAAACTCGTTTACTTTTTTTATACACATTTATATATAAGTGTCATTAATAAGAGACATGTGTCCGTATGTTGCACTTCAGAGTTTTGCATACAGACTGATGAAACCTGCTATGACCTTCTTTAGAGAGTTACTGAATAAAGATATTAGGCATGCAATGATAAATTATGTAATCAGTGAATCATAACTTTGTGTTCTTGAAACTGTCTATATTTAGGTAGGTTTGTATCTTGATTTGTGATACACAATCAAAACCTCATTGCAATTCTCCAAGTGTTTCTTGAATTAAGAATAAAATAAGTTTTGATAGTTTGTATGAAAACATACTCTCTCTAACTAATTTGAGTTAACAAAAGCCATTATTAAATCAACATTTGATCTTGCTCTACATCACACAAGTAGGCTATCATGACCATGCCATCTAATACATATTAGTTTTAAATCTTTTAAAAGATTTTTTTTTTCAGTGAAACTTTACATGTCATCAGTATAAATAACTTCCATACAGTATCATTAAAAAAAAAAAAACACACACAATGGTTTGAAAACATATTCGTAAGCTTTTCAAAACAGTTGTTTAACATGGTGTTTTTCTGTATAAATTACTTGTATGTTACAGATAGCTTTGAAACATTGTGGGACTAAGTCGATTAGAATATGAATTCTAGAACTATGTCATGGTTTCTTAGAAAGTAATACAGTGCAACACCAAACACACGGATCAGTGTAAGTGAACAGTATTTCTACCCCAATGAATCCATTAAGAATTGTGAGTTTCTAGAGGGCATAACAAAACGCACATCAGCTTTCCTAAAGCTACTGTTAATACGTCAGGCTTTACTTCACTTTCAGACAGTTATGTTTAAGAAAACAAATAAAATCGTAGGCCTATCGCTATGTGTAATTCACGTCATCTGTGAGAATACACAGCTGTAATTAATATAATTTGGAGGAAAATGCATAAACGTTTTCTAGTATTATCACGGCGCAAACAATAAATCATCTATATTTCAATCAGACAGAATACACTTTAAACTGACACACGCTACTGGCATTATACCGGTATCCGGAATATGGGCTGTGTAGAGCAAGAATGGAATTAGAACCACATTTTGCTTCTATGGGGAAAGAGAAGCCGGTTTTATTTTTTTAAAATAACTTTCTCGACAATAAAGCCTGTCCTCAATTTTTTTTTACAGACTACAGTTCAATAACGAATGTAATAATTTACCTTGAATAGTATAACGTTGCATAACACTGTAGATAAACGTTTACTTATTTTTAATTTCTTCCCTCTAAATCCGTAATGAAAACCGGGGAGGTTCCCCAATGCTTTTAAACTCATAAATGGCAAGTGGTCTACCACAAAAAGAAAGACCGTATAATTACATTTATTTTCAGAACAAATAGAGAAGACGGGAAATAATTATCACAAACATTGGAACAATCTACAATAGCCTGGCCACATGTGCAAGTGGTATGATTCTCTAGTCTTTCGCGGCTACTCACCAGCCCTTCAATCTGGATCTGCTTGACGGGGGAGTCGAGGGTGTTACTTGGGGTTGGAGTTGGGGTTGGGGTTGAAGTAGGCGTTGAGGTAGGGGTTAGAATCGGAGTCGGAGTTGATACTTCATCTTCAGGTACAGCAATTGCCGAGGCCGAATCTTTGCAAGCTGCCATCTTTCCTGGTTCAGAAGTTAGAAAGGGGGAAATAGTCACCGGAAAGAGTACCTGTAGATATAGGCCAGACTGAAACAAATGCCTTCAGACCTTATTTAGTTCCTTAATTTAAACTAATTGTACTATATAATATATATAATATGTCCCACCGAAATACTCAGCACTAGTATATTATATTAAATACAGGTAGGACACAGGAAACATTAAAATAATAGTCTATCACTATTACAAATGTGTTAATTATTATTTTACCAATATATTTTCAACCGCTGCATAATTATCATATGTATGTTCTTTTGGTTTAGTCATGGGTTGTAGAAAAAAAAAATCCGAACCCGAGAACTCGAAATCAGTGGTAGGTACTGTATTTACTTTAAAGTATGGTGTTAAAATATTCATATCGTTCAGCCGGGAAATTTTGTCCGAGGGAAGCAATTTGTAGGAGCACAGCGGAAGCACGTGTTTCGCATGCTCGTGTATGTGTGTGTGTCAGTTTCGTGCTGTTTCAATATCTGAAGCAGTTTTTCTCGTTACATTAGTTCGGTTTTAAAAGTTTCCTTCGGTATATGACATGTAAATAATAAGTATATTGTGTATAAGACTATATAAAAACAGTTTTTGTTGCACTGTTTTAATGATTTCTGTCTTTAAAATAACATTATACCGGTAGTTTAGTTTAAGAAAAAATGAAAATAACTCGCCAGAAACATGCCAAGAAGTATATTAGTTTTTATAAGTACAATTTTAAATTCCGACCTCCTTTCCAAATACTGATTGATGGTACCTTCTGCCAAGCTGCGCTGAAAAATAAAATTCAGATAAAAGAGCAGATGCCGAAGTATCTCATGGGGGAAGTGCAGCTGTGTACTACAAAGTAAGTTTGACTTGCGTTACACTTCTTGTCTTTACCTAATAATATGATTTGTTAGTTTTACTTTTAGAAGGTAGGTATTCACCCTACATGTTATGCTAGTGTACCGTATTTCAAATAAAACCGTATTACACTTTCTGTTTATTTTTGTTCATTTAATATTGTCTATAAACCTTAGAAATTGTCTATAGGTTAGGGTTATAATGATTTATTATTATTATTATTATTATTATTATTATTATTATTATTGTACGTCATTGGTTTTAGTAGAACTAGAAGTATTGGTAATTAAGGTGATGTTTGTTACAAATATGTCGAAACATATTGTAGCAATGCATTTTAAGCCAGTTGAGAACTCAAACTCATTAAATTGAGGGTTGTTTATATGTTTTGTAGGTACTGTATTGTCTGTAAAATCTGATGGCAAAAATATCATTTGACTAGTTGTGCTGCTCCGTGAATGTGTCATTTCTGGTCTTTCAATACTGTACAATCTCTATCCCTCAATGAAGACCATGGAGTAGTACAGTAGCAGGATCTGTTTTACTAAGTGTGTGATGTCATGTTTAAACAATAGTTTCGTCTTGCAGCTGTGTTTTAAAGGAACTGGAATCACTTGGGAAGGAGTTATATGGAGCAAAAATAATTTTACAGAGGTTTCAGGTTCGGAACTGTGCACATATTAAGAGTCCTGTTGGTGCATCTCAATGCCTGCTGTCAATGATTGATGACAATAACCCTCACCACTACTTTGTAGCCACACAGGTAATTACATCTTTGTTGTATTGTACTAATTTGTGAAACTGATTTTTTTATGGCTGGTCTGCATTTCTGTCATTAATAGTCATTGAGGAATCACATAGGCATTTTTTTGTATCACCATATTCATTTATTTTCATCAGCAGTTTAAATGTGTTTTTTTATTAAGCTAAGTGTGACAAATGAAGCTGTAGTGTGTTACTTAGATGTCCTTCAACTGAAATTAAAATGGTGCTGCTAAGGTAAGTATTCTTATGTACTCAAATGGTTTACTTTGCATGAGTTTCATGGCTCACTTCAAATATAATTTTTAATATTTCCTTTCGGTAGGACCAAGACCTGACAGCATCAGTAAAGAGGATACCAGGGATCCCTCTGATATTTATCATACAAAACACAATGGTTTTAGACAAACCTTCCCCTAGTTCTACTGCCCACGTCCAGGCTGTGCAAACTGGACAACTGGTGACCGTTCAGCAGAAACAAAGCATTCAAACCCTGAAGGAGGAGCAGGGGTTAGTGAATTCAACAGAGCGCAGGGGCAGGAAACGCAAAAGGAAAGGTGGGCCAAATCCCCTGAGCTGTCTGAAGAAAAAAAAGAAGATCCAGGGGCCGCAGCAGCAGAAGCCTGCTGGGGAGAAGAAGAAAAGGAAACGCCACAGGAAGCGTACAGGAGGGGGAGGTTTGCAGGTGGAAACCATCGCTCAGATTGAAAAAGCTTAATACAGAGACTGGGGATGGTTTTTTTCCATATTATTAAATTGAAAACTCCCAACCGGAATACATTATGAAGACTGCGACAAGCTATGGTTTAACCACCTTTCTGATTTCATGAGACCACTCTAGGTAAACCAAACCACACAAATCTGTAAAAAGCTGATAGGTAAAACTATAAGAAATTAATTCAAGAAGACAAACGTTAAGACTAAAACTGATGAAAGCATTAGGCGAAACAATTGTCTGACCAATGTTCTTATAATGTACTGTTGTGAATGTTTAAAGTTATGTATAAACAGTTGAGAAGCCAAAGGTCTTTATCGTGAAGTAATTTATACAATGCTGCTGTAAAACAACATTACAACCCATAGACAAATAGTGCCCCTATAAGCAGTTGTTGCAGTGATACTTGGAGTCCTTGGATACCAGACCTATTCTTACCCTTTGTGGTTCTGGAATTCTGTTGTGCCTCCACATACCAACTTTAATTTCTGTGCCATGAATAGTTTTTCTTCAATAGCAGCAAGTTGACAACTAATTCTGTAAATCTTTCTAAAGAGTAAAACTCTGTACACCATTGCTGTGCTATTTTAGGGGTAGCAAGATTCCATCAGTTTTTGTATTTGGTAATATCAACATGGGGCTCATTCAAGATGTGGCTAATAAAAGGTGTAATCATTCACCAGATGTGTCGGATTGTAGGAATCAGGCTCATACTAAATCTTCACTGAATTTGTAATCCCTCCATGGTTCCCTGGACCTTGTCCAACATTTAATCAATTAAAGGCACACAGACAAAACTTATTTCTGATCAGTTCAGAGCAGATTTAACTGGAGCCAAGTTGTTTAGATTTAGTAAAAATAATGAATCTCAACAATGAAGTAATAAAAACAGAACATGATTGGGTGCAGGATCTCTGTTCACATGCACTATTTTCAGTTGATCTAAAGTGGCTAATCTAAATATTGCTGCTGTTAAAATATGGAAATAATAAAGGACCCAAGGTTCTGAAAATGAATGATCCAAATGTGCATCTAGTTTCCGTCGTATAAATTATGGCAGTATTTAGGTCAGTTGAAAATACTGTTAACTTAATTCTATAAAATTAAAACAAAATGCTAGTGTCTGAAACCTTTTAGACCAGACACAGGCAATCGAATGAGTGAGTGAGTGATTGGCAGTTCCTGCTTTAGCGCATGCTTGTTAACAAAGCAAGTCATCGATAGGCCGATTCAATCCACGCCCCCTCCTTTCGCTCCTACTGGAAGGGAGGATTTTTTCATATTGTTTTCATCCATGATTTTGATTGACTGTCTCCTCGTGTGTTTGTTGAAATGAAAGCATAAAAGTAAGAGCAGTTTTTTTTTTTTAAATATATATTTGGATGTTTTTTACGTGTTCTCTTTAGTCTAGATAAGTCAGTCTAGTAAGTTTGCGCACCCTCCTATCTTTTCTGTATAAAATGCCTTAAATTCACGCTGATCTAGTTTTACGTTACACCAAGAATGATTGTGTAAACTATTTGAATTTGAAATTCTGAAGTGAAATACGAATTTAAAAAAATAAAGTACTTCAACTTTTAAAAACAAATTGTTATAAACTTTATTTTCTGCTAAATTAAACATAAATAAAGGCTTTTTCCCCCCACATATGCCTAGTTCTTCTCCATAACTATGTGTGTCACTTTAAGAGTGGACAGGTGTCATATGAATGACCATGACATTTTGTGTTGTCACTGGTAAAATATTTAGTGACCAGTCACGGTGACTGGCAGCAGTTTTCTTAGTGGAAACAGCAGAGCCAATCCTTTTGTGGAACCAGCCCCCTTTCCTTGTATCTATAGTAATGTGCAACTGCAGTTCGGAAGAGGTGGCTATTGCCAACTTAAAGAAAATGAAGAAACTAAAAAACTTTAAAAGCAAGTAGATTCCCCTCACCCCGACATCAACATGGGACGAAAGTAGTGTTGAGGTGTCTGTGGTGCCTTATGGTACAGGCAGGGGGGTTCAAAATGACTTTTAAAACATTCTCTGTGGTGCAAGAGTGCAGCAGCGCTACAAGCCATTGAGTTTCCTTGACGCTTGGTTGGTCAGCTTAGACGGCACAGGAAATGAAAAAAAAAAAAAAAAAAATCTCAAAATATCTCTTACCTTAAATAAAATGTCGAAGAAACTGAAGCAACAGTCAAATCTATTTGCATTTGGAAAATCTACATCTGGCCAACTCCCGAGGAGGAGGAGGAGTTAACAGAGTGTTAGTATTTTAGCCAATAACTGAAAAATAAAGAAATGTGTTCACTTCCCTGGATTTTTGATGTAGTTGTCTTCCCTGGCATTTGATTAATATAATTATATTTCCTGGTATTTTATGTATATACTGTACTTTACTCACTGGTATTTCATGCACACAGATATGTTATTTATTGTATATAGTTCCCTGTCATTTTTTGTACAGAATAAAATTGCTGCTTTAGAAGGCAGAGCAGACTAACGTGGATCTGCACCTGGTGATGCTCAATCTGAGGAACACACCAGTGACAGGTATGGAATTCTCACCAGTACAGATGCTTATGGGTTGAGTCTTGAGAAGCACTCTCCTGCAACCTGCCGCACCCAAAGGAATTCACACCAAGCTGAGATATGTCCAAGCTAAACAAGAAACGTACTACAACACGCATGCTAAAGCACTACCAGTGTTACACCTAGGCAGTACTGTGTAAATGGAGACTGCTCAAGGCTGGCGGCCAGAGAGGTCTGAGCCACGGTCCTACAATGTTGTGTCTACGTTAGGTCAGTGCTACAGGAGAAACAGATGACACCTGAGGAAGACCAACACCAACTTCAGAGTGAATTCAAAAGACGAGTGTGACCAACAGGATGTATGTGAACAACAAACTGTCCAAGATGTTGAGCCAAATTCTGAACTAGTGTTGGCGGAGACACAGAGAAATGCAGAACCTGAGGCTTTCCAGAATGCAGGGCCAGTTCAGCACACTATAAGCGGAAGGGCAATGATTCCTCCTTCCAGATTCCATGATTTTGAAATGAGCCAACGGTAAAGGTTGGGCACCAACGGGTCATGTGCTGGCAACCTCTGACCCAGAGGCAAGTGCTAATGGACATTCAGTGAAAGGACTTGTTATGGTCAATGTTAAAGGGTTCATACAGTTGGTAAAAAAAGGATTACAAATAAATATATTAAAGTTGTAAGGGGGAGATTAAAATTGAAAAGGGGGATGAGGGCAATGTACCCCCTATTTATGCCCTCGCTCGATCCCTGTTCCACGCCAATCACTCACATCCATTCCTCCCTCTCCTAGCATGTACTCAAAGTCAGTCACCCCCAACTGCATTTCCCCTACCCCTCAACCACTCACCCCCTCGCACAAGTTAACTCCTGAGGGACCCCCATCCTCCCTTCGATCGTCACAATATATTTAAAACAAAAAAACACAGGATCAACACAGCAGCTCTTGAGCCTCTATTTGAAAGTTTTAGACAGCAAAAAGTAAACAAACCAGAGTATGCTCACACAGGAATAGTGATCTCTATGGAAAGCCATCTGGGTCAAAAATGCGTTGTGGTGCAGCGAGTCAGAATCTCATGGGGCAAAAAAAAAAAAAAGGCAAGCACGTAATTCTGAAATGCTGCGCTTAAACAGTGCCCAACTTGCTGGAAATGTTGTGTAGTGATTTTTATATAGATTGTATATATTACATATGTTTTGTTGCGACTTTCTGTTATGTGGAATGTAATAAACGAGAACCAAAACGGTGAGTTTTTTCCCCTTCATTTTACAACGCCATTTCCACATTTGTTTTATTTGAAATGTTTAACGTTAAATTTCAATTTTCATTTGATTGTTCAGCTACAAAAAGGCACAAGTAAACCTCATGTTATGACTTTGTCAAAAAAAGTAAAAAATAAATAAAATGCAGTTCCTCGTGTTCCTCTGTCGAATAATACTGAGCAAAGACTAATTGAAGACATGTCAGATGATAGAGGTTTGCAGGTGAATCAAAAACTTTGCTCTCCAAATTGATTCTGAACAACAGTATGTATTTATTTATTTATTTATTTGTATTTTTTTATTTAGGATGCCCAATTCTTTTTACCCCCGATTTTCTCCCCAGTTTGAAACGTCCAATCATTTCCACCCTCAACGCAGTGATTCCCCACACAGCTGCTCAGTAGAACTGACGGTTCAGTGGGTGTCCCCCGGTACCATGACTGAACCAGCTTCTACACTCAGGAAATCGAGAGCAGATGTCAGCGAGCTACCGACCTCTGAAGGACAAAGGCCCTGCAGGTGTCTGCTTTTGAGCGCACTGGGCACCTGGCCCGCAGGGTTCGCTGTAGCGTGATGAAGATTAACAGCTCTTGCTAGTTTTGCCTCCCTAACCCACAGGACCGCCAAAACCAATGCAACGCTCCCTTTGGGATCCTTAGTAAAGACTGGCTACTTCTCACCACCAGGATGAGAACTTGCGCTGTATGCACACCGCACAGCTCTGCTTTTACCAGGTGAGCCACTCAGGGACCCCTCAACAGTATGTATTTTTATAGGTACTGTAACTTCACTCTGTTAATACTCAGTACGTGTTTCCTAAATAATACGGTATCCTTATTATTTAGGTACCCCTGAATATATACCAGAATGTTATCAAGATTTGAATGACAAACTTAGTATCAATCCCAGACTTGCTGTGGTGACCCAAATGTGTTTTTTTGGGGGGTTTTTTTTACACACCAATGCAGAGCAACTTAATGGGATATTTGTTCATTATTTTATATGGCCATTGCCAAGACTGTACCAACTTTCCTTTATTCATCAGGATAGTTTACATGGAGCCAATAAAGCTGATTAGGGCAAACATGTATAGTAATTCCCCCTAGAAAAATGCTTTAGATCTTGAATTTGTTTCAGGAAGCTTGTGTGAACGCTCACACTTATATATTTGTTACGTGTACTTGACAATGGCTATCATCGTACAATTAATATCTATGTGCAAGTTACTGTTTCTTTCCCCCAGCTACATAATCAATTGGTTGTCCAACAACGTAAGATGACACAAGTGTAACGGCATGATTATTTGCCATCATGATATTTACTGGACAGCAAATACAGTGCAGTGTTAAGGATGGTGATTAAGTATGACATGACTTGACATGCTGTTGCTTATTTGCAATATACATAAACATCAAATGAATGCTACAGTAAAAACCACACCTTAAGCTTGGTATATTAGGTGCATCATGTAATCATACTCACCTACATATACTAACGTTAAGATATGATATCCACATTCCAGTCCACTTCAGACACCACATATTTTTTTATAAAATGACCATGCCTCAATAAGCCTATTGAAAAATACTGTAATACCCGACTATAATGGGTTCTGACAGGTCGATGGTGAGAATAACCAGGCAGAAATAAATACATAAATAGGAACAAAAAATCCCTTTGACATGACACTTTACAAAAGAAAATGTAACAAATTAACCCCTGGGCATTATTATTATTCTTTTTATGTTCTAAATTACATAAGAACATAAATTACAAAGACTTTTTTCTAGCTTTAGGGACAACAAAGTATTTTACCAAATCTAAGTATTTTAAATTCAAGAATTTTGCTCAAATTTGACCGCTGTCAAATGAGACAATCTTTGAGTTATCGTTGAGTGCAAACACATCTTGATCAACTTCAGTCTGGAAAAGCTACGCTCACCAGAACCAACTATCACTGGAATGAACTTCAGTTAGTTTACGGTTTTGTGTTACAGGTAATATTTTACAAAATGTACCCCGTATCCAATCACATCCATATTTGTAATAATTTGTAAAAAGGAAATTCTGCCGCATCTCATCCATGGCGAAACTCATAGCAGCCTGTAATATTTCTCTCTTGGGGAAAAAAAATAATTTGAAAACAAACATGTACTTGGAGGGAATTTTACATATGGGTACATGTACTTTTATTATTATTATTATTACTACTACTACATTCAGAAAGTGTTGCTGGGTAAAAAAAAAAAAAAAAATCTAAACAAAATGAATAGTATTAGAAACATTGTGCTGTGTATGTATATGTATATGTGTATGTGTGTGTGTATATATATATATATAACATAAAATCTCTTAACACCAAAATTGCTATATTAAGAAACCTTAGACAGCAGACCTGAGTAGCCCAAACATTCGACATATTAACAAAACAATAGCTTGTGAATTCAGCAACATTGAATTGTATTAATGGATTAGATTTACATAGCTGCAACAACGGATTTGGTTAACATAAATCTGATTATATGCATCTAACCAAAGCATGAGCATTTTTTAAACTAATTGTGTTTATAAACTAGAAAATCTTAACTTTCGTGGTAAATGAAAAGGCTTGCGAACACAAAATATTTTACAATGTATTGTTACCTGTTAAGTCTACTATTGCCCACATACCTTTTTGACTTGCGGAACAAAGACTTAATTGATAACTGTGTAAAAGTGTGCTGCGACTTGTTTGCTACCACTTTCCCACACGACCCGTCTCTCCTGTGTATGTGGAAGTCTGGATGGCTCATGTGAGTGTCCAGACCCAAAGAGAAACTATCATCTATGGTTGATAAGGAATAAAAAATAAAACAAATAAAATAAAAAATTAACATAGTCTACTGGCGCCAGATTTTAATGTTGCTTGTGCTATATGGGTACTCCAAATTTGCACCCCTAAGCGTTTTGAGCGCACGTAAGGAGCACATTAAATCTCACGGCAGTCCGGTTGAGTGCAGGGGGCCCTAGGCGGCTGCCTCACTCGCCTTGCCTTAAGGCCGGCCCTGTACATACATAGGATACACTTTGGAGCCATAAAAATCAAAGAAAATGAAGACAAGTATATTGTGAAACTGACCTTTTAAAAAAAATGGATTTAAGATTTTTTTTATTAGAAAAGTTATACATAACACAGCCGCTATTTTAGAAACAGTAAGTTGAGAACTAAATAAGCATTAAAACAACTCCATCTACCAAAACAGTTCTGTCACACTCGCAAATGACTATCCTTTCCATAATTAGCAGTATCTACATGTTCTTTTCACTTGTTTTGTTTTACAACAGGGGGGACATTGTTTACAATTCAAAAGCTGCATGATGTGTTCAATTATTACAAAAAAGTACTTTATAAAACATTACATGGAAAACAATTCCACCTAAAGGATTTTCATACATTTGTGGGTTCTAATTTGAAACTGCTACCATTAAATGATAAGAGTTGATTATCAAAAAAAAAAAAAATTTAAAAAGGTAAGTGCAAATGCCAAGAAAGAACCTTCACTTAAAGTATTTAACTTTCAAATTGTGGAAATATTAAATGGCACTTTACAATGTATGTTTTTCCTCTTAATAAAAATTTGCTGCTTGCTTTAAAATAAAGTACTTTTAAAATATGTATTTAAAAAACACCACGAAACACTGCTGACAAGGAGTTTATATGGAGAATGCAATATTAGAAACAAAACAAACAAAAAAAAATGCTACTTAAATAAGTCTTCTTGAATGTGTAACTATGAAACACAGCGCTTGTCTTCTGCATAGATAAGCGTTTGTGTCTTCATTAACCATGAAGGACAATGTTAAAGCTAGGTTCCATAACCAAGGTACGTTTAATACTATGATCAACTATGTGAACTGACTAGGCAGAAATGTTGTTTAAGCCAGCCATGATCCAGGCCTTATTGACAACCACCTTTAATTATTGTTTTAAAATCCCAATATTGCACACTCCATCTGAGCTACAAAACAAAACACAAAGAACAGTTTTACTCACTGACCATCTTCATTTGAAAAAAAAAAAAAAACTTCCCTATCCAATACTCAGACACGTTTAACAGAGATGAAATCAAATAAAAAATAGAAAAAAACAAAAAACAAAACTTTATACAAACAAATAAAATAACCTTATTAAATCTGCAATGACCTGGAGGAACCCTTCATACAGGGCAAATGCTCCTAGTGTGAAATGTACTAGCCATAAAGAATTATACTTTTATATAATATGGAATCTTGGTCCTGGTGTGGCGACGATATCACTGTAAGGTTCTTCTTGTGTGAGCTCAATGGCCTGCTGCTTTTTAAGTACCAAAAAGCTGTAGAATTTTGCTGCCGCTTGTTTTTTGTTGTTGTTTCGACACAGCTCGAGAAGACTGATTGATTCGGCTCCTGTTTTCGCCAAAGCTCTCTGTGAAAGATAAAATGACTAATATTTGCAACAAAAACAGCAGATGACAAAACGGCTGCAGTGCATGAATTACAATTTATCTGCCAAATCCCAGAAAACTGCACCCTAAGATGTTGGTCTACCTTCTTGGATTAGATATTCCACTTCCTATTTGGTCAGTGCAGCTATTATATACAGGTGACTCAACACTAAATTTCTATTTTCCCCATTTAACTATAAAGAAATTCCATTTAGCAAAACGTTCTCCATTTTATAGGGGATCCACATGTTCCGACTAAAGTGACGCAAAATCTTCAAGCTGACTTTGCAGCACAACTGAAGTTGGTGCAATGTGCCAATTTATTTAACCAGCCATTAAGTGAAAATGCAGTTGTGTTTGAAATACAAATGTTAATAATTTGAATAGCACAGTACTTGCAGTAAATTTGTAGGTGTTCAATGTTGAAATATGGCTGCATTGTCTTAATCTTCAATGTGATAAAATGACTTTTGGGGGGAGGGGATTACAAATCCCAAATACAAGGTACAGTTGTGTAATTTAACATTTGACCATAGGAGCTACAGGAGAACTCACATCCTCAACATGGCCGAGTCAATACGCCATATTTACAATACATTTGGTACTAGAAACTGTGCGATTTACTATAGTACTGAATTACCAAGCCGTATGATGTGTAATGTATTTAGATCTATGCGGATGGCAAAACAAAACTACAGTGAATTATGTTTGGAAGACCAATCACGCCATCATAGGATGTCCACAAGCCAGCACATCTGGAGCACAGCAAATGTAGCCTTACATGTCATTGTCGTTTAAGTCGTTTAACACAGTAGGGATACATTTATATTGTTTAATATTGCACTACTATAAAATGTGAAAATTGCAGATGGTTGATAGTTTTTGCAGGTGGTGTTGGTTTGCACCAATTCTGCAGTTAAATTGTCTGTGATTATGTTAAATATGAAAAAAAATAACACTAGCTTGTAGTATTAGAGATTTGTTATAATTTTAGCAGTGATTAAAAGGTATTTGTTGAATTTTATCATCAAGTTTTTGTTTTACACATTAATAGGCACTGTACTTGCATGTATAGACAACAGTATATTTAAACTTTACTTAACTTTTTTTATTGTAGCCTTTGTAATTTTCATGTTTTTAGTTTTGGACTTTTGTCTTCATGGTTAGGCCATATAATATAAATATAAAATAATGCCATTAGCCTAAATTAAACAAATCTATAGATCCTGCTGTTAATGGTTTGTGCCATATATTTTGACACTAAAGTAATGGTTGGTTTTTAAGTGCTAATCTTGGACTACTACGCAGTGTTAATTTAGGTAAAGCAGTCCAAGACTAATGCTAATCGAGGTCTGTGAAGCCAGCTGTAAGAGTTCAAGTTTACCTGTAAACCATGAAGCATCTGCTGAGTTCTCTTGTTCCATCTTCTTTCCTCTTGGTCCTGGTCACCTCCTTGAACCTCTTCCTCCTAAAATAAATAGACATACAATATTGAGGATTACGACGGTTGGGATAATAAAACGCGGCATTTGCAATTATTGTGGTGTTTGCTAATTTAGATTTTGCTGGTTATACAAATAAAATACAGTAGTCCTTCGCTAAACTGAGCACAGGATACCTGGTTTAATTAAATCTTTGGATTTAAAAAAACAAAATACAAAAAACGCATGCATTAATACTGCTCAATTTATTTTAAATGCATTTCCGTTTTCACTAAAATACCTTTTCTGTAATGTGTTCTTTGTACACACTACATTAACCCTCTGCAGTCCATTTATTAAGTGCGCGTCAGGTCCAATTTATTTTCACACGCGCAGTTTATTTTAGACGCGCTGTTTAAAAGTATTTTTTTTCACAGTAAAACAGGTTTAAAAGGCACTGCATATCAACAGGACACTCTGTAATGCATGTTGGGAAATGAGAGTTCAAAATGCCCAGCCAAAGATAAAATTTTAAAAAATATATATTTTTTAAACAAAATCATTCAGTATCATGATTACCCATACAGAACACCTGATACAATCAACATAACTGAGACACACATTTCCAACATTATATATATATATATATATATATATATATATATATATTTTATATACACACACAGGATCAGCACAACGCATTGTGCTGCTTTAGATCGAGTCAGAATATCATTGGACAGAAAAAAGGCACGCACGATATATATTATCAAGGCTCAAAGTTAACATCTATTTGGTAGCATTTTGCTACCCAAAACGCTTAATTTGCTTCTAGTTTGTTATGCAGTAGCATTTTTCTGATAACTTACGCTGCAATACATGATAGGAGTCCTGCATTGGGTCGGGTACCCACAAAAGCAGATCGGGTACGAATAACGTATCAGAAGATAAATGTACCGGTATTTCCTGCACTAAAGCGGGAGGCGATTAGGAAGTGTCAGCTGACTAAGCAGTTTTGTTCTTGCTTGTTTGATACGTCGCAAGATATCTTTATCATGTCTGCTCAGTGATATTAAAAATGTTTGTGAACGAGGTGAAACAAAAGCTAGTGCTGGGTTTATATCATGTAGTGGATAATAGTTTGAGAGGTAAATCAGAAGTGTGGAATTATTTTGGAATCATAGCAAATTAAAATAATGAACGTGTCTGGATTCGTTGCTTGTAAAACCTGTCATTATGTTTTTGTGAACGACAGCCACAAAACTGGTACATCATCTCTGTGAAAGCACAGGTGTAGCTCCCTTTCAACTGGTGGCACGAAAGGAATAGACAGGTATTTTATCTGTTAGAGTTAAAATATATCCAGACCACTAGAAAAAGCTATCACGCTGTACAGCCTATTGTGTAAACTCAATCTATGGAGAATGGTAGAGATATGTGTGTGAATGTGAGAGGGTGAGAGAGTCAGTTGATGCAGGCAATAGGTAAAGGACAAACACTTGCGGGTTTGGGTCGGGTTGCAGGTCTTATTAAAGCGGGTCGGGTCGTGGGTAAGAAGACGGTGTTGCAGCGGGTTGTGGGTTCGGGTCAGGACCTGTAGTAGCGGGTCCTGGTCGGAAGCGGGTCATAAAAATTGGACCTGAACAGGACTAATATATGACTGACCCCGAGTGAACATGTAGATAATTACCAGTATGAGGTTTTTTTTTGGTTTGTTTTGTTAAACGCCTACATTATTAGTATTTTCCATAAAGCAGGAAACTATTGCTAATAGAGCTTCCCGATTCGTAGAGGACTGAGGTTTGCACCGCCCCATGTAGATACGCACGAGGCCCACAATGCAAATAGTATATTAAGTTTATTCAGTGTCAAAGTCTTTTGGTGCTAATTTAATCTGTGATGGAGACTTTTTTGTTATAATGTTAACCCTGGTTTCACCCATGCTAAAAATGAACACATAATAGGTAGAGTATTACTTTTATCAATTGTGACTACGAAAGAAAAAAAAAAAAAAAAAAACTAGGGGCAAATAGCTAGCTATAACGTTACCATGATCCAAGTAACATCGTCCTTGTTTTTTTTTGTTTATCAGAACGAAGACTAAATACAATCTTGAGGTGCGTTAATTTATTTATTGTTTTTCTTTTTATAATAGATTATCACTACCTTGCATACTTCACCTGTTTAACTAGTGAAACGTGTGCTTTAACACAAAATGTATTTATATATATATATATATATATATATATATATATATATATATATATATATATATATATATATATATATATATATATATATATATATAAAATACATACAACCGTTTATCCGCCATGATCAAGCTCTTCAGCAACGCCACCCATGTGTACAGCGCTAATGCAAAGTGACTACAGGAAAGCGAATTGTGCTTACAATTTAATGTTATTTTTTGTAAACCCATACATTTTGCTACTGTGTAAATTACCAGACACTAATATAAGTGCATAAAAATTCAGCTGTCATTAATTGTAATACCCAATAACGAATTTTTTTTTTTCATAATGCAATTTATCGTGACTTCTGTTCCATACGATATTACCAAGTTATCGTAAATCGCCCCAACCCTACATTATGGACAATATGTATCCCCTTAAAATAAATGCTATTATAATATATAGCCCATACATTACATACATAGAGATGTGACTGTCTGTGGTCACGGAACCCCTGAATTTTAACATTTGTTCCCACTCAGTGTGAAAAATAGAAAAGGAGCTTTTGAATTGGTTTCAGTGCAAAGTTAAAGCGGACAGCAAACGTCAAATCAAGTTGAATATTTACACAGAACTATAAAAAATGTTCCATGAAAGCAGAGGGTGAAGCTTTAATGAGAAACAAACTTCAAAATTAACTGAAGCCTTTTGTGCAGAAAATATACCTCTGCATACATTTGATAATGCAAAACCTAACGGGAGGACGGTTTACAGTTCTGAAGCATGAACCCCGATTTGCAGATCTTGCAGTCGTTCCGAGGTGTCAACCGTGTAAATGCAGAATGATCCTTCTAATCTTGTAATAGCAAAACCACAGCTGTGTTTAAATAGACATTAATGAAAAGTATATTGTAAAATTCAATTTACAACCTAAAAAAAACTAAAAATGTCAGTGTTCAGATTACAACTTTTTTTTTCATGTTAAATAAAAAGGTAAGCGTGTTCCTGTTACGGTTGTTACTAGAAGTGTAAAAGAAAACACATTAAATACATGTTCACTTTGCACAAAAACAAAATTACAGTATATTACATGAATATATTTTTTAAAGTTCAAATCATTGTAGCCGTAACTATTCCATGATTGTCTATTTTTAGCCGTGACTGTGCCGTGATTTTTACCGTGACAAAACACACGTCTCTATTCAGAAGTATCAAGATTTAAAAAAAAAAAACACACACAACCCACTCTAATCTGTTAGACTACTTTTTCACCAACATGGAGGTACACTAAAGGGTGTAGAAGTTCCCTCACTTGGTCACAAGATGGCAGCAGACTACGCTGCTCCAAACAAGGGGTATTCATAGTTGTGTGTATTAAAGCATTAAACAAATATATCACAAAACCCTAGCACACCCGAGGTGACCTTACGTGCACTGGTCTGTTGAAAGATGTGTCACTAAATCTCTACATTTACTTTTTTGGGGCAAGATATCCCTTTAAATCAGGAGGTAGGTAACCTGACCAGACCCTTAATTATTTAATCAACCCTGTTGGAGTTCAATTAAATAATTAAAGGTCCTGTTGGAACAAAGTCCTGCAGTGGGATGGATTGGAAACATGGTTGCCGACCCCTGATTTAAAGGGATACGTTTGTCATACTTTAGTGTTTGCAAAGATTAACAAAAATACTGTTTACTACAATATAAACCACACCAGGAGGTTCCATAAAGGCTCCATTTAAATGCATTTTAGGTTCCAACACCTAAAAACCTAGTTTATAATTTATATTTAAAATCCAAACATCCATTTAAATGAATACAGGGACTGGAGGAGGATATCTGAATATTATTATTATTAATTTCTTAGCAGACGCCCTTATCCAGGGCGACTTACAATTGTTACAAGATATCACATTATTTTTACATACAATTACCCATTTATACAGTTGGGGTTTTACTGGAGCAATTTAGGTAAAGTACCTTGCTCAAGGGTACAGCAGCAGTGTCCCCCCACCAGGGATTGAACCCACGACCCTCCAGTCAGGAGTGAATAAATGCCAAACACCCATTTAGTCTCATTTTAAATAACAGGAAGGGAATTGGGCCTTATTTTAATACAAAATATTTGGATTTACTTCTCTCGTAGAGCACAAACTGCATTAGGCCTCTTGGCATAACCGTTCTTAAATATCAGCAAGTAAACAAAATTTGAACCCATAATATTGTATAAATGTATTTTTCTGAAGACCTCACCTCCTCCTCCTCGTCATCCTTCCCTTTCTCTTTCCCCTTTTCCATCAGGATGTCCAGCTCAGGGATCAGGTCAGTGATGTTCTGTTGCTCCTCTGGGGGGAGCACCACAGGTGGGATCTCTAGCTGTGGTGGTTGCTGCAGTAGTTCTGGCTGTTGTTCGAGAGCACCAAGCTATAGTACAGCATAAACACATGATTTACACAGCAATCAGAGCAAAAGAGACTTACTTTGTGTCAATGTCTATTTAAAAGATCAATTAAAAAAAATTTAAAAAAAACTGATCGCAAGGCACACCACCAGGGCTGCAGAATAGGCTGCGAATGTGCACTAAAGGATTGCCACCACCGCACCCCCTAAGATTGCAAGTATTTGAATGAAATGTGCACGTATTTGCATACTGGGGGAATACAATAAGAAAACAAAAATTGCACCATTGAACAATAAATTGCATTTTCATTTAAATCGTGGGGTGCTGTCTTTCTGTATCATTTGCCATTTAAATGGTCGCCCATGGTATGTTGATATTGCTAAAAACATTTTTAAAAAAATTCAGAAAGGAACTTTTCTTTGGCCCATCAAGTTTTAAACAATTACACTGAGGAAAACAGGAGCTTGTTTACACTCCATTGACTGTGTGGTGGAAATGCAACATGTGCTAACATAAGAGAATCTTTTTTTCTCAACCAAAAGTAAAATATCATGAACTGAACAAAATTACATCTCTGGGGACTACAAGCACTTTTACAGGAAGGCATGTGAATATTTCAAGCTATACAAAAAGCATACAGTGCCCTCACCCCCACCCATCCCATCGCATGCTTTGTGTTTTCAGAAAACTTCTATAATTTTGGCCTGCCCCTAAAACAGGTTTGTGGATTGGTGTTGGTGCTCATATTAGTATAAGCTAACTTAAACATATTGTTAAAACAGGCATCCCAAGTATTGAGCTTATTTGTCAGTTAAAATAAATAAATAAATAAATAGTGTATGTAATGGTGTGTCCCATTCCCTTGGCTGCACAAATGCAGTTTGGTTTTTCATTTTTAAACTGTCATTTCGGTTTTACCGAAAACCGATAGGACAAACAGTTGAAAGAGTTGATAAATAAAAAAATACGATCATAACCAACTTGCGTCCTTACTTTAAATGATTAATATTTTACAAATGGTTGGAGTCTCTTCTTTTCAGTTACACTTACAGGTAGGGCTGGCTCAGACTCAGATTTGCGCTTCTGTCCTCTTTGTTGTGAGGGTGGTGGCAGAACAGACTCATCAAGGGTGGTCCTGCTGCCCTCCATCACAGAGTCCTGCAGACGGCTTGGTTCTTCCAAAATAGTCTGGTCTAAAATTGAAATAAATACTCATTTCAGTTTCATCTTAAAGCAAGTATTCTGTAACAGTCAGTGGAATACATCAAAAGCATGTTTGACGACAAACGTGTCCATATACCCCCAGATTCTCAATAACGTGCCAAGAAATGTCCAAACCAAGTTTCCCATAACGTACAAGTCATAACCTGCGCCATCTTACATTACACATAAAAGTACCAGTAACATTCGCAATGGGACTTGTATAAATAAACAAATCCCCCATTCACTGGATCTCAAACTATTTTGTAGTCATCATGTACCAACTCTTGACAAAAAAAAAAGCTCACTTGTGTTTTGGAAAAATGATCTTGTGCAGAATTAATGTGTTGTTTGAACCAACAGGGAACGACTACTTTTATACCAGTAACCAGAATATTAATACCTAGCAACTTCAATTTGCAATTATACCATTTAGCAATCGTGTTCTCACCAATGATGTCTCGTTGCTGCAGTTGCTCTTCTCTTTGCACCTCTGGATTCTCAAACTCCTTGAGGAATTCATCCAGACTGTCCGCTTCCCCACCCTTTCTCCTCTTTCTCAATTCATCTGGTACCAGTGGAGTAAGGCAGCGTGTAAACATCTAGAGAAAGCATTTTTCAGTTAATATTCAGTTAATATGGGCGTTTTTTTTCTGTCACAATAGTAGTAACTCGTCAGTACTTGCACACTTAGTTGAACCTTCTTTCCTTTGCTGTCTTCCGCAACAAAATCCTTATGGTCACAGGCACATGCGCTTTTGTGTGTCTAGGCATCTTTTTTTACATTTCACCACAATTTGCAATTCTGTTTAAAACTTATTTATTCATTTAGTAAATAGGAAAGGGGTAACGTCAACGTGTATCAAGTAACTATTTCCAGTGATTTTCAGTTGTTTATTGGCTATACACAGATTTTATTTATTGTTTTTGTATCGGGGCGTTTTATCATTTAAAACCGAAAACCAGAAGCCCTAATTATGATTAACCCTTTGCAGTCCATTTATTAAGTACGTGTCAGGCACGTCAGGTCCAATTTATTTTCACACGCGCAGTTAATTTTAGACGCGCTGTTTAAAAGTATTTTTTCCACAATCAAACGGGTTTAAAAGGCACTGCATAAAGCACTCACTAGGCATCTCCAGCCCCGCCCCACCCTTTCGTTCGCTATAGCTTTCACCTATGTAAGAAATAAATAATAATAATAGTCGTACATACCGATCAATCATCTCCTGATCACTCGTTTTATCACCAAACTCCTCAATAATGCGATCCAAGTCATTATTTTACTACTATAACATCTCAAAATAGCTCTGCAAATGTCAGTGTTCTCTGTGCGCTGAGGCACCATCAGCCAGCTTGTTTACTTATGACTGCCCCATTATCTGATACCAGGGCCATGTATGACTATTCATAAGATACGCCTTTTTTTTATTTATTTTTTTTCGACTTGTCTCAGCTCCTGTCGCTCCCACTCGGCCATTGAATGGTTTTCTCGGCTTTTTCCGGAGAAAAAACGACTAGAAACCCGTTTTTTGCGTTTCTATAATGATGTCGGACAGGGTCCGACAATGGACCTGATAGGAATAATTGCAATGTCGGACCAGGTCCGACAATGGACCGCAAAGGGTTAAGGTACTAATAGTACGACACAAGGTTGATATTGGTCAGTACCTTAAGTAGCCTGCAATTCCACAATGGCTGTGCAGGCAGCGAGAACAGCTTCTCAACACCACCAGTCTCCTTCCACATCATAAGCTTCTTGGTTGGAGGAGCAAGGTCAAGTGTTGTGACAATGTCGGAGTAATCGCTGAGCTGTGCACGGATGGATTTGCTGTCCAGTTCCTTTACACTGTCCACAATCAGTTTCCTCTTCCTCTTAGCTTTGGTCTCTTTAACTGTAAAATACAATTCAACTTTCATTCAAATCTGCCTGAACACCTCCAATAAATCAGCAATGTACCACTTATATATTAAAAACTGGGTCCCATTCTTGAAGAATAAATGCTTGGAAGCACTCACCCGTGATATCAATGGGTTCTAGAGCAAAAGCTTCCTCTTCATTGGGTACTAGAGTTGTCTGGTCAGTCATAGTTGGCAGGGGCTCAACTGGATCCACGGAGTCTGGACTATCAGGACCCCCAGCTTGAGGACACACACAAAAAAAATGTTAGTTACATACATTCCACAGCATAGTAGTAAAACAAAATCAGAGCCATCACCGTTGGACCACCATGACCTACATCCACTGTATTCTGAGAACTTGTAATTCGATTTTACCACAATTGGACAAACAGATTTAAGTAAAAATTTAAGTGCAATACATGTACACACATTGACAAAAATGAAGTACCTCAAAATCTGGTAAGCTCCCCATATAGGGGATGTTTTAAAATGTTAAGTATTAAAATCATAGCAATTTACCCATACCTGCTTTTTTGGGAAATATTTAATCTACTTGTCTGCCTCCAATTACATACTCCACAGAAACACTTACGTGACATATCAAAATCATCATCATCATGTGCATGTTCTTGGGGCATCATCACACTTTCTGTCATAGCAGGAGGGTCGTCAAAAATACCTCCGTCTTCATTCAGAAGTTTGTCAACTGTAAAACAAAAGGATAGTTAACACCTAAATAATTTATTTAAATACCCTGTATAGTTTACTGACATCTTGAGAAGAGAAAGAACATATAAAAATAAGTGTTTCCTAATTGTAGGCAGTGCATTCTCTAATTTATTTACAAATGGAATCAACTAATGCTTAGCAACGTTAAGAATTGTATTTGGAGTACATAACTGAAGACAAAGTCTACTCACTTTAGCATGCATTCAGGGGAAGTGGGGATTTTAAATGTTACAAATAGATACAAAGGCCTAAAACCTACCCAAGATCCCGCCATCATTAGTATCCATGGGATTGTCTCCAAAGGTGTCGTCTTTATACTGATCATCATATTCCAGGTGGTTTGTCTTATCGTTCAGCTGACTTATGTTGGGCTCAGGCTCAAGCAGAAGATTGGAGGAAGTGCCTATTATGTCAACTTCAAATGCACTTTCTTCTCGCATCATTTCCCGATCATCCATACCAAAGTCAGCTGCAAAGTGAAATCTGTATTAGTTTCAAGTTACTGTTTTAAAACTGGACAATATACAAATTAAGTTAAAAAGCTGCTATATCTTATTTTGGGCTTGCATGTTAAGCACAATAGTCCACAAAACCTCAGTCCAACCATTAATCTTACAGTAAATGTGTCCTAAAAGTTTAACAATGGACCCAAAGCATAAACTTATGCCAAAAGTCTTGTAAGCAGACAATGTCAAATGAAAACACCCTGTATGTGTTTTTTTGTTTATTTGTTTGTTTGTTTTTAATAAAAAGACAAAAGGCTTAGATTTCTTACCAAAGTCATTTTCTTGCAAGAGATTCACAGTTCCCACTTCCTCTCTCATGGTGATTTCTTCCACTCTGCTCTGGTTCAGTGTAAACTGCTGTGCAACGTCAATATCACTAAAACAAAAAATGCAACAAGTTTCGTCCCTGTAAACCAATCATTCTCAAACTTTTTGGACCTCGCCCCCTTCCTCTTTTCTGTGGTACTGGCAAAATCAGCTCAGTTTTATACGGTGCAGAACTAATTAACCCTTTGCGGTCCATTGTCGGACTGGGTCCGACATTGCAATTATTCCTCACAGGTCCTTTGTCGGACTGGGTCCGACATCATTATAGCAACGCAATAAACGGGTGTTTAGTCGTTTTTTCTCCGGAAAAAGCCGAGAAAACCATTCAATTGCCGAGTGGTAGCGACAGGAGCCGAGACAAGTCGAAAAAAAAAAAAAAAAAAAAAAAAAGGCGTATTTCATGAATAGTCATACATGGTATCAGGTATCAGATAATGGGCGTCCATAGTAAACAAGCTGGCTAAGTGCGTCAGCGCACTGAGACTATCATGGACATTTGCAGAGCTTTTTTCAGATGTTATAGTAATAAAATAATGACTTGGATCGCATTATTGAGGAGTTTGGTGATAAAACGAGTGATCTGGAGATGATCGATCGGTATGTACGACTATTATTATTATTATTATTTATTTCTTACACAGCTGAACGCTATAGCAAACAAAAGGCTGGGGAGGGGCTGGAGATGCCTAGTGTGTGCTTTGTTGATATGCAGGGCCATTTAAACCCGTTTGACTGTGAAAAAAAAAACTTTTAAACAGCGCATATAAAATTAACTGCGCGTGTGAAAATTAATTAGACCTGGCGTGCCTGACGCGCGATTAATAAATGGACCGCAAAGGGTTAAACAATTTGTTTATGGACTTTGATACCTGCATGATGGATGTCTTCAGTAATAGTAGTATCTACAACATATCGACAGTGACAAATCAAACATTTTGTTACAGACTTTCTAACAAGTGTGGCATAAACCATTTTGGCTACTTAATTAAACTAAAATTAATTAATTTTAAAAAAATAATAATAATAAATGCTTAAAACAAAAAAGCAGTCCTATTGCAGTAGCAGGCGTAGTTTACACTGCTTCTGGGTTTCTGATCACATCAATTCCTTTTAATGTTTTCAAGTAAACTGGCTTCATCACTGCCACTCTCATATCCACTTTGACATCTGACACATTATTTCCCTCGTCCAGTGCTTCTTTAGCCTGTTCTATATACCAGTCTGCCAGAGGATGATATCACTACGAGCACTGTATGCAACCCTCTGATTGGTGCAAGTATTATTGATGATCCAATCAAAACCGCCAATAAATCCAAAATAAATTATCCGCCCGTTATATGGTATAGGTTAAGATGTGTGCTGAATTACAAAAAATAAATAAATAAAATCAAAAAAATCCTGAACCTTCCAATGCCTCCTCATAATACAGTCTGCACCCCCCCCCCCCCCCCCCCCCCCCCCGTTTGTGAACCACAGCTGTAAACCATGCATAAAATGGCACACATTTCCCATTTAAAATACCAAGACAAACATTTGGACAAAGTATTTTTCAATGTTGAGTGGTTGGTTATTTAAAATACATGCCAGTCCACAATGTTGAGTGGTTGGTTATTTAAAATAAATGTCAGTCCACTATTCTTTTCCAAACATTCCATATCACTTACTCTAAATCCGGTAAGGGCTGGTCGAAATCATGGAATTCTTCAGGCAGTGTGATTGCATTGTAGGCTGCCTCTCTGTTTTCTTCAGGCAAATCCACCACACCTGAAAATACATAGCGGAGGTTAGATCTAAGGACAAGCTGGTCCAACTGATAGCTGTACTAACTGGGTAATCATATAGACACTTATCGTGGAAAAGTTATATTAACCCTTTGCGGTCCATTGTCGGACTGGGTCCGACATTGCAATTATTCCTCACAGGTCCTTTGTCGGACCCTGTCCTACATCATTATAGCAACGCAATAAACGGGTGTTTAGTCGTTTTTTCTCCGGAAAAAGCCGAGAAAACCATTCAATTGCCGAGTGGGAGCGACAGGAGCCGAGACAAGTCGGGAAAAAAAAAAAAAAAAAGGCGTATCTCATGAATAGTCATACATGGTATCAGGTATCAGATAACGGGGCGTTCATAGTAAACAAGCTGGCTGAGTGCGTCAGCGCACAGAGACTTGACATTTGCAGAGCTTTTTTCAGATGTTATAGTAATAAAATAATGACTTGGATCGCATTATTGAGGAGTTTGGTGATAAAACGAGTGATCCGGAGATGATCGATCGGTATGTACGACGACTATTATTATTATTATTTATTTCTTACATAGGTGAACGCTATAGCAAACAAAAGGGTGGGGCGGGTCTGGAGATGCCTAGTGAGTGCTTTGTTGATATGCAGGGCCATTTAAACCTGATTGACTGTGAAAAAAAATACTTTTAAACAGCGCGTATAAAATTAACTGCGCGTGTGAAAATTAATTAGACCTGGCGTGCCTGACGCGCAGTTAATAAATGGACTGCAAAGGGTTAAGTGGAACTTGCACAGGATTTAATGACCTGCAAAATAAAAAAATTAAAAAACTGTAAAAGAAGCTTTAAATCACTGTCATATGTTACCTGGACGAAAAGCCATTTTGATCTTGATAAATGCTTCATTACAATCTGCAAGGAGGTATTTGGCTTTCCTGTGGTAGATTCTTACAACCCCCAAGAGAAGGTGACCCGAGGTCCTCAGGGCCATTTTGACCTGAAACGTTAAATATACCACGAAACATCTTTTGAACTGTTAAATGTCAACATGTTACTAATGACCAGATCAAACTGGTATCAACAACAATAAATACTGGTCATCAGTCAAAATATGGATTATTATGCATTAATCATATCTGTCAGCTTGTCACACTAAATGGTGAAGACAATAGTGGTGTTCAGCTTTCAAAAATTGTATCCAAACATTTTTTTTTTAAACCCAAGAAATGTAGTCTGAAACTGAGGGCCTCATATGTGTGCATTTGTTTTCCTACCTTGACCAAGTGTAAACATATTAGACAAAATGCAGGCAGCAACTGCAGTATTTTAGTATTTTGTTTTCAAACGCTGAATGTAACACTAATTCACAGACCTTAATACAACTGGCTTCAAAATTACTAAATGTGAAAAACAAAAGGTCTTACCTTGGGGGAGATGATGCTTTCCACACTGCTCTCCAGATTACACTCAAACACATGAGCTTTGGTGAGTTTCTTATCCCAATGGGCCGCTAACCAAATTTTGGCTAACGGCCCTCTCTTGCTTAGGACAAAGTGAGCATAAAACATTGTCCCAGCTCCTTTTCACAGCAAGAGGGAAAACCTTACAAAAGAAGCAGAACATCCATTACTTTTAATTATAAAATTAATTCCATTATAAGAAACATGACAAACAAATGTGTGTGTGCGTGTGTATATATATATATATATATATATATACATATATATATATATATTATAGATTGATAGATAGAGATAGATAGATAGGACACACACAGGTCGCGATTATGCAAAATGTTGCACCCTAGACGCAAAATATATCCATTGGACGGAAAAATATTTTGTCTTGCGTTCAAGGGACGCACAGAATGGGAAAGGGACCCAGACACGCATATTTGTGGCAATCTATTACACTGCAGCTAAAAAACTGTGTCATGCAATATAACAGCATTGATTAAAGTCCTGTCCTGTAGGTGGCAACAATAAGCCTCATATATATGGTTTACGCAGCAATATTAAGGATATATTTACTTTTAGGCCAGGGTTCCTCTCAGGAATTCTGTACAGCCGGGCGGCAGAACATTATAGCAGGGAGCACATTCAACGGAAAAATAAACTTGCCTTCCCCTAAATATATAATACGACAAAAACATTTGAATAATGTGTTGTCTTTCGTTGACTATATCTGGTCGCTCTTTTATGTTCTAATTTTTTTTCATTAATGTTTTTTATTATGGTAAATTACCATGCTTATTTAGGCACTCTACGGTTTGACTCGAGAAGGATAATGTAAGTTTATTGGAATTAACAAAAAAAACAGTAACCTCTTTACTTCCTTTTTTAGTTTAATTATTGAGCTTATTGTTTCATTTATATTGTTTTCTTTAAGTATTCAGGGCATTTTGTTAACACATTTCTATTTTTGTTTTTCACTGTTCTACATTTTTTTTAATGCAATTGTTCATTTTAACCTTTTTTTTTTCACACAACAGCACTCACACACGTTTCGTCACCATCAGAACGGTTGCATGAAACCGGAGTGTAATAATCCAGCACCTCTGCAGCTGTATCAGCTAACAAGTGTTCAGCTGATATCACACCACACCATTCTTCTTAAAGGATTACAGCCTCTATACATGTTTCATATTTTATCCTGGTTATTATAATGCCAGCAAAACATTAAACTTAATTTGTGGAATGCTGTACATAGGATTACTCTCACATGACACTGCTGGTCTGTTACTAAACTGTTTCATATTTTCTATTGTTATTGTAAATGCCAGCAATAAGCTAAACAGGTCTTTTCAAACCACCTTTATTTGTAGATTGAACTAATGTGTTAGTGGAAGACTGTAAATAGGATTCTCACAACAGTGCTGGGCATTTGTTTTCTGAACTGTTAAAATATAATTTTTAGGTTTTCCAGCTTATTTTAATGCCAGCAATGAGCCAAGTGATGTCTATAAACATTGACAGGTTTGAAGTGTCTTCAGGTGCTTTACTTACTATTACAGCAACAAGTCTAACTGAAAAAAAAATGAATTGTGGTAATTTACTAAACTTACTTATTTGATTTTAGCAGCATTATATTTGTTCAAATGCCATATTTAATTATTAATATGTTGATAAAGTGGGAGCAAGTCACTTAACCTCCTTGTACTCCGTCTTTCGGGTGAGACGCTGTTGTAAGTGACTCTGCAGCTGATGCATAGTTCACACACCCTAATCTCTGTAAGTCGCCTTGGATAAAGGCGTCTGCTAAATAAACTAATAATAATAATAATAATAATAATAATAATAATAACAAATGGAATTGGCCATTTTTGAAAAACAGAATTTGGTATTCCCAAGAATGGAACTATTAGTAGCCCTAAAGACGGTTACAATTGAAGGCAGTGCAGACGCCAGTGTTTTATGCAGTCGTATAAATCAATTTTATGCAGGCCACCAATTAAGCATGCAGTCTATAGCTATGATAACTGATAAGGCTGCATAGGATCAAAGGATGTTTCAAAATCAGAGGCAGAGCCACAATAAATGTCTTGTTTAAAGTAAATTGTAAAATTGTTGAGATACTTGTGTTGGAATATTGTTTCAAAATTGTATAATGCAACAAAAAAAAATTATTAAAAGGGTTAATACGTGGCAGAAGGTTTCTCACTGATGATTTACCCTCAAAATGGCAAGTTTCACAGTATCTAAGAAGCTTGAGGGAACACAGGTTAGGAGCATCCTGACACTGCCTATTATGTGGCTTACACAATTTAAAAAAAAAAAAAAAAAAAAAATCAGCAAAGGGAAAAAATGTAAGAGGCTAACAAATAAAGGAAATAAATATGTTTAAGTCTGCAAAATATACAAACTTAACAGTATACTCACCGCTGTCATTAAATTGTTTTTAGGGAAGATCATACTAGAAAGCAAACCCATTATTGTATCTATTCTTTCTGAAAACTGGACTAATATTAGTCAAGTAATTCCATAGTTAAGTCGTGGAAGACCTATACAGCTACAGCTTGCCTTTTGTTTTTTTCTATACATTTTATATGACGCAGAGTACTGTAACTAATAGTGTATATAATTTGTATATTTATAAATACTGGTAAATCAAAGCGTATTAAAAAAAAAAGGCAATTTAATGGGCAATTGGTCCAGTTTGTACGGTATACTACTAGTATGTATAATAGCCCGAACTACAGTACACGTTTGGGGAGACTTGTTTTACATTACTTCTAAACACTCGGTACAGTATGCATATTTCAATAACAGATTTTCATAATAAAGATGTGTTTTCGGCTCCAGATTAACCAATTTCTTATCCGATTTTTCATAACACGTTACTATTACTGTATGTCATGTATTTCATATCGCAAATGTGTTTAGGTCCCGTTTTAACAATTTAACAAAAAAAAAGTTTACAAACGAGAGGAGGCCATCCGGCCCATCTTGCTCGTTTGGCTGTTATTAGTAGCTTATTGATCCCAGAATCTCATCAAGCAGCTTCTTGAAGCATCCCAGGGTGTCAGCTTCAACAACATTACTGGGGAGTTGGTTCCAGACCCTCACAATTCTATGTGTAAAAAAAGTCCCTCCCATTTTCTTTTCATGAATGCCCCTTTATCTCATCTCCATTTGTGACCCCTGGTGCTTGTTTCTTTTTTCAGGTCGAAAAAGTCTACTGGGTCGACATTGTCAATACCTTTTGAATTTTGAATGCTTGAATCAGATCGCAGTGTAGTCTTCTTTGTTCACTGAACAGAATACAATTTGCAACATCAACTCGCTGAGCTTACTCTCAAACAGAAAAAAAAAAGTTTTTCCTCCCTGAACATACTATGAAGTCAACTTGTGTTGAATCGATTATACCGTTACCGAGTTACTTACCTCGCAACAAGATATTTACGAGGAACATCTATAACACACGACTCAATCTTTAAATACGTCAATACGTTTCAAATACAATGCACACACCAACACATAAAAATGTAAAAATTGTATCAGTTGAGCTGTCGCGTAGAAGAGGCCTATATATCCGCGTAGTTTCCTGTCGAATCCAGTCTGGCAAGAAAAGTCAAGTCGCCCACAACAGATGTCAATAGAGCTCGAGGAGCACGCCATAGTTTCTCACACACCTTTAGCGTTGACAGGTTTGAAATGTTCAGTCAAGTTCTTTTAATAATGTTTTTTTTTCTCCCTTTAGCCATGGAAATGTTAACCGAAGCGAATTTAAAAACAAACTGTAAATACGGGATCCGATTATGGCCTAACTACATTCACGCTCAAGCGGCTGTGTAATGCAAAAAAACAACAACAATATAACAATTTTTTTTTTAAAAATCACTAAAGACTACAATAAGTATACAATAAATATTTCAACATATGCATTCCCAGGATAATATTTTAGCATTTTAATACTTGCATTAACTTACAAACCCGTGCAGGCTGTAACACTAACCCAGAATTTGCAAAGCCGTAGGTTTTACGGCAGTATTCAAATCCTAAGATTTTAAACTATTTTTCCAAAATTTCTAAGACGCAAAACTGAAAAGACAGATATTTTGCAATCGATTTTAGGAAAAATACATTTTAGAGAGTAACATACCTGTTTATCTCCAATTGCTGTATTCCTTTTTGTGGTTGTGATGTTAAAACCTACTTACTACCCCCAGCTTCTCCCTGATTCACTAAACAAACAAGATGGCGCTGACCCTTTTTTCCTCTTCCTCCCGCCCAAAATCTCCTTTTAAAATCCACAGGATGTTTACAGTCAAAATCCAACTTCATGAGGCGGGTCTGGTCAACTGATTGACATGAACTAAGAGGCTTGTCGTGAGCCCTGTAATAACGTAGTACAGTAGTCATTTAGATTCAAAGGCAGACGTACTTCAAACAAAGGGCAAAGTGAAAACAACATAGCTATTGAAACTTTTATTTTTATTTCCTTGTTGTTTTTACCTTTTTCATTCTGAATGGGTAAAAAACTGAATTGGGATTTGTACCCAACAAAATAGTTTATATTACAGGTGAGAGAGAATTAGGCTAACATGATAAAACAGCTGCATCCTTGTTGGCATTGTTTTACTCAAGGGATTAGAAAGAAACACCGTGGTTTCCTGAGATGGCCAAATGAAGTATGTCATGCATTAAATAAGGCACATTTTATTGTGTACTGATGCATAAAAATAAGAATAACAGCCATTCTTCTATTACTGTAAGTAGTTAGACCTGAGTATTCACAGACCCTGATTAGCACTCTTGCCTTGGTTGTTCAATAACTAATCGGTCTGTGAAACTACCCCCATTGAGTTATGCAAGGCTGCTATACTTTTAAACTTGCATGCCCAAATTATGCTCCTCCCTAACAGTGATTTACTGCAATAGTTTAAAATAAAACAACAGAAAACATGTGAGAAAATGAGGACACATAAAAAAAGAAACTTAGGAGAAGTGAGTATATTGATGACATACATTTGTCAAATTTGACTAAAAGCTGTAAAAGAAGCTGAGCAAGTCTTTATCACATTAATATCACATTCATATTAATCTTAACCTTTAGACTCAATTTTCTTTGATGGTTAATACTGTGTGTTGTTCGGCAATCTTACATTTCTCAGTATTTTTTAATTTAGCAAAAACACTATCTGCTACATTATTCATTATTCTGAAAATAAATAATTATATGACAAGTAATGCCTCTGACATTTAAACTCACAGAGCTTTAATAAAAAAAGTCACAAAATTATCCAATTGACCACACAAATACTTATTTCAATTATATAATACTGATTAGCAATTAATAATACTATATTTATATAGCATCTTTCATAGTAGACCACCATCACAAAGCACTTTAGAGAGGTAGGCTGTGAACTGTGCATTATATGCAGAGTCACTTACAACAGGACATTGATTTAACATCTAATCCGCAGGATGGAGCACAAGGAGGTTAAGTTACTTGTTCAGGGTCACACAGTGAGTTAGTGACAGAGGTGGGGTTTGAACTGGTGACCTTCTGCTTACAAGCCCTGGACTTTAACCACTGGACCACACTGCCTCCAAGAAACAGTTGGTCTACTGCAGAGTTAAAAATATGCCCACTGGCAGCGCATAGATCTGACGATTAAAAAAACTGTCATCCTGTCATCCTTATTGTATACAAGTTCCCTGGAAAGGTGTTTAAAAAGTAAAAAAAAAGTTAATCATTATACAATACTAGTATTATTATTTATTTCTTAGCAGACGCCCTTAGCCAGAGCGACTTACAATTGTTACAAGATATCACATTATTTTTTACATACAATTACATTATTTTTTTACATACAATTACATTATTTATACAGTTGTGTTTTTACTGGAGCAATCTAGGTAAAGTACCTTGCTCAAGGGTACAGCAGCAGTGTCCCCCACTGGGGATTGAATCCACAACCCTCCAGTCAAGAGTCCAGAGCCCTAACCACTACTCCACACTGCTGTATATAATATACCTGTATTTTTTTAAATATACAATACACTTTAATAAATGAACAACAATCATATGCAGAAATAATAATAGCATTACCCTTTTTTATCACAAAGCAGGCGGCTTAAGGTTCCTCTTAAGACCTTACATGTCATGTATTGTACACACATCACTGAGTCAATGCCACTTGAGACAGAGTTGTCCATCCTGCATAACTTCCCGACTGCTGTGGTTAGATATCACAACTCTCAGCTGTCATTGTCTTCCGCTATCAGTTGCAGCTGCATATCAGCAGATCAAATGCAGCCTTTAAGTATGTTTGCCATTTCTGAAATATGCATGACACAATTGTCCTTGATTTCCCGGTTTCAGTTTTCCAACATGGAAGATAACTTTATTTCATAAGAAATAAAAAAAAATATGTATACATTTAAAATGATAACTATTTTATATTATAATGTTAACCCTCTGCAGCCCATCAATGAGAGTGCTGGCAGGGAAATGTCTTGTACTGTATAAGCTACAGTATCATGCCAGGTTTAATAGCCAAACTGCCCCTTTTTCAAACCTAATAAGTATGTCAGTTACATATATCTCCCACCGCTGCTGTAAATTCAAAATGAAAGATATCTGTATGATGAAAAAGTCAATAACCATGAAATATATCAACAGTACTACAAAATATTATAGCATAAGCATTAGCAATTACATTTTGAATCATATTTGATAAGCGATTCTCCAGATTCATGAAAAAATCTTAAGTGTGGCAGACAGACGGACAGATGTATTGACAGACACACTCCCCCATGTATCCACAGGATCTGATATTCTCAAAAACCTGCTAAATAATGTTAATACCAAGTTTCATGACAATTGGATAAGAGATTCTCCAGATATGTGTGACATACGCATATACAACCACTTCCACTATATCATCTTTGCAGGGGATACAATTTGGCCCTCGGACTTGTGCATTAAATGCATAAACTTGGTATACTTGTCAGTCATCTCCTCGATATCTGCCTAATGCTAAACAGTGGTGGTAAGATGTCCCACTCCCTAGTTAACGGTACCTACCATCTTATCCTGCATACCTGCACCAAAAAGGATATCTATTTGGACAAAGAAAACAATTCCTGCAAAACATTTAAAGTTACATTCCAAAATAAGCTCTGGTAAAAAAATAAAAAAAAAAATGTGTTGAATTAGTTATTCTATACTAGATCTTTCAACAAGTGTATAACATATTGTATGTAATTAACTGTTATATTTACAGTATAGCCTACATTTCCAATGCTTCACGCTTTTGATTTTATTTTCTAAGGTGGTAACACCCTTAAGAGATGTGAAGAGCATTGTCCACATTTTGTAAGTTCTTGCAGAATTCATGGAAAATGAATGTACATGAAGCTCATTGCTATATTCTCATGTATTCTCAGCAGGAAGACACATACACTGCTTTATGGTAAAAGTAAACCACTGTACAGCAATTTATTGAAGTACTTCATAAATTGTACTGAGACTCCTGTAGCCAAGCTTAAAAGTAGTGGGTCAATAATGAAGGCACACTACTACATACTAATTAAATCATTTTAATTGAACAACTCTCCAACCTCTATTAATAACCTGAACATCAATTATGCATAATTCCTATTTTCTTCAGGAAAATAACTCAATGGGGAACATTAATGTACAACTTTCATTAAACAGAGGAAGACTAATTTGTGTATTAGAAAATAATTCAGAACCAGCAGTCTTCCAGCTCTAACAGGCTTCTTTCAGACAGTAGGCACTAGCTGGAACATTACAGCATCTGGGAATCAAACTTAAAATCAATCCACCCAAGTGCAGGCTTTTACATTTTGACTTGCAGTAATGAAAACACGGTTCACATCTATTGGACAGAAAAAAAACTAAAGAAAGACACAATTGGTCCAAATTTTATTGTACTATCCATCAGAACTAGCCAATCAATACTTTGCACCGATGAAAGCAACCAGTCCTGTACCCACAACTGTCGAATCAGCCAATCACAGCCTGTCAGCTCGACTGGAGCTCGGCACCTTTCAGATACGGACCATTCAGTAATATTGCTCCATACACATGACTGTCCAGGTAAAGTATAAACAGCTCTGACAATTAAAAAAAGTTAATTTATTTAATAGTTATGTTTTTCTCTCTCTCTCATTAAGTATGTCATCTTTTATAACATTTTCGGGGCTATTTTCATAAAACGTTTCTCAGTGGAAGGGTACGAGACAAATCATTACAGTTCAAGGTAAATCTATGTTTTAAAGTGTTTTTGTAAAGAAAATAATGAGAAAAAGTATTTTCTAATAGCAATCGTGCCCTCTTGATGAAGGCTCAACATTGTGGTATTTGACCTTGACGCGTTAGCGCTCTCGCGTTTGGCTGGGGACACATACAACTCACAGTAGAAGAGCCTTCATCGACGGGCCCTGAATTGTCACAATATCAATTTTCATAAAATCAAACATGTACATTTCACAGAAATATAATGATAAATAGAAATATTACAGGAAGCAATCTATTCATTCACATAACAGTCTAATCAAGGCATTCTTATTTCTATGACTATTTTAGGAGCTTATAGTTAGGGTTGTAATGGTGAATAATTGCTATTTCATGGTCTTAAAATAAGTATTTCAAGATATTTCACAACTAAACATAATATTTATTAAAACAGAAAAATAGTGTCACATTCAAAATGTATAATTTTCTGTAGAAATGCTAAATGCTAAATTGTAGAATATTTTGTTTTTTATGTCTACCTTCTATCAAACAAAATAAAAACATAAATACATGTAAAAGTAACAACAGATGCATGAAATGTCCCCTTCTTCTACTGCACAGAGGGATCTTTAGCAGAAATATTTCCGATTTTTGATGCAGTTGGTGTCTTTTTTTATTGAAGACATTTTGAAGAAATTGTGCAGCCCTGTGCAGTGTGTTAAATAATTTCACGGAAGCAAACTAACTGGCTGCCACGTTCATCATTATTATTTCTTTCTTAGCAGACGCCCTTATCCAGTGCGACTTACAATTGTTACAAGATATCACATTATTTTTACATACAATTACCCATTTATACAGTTGGGTTTTTACTGGAGTAATCTAGGTAAAGTACCTTGCTCAAGGGTACAGCAGCAGTGTCCCCCACCTGAGATTGAACCCACGACCCTCCAGTCAAGAGTCCAGAGCCCTAACCACTAGTCCACACTGCTGCCCTTAATCATGGAGTGTTACAGGTAGTTCCAACGTTTGCCATATTTATTTTTAAGTGATAAAAAAAGATGGGTACATTTCGAAATCATGGAATCCGTGATAACCGTGATAAAAATACAGCCTTTATTATCAGCACAGTCCTCCTTAGCTTTGCTCAGGGCAGGCCTACTGTATTTACTAAACCGATGCCTTTGCTATTTTATGCATTAAATAGTACAGCAGCTGTGCGCTTGATGGACCACAGCGATAATCTAGGATTCAAAAGTGTGGTCACTAGCATGTTCAAGGCTGACTGGACTGTTGTTAGTCCAGATGGTTTCCTGTGACATATATTAAGAAGGCTTTGATTAATTATAATGTTATTATTACATTCTTGTTTAGTTAAACCATTGAAATGGGTTTGTTTAAAGCTTGACATTTCAAGCCTGCACAAAGTTAGAGGGCTCTATAGTTTTGAAATAACTTAAAGACTAAGACTAAGCTTTGCGGTGTACTGGTTTTGAAAAGAATGTTTTACAGCTGACAGAATTTTCAGACACTTTTGTTGTAACTGCTTCTAAGGAACTGCTCTTCAGATAACTTTCAGGAAAAAGATTCGGCCTGCACACCTTTTACAAAAAAAACAAAAAAAAACATGACTTTCACCACTGGGTAGCAGCAGCACATTACTTCAAAAACTATTTTTCCTCTCTTGTCTCATTTTTAAGGGTAAAACCCCAACAAATAGTAAGCGTTTATGATTCATAAAAAAATGTATGAGCAGGGTTAGTATTGTTTAGTAATGCGTATTGAAAAATAAATTACATATATCCTGCCACAATCCCACAGGTTTGAGGGAAGTACTCTATTACTTCCTGTGTTCATGCTAACAGTGATCATACTGTACCAAGGTTATGAAAATCAAACATCTACTAGTGCATGTGAATCTCTTTAGGATATATTTATCTGTAAAAAAAAGTGTAAAACACCAGGGAGAGATTTTAACGACTTAAAGCAAGCATTATATTTGGATATTATTAGACTGAGCAGTGTCCATTTAAAAAAAAAAAAAGTTAATCAGGAGGTCACTTTGCTTGCAGTGCAGACCATGCAGCTTAGTCTTTGTAAAATGTTATTTGAAGTATAATTTATAGCCATATTTAAAAAACAGTACAGATCATACATTCCAAGTGGTTGCAGCCTCTCAGTCCTACACTGTTCTGCAAAAAAAGGTATCGAGAAAAAGTGGGAAAACTACACTGTATCATAAAATCAAACACTCAATCATAGAAAGTACCAGTAAGTCAAGTAGAAGACAAAACATGTAATGAACATGTAGCTAAATACCTTATCTATTCATAGCAGGTCATGTTTAAGTATTTCCTGTTGTAAGTATACTTTTTTTTAAAAAAAATTCACAAGTTTGTGAAACTTTGTTCACCTTGTTGGTCAAACCTTTAGACTATTTTAATTAATGTTTTTATAAGGACTTTTTTTTAAGTGTTTATAAACATTCTATTAGGTTAACCTTGCTTTGAAAAAATGAAAATAAACTAGACTTGATTCAATTAATTCAAATAAAGTCTTGTAAATAAGGCCACAAAAATGTATTATTTATAATTCAGATTGCCCCCACTGGAATTTCATGTTGTCATATATTTGATAAAACTTGCCCATAAAGGGTCCACAGAACCACGCTTTACACAATTAATGTGGCCCAGTTCTTTTAAATGTGAGAACATAACAATTGTGATCTAACTTTAGCCACAAATAAAGCGTCTCTAAAAGAAGCAGCAGTGTTTAACAACCACTCACTGACATTTGCAGCTGTTTACAAATAATGAGGATTTTATGACAAAACCCCTAGCAATGTAAATGCTTTCTTCTACATTCGAATGGAAAATAGGCCATAGCAACAAGGAGATTTTATAGAAAGGCCAGACCTATTACCAGAAATGATGAAGTACATTTTGTTTCTATGGCTTCGGTTCCATCTGTGTAAGGGAACTAACAGAGCAGTGATGTATTGCTGTTTCTCTACTTGATGTGAAATAAGTGGGTTTCTGTGGGATGCTGTGAATCTTTAGAACGTCTACATTTTGTAACTTAGAATCTTCATCTAACTTCAAAACACTCAATCAACATACATTTTACAGTGTTGTGGCTGTTTTCCTAAGTGGGATCATTGCTTACTCAATGGGACATATACTGTGTAAAGTTACAATACACACTGTAAACCCATACAAAGGTCAGCATCCTAATTCTTAATCTTAAATGAATTGTTACATTGAGATATTGTATCTGCAAAGGCTGCCCCATGCATAACGTTTGTTAAAGCAACAGCAAAACTACCAATAAATAAAACAATTACATTTCTCTATCAGTAAAGAACAAGATTGCAGTCTTATTGTCCAGAACTGAATTGGCTTGAGTAAAAGAATAAAAAAGCTTAAAAGTTTAATGTCAAAGCCAAGACTGTGTGCACAAAGAGTAGGATAAATAAATGAGTGTCATTATGTTGATATAAAGCAGTGATATTGTTCCCAGACTATAAACTGGCACCCTGGTATCTCACAGTGTGGGGGCTTTGTCTGCTTGTGTTTTTTAGTTTCCATTATTCTTCTGCATGCTTGCATGCCTTCCCGAGTACACAATGCTTAAGGGATCCCAGCAATGTTTGAATCATGTCCTGGTCTTACAAAACTGTTCTAAGAACCACTGTTTAATGTCAAAGTCACCAGTGAGTATCTGCTAAGGCAAATTTCACTGTGTTTTGCCATGAGGAAAGACATTATCACTAGCTGAATGCTGTCGTTTTTCAGTTGTTGGCCCTTCTTCAGCTCATACGCATGTTCACACTTGAATGACCACTACTCAAATGGAGCGTTGCTGTAGTCAGCTTTCATTTTGACACTGCTTGTAGTCAGCCCCACAGCCGCAAACCACTTAGGTAGTTTATAAAAAAAACACTTCCAAATCAAGATTTCTATATTGATATTTATGTACCTAAACCCTAAAAGAAAATATTAAAATGGGCACAGCAAGTCATCACAAAAGGTATTATTACAGTAACAGTAATCTCTCTTTCGTTAAGATATTGCCAGTTAATTTTAAATTATTTCATTTTATTATCCTTAAAGGGTACATAAGGACCTTTTTATTTTATTGTGTTACATGTTCCCATGTGTTGATACAACTGTTTACGTAAGGTGTGTGTATTGTTTAATTTTTTTTTTTTTTTACATTTTGACCACTTTTTTAAACTTTTAAATTGCATTCCCTGCCTCAAGATGGCTTCCCATGGACCTCTCAGAACTATATTTCCCATCATCCTCCTGCTCACATATATAACTGAGATGGATTTACCAGTGAGCAGGAGGATGATAGGAAATGTAGTTCTTAGAGGTCCATGCGGGTACATGGGAAGCCATTTTGAGGCAGGGAATGCAATTAAAAGTTTTAAAAAGTGGTCAAAATGTAAAAAAATAAATAAATAAACAATACACACACCTTACGTAAACAGTTGTAGCAACACATGGGAACATGTAACACAATAAAATAAAAATGCACCCTTTAACCTCATCAATATAAACATAGATAAATAACTACTTTATTAATTACCTTATTAAGATATACCTTTTTATGTTTTGCTACCAGGGATTAAAACCAAAAATAAAATCCCTTTTCACAAAACTGTTATAAGGAATGTTTTGTTGAGGATTATTTTGAATAATTTAGTCAAGTTAGCAGTTCACAAAACTTCTAAACATCTCTAGAGCAGTGGAAAAACAGTTGCCAAGGAAACATGCCTCAAAACATGCCAAGTTTTGGGAATAGGGCCTGTGTCATTCAAAAAAAATGGGATGGGATGCTACGAAATGCAATTTAAAAAGAAAATGTATCAGCTTGCATCATAGTATTTTATTACACATTAAACTGAAAATGTCCTATTTTTGAGTATCTTACATTTACTTTACATAAAAACTCCCACTAATTAATAACAGATCTATGCACATAAGCATTTCATTGGTGTGATTTGCTGTGTTGGTCAAATACCCTTTTAGTAGTTATTATTTTCCTAGATTGAAAAGAATTTTCATATTACTAGTAAGTTACTGATTTTCTGAAAGCAATGTCCGAAATGTGTCTATAATTGTTGCAAGAAGCATGTGTTTCACATCTTTAAACTCTGCTACAAAAGCCTGTGTACTTAACCATGGCGACCTGTCTGTCAGTGGTACAAGTGACCTTTTATTGGTGGTGCCAGATCCACTGAGGAATTGAACATAAATTGACACTGTTTAAGCACCCCACCCTCCTGCCCACATTCGCACAACAGTGACAATCTCACCCTTTTCAAATGCTCAAACCAGTTTTGTTGAAAAGAGAGAGGCATAATCTTTCACTCCTGGGAGTAACAATAGGCTTTGTCCCAGATTTTCCCACCACCACTCAATAGGGTTTGGCAGGGGGTTTTCCATAGTAACAATTACAAAAAGCAGCCAGTGCCATGAAGACAAGTACAAGGCTGTTAAAACAAGTCTCTCCCAGCGTAAAACTCTTTGTTCAGAAAGTTTGCATGCGATAAGAGTTTGAGAAAAGATTGCAGAAGCAGAATCAAAGGGACTTTTAAAAGATTCAACACATCAATAGCAGCACATCCCGGATTGCCATACAGGCGACTTACACCAGACAGTAATTCACTTCAGGATCTGAACTTTCTCTCTAATTTTTATTGCTATTTTGTTGGTATGAACAATGAATTCTGAGACTCAGTATGAAGATTCCGTTTCTACACTGATGTTAGAGAACATAAAAAATAAACTGATCAACGCTTTCAGAGACTCTGGACAGCATGCAGCTGCTTCTTGTAGTACTAACGATTCTTGTAATTTGGTTGCAAAGGACATCCAAGCAAATGAGGAGCTCAGGAGAGCTAAAATAGATGGAGCAATAACATGGCTACGGACAGAATTGGTAAGCACTAAAGGTCTTGTACTATATACACATTGGCATGCTGCTTATGTGTTTATTACTGTAACTGTGTTGTTGTATTTCTTTATTTAATTGTTTAGGTCTTCAAGTTGTATAGTACTTCTTTCAAAAACAATACAAACATTATCATAATTTATCAAGCCCAATACCATAGATGATTTTAATACCAATTGAGCTGTTAACTATATCTAAATAGATTCATGTTGATATAAACGATACACATACACGTACAGCTAAGATATTGTAGATAATTACCTATTTATTCAATATTTTATATTTGATTTAATGTTATGTCCCGCTGTCATTAGTCGTTAGTGTAAAAGGTATATCATAGGCACCAGTGAGATATTCGTCATGAAAACTATTAGGTTTACATTACACGCAAACATTTTTTAAATCAATATACTGCATTGCATTTCATGTTTTTCATAGCTATAAATAAATTTGTATAGAGTTTAATACTATTTTTGAACTTCCTTATATTACTCCCTTGGGGGTATAAACATGTTAAACTTCTTATAGCCACTAAAGTAATGTTCCCTTCCACTGGACCCAATAAGGACACTGAAAACAAAGTTGTGTTAGTTGGCCATTCAGGCACTTTGTGGTAGCATCTCCTGGCCTTAGGTATACATTTGCATTCTTTTAACTAGTAAATCAGGTAGGTTCAGGAGAAAAGATATATAACATATACAGAATGTAGACCACAAGTACTAATCTCAGTGGCTGTTTGTTTCATAGAGAGGATATGCTTTGTAGTGATGGACAAGCAAACACCAGCTATATGTTGACATTGAAAATATATAGCAGTTTTCACAAGTGCAAAATGCCTAACTAATCAATCCTTCATAAACGTCCGGTCTGATTTGTTTCGTGCCATCTATGTTATAATGTAAAGTAATGTGTGTGTTTGTTTGTGGATTGACAGCTGGAGATGCGATCCCAGGACAGACAGCTTGCTAAAACATTATTGGACTTAAACACAGAGATACAGCGACTAAGACAAGAAAATGAATCATCAAGTCCAGACAAGAAACCAAAAGCTGTGACTAATAACAACGACCTTAAAACACCTTTCCATGGCAGTGAACTTCAGTGAACTGAAGAAACAGATGCTCTCAAGCACCTGAGTTTTTATTTTTTCTGCTGAGTCATCTTTTCCAAATATCAGCATGTTATCTCACAATGGACTACCAACTGTCAATGTGCCTGTAAAACAGGAATACAAAATGAATACAAAATGTTGTCTTATATTAGACTATCGTATGTTAACAGTAGCACACTGGCAACCTAACAGAAGGCCTACGTTTTGCACTTGAGGATATGAGAATATTATACATATTGAAATAAGTGAACATACTGTACTGGAACATACTTAGAGTCACGTATTGTAAAATAGGTTTAGAGAACTTGAGCCGAGTTTGAGGAATACATGGAAAAAAGTGTTTGATTGAAATGTTTAAATGCTTATTTTGAAGGAAGTGCAAGGGCAAGTTATTGGGAGGAACAGAATCATTTTAACGGCATAAAACTTGCACAAAACCTTTAAAGGGTACAGTTAGTGTGTTCATTCTGAGTTCATTTTCTCTAAATCTGCCCTTACCTTTGAGCTTGTCTAGAGAATCCTAAATGCCAAGACTGAACAACCTTCTTCATTCCATTTAAATCATGTGGCAATGTGACCTTTCAAACAAGCTCAAAGCCAGGTAAATGCAGATGTAGAGACAACTGATAAAAAGAACCTGCAGAAACGGAACCCAGAACCACTCAGCACGATTGCAAACACCATCAAATAGTAAAGGAAATTGAAATGATTTTTGAAGCTACATAATCTTTAAGAATAATAATAATAATATAGCTGCTCCCTCCTATTTCTTGCAAGTTTTAAACTGTTAGAAGTGTTGCTTTCAAATGAAGGCCCTTTGGATGAATTCACAAAGCCATTGTAATATATATATATATATTTTCCACTCAGACAGTAAATGGCTTTTTTAATAATTGCAGATGTTAAACTTAAATTTGAATACAGAGCTTTTTATTTCTGTTTTTAATAGCTTCCGATGTGATTTCACTGCTCTTTTGTATTATTTATGAAATTACAAAAGGGAAGTGAATTTATAAACCTGAGGGATCTCCCACCATATATTAATTTTTAAATATAATTTTTAAACACATTTAAAAAGCAATGTAATGTGAAAATGCTTTATAAAGAAGATCATATTTAAAGAGTTGTTATGGTTATGAAATTATGAAAGAGAACACTTGACTGACACAGAATTTAAAGTCAGTCCAACCTCCAAATACAGTGCTACCTCTTTATTTTGCTATCTGACTTAAATAAACGTAAAGATTGAAAACAGTAAATTACACAACGGGCCGATCAACAAAATATTTCCACTGTATTAAAACAATAGTTTTTTTCTATTTCATTTATCATGCACAGTTGCTACTGTTAACTTTATACAAATAAAGCATGTCAAATGTAAAGTCTGTCTTAAAAAAATAAACAAATATAATTTGAGGTTATTTTTTAACCATTTTTTAAAACTTTATAGACAGTGGAATTCTGTGTATAACTTTGTGGTAACTTCATACACTACCAGTACTAAAGATTATATTTTACTCAGTCTGAAAGATAACCTGTACTGTATGTGTATTCCCATACTTATGAATTGAGAGCTTCTGATTGACATCTGTATTAGTGCTGCACTATTGAGATGCACCTGTGCTGGCCCTGTGGGCACAAAGTGAATAAACTAAACAGTTGTTGAAACCTCTGTGATGGTTATTGGTGCATAAATGCTCTGTCTGAACAGTGTGGTATGAAAGCCTGACTCTTTTAGAGCAGCGGTTGCGTGTTTGCTGTGGAGCCCTGATAACCCAGGTTTACATCTCTTCCCTGACATAGGACATTCATTACACCTTGATTCACACAGGGTGTGCTTTCTTAGTGCTTACCTTTTAAATTTCTATCAATTGTACAGTCTATTTACATTTAACTTCTGTAGACGTATATAGTTCAGAAATTGTTTACTACTGAGTTAATTAAAGTGAATATTGATAGGCACATGTGTATGCTTCACCTTTTCTCGTATGTAATGTTTAGTCTCTTGCTGTTTAAACATTAAAATACACTGCATCTAAACACCCCAGTTTTCATTATTATTATTATTATTATTATTATTATTATTATTATTTATTTCTTATCAGATGCCCTTACCTAGGGCGACTTACAGTCATACAAAAAATACATATCAAGAATTACAGGACAATTAAGAGTAAACTTTTACTAAACTTTGCAGTAAACTGTAGTTTTTTCTTCTGATGCAATTTCCTGGTACGCCAAAAAAGGTCTCCTGAAGAAACTGTGTTTTTCTCTGTCCAGACCAGAGTGACATGCAGAGCTCTGGAAGAACGCTTCCAGTTAGACAAGAACTACAAGCACCAATATATCACTATTGGAGAATAATTTGTTTCAAGATTTATTTTTAATAAAAAAAGTCTTTTTTTCCCATATGTATTTTTTGCTATGACGTGCCCAGCAGATTTATTGCTATGATTCGACATAAGCACAAATAACATGGTTTATCTATGATTATATATATAAGAAAAAAGTATTTGTGAACTCACAATTCCTTCTTCCAGTTTTCAAGTGAAGTCCACCAAGACAGGTCGCACTCTCAAATATTCGAACAGGACCACTGTGATTTTATATTTAAAAAGGTTCTAAGTTTATTTCATTAAAAACAAGCAAACAAAAATGAAGCAGCAAACAACGCGTTTCGACAACATGTCTTCATCAGGGTCGCATCAAAAAGTCTTTACTTCATGAAATATTGAGATTTGTAAGTGCTCCTAACATTATAATCCCATTTACACAAGCAAACACATAAATATGGCTTTGAAGCTCTTTATTAAGTGGCATACTCAACACCTGCAGTGATACAGTGAGTATCTGTCAAGAACTAATTAGAAATGGCAGTGAACAAATGCACCTGTCAAACATAGATGGGTTATCACAATAGAACACTATTCAAACAAATACCCTCAAGTATTTTCTTGTAAATTACAATTCTTGATTTGCTGACAGCATCTCATCTTTGGAAAATTTACAAAATACTCACTCCCGTCACAAATTACAGTCTAATGAATTTGTTTGTTAGCCATGATAGTATTATATGACTATCGACTATTGCTTTAGGCCCATTATTTGTATTTGTAATATGTACATAGTTGGGCTTTAAATATGGATTTCTTTTTTTAATTAATCAGAGTGTATGAACCATCCATTAATTACATAAATCCTGCATTATACTGAATTTTACAAACAGTCTACTGAAAATGATTAAGTAAAATAAAAACTCTTCCTTAGACCCTACATGCTATAGGACACAGTTAAGGCATTGAGCTTCTTCTGCTTGAGGTCTTTCTGCGGGAGATGTACAGTGCCTTCGCAGAGGAGGAAGGACTGGGGCAAACATCTCCTGAGCTGGAATAGATGCTGTCTTCAGTATCGCTTTCAGAGTCCACATCACTTCCATCAGTACACTCCTGTTTCAATTCCTGGATGCCACTATGAAGTTCCATCAGCTGTTTAATAAGCACCTGGTCCTGGGAGCGCATATCCATCTGGCAAAATAAACACAACAGACATTCCAGTAATGGTCTTATGATTTGCTTTTGGGGTAGGCACGCCACATGGCAAGATGAAATTCTGAATTCAAATTTATAATGGAGTACTTATTAATATTAGACAGAGATAATCACTGCCCTCAGAATAGTTTTTAAAAATGTCTTGCTAGTTTTTAAGATGAAATGTTTGAGGCTTAATTTTCAAAACTACAGTTAACTTTTACAGGATCAGGAAAGACACGAATTTTGTGTTTTAGAACATATTTGTTACTCAACAAAATGGAGGAATTTTGTAACAAAAGTAATGGATACAAACCCAGCACGTAAAAATCTAAAAAAAAAAAAAAAAAAAGACATTGAGAAGGCAGTGACGATATGGCAAGGCAAATTAATATTAAGGGTGTCAACATTTCCACTGTGGCACAGTTAAAAAAGGATGTCAATTGTAATGATCCTTTAATAATTGGTTACTGTACCTTTAAGTAACGTATAGTTAATTTGCGCCACCTACTGGGCTGTACTCTGTGGAATATCTCTCAGTTAGGAGGAGAGAGGAGAGCTGTGTTGAAGTGTATCAAGGGTAACGTGGATTACTTAACTAAAATCTGCCCTACTTATGTTTTAGGAGGATTACCAGACAGATCAGTCCTGCCCAATGCACCACCACAAAAACTACACAATAACCTTAACAAATCTGGCATGATGAAAGCACAGAAAGGCAGTCAAAAGTCTGGTGTATAAAAGCTGCTTTCGTGGGATCTTAGTAAACATACCCATTTAAATCTCCATTACAGTTAATCATCAGTCATTATGATACCAGCTGACACCCTTAATTCTACAGGTAACCACAGACACATGCCAAACACCATCTGCAGTATCCAGGTTTGACAAATTACTCACAAGATGTGTCAGCAACTAAACAAATTTCAGCTACATGTCCAAATGATGACTGAGATTATTTAATTAGACAGATGCATGTTTGTGACATACCCAACCCTCCAACAAGCATTGGGACATGCACAGTATCATCAGAACTCCTATATTCACTTTTACAAGGCTAATTTCAAGTGTTACAAATGCTTAAGCACGCAGAATCCACCTTTACCAATGTAATGCTTAACTGCTACTTGGCTCTTCAATGAATGTTATTTCCACACTTGGGTTAGCAATTAGTTGCAGGATATTTAATGGTGGTCTTTGATCTGTTAACAATTCCAAGGCTTTGTAATTGCAAAACTATTAATCTCTTGAACGTTTCATTTGCACTTTTCAATTTAAGAGATTTAGCTGCATGCAATAACAAGTTCCAGTAAGCAGTGTTAAATGCACGTTTGAGGCTTAAATATAGTGTCAGTATTCTCAAATAGAAGATGGCAGGGCTTGATAAACAGGTTTTGTTTGTTTGTTTGTTTGTTTGTTTGTTTGTTTGTTGGTTTGTTTTAAATCCCGTGACCTATGAAATGTGTTGAGAAACATTCTTGTGTTTAACTATCCTCCTTAGAAACAGTTACAGTATCTCTTAATAATACAAGCTCACTGCTGTGGAAGGCAATTGTCCATCTGGTACCCAGAATTCAAGTGTCCTAGGAAACACACATTTAATTTTAATTCAATATTATAGCCTTATACCTGGTTATGTTAAAGGCAGCTGTGAAGAGTAATTGGTTACTAACATCTTTATCATGAAGAAAGTAACATTTGTTTTTCACAGTATGTAAACATCAATATAATAAAGAGAAAAATAGATCGCTGGAATTATTATATACTAAGTCAAGGTAATTTGATGGAAATATAAAAAAATATAAAAAGGACAAGAATGACTTACTGAATTATACAAATATACCTACTCATTTTGTTGGACTGAACAACCTTTTCAAAGTGTTGAGAATCTAACTCTAGATAGTCCCATAAATAATAGGTACGATTTTACATATCCTCTGTATCGATCATAACTAATCTGATCATTCACTTAATTTTATCTAGGCAAAAATATCCAAGTTTTTACCAAGCAGAATGATTTATTACAATAGTTGAAATTACTAGCTAGAAATATAAACATATTAGACATAAAATCTATATTGTGAAATCTAAAATCTCAGCAAAACTGTTTTTACCAGACTTAAAAAAAAAAAAAAAAACTTTAAAGGCTGGTTTTGCAGACCCTAATCAGCACTCAGGTAAGATAGACCACAGATAAGGCAACATAGTCAAGGACAGATATGATTTCTTCCAGGTGGTATACTCAACACCTTTCTGGCTTGTGTGTATTCTTTCCCAGCTGTTGGGAATGTCTTCTATATTTTTAATGGAACACAAACAAGATACTAACTAACTTGTTTCAGTCCAAATGGACCATCATTAGGGCAAAACATGTCTGCAGTTGCTGTGGTCTGACTTTGAACGCTGTGAATATAGAAGCCTTTTGGCGACTTTCACTTGGTTTGATTGGCTCTTGTAATACTGAAATTTGCATATCCTGATTACCTATAAATCTATGTCTACTGGTTTTTCTCACCTGAACTCGACAGCTACTTTTATTTTTGTACATGAAAATTCAACTTCCTCCAGTTTTTATTTATTTTATTTTATTTTTACAATTGAAAGCTACAGTACAATTACTACAGTATATTTTTGCTGCTTTTTTCAAACAAATGATTATTAAAAAATAAATAGTATCAACATCTTTATTAAATATCTAATTTCCAAACTGGCTTCGATGTATATTTGACAACACATTATTTGATTTTAGTTAAAGTAAATTAAAAACTTGCCAAAAAAAAAGCATTATTATAAATGATGAAATCTCACACTAAAATAATTTTATTGGAGTGCATGAGCTGATTCACTAACAGCACAACCAGTCTTACCAGTTCTTTTCTGAGCCAAGCCAAGGCACCCTCAATGTCTAACTTCTGTTGCCTGCTCTCTTCCTCGTCATCCCGGTTATTTCTGAAAGAAGGAACTTCTGCTGATTTGCAGTCGTTGAATGTGTAAGACTTCAAAGAGAAGTCTTTAAGTCTTGTCAGAACCAATTCCATTTTGATGGTGTCTTTTCAGCTGCAGAATATACAGCTTTGTCGGTGGCAAACTCACAGTGCTGGTGTGCTAATGGTAAATGCAGTGACTGGAACCTAAATCCAGGGAAGCTTTTAATGAGCTGAAAACAACTAATGTGATGTAAATTGATTGATGTCAGCAGAACCAATTGAAATACTAAAATCCCGGTTTACAGTGCTTTTTAGATCACCCAATGATTCAAATCAAGGGGAGGGACTACGCAGTAGCTTGTCGGTGACTATGTCAAGTGGTTAATAACAAAAGGTGGAATTTTACCAGGCTAACTTTTGTGTAACAAAAATACTTCAAGGATTGCAGTATAATACAGTGCAATCCAGTAGTTTAAAAACAGCAGCTCTGCAATTCAATTCATTACAGTTCTGCCTTGTTACTATGCAATACAATACATATTACAATCTGAAAGGAAAACAAAAAAAAAAGTTTATTTATTATATATTCTCTTGTTTGTTAGCTGCTTGCCAAACACACCTTAAAAAGTTTGTCTTTTTTTATAAATACAATACAGGTTGACGTTCATAAAACAGATCTGAACTAAAATTGGCATTACAAAAGTTTAGAACAGGTTCATACATATCAAACTTTATTAATAAAACAGACATAACAGCTTTGTGAATAGTCCCTTAAGATGGTGTTTTACATAGGACTATAGCTTGACCAATGCCAAGGCAACTTCCAGCATGGAGACTTGATCTGTAAGAATGCTCAAGTAACACAAGGGGTGTTATTTGCCTATTCATGTGAACTGAAGGACCCAGCATGATTTGTAAAGTTTTTTCATGCTATTTTTTTCAGGTGATTTCACTTTCATGGATATGAATGCTTGATCTGAGTAACAGTCTAATTTAGGGTTTCACTTGTGAATGGTCAACTATTGAATTTAGTAATACATTGCACACAGAAGTACCCTGTTACCAAGGAGATGTGGCTCCGCATTACACACTTTTTATGGAGATTTAAAGTGGGAACTTGTTTTATGGTTTCCTGAAAATAACCAGGAAAATGAAAACACCTTGAAATGCAGATAAGGTTGAAACACACATTTTTAAAAAGGCTTTGTGTCGGTGGCATATCAAATAGAAACATAATGTTGTTTTCAAATATGTATTAAGCATTTTACAGCAATTTCAGTATATACGGAATGTCAATATTTTCTAGAGAATAATACATGTGTGTATGTGTGTGCATTTATTATTATTATTATTATTATTATTATTATTATTATTATTATTATTATTATTTCATTTTGGAAAAAAAACATGGGAAACTTTGCACTAATTTCAAAGTTACAGGGTTATGTAAACACAAATTACATAAACAGACGCATTTATTGGTGCCATTGACCTTCAGATCTGATCTAACACTGCAGTTTTGTGGCTTTTAGCCTTTTGGATGACTGACATCAAATGCTCCAAGGTATTTGGAGCACTGATGTATCCCATGATTCACTTGGTCAAGTTTTATAAATGGCCCAATATAAATGGACTATGTCGCAGTTTTCCCATTTTTGGTTTCCTGATCATAGAGACTGTGACAGGAATGGCTGACTGGTCTGACGTCACGGCAGAAGAAGGCACAACAACAACAAAAGGTATGGTGCAGTGGCGCGTGCGCCGTTTTATTTAAAGAATCCAAAAATAAATAAAATATTTAAACAAAAATAAACTTTGCGCTCACAGAGCTAAATAAAAGGTTTCAAACAAAAACAAATCACGAACACAAAATAACTGCAACACAGGTCAGGCTGGGCAGATTGCCTTCACTGTTCCTATGTTTACTTTCTTTCTCTCGTTTCTCCATCACTCCTCTCGCACACTCTCTCCTTCTGACACCCACCCCGAGTGCCGAGAGCTGCAGGCTTTTATTAAGGTGAACCATCTCCCAATTAGCAACAAAATTAATCCTGTAATTAATTAGGGAGATGGTTCACCTTCTGCACGAGTTTTAATTGTTGTGGATGGGGCTACCCATCCACGCTAAACAAAACAAACCGGCTACGCCGTCAAAATACAAAACAATAACAAAACATACGGCGCTCGCCGACATAAATACAATAAATCATAATAAACAAAAACAATAATCTGCACAGGGGCGGAGGATGAACCCTCGTTCTAAAATAAATAAACAAAACAATGTACAGGGCTGCTCGCCCTGTTACATATCCCCCCCTTGTGCGAAGCACACATGGCCCCAACGGCCACCTCCCCCCTGAGTCTCAATGTCCTGGAAGAGGGGGAAGCAAGTTGCTTCTGGGGGGTGGCCATGGTGGAATCTCCGGCACCCCCCAATTCTTCGTGGCCGGCAGCTCCCTCTTCCGGGGCTCCCTCCACACTCTATCCTGCCGCGAAATTGCGGCTGGAGGAGCTGGTCTCCTGACCTTCCCCCTCCTCTTCATGACCAGCAGGTCCCCTCCGTGGGGCTCCGACCACACAATCTCCTGCCACGAAAATGCGACTGGGTGAACTGGTCTCCTGACCTTCCCCCTCCTCTTCATGGCCAGCAGGTCCCCTCCGTGGGGCTCAGACCACACAATCTCCTGCCGCGAAAGTGCCGCTGGGGGAGCTGGTCTCCTGACCTTCCCCCTCCTCTTCATGACCAGCAGGTCCCCTCCGTAGGGCTCCGGCCATAGCGTAGTGATCCCAGGCGAAACCGGATCCCTGTCGACCCCAGGCGAAGCAGGATCCCTGGCGACCCCAGGCGTCGGCGACGGACCCTCGGGAGGCGACGGCGGCGGACCCTCGGGAGGCAACGGCGGCGGACCCTCGGGAGGCGACGCAGGACCGGCAGCAACCCTAGGAGACGCAAGGGAGACACAGGCAACCCCAGGCGATGCCGACGGCGGGAGGGGAGCCCCTGGCCATGAAGGCGGCAGCAGGAGCTCAACTTCTCCCAATGCTGGTGGAGGTAGAGGTAGCTCCTGCTCCTCTCCTCTTGACGGCCAAGGCGGCAGGGGCTCCTCCTCCTCTTCTGGCGGCCAAGGCGGCAGGGGCTCCTCCCCTTCTGGCGGCCAAGGTGGCAGGGGCTCCTCCCCTTCTGGCGGCCAAGGCGGCAGGGCTTCCTCCCCTTCAGGCTGCGAAGGCGGCAGGGCTTCCTCCCCTTCAGGCTGCGAAGGCGGCAGGGCTTCCTCCCCTTGAGGCTGCGAAGGCGGCAGGGCTTCCTCCCCTTGAGGCTGCGAAGGCGGCAGGGGCTCCTCCCTTTCAGGCTGCGAAGGCGGCAGGGGCTCCTCCCCTTCAGGCTGCGAAGGCGGCTCGTCCCCTTCTGGCAGCGAAGGCGGCTCCTCCCCTTCTGGCAGCGAAGACGGCTCCTCCCCTTCTGGCAGCTAAAGGTGGCTCCTCCCCTTCTGGCAGCGAAGGCGGCTCCTCCCCTTCTGGCTGCAACAGGGAAACCAGCAGGCATGTTCCCTCTGCTGGCGGTGGTGGAAGCGCCACGTCGTCCCTCCACGGCGGTGGAGGTGGCACCAGCAGGTATGTTCCCTCTGCTGGCGGAGGTGGGAGCGACACACAGTCCTCCCATGGAGACGGAGGTGGCACCAGCAGGTATTCTCCCTCTGCTGGCAGAGGTGGGAGCGACACCCAGTCCTCCCAGGGCGGTGGAGGTGGCACCAGCAGGTATGCTCCCTCTGCTGGCGGAGGTGGGAGCGACTCACAGACCTCCCATGGAGACGGAGGTGTCACCAGCAGGTATTCTCCCTCTGCTGGTGGTGGTGGGAGCGACACGTCGTCCTCCCATGGAGACAGAGGTGGCACCAGCAGGTATTCTTCCTCTGCTGGCAGGTACCTGGGCTGTGGACCTTCGGCCTTCCCCTTCTTGGGCTGTGTACGCACCGACTCCCCCCTCTTGGGCTGTGGATGCACCGACTCCCCCCTCTTGGGCTGTGGACGCACCGACTCCCCCCTCTTGGGCTGTGGACGTTCGGGCTCCTCCCACTCAGGCGCAGGACGTTCGGGCTCCTCCCACTCAGGCGCAGGACGTTCGGGCTCCTCCCACTCAGGCGCAGGACGTTCGGGCTCCTCCCACTCAGGCGCAGGACGCACCGACTCCTCCCTCTTGTCTCCCCTCCAGCAGCTGTAATCCCAGTCTTCAGGGAGGGGGCAATTAACCAAGTGTATTACCACAACAGAAATAAACATTCTTTTTAGAATTATAATTGTTCTTTTATCCTGTAAAAAAAATAATAATTGAAAAACAATCCTCACGCATTGGGCAATTGGTGTGAATGACCTATCTTGAATATATAAGGAGAATATGGGGCATTTATTAATAGAGGGATGCTTCCGAGACAAACAATGGAGAATGTTAAGTGGCAGCCTTGGCCCTTTTTGCTATTCATAAAAGTACTTGCCGATTGTTCTAATTAATCACATTTTATTTAAAACTAACAAAAGTCGTCCATATTGATATTCATAAAATGATCTGTGCAGATGGGCGACTGTCGCTAAGCTATTTATGAATGGGTATATAGTCGTTCAAGAATTAAATCTGTGTCCTTTTGATGACATCATCAGCCTTATAAATGTTCCCTGAGAGCCCTGTTGAAAACATAGTCTAAAGGAATCTACCGACAGCAATACAGAGGTACATGCAGGCACGTCGAAGAGGGAAAGGAAGGTGTGTTTAGAAATGTTATGAGTTTAAAGAAAATCTGGCCTAAATTACAAATATTTTTTTGTATGGTTTATTTTAACATTTTTTGGGGGATGACCTTTTTTAAATGTTCAGATTACTTGTTTTGACAATGGTGATAACTTTACATTTTTAAATAAGGCTGTTGTTAGTTTAGATTTCACCGCACCAAGCGTTCAATAACACCTAGTTGTCGATAGCATTTTCCTGTTATTATGATTAGCAGGTTGACTTTCAGAACCGATGAAAACGTTATGCTAATGAGGTATTGTGACAGAAATACAATGATTCTTGGTTGTAAATTTCCCTCCCGACCTGTGAGGGCGCTAAGCAGTGAGAACAGAGTTCTTTGGACGGGCTGGTCTGACAGTTCTTTCCCAGGGTCGGGAAGTCGGCCAGTCTGGATGAAGGCGAGACTCTGTTGCAAGAACGCATTGATGGAAACGACATGGCAGCTGCAGATTGGAGAGATGGTTGCGCTCGTTTACCAAGGGGTCGTGTGTGACGGCATAAAAGGGGGCGGAGAATAGCAATCCGTTCCTTCGCTTTGGTTTAAATGTGAGTAGAACCGAGAAGGGCAGTGAAAATAATACGGAAACTGAAATTGTGAGTGTTGTGTATTGTTTGTTTGTAATTGTCTTGTCTTGTACATTGCTTGACGGCTAAACACGTTTCCGGAGCTGTCGCCAAGGGCCAGCACTAAACTGGAACATCACCTCACCACTGCCACTAAATAAACTTGTATCACCCACCACGAGCACTACTGCACACACCCAGGACTGGTGACCTAGTTAGTATATTGTGGGACGTTTTGTGTTTACTATTTGGGACTGCAACCCTGTTGTTATATACTCCGTGCACTACACATTGCTGTGTATTGCCAGGGATTATTATTTGGTCACCAGACCTGAATATAAATAAAAACTGTTTCCAAACTGGATTATAAATCTCTGTGTGTTTCATTACTGCACTGTATCACCCCTTCACCTGCATCCACTCAGCCACTTTGCCACAGGTATTCATTAACCTTTATCTCAATTTGTTTAAAATATTCTTTCAGGAATGAATGTCCTTAGGGCTTAAAGTCACATGTCAGTTGTCCCTTATGAATATGCAATGGTCGTTAAATAAGCGACTATGGTCAAAATCCGATCATGGTGGGAGGCAGCGAGTGGGAGGGGGTGAGTGCTTGTGCTTGTGCTGTGATTTTTGAACTGTTTGGCAACTTAGTAGTGAAGGCTAATGCCCAGCCAAAAAGTGTGTTGTTCTTTTGTTTAAACCATTCATGTTGGCCCTTGTGCCATGCTTTGCTTGTTCCTGTTTGCCTGGGCCGTGACGCTAACCTCTCACAGTGTCATATATGGTGATTAATACTCCTCCACATTTACTTTCTGTGACAAACAACCCTTGGAACACATCACTTTAATAATTCAAGCTGACTTGGATAATGGCATCTGCCAAATAAATAAATAATAATAATGAATTAAAGTCCTTCACTGCCATCTTGTGTCCTTTCTTAGAAAGATAACATAAACATGATATTGTTTGTGTGGAGTAATAAACCATACATTCTCCAACCAGTCATTTCTCAAGAAAATTAACTTTTTTAATTTGCATACATCATAAAACTATTTTGTGCTGTACTACAGCACAGTATGATAAAGAAACCAGGTACGTTTGGGGGAATGCTTACTGGATGCCTTGAACCGCTGGTTACAGAATTGCTAAGCATCATGCTCCCTGGTAGTGAGAGAGAATGTAGCAGACTGGTGAATTGTGTTAACTTGCCCCCCCCCCCCCCCCCCCCCCCTTTGTTACCTGACTAGTTGTAGTTGTGTAAAATAAAATTCTTAGAAATGCACACATAAATATTTGGAAAGTTAGATTATCATCATAACCCTGCTTCCCTGAAATAGAAATGTAACCATTACCATATGGGTATTTACCTTGTAGAGACTCGAAACCTGAATAAGATATATCAACGCTGCTCTCTGAGCCTGTGACGCAGTCATGGCCCGCCCCTGAGGACACAAAAGGACTGCGCTCACAGATCTCATCGTCGTTTTTCCTTCTCAAGCATGCTGCAATCATGGACGCAGCAACCTTGAAGGTCAATGGTTACATTTCTATTTCAGGGAACCAGGGTTATGCTACATTTCAAGTATGAAATGTAACCTTTACCGTATGGCTGAGTGTACCAAAGCCGTCGGCAAGGGCAATATTGCAGAATGAATGGAATGCTAAAAGTCTAAGATGAGGAGCTGCCTTGTGTGTTATCATACAGAACCCCGGCAACAAGTAGCTAGGGTGAAAAAATTGAGGTAGAAACTCACCTCTATGTGACTGGGAAGCCACCCTTAACACCAGTTTCAAAACCATGGTTTTGAGGATCTGATAGAAACTGGGTCCTTACCCGTTCGGTGACTTTCGCACCAGGTCGGTACGGGTACAGTACCGTGTCGGAACCATGTGGTTTGGTACCGGTTCAGTGACTTTACAAGGATAGTACACACTGCTTTCTTATGGAATATTGTTCTTTTTAATCATTATTTCTGACATTTTTTGGTGGCCAAATTATTATTATTATTATTATTATTATTATTATTTTCTTAGCAGACGCCCTTATCCAGGGCGACTTACAAATGAGCACATCCTTAAAAGTTTTGGAAACCCAGTTTATGAAAGCTGTACGATATCAGTCTTCACACCAGTCCAAATTGGAAGTCAGAGAAACATTTATAGCCCCCTGGGTGAGGTCCAGGGGGCCAACCTCAGTGGTAGAAGCACTGTCCAGCCTGACGCAGCTATCAACAAAATGAAAAAAATAATAATATAAAATATTATAGAAATAATATTAAAATAATATGAATATACTGTACAGTATATTTAATAACTGATTACCCTAAACAGGCAGTAGTAATCAGTAAATTAACAAAAAATAAATAAAACTAGAACTGCCAGGCAGTTTAACGGCTTCCAAGCTCAGTACCAGTTGGACATTTTGGCAAGCTGTAGCATTGCAGCTCAAATGTCAGCAACAGATCAGTCTTATGGAGCAGTTTCAATTCAAAATACTGCATTAGTTCATTATCTCACGATGCTTTAAACACCATAGTAACCATGACCCTATCTACACACTGTAAGAAGTTATACAAGCTATTTTTACATTTAACCTTAAGGAGAGGTCAAAGGTCACGATCAAGGTGATTTTTTGATAGAGCATATATATATAGTAACCATAAACCTATGTGCACTGTAAGGAATTATAAGATAGTTTTACATTTGACCTTAGAGAGGTCACAGGCAATGTCATTTTTTGATAGAGCATATATGGTTTCCTATATGTGTTCCATAGTAACCTTAAAGAACACGGTTTAAAGTAAAACAGTAATAAGTACTTACTTGTTTACCATGTTGACATCATTTATTCCTTATAGAACTTAATGCAAAAGAGGAAAAAAAACTTGGTCTGCGATAGTTGCAGATGGGTTTTTGTGGGGGGGTGTTCACCAGCTGGATTTGTTTGTGTGTGTGTGGGGGGGGGGGGAGTTATTGTGCACAGGTTTCCTAGTAACTGTAATATTATTTGTGTAATAGAAAATAAAAAAGGACTCGTTGTTAATATCTCCGAGTCAAGGAGCCTAAATGTTCGAGTCCGAGTCACAAAAGGTCGTGTCTGAGTCGTGTCCGAGTCTTTTGCGGCCGTGACTTGAGTCTGAGTCATGAAAAATACTAACTAATTGAAAGAAAAGATTTTTAAAAAATATAAAGTATGAACATCAAAATTAGCTTTTGTCTGTTACTTGTTATTATTAGACGGCTAACAAGTTCCGGAGCTGATGCCAGAGGCCAGCACTTACCCTGAGGAACATCACTGCACTGGAGCATGATAAATTGTATTTACAGCACGAGCACTACTGCACTCACTGAGGACTGGTGACTGTATATGTGTTTTGAATACAGTGTACATTGTTTGGTAATTAAATATACAGAGCAGTACACATCATTGTGTATTGCCTGTATCTCATTATTATTTCTGTTGGTCAGTTTCGACTCTTGGATTATAAATAAACAATCATCACTTCATCAGAACTGTGTTGTTTGTCTTTGTTTGGAGCACTGCATCACCTCTGCACCTGCACACTGCAAACCACTTTGCCACAAACGGTTATTGTCCCTGATAAGAATATAAGATTTTTTTTGTAAATTCTTCACCGGAACCACCTTCTAAAATCAGATGGTCACAAATGCCGCTGACGGGCAACGCTTTATGGAGCAATACTAAAAACACAGTTGCCCTATTCCTGTAAAGGAAACTCCTGTCTGGGGAAATAAGCACCAAATCCCTGTGAATGCCGAAAGTAGAACTATGCAGCAAAGTTTTAAATAACATGTTTACACAGATAATCATGAATAAACTAAAATAAAAAGGGGTAGCGCCTCGCTTTCATCTTGGCAAATATGTGAATTTCTCTTTTCTCTTCACCAGGTGGATACATTGCAGGACGTCTGGCCATGGTGACTGATGCAGCCCATCTTCTAGTGGACTTTGCCAGTTTCATGATCAGTTTGTGTTCATTATGGCTGTCCTCCAGGCCTGCCACAAAGAGACTGAACTATGGGTGGCACAGAGCTGGTACGGCAGCAAACAGTGTTTTTGTTTTATTTGAAACCATCAGTGCAAGTGCATTTCATATTTTATTATCAAAGTTGTGTTAAACATCATAATGTTCATACAAATTATTTATTAAGAGGTGTGTTTTCAAGACCTGTTGAGAATAAAGGATAAATATAGGCAAAATAAAATATTAATGATAATGTCTAGTCTACACAATTCGGGTAAAAAAAAACAGTTATATGTTGTTGCCTTTTAAAATAATATACACTTTAAGGGATGTTTTTCATAGTTGGATTATATTAAAATAAAATGCGTGTTTGTAAGTAGGCTACTTTTTTCTGTTATTACAGCAGCGTTACTGTAACATAAAAAAGGAAATCCCGCCTATAACTGGTTCTGACCAGAGTGATCTTGGTATTTAATTTACATTGCTGTGGGCATTTTAAGAACATTTTAAAATGACGGATTAATGGCATCTAAAAATACCAAAATAAAACATGTCAAAACAGATAGACTGTTGAGTTAATTCCAGATTACACTGGTGCACAACTGTATCCTAGCAACCTGAGCAGTGTTTATAAAGTGTAGCTCTCAAGTTAGTGACTTTTATTGTGGTGCACTATGCTGGGAAGGATGATGGCACTAATTCCCGAACTAAAGGCAAAAAAGTAAATATACCATCAGGTCTGAGTTGCCTGAAGCAGTTCATAAAACTACTGAAAGTTATTTCAAGTAATTTGGGAAAACAGGCAACAGCAAGGTCCAATACATCTTAAAGGAACTGTTATAACATATAGACGTGTGTGACAGGGTGGCTGGGCGTGACGTCAGGTCAGATGCAGGAAGGGAAAACACAGACACCAAGTACTGCAGTTGAAGGCGGCGCCGTTTTATTTAAATACAAAAATAAATCAAATGTTTAAACAAAAAGAAACTTGCTCACAGAGCGAAAATAAAACAGGTAAACAAAACAAATCTCGAACACAAAATGTCCCTGCTCCTGCTCCTGCTCCTGCTCCTGCTCCTGCTCCTGCTCCTGCTCCTGCTCCTGCTCTCCCCGCGCTCTCTCTCTCTCCTCATACACCCACCTCGAACATGGATCGCTGCAGGCTTTTTATACCGTGGCCGAGGGGTTTAACTAGCTGGCAATTATTCTATTACCCCTCGGCCACAATCTGCACGAGTTTTTTTTTTAATTACTGTGGATGAGGCTACCCATCCACACTACTAACCAAAACAAACAAAACACACGGATATGCCGTCAATACATAAATACAAATAAACAATAACAAAACATACGGCGCTTCGCCGACAAATATAAACATAACAACACGGCGGTACGCCGTCACATAAATATAATAAATAAATCATAATAAACAAATACAAAATAACACAGAGGCGGAAGGGGAAACCCCGTTCTAAAAATAAACAAATCAATGTACAGGGCACCTCGCCCTGTTACAACGTGATACTGGCTTTTTAAATAGTTTTAGCACATGACAATGCATCTTGCATGTTTAATTTATGAATCATTTTAGAAAAAACAAAGAAATCATTGGTGCCTTGCTATCAATTTTTGCTATCTGGCTTGTGACGGGTGTACCTGGCCTGTGAAAGACTGATAAGTAATAATTACACCATAGATAGGACAGTAAGGCTTATCACCTCAGGCTGTGCTGTATTAGCGAACATTATGTAAGTTTAACTTTTTAATTATTTTGTGTACAATACTTTGTTTTTATTTATGTGTTGCAAATTTCCATCTTTTTGTGTTTATGTGGGCTTTTATTTTTTATACTGTCTGAACAGTAAATTGGCTGTAGTTATTTCAGCTATGGCCTCAAAAGTTGTGGAGTCTGATGTATTGAAGCATCCTGATAACTGCACAAATTAATATAACACAGCAATGAATGGAGTATTTACACAAAATACTTTGACTAAGATTTCTTCTTGAAACAATTGTCAAATTTAAATTTGTGTCTGACCATTGAATATTTTGTAACGATATTAGAAAATGCTGTGAAAGAAGAAAAACTATGAATCCTCCTTATAAAAATAAATTGAATAATTAAATATCAAATCCTTACTCAATTGATCACAACATTTAAACAGTGTTCTGAACAGAAATTCTGGCTATGCCAAGGTATATTTTTAATGAAAACGTTGATAATGGTCTCCTCCAGAATGGGATTAACACTTCACCAGCCATTGGCATGGGCACAGCCATGGCAACGGAAGTAAGGAAGAATCAGATCACCTCCCCCAGGCTAACGCCAGCATGAGAGCAGCTTTTATTCATGTGTTGGGCGGCCTTTTACTTCAAGGTCAGTGATAAATTGGAAACCAAATTGTCAGAAATAGGGGCTGTATTAGAAAGCATGAAAATGCCACAAAGTATTAGTATCACCCTTTGTTTTAATAAATAACATGAGCTAGTCAGTGTTTTATGATGTGGTTCTCATTCTCTTTAATTACTGTAGATACAATCTCTAGATAATAAGTGATCAAGCAACCCAAGTGGTAAAAATAGTATGCACTGCAGTATACAATAGATAACTGGTATTTTTGGAGGGTACTATAGCATCATATGGGTTGTTACTTCAGACTGAGGTGTCACTATACTCTACCTCTCATATAGGATCCTCAATTTGAGGTAATTAAATACTTTAACATTAATTTTATATTCTGTGTTCCCTAGCAATAACGTTTTTAATGTTTTCTTCAGCCAGAATACAAAATAGCAGATCCTATTTGCACATTTCTATTCTCCCTTTTTGTGCTGGTGACAACTTTTACAATTCTTCGGGATATCTTACTGGTTTTAATGGAAGGTAGGTTCTTGCTCATTATAGATTGTTTTAACTTGCTCAAGAAAGTACACTATTCAGATTTGTTATGCGATGAAATGCACCACTGCAGTTAACTGAACCATTAACGTTGTACAACTGAAATACAGATTGGGCCATTCCCTATATTATTTGTTTATTTAGGGTTCCGTATCTCCTTGATTAAACAACAGTGCAAAATAAAATAGTCGGACCTGAACAGAAAACCCTCCCGAAACGCTAGATGTCACTGTAGGTTTTTATACTCGGTGCTTGTTTTAGTAGCAAGTACAGTCAATCTCGCGATGTTCTGTATTCTACAGCTGAGCGCTGACGGATATATGGTGACTGCTGTAGTTACAGAAGTAGACTTGCAAAAAGACTGCAACAGGAGGTAATGTAAAATGCAGCTGTGTGAATGAGCATACCATTTGTTTTCTTATTAAAACGATTGCATGGTGGTTTAAATAAATAAATAAACACACGGCCATAACGGTTTCATTTATTGTGTTTACATACCCGGTAAAACAACATACTTTAGTAGTACAGTACGCATTCTTTATGAGTATGGTTATTTACATAATTTAAATACAGGCTATATGATATATTAACTTTAAAAGCTGCAACATACATACATCTCCTAATTAAGCACTATGCTTTATAAATCCAGTTGGACAGTGGCAAATTAAATGTGTGCCGAGTTCATACAAGGAAGTCTGTCATTTTCCTAGGGTTGCCACCTGTCCGAGTTTGACCCGCACAGTTCGGGAATTGGCATTTGTGTCCGGGTGGCAGGAATTAACAAGCATGAGTAACATCGATCTCCCTTTAATGTTTTCTTTGACATAAACGAGTTGCTTAAAGGATTTACACTATCTTATTAGAAATGTACCGTTTAGCACTGATCTGTATATTGTACTTTTTCATTTATGTATGTGTTATAGTTTGCGATGCATGCATGTGACATATCAAATGAAAGGCCACAACATTTCCGTTAATGTTATGTAAGTTGCAACAGGATCAGACATACTATATGTGGTAGCGATGAGAATATATGGGGATTTGCCATGACATAACGACTGTAAAATAATTCTGACCGTCACAAACGGGCTTTTCAGGCTCAGAAATCCAGTGACTGTGGAAAAAATGTTTGTGAGAATAAAAACAAGTAGACAGCATCGTTACTTCAGAAATTACATTGACTTACCACGGCGTTACTCGTCACCACAGCTACTTGTCTCGGGTAAGATTAACATAACATGTTAACGCTACTATTTTTCTGGATTGCTAGAAATATCAAGAGCACAATACTGTGTATACAGCATATTTATTGATTTGTACCGAGATCTGGTGATTATGTGTTAAACTGTATTACAGTATAATACTGTACTGCCGTTTTGATAGACTAGGCTGACTGAGAAATAACTTTGAACACAGTTCTGGGTTCCTAATACTGTCTTTGGTGGATAAAGCACAACAAAGGATGTGTTTAAACATGACTGTATCTTTTAACAAACAATACAAAACAGAAATAAATTCTAGCTACTGCTTTGGAACGCAAACTAAATTTAACCGGATCCCAAACTTTCACTCAGTCAGACCGCTAATCTGGCTTACTGACTTTAAATATATATTCACAAATCACAGCTTTACTGTACTTTGTTTTAAGGACACTGTACACCCCCAGTCAATTAGTGTTCTTGCATAGCCACAGCATTCTGGGAGATGTCGTTTTTCATTCCTCATTTAAACAGCAAGAACTCCAGGGTAAAGACTGCATACTATTTGGATTCCTGTGTATCTCCCTTCTACAATTTTACCCCATATTCTACCATAAAATTAATTTCCACATGAACACCCCCCTTCTAATTTTTATTTCAGATATATTCTGGGCAGATTCAGGAACAACAGCAATTTTATCATCACTTTATAAATCTCCATCAATTACACAAACGTTAGATTTAAACTCAGCGTTTGCATTTCTTTCCTGGCTTTAACCATTGTTCAAACGCTTACAGTCCACTTCTCGAAAACTGATCGCTGGCAATGATATTTGTGTTTTTTAGTTTAGGAGAAACGATCAGTAACTGCGGATTAAATGACATTGTTTTGCTCATTTTCTTTTTACCTTGGAACAGTATGTGATGTGGTGATACCATAATTAGAACATGGCTACACCTCCAGTCGCTGGGGCAGGGTTGCCCTCAGGACCTTTTCCAGGGCAGCAGGGCCAGGCAGCACGGGAAGTGAACACAGCCTCCCTCTGTCGCATTGGGCAAGAAACAGTGCAGGATATAGTCTTCAGAACCATGGAAATCTTTCAGCTTTTAAGGAACATGCAGGTAGGTGACATATCACCCTGGACAAGATCATATGTTTGCTTCAGACAAGCTGAGACAAAAGAAGAAAAGATAATGGTGAAATATATAGTCATATATTAATTATAATAATGCTGATATTTTCCACCCAAAGCTGATAATAACGGGGTAGTCACTGCTGCACAGAAAAGTATATTAAAAAAATCTTGGTGTTTAAAGAAATGTGTTTTAACTCATTTATTAATATGCCACAAGTGAAAATGGGTGATGTAATATTTATTGTTGATTTTATTATTTGAATATTTCAGCTGCCCAATGGTGTGTCGTACCATGCAAGCACACATCAGGACAGGCTGGGAAAGCTTCAGGAACACCTCCGCCAGTTGTCAGTCCTTTTCAGGAAGCTTAGACTAGTGTACGACAAATGCAACGAGAATTGTGGCGGGCTGGATCCTGTCCCTACAGAGGCAAGAATTGTCTCCATTTAATTGTCTCTGTCCATTTAATGTCGTCTATGAGCAACTGACATCAGCAGAAAGCAAAGCATAATGACACTTAAACCAAAGTGCTGGGGATTAAACAAAGCATCTGATAAAAATGACTTTGACTTAGTGCATATATTTATACATAGGGGCATGTTTAGCTTTGATGAGCTTAAACTGCTCATTGTGATATTAGCCGGAATGAGCTTTCATTCACTTATCTTGGCTTGCCAACACTTTCTTACATTTATCTAGGGGTGGAAAATATAGTTACTTCAGTCAGCGGAAACCATGAGAGACCATGACCACATGATCATCTGAGCCAAAGTCATTTTTGTCGCCCATGCCTGCAGTTTCCATTGAGGTTATAACTTACTTAAGTTGTAACCACATGTAGTAAGTTTTTAAAATACTGTTTTTTGTGTTTGACGTTCAATTTCTTTTAAAGGAAATGTGTGTTACACAGTGCTGTTGTGTAATACCTATGCATTCCCTGGAGCAGAGCTCTCCAACCCTGGTCCTGGAGAGCTACTGTGGCTGCTGGTTTTCGTTTAAACCAATCTCTGAATTACTTAATTGAACTAATTATTGTCTTAATTAGCCAAGATTAACAGGTGTACAGGTGTTTCAGATCTTTAGCCAGCAATGATGTAAAGACACCTATAAAACCTGCTGGATAGGGGCACTCCAGGACCAGGGTTTGAGACTCCTGTCCTGGAGTATCTGTTTGCTTCTATACAATTGTTCATTGAAAAAAAAAAATAGCTAAATGGAGTATAACATTATTCTGCATATTTAAATGCAGCTTTATATCTAATAGTAATAGTTACTGGATATTACTATATTTCCAGCAGATGTCAGTATAAAGCAGGGGAGTACACATTACAATTGTGATTACAGCTCCAGCATTTAAGTATGCAATTGTCATAATACTAAACACAAGATTAGCATCAAACTGCACACGAAAGCGTATTACAATATATTTTCTTTGACAGCTCAGTCAATAATTTAACTACCATTTCAGTTGCTGCTGTTTTTCTTTTTTTTTACGTCACTATAGTTTGCTCTACTAGACCAGGGCCTAGAATATGGTCAGCTACTCTGATATATTTAGCCTTCAGTGGCCTGTAGGTCTTGGGAAAAAAAAAACTTACTATGATTAGAAACAATTCAGTACATTATATTTAGCAGTCTCTGCTAGTAGAGGTTGAGGACTAAATAACAGGAGTGGTTTATTCAGCTCAGTATAGTACGGTACATCACGTACAGTAATTAGGTGATCTTTTTTGTGTGTTCTTAAAAGGATAAAACAGTAACCCCTAATAGGCCTAATAACATGGAGAGATAGGCCTACATGATCTGATGCTGGATGATTTGCTATATTTGAAAGATGAAAAAAGCTAGTATTACGTAATTACTTGCCCTATTATATGGCAAAAAGTATTAAATGTAATTTTCAACTGATTTATGTCATTATTAAATATCTTATGCTATTCGGTGGATCGATAAGTCATTGGACAAAGAGGAGGGTTTTCCTGTTGTTTTTCATGTCAAAGGATACCATGTTAAACACCTTGGACTAGATTATCTGAGGAGTTTTTAATGTAATATAGGGGCTTGTATTTGTTTCTTATTTGTTTTAGAATTGTAATTGTGTTGCTTTCTTGTCAAGGCTCCATATAAAAAGAACATAAAATACGTAATGATGGTAAACTCAAGTAAATAAGTATGTTGTAACCCTGGCTATTGCAATAATACAACAAAGTGACTCTTCTAATGCACCTTCCATCACCAAGCCCATCCCAAAGCGCTTCTCAAGAAGCTCCGCTGAAGTAACTTGACTTACCATTTCCAATTCTAAACTCTATAAACACATGTTTTTATCAAGACTTAAAGTTGTGAAGCTCAGTCAAAATCTATAATTTTCCAGATCCCATAAGCACTACAAATGAATGATCTGTCACCTGTTAAATCTGTGAATATGAATGTAATAAAATCACTGCTTTAATATGGAGCCAGTTCCCTTCAAATGATTGTAGCTTACAAAATAATTTTGTCAATTTTTCACGGCGCTCACATACCTTCGCTATATAGGTCTCTTGTTTTGAAAGAAATCTTTTTTAGCAAACGTGTATTTTCATTTTAAAACATGACATCTGGAACTACACTATTTTAAAGAAACCTCTGTTTTCAGGCCTTGCCTTCTGATAGTCTTACACGTCCATGTTCATTTCACCTAGACCGTGAATCTCCACACCTTCAGAGCCTCCTTTCCTGTTAGTAACCAACCAGCTCACTGACGTGCTTAGCAGCCGCCAGTGAGATGATTGACCCCAAAGACTCTGCTGATGTTAAATGACCCAGGCAGTGGAAGGATAACATATTTCCTGGAAAGGAAGGCAAACAAACTGAGAACTTGTAGTGCCAGATGCCATGTTTTAAATAGATGCTTGCGATATCATGTTTCCTTCTAAACTGCACATCCAAGATGTATATAGTCAATGGAACTGCATGGCAGGTAAGATTTAGGTAAGTGTTTTGTTAACTACAACCACTTAAACGCCTTGCACGTTTAGTTCAGAATCACTCTTGGGTTCATTGCCTAATCAACTGCAAAAAAGTGAGTGTTATTTTGTGGATCGAACCTGATTCTGAGAATTAGAATTATAATTCTTGCCTTCACCACATCCTAATACAACCTTAAGTTCACAGACAAAATTATGGTAGCATAGCAAAATGGCAATCTGTGTTTTATATAGTAACAGCAGCTTCTTAAACCCATGAACTACTACATTTAGCTCAAGTTGTAACAAATTCTGCTGGAACCATGTTTTTATATCCAAGAAGCAAATTGAAAGTACATACTGTGTAGTCATAGATAGTTGAATCATCAACCTAAAGGTGGTGTTGAGTCATTTTCCAAGAGGTAAAATAAGCAAAATAGCATGGGGGCCCTGTAAGGATGTGTTAGCATAACAACTGCTTTGGAAGTGTAACTTTTTACTTAACTGTTACAGCAACTGATACCATACATGGAAGAAGATAGCTCCAAACATGACGATCGCTCCACGAACCAGTTCCGATGTGCCAGTGAAGAGAGACGGGAGGTGATGGAGGTAAATAAGGTAAAGAGACCACTTTTGTGATTCTTTTTATTTCTATTTTGTAAGAAATGCAACACTACATTCATGCTGCTTAATTTGGTATAATTCAATGGTTATATTTTAAATATCTCCCCCAAAAAAGAGAATAAAACAAGCAAGACTAAAAGAAATTCAGCACACGAAAAGGAGGACCAGTGATACAACTGATTGTCCTTATAACAAGTATCGATTTTAAAATCTTGGTTATCACTCCTTCAAGATCAACTAAAAATTGGAACATCTCTCAGAAAAAGACCCATTTATAGATGGTTCCTGTGAAACCGGTTGGAAAACAGTATGGCTATGCTCCTGTTTGCCCCATAATGTTATTCTACTAGCACTTTAATTTTCTTTATAAGGCATAACAAACAATAGCACAGCCTCTTAATTATGGCTCCTGATTAAAGCATTATACACGGGGAGCACAGTATTTTCTATCAGTCAGTATACACGTGTCTGTATACCCTTATTGACTTGTCATACCGCCATTCGATGACTATTTAAGCATTCAAAATACGGATAAAAAACCTTTTTGAATCCCAAGGTGCTATTTACCTTGTATATACCTGATATTACATAGTGACAGGTTCTGTTGCAATTAGAGGTCTGCAGTGAATAAGATGTAGAATCTCAGAGGGATATCCGAAATACAATGTAATCTCCATAGCAACCATAACTGACATTAGTAATAGAACGCTGCTGAAATAGTATCCACATACTGTGTCCTATTGGGAAGCTCACAAAAACAGACTGCTAAAAACATTAGAAAATAGCATTAATATAGAACCATGTATTTCCTAGCATATTGTTTGTGTGAAAACAAGTATGTGTTGTAGAGTGTTGAAAATTTCTGAGACATATATTTGAATCTGTTTCAGATTGGACATTTTTCAAATTTAACTAAAACAAATGGACCAATCGCTGTGCTTTATTAACTTTTAAAGCAAAATGGATTTCCTGCAAAGGCTAGAGCAGAACATCTCAAGGTACTATAAGAAACACATTTGGTGGTATCAACTTAAGCCCCCAGTAATTCTCCAGGACTGTGCACGTGACGTTCTTAAAAATGAGTGTGCTGGCTGTGTCGGATATGTAAGCCTACATTTTATCCCTAATGCTCCGTTAAATCATGCACTGTTTGTGTTTCGTGTCTGATAATTACTATTCTGAATGACCTGTGATCTGAATTGCTTTATTAATTAATACTGGTGCATTGGGATTCAGTACTGCAGCCAGAAGTTCCATTCTTAAAAGGAATTGACAGCATATTCATAAGCAAAACCCTTTATTCCCTCTTCATCGCTGTACTAGTGCTTTTCCTCCTTGCCAACTTTAAAGCTTAAAAGTTTGCCTGACATGTATTGAGACTGCAAAATGGCATCAAGCACATTTGTGACAATTAAGAGCTTGTTTGAGATATTGTTCAGGGCCTATACTAGGTTTGATTGGGCAGTTCAATCTGAGTGCAGGTTGGTTAGTTTCATAAAATGGCTTTGGAAACAGAGTGCTCTGATTGGCTGAAAAGGATTACAAACCATGTTAATATGTCAATATAACCGTACAGTTTGGAACTCAGCTTCATCAAAACAAAAGCACTTTTAATTGTAAAGCAACAATGATCCATTAAAGCCTTCGGCCTTGTGCCTGATGAAGCACCTGAAGCATGCGATTACAGTATGTATCCAAGATCAAATAAATTTGAGCATACAGTAGTCCCTTGCTAATGCAGACACAGTTATACCGTTCATTCGGGTATGCTAGACGCAACATATGTGCCCCAATAATTATCAATTTAGTGTGACACAAGGTCACTGTGAATTGCATGATCCAAAGAGAAAATAAACGGAAGAACAGATAGAAGCCTACTCAAAATTATGAACAGGATTAAATGAGGGCACATAAACTCAAATTCTACAGTTTAAACTAAATGAGTTGGAAAAGCGCAAGAAACTTTCAGAAATACTGATGGACTCCACTGGTTCGAAAATGCAAGATGTGGACTACAGTAATTAAAACTCTGAATTAGAAGTCTTCAATTTGCTTTTTTGCAATTCTGATTCATACCAACAGAAAACAAAAGTAGCAGGTAGGCTATGGGTTTTACTTGCAGCCACATGTACACTGTAAAGTTGTCTGTGTAAATTAAAATACAATTTATTTCTGTAGTGTATATATAAGGTACTGTATAGTATCATAACGTCTTAATGCGGCACCAGGATCTATTTTGTGTTAATAGTGTATTAAGGGCCTGATTTACTAAGCGGCTGTAATTTGGCCAGAATTGTGGGAGGAAAATTGAGATGACTGCACATGGTATTTCCTAAAGTGTCACGCCCGATTTACTAATTAATTAGAAGCTAAAATACTGATAACAAAATAAGATAAAATTCTAATTAGCATACAAATTGTGAGTGGCAACAGTTCTGAAGTTGCGCATCGTATTTATTCTATTGGCAACAGGTGAGGGAGCTTACTTCCTGGCGGCGGCAGGGATAAGAATGAGAGACAGAAAGAGAGAGATCGGTAGAAGAAGATGGAGGTAAAGGAAAACAAAACCAAAACAAACAAAAAAACATAATGAATCTTGTAACATTGTGTCAAACAGTTGAAATTTGCTTCCAACACTGTCAATAAAGGTATTTAAAGGTTGGTTGGGTAGTTTTTTTTTCAATAGTATTATGTTATAGTCACTTAGTTTTATTATCATTTTCATCCCAAATGGAACTTTGGAACCGAGTGTTGCGGGCGGTTTCATGAGAAAGGTAGTTATTTAACGTAAGGCATGTGAAATAAAGGTCGGTTTCGGTGGGTTTTTCGTCAGCACTATGGTGCTCTCGCCTGTTTATAATAATAATAATGTATTTATTTGGCTGACGTTTTTTTCCATAGTGAGTTACAGTTAGTTATTTTACATACATCATTAATTCAATGCAAATGAGGCAGTGGCGCTATTCCGCCCCTTTCATTTTGCATCCGCTAATCCTTGTTTTCCGCACGGAAATGGGAATAGTAAATAGGATGGGGACAGAACTGCACGCGGTAATCATGTTTTGCGTATGGTAAACGCTTCGTAAATGAGGCCCTAAGTAGGCTATGGTAAAAAAGAAAATACTCTTAAATCATTTAGTTTCAATTAAAAAATAACCTTTCATTATTTCCTCATTGCACAGTGATGTGTACAATGCAGCAACATGATTTATTTTGTGTTAACAGTAACCTATAGGCTAAAGTAAAAAGTGCGTTAGGTATTCATTTGATTTTACTACTGTACAGATTTCTATTTTTACATAATGTAATGTGTACAGAAAACAACAATAATGTTATTTCAGTGCAATGATTTATACATTTAAAATGAATTGAGCACTATAAATGTGTGTGTGATTTTCATTTTTTTAAGCCCGACACCTTATTTTGGACAACCTGACTGTCTCTAGACATTTCTGGTTTAGCGAGGGACTACTGTATCTCAGTACAGCCACACGCCTATGAGTGTGTTATTGCTTACTGAAAGCATATGTCAATGCTCCAAATGAACTCTGCCCCCCCAGACTTCATTTTAATCCAGCAATGGTGGTCTCAGTTAAGTTTGTTTGGGCACACAGACTGAAATTGGTCTGTTGTTTCTGTGCAATGTGAAAACAAAAATATGGACGCAAACTATTTATTTTGCACTTAAGTATGATTGGAATTCAAAAGGAACTGAATTCTTAATTATTTTTTTCAGTTAATTTCCATACACATTTAACTAGATTCATTTGGGAAACAACTTATGTGAAAATGCCCTCATTTTAACCACAGATTTAAAATAAATAAATAAATAAAAGTTTACCAAGCACTATAACTATTGTTTGTGTCATTTCTGTGGCCATAACTACATTGAATTTGCATTTCTGGCTTTATGCATGTGTGGGTGGATGGATGGATTCTGTAATGTGTAGCTCTGTAATATGATTTTGTGACTTTCTGTATACTTGCCGAACAGCTTTGACAAAGTGGGTTAGTTTAAATGTTGTGTTTGCGTCATTGCAGGGTCAACTTGCGCTGGTAGAATTTTACAGATTTCTCATTAAAATTCCATTAAAATGTTGTTTTTTTTATTGTTTTATTTTCTTAAATCCAGTAACAGGATTTAATTGTGGGATGTTTTAAAAAATTGAATATGACGTTATTCAAGAAAATTGAATTAGATGTTACACACAAGGAGAAAATGATGTGGATGATCATGCCAACGTAAGTAACAAAGCCAAACAGGTTCAAAGCAAGACAGACAATCACATAGTTCTTTAAGATCAGTTCTGAAAATGTTTGTGTTATTAAAGCTCATGTCATATTTTACTTCTGAGCTGAGTCACAAATTATGCAGTATCTATTTTCAAGAATCTATTTTCCTCCTAAATCGTTTTTTTTTTTTTTTTTTTTTTTTTTTTTTTTTTAAAAAGACAAGATACAAAGTCACTGAACCTGGTTATGGTTCTTTGTTTCATTACATTACATCTTACTATTTCTTAAAATAATTCACAGAGTTTACACTTACATACTGTAGACACTTTTATTGTTTTATACCAGGTGTTTTTAATTATTTTGTTGTCCAACTCTGTATTTACATACATGTTTCAAGAAGCTTCACAGTGGTGCAAATGATATTGGTGTGTAACAGGGGGATTTGTTACGTGTGTGGGTCGTCACTGAATAATAATGAGGTAGACACAGAGCATTGGGTGTTCAGATTTAATAAGCAACACAGGCCGGACACTAGGGTACCAACAATGGTAATCCTAGTGCCGGATTTAATAAAGAAAACAAAACAAAGCTAAAAATAAAAGTTGGCCACACAAGGCAAGCACTAGTCCCACTAAAAGGAATGTACCGCTCCATTAACCTACTACACTATGCAAACCATCTCTGTACTATTTGGGATCAACATCCACTAAACTGACCTACTTATGCGCTCCCGGAGTCCTCTTGCCGACTCCGACATCTTCAAACGGTCTTTTCAAACGGCCTTGGCTGGGCAATGCCTTCACGAGCACCTACTTGCAGTGGAAGGGTTTCGTGTAGTTAATCCTGTAGAGCAGACGCTGTCCTCCTTGATGTCAGCAAAGCACTCCTTTGTGTAGCACAGTCGCCTTGAGCTGTGGCGCAGAGGCCCCCCAGCCAATCAGTACCTCCTGATCAACTGCACCGGGCAAACCTATCTGCTCAATTAGTTGCTTAGCAACGTGTCTCCTGTTGCGCGTCTCAGCTGCTTCCATAAAGGCACACATACACCCAAGAACCAGCGAGAGGGTCTCCCTGTCACATGGTGATATATTAATGTATGTGAAGAAGATAATGCTGCTTTTTGTATTTATACACTTGAACAAAATAGGTTAATAATTGGAAATACCTAAACCAATTTCACTTGTTTACCCAGCCAGATTTTAACAAGATTATATTTCACATAGTTTTTATAAACAAAATTTATTTTAAAAGTATCTGTAACAGGGATGACGTCACTGGGATCTTAGGTGCAGGAAGGAGCCAGATGCTCCACCTGAGATGTGCTGCTGGCTGTGTTTGTTTACAGGGCATGGCAGCCGGGGATTAGCCAGCTGTGAATCCCTGACCGGCCAGTGGGTGTGTCCCGGCAGAGCGTCTCCCTATAAAAGGGAGCTGCTGAGACACCCTCGGGGCTGATGGGCCAGGGAAATCCTTTTGTGATGAGTGACCAGACAGCAATGCGGCCGCCGTGTGTAAACCGGGGTCGCCGTTGTGTAAGAATAGTGTTTCGTTTAGGTGATATTTATACCTACCAAAGTATAAGAAGGGTGTGTCATGGAGAAGGTTCCTAGAGCGAGACCTCTTTTTAGTGGGAGCAGCACTTGGCTGATTGGCAGCTTTTAATTTCTAGTTGTGTTTTTTAGTTTGTGTTTTTGTATTTATTTTTGTTTATACTTCTGATTGTGTATTCACAGCCGTGCACTGTACCATTGCTGGTCTCCGTCTTACCCCATTGCTGGTACCTCTAATTTTTCTGGAAAACAATACTTGTGAATATTGTAAGTAAATCGTGGGTACTTATGTGGCGTTGGAACGTCAGCGCTCCATGTGCCAGTGGATACCCACAACCCCCTTTCACAGTATCCCTTTTTTTCCCTAAATATTCTTTATGTTCACTTCAAAGTTCCTTTCTGGATGAGCTTCCAGAATTTAAATTTATTTTCTTGGCTTGTTCCCAGTATAAATGGTTGCTTTCAGTCATGCAGATGTGTATAATATCTGCTGGGCAGAGTAAGTATATGAATACATTCATGTTGCAGATCATTAATACGAAGCCCCCGAAAAAAGACTGCTGTCGAGTTGTATAATTCTCCCTCAGCCTTTTTCATTACCAGCATTTTAAATATGCTGTTAATTAGAGTGAGCACTCTTTAATTAAATGAGTAAAAATGGTTCATACTTTGTAACAAGATATCCAAGCAAATAACACTCTGTTTATAGATTACAGTGTATTGTGGTGACAGCTATCTGATCCACAGCATTAGCTTATAGGCATTCTCTTATGACAAGTCTCAGATGTGAAAAAATCACATGCTCTTTGCTGGTATAAATTAGAGGAACAGCCTGGATTAATAATCTATTCACAAGCTGTCATTACTTACTTTATCGTTGTAGCCGAAAGATTCAGTTTAATTGCAGCCCTTGGAATGAATGTAGAAAAACCCAGGTCAAACTGTTCATCAAAGCATCAAAGAAGCATTTAAAGTGCTTGACATTTGAAAGGCCCTCGGGTTCGGAGTTACAGTGTCATGCTAATACATTCAGCGCTTATAATTGGTAGTCTCACAATTAATGAAATGCAGCACTTTCTGATGTTCTTACAAATGAAGTGTGATATTGATGCATAATAGTAGAAAAAAATCATTCTTGTTCGAAGGATGATAGGCTATTAGAAATACGTATTACAACATGTTTTGCCACCTTGCCAGAATTTGCACAAGTTTCTAAAATGGAAAGAGAAAAAACAGCTGGCCTGATGTGTGAGATTATATATATATATATATATATATATATATATATATATATATATATAAAAACATGATCAACAAAGTGTTGCTTCAGATTTGACAAGTGAGTCAGTGATTTTTAGTTTTTCCCATTGAGGGTCCAGGACTCTCAGCTAAAAATATGTCCCAGAGGAAATTTTGAGGCTCCCAATAAAGAACAAAGTTATGGTACACAACTTGTTTTTTCCTTCAATTATTAAAGTTTTGAAAAAAAATTACAATAATAAACAAACACTAAAAGCCACAAACAGAACTTTTTTTCTGTCTAAGACTGCATATATTTTTGCTCATTCAGTATTGAAAACTATGTGTGCTCTGCTGTCCATGCCAGAACACTAAGCTCTAGAAAGTGTTTTATTTTTTTATAATCTACCTTTTTTTTTTTTTTTTTTTAAATAAATGATGTTAACTTAGGTACCCTGGGGTAAACTAATAATATTATGTGGAGTAGTGGTTAGGGCTCTGGACTCTTGACCGGAGGGTCGTGGGTTCAATCCCTGGTAGGGGACACTGCTGCTGTACCCTTGAGCAAGGTACTTTACCTAGATTGCTCCAGTAAAAACCCAACTGTATAAATGGGTAATTGTATGTAAAAATAATGTGATATCTTAACAATTGTAAGTCGCCCTGGATAAGGGCGTCTGCTAAGAAATAAATAATAATAATAATAATATTATTATTTGATTGTATTTTTTTTTATTTTTTTTATTTTTTACAGTTTAACATTAATCATTGAACAATCTATAATTACTATACTCAACATAACCAATTTCACAACATGGTAAAATATTAAGCAGCTGCAATGAAAATGTCAACAGGTTGCGTAACTCTCTCTCTCTCTCTCTCTCTCTCTCTCTCTTTCTCTCTCTATATATATATATATATATATAGTGTAGCAAACCTCAGTCAAAGCAGGGAGGCGCACCACACAGGCGGAGGGCGGGCCTGAACCCAGGACCCCTTGCACTAAAGCATAGCGCCGATACCGCTGTACAAAAGAGCCGGCTCCTTTGCAAAGAATGGATATCGCGATTATGTCTCTGTGTGTGATTATGTCACCTACCAGCCCTCCTGCTGCCTTCCCCCATGCATACTACAATATATATATATATATATACACACACACACAGTGCCTTGCATAAGTATTCACCCCCCCCCCCCCTTGGACTTTTCTACATTTTGTAGTGTTACAACCTGGAATTAAAATGGATTTAATTGGGATTTTTACCATTTGATTTACACAACATACTTAACACTTTGAAGGTGCAACATATTTTTTATTGTGACACAAAAGTTAATTAAACAAAAAAAAAGACATTTGTTGGTTGCATAAGTATTCACCCCCGAGTCAATACTTGGTAGAAGCACCTTTGGCAGCAATTACAGCTGTGAGTTTTTTGGGGTAAGTACCAGCTTTGCACATCTGGATCCTGCAATTTTTGCCCATTCTTCTTGGCAAAATTGCTCAAGCTCTGTCAAGTTGGAGGGGGACTGTTGGTGAACAGCAATTTTCAAGTCTTGCGACAGATTCTCAATCGGATTGAGGTCTGGGCTTTGACTGGGCTATTCTAAGACATTCAGGTTCTTGTTTTTAAACCACTCCAGTGTAGCTTTGGCGGTGTGTTTAGGTTAATTATCCTGCTGGAAGGTGAACCTCCGCCCCAGTCCCAGGTCTCTTGCAGACTGAAAAAGGTTTTCCTCTAGAATTTCCCTGTGTTTGGCTTCATCCATCTTGCCCTCAATCCTGACCAGTTTCCCAGTCCCTGCCGATGAAAAGCATCCCCATAACATGATGCTGCCACCACCATGCTTCACCGTGGGGATGGTGTTCTCAGGGTGATGAGCAGTGTTGGCTTTGCGCCACACATAGTGTTTTGCACTAAGGCCAAAATGTTCAATTTTGGTCTCATCAGACCAGAGAACCTTTTTCCACTTGTTTGCTGTGTCTCCCACATGCCTTTTGGCAAAATTCAAACGGGATTTGATATAGGTTTTTTTCAGCAATGGCTTTCTTCTCGCCACTCTTCCATAAAGCACAGCTTTGTGGAGCGTCCAGATTATAGTTGTCCCATGGACAGTTTCTCCCATCTCAGCTGTGGATCTCTCCAGCACCTTCAGAGTTACCATTGGCCTCTTGGTTGCTTCTCTGACTAATGCCCTCCTTATCTGGTAATTGAGTTTTGGTGGACGGCCTTTTCTAGGCAGAGTCACGGTTGTGCCCTATTCTTTCCATTTTTTAATAATGGATTTAACGGTGCTCCGGGGGATGTTCAAAGTTTGGGATATTTTTTTATAACCCAACCCTGATTGGTGCTTCTCCAGAAATTTATCCCGGACTTGTTTTTGATAGCCCCTTGGTCTTCATGATGCTGTTTGTTTAGATATGCTCTCTAACAAACTCTGGGGCCTTCCAGAAACAGGTGTATTTAATCTGAGATCATGTGACACTTTAATTGCACACAGGTGGTCTCCATTCAACTAATTATGTGACTTCTGAAGGCAATTGGTTGCTCCAGAGCTTATTTAGGGGTGTCACAGGAAAGGGGGTGAATACTTATGCAATCAAGACTTTTCAGTTTTTTATTTGTAAATCATTTTGAAAAATATGTTGATTTTTTTCCCCACTTCGACATTATGGACTATTTTGTGTAGATCAGTGACAAAACACTACAAAATGTGGAAAAGTCCAAGGGTGGGTGAATACTTATGCAAGGCACTGTATATATATATATATATATATATATATATATATATATATATATATATATATATATATATATATATGTATAGATATACAGGGCTCTACGTTTAGATTTTTAACTGCTCGCCCCCTGGGCCACTGAGCTAGTGTTTTCACTGGCCCGGATGCAATTTTATCTTACCCAATATATTTATATATTTTTTCATGACAGTTTTTATTTTCAGTATGTTTCTAACTATGTATGGTAACCAAAGAGAGCCCACGTATCTAAAGAAAGTGGCTAAACGAAGCCTTTCAATATATGTTACTTCAGCCATTTAACATGCACACATTTGTGTGCTTGTCGGAAAATGAAAATACTGTATTCAAGATTTGAAAATGTATGTATACAAGTGATACTCATTTTTTTCACAAACAAACCCACAACCAAGCTGTTACCATATGGTCACAGCAACGCTAAAACTGAATTATAATAAGCTTAATTAGGGATGGGTCTGTGCAGTGTAGTCAAATACACGATTACAGGAAAAAAAAACACTATTATAATAGCATATTACATATTCGAATACACAAAATAAACATTACACATTACCTACTAGTAGAAGCAAACACGTATATTTTATTTTTTAATGCTGACACTTAACATGTGTTATGTCAGTCTTAAACCAGTTGTTATTTGCATATTAAACATAAGGACCCTAATTAAATTTAATTAAAACTTTGAATGTGTGAACTGAAATAAAATAAAATTATGTATATAGCAAGTGCTAAAAGAAGTAATCCAAACTTGGATAACATTGAAATTAGACAGGTAATTTTAATGTTATGATGAATATAAAGACATACTAAATGTTAAGCAGAACAACGCAGTGACTAATAAGCAAGATACTTGGCGTTGGAAAGGAGTTATTTTTTTAAACTATGGACTGCAGTTCAATGTAAAACATCTACTGTTGACTTTCTGTGAATGGATGGAGTAATGTCAACATTTGCACTGACCATTAAAAGTACAACCAGGTGTCCTTGTTTTGAATTATTTACAGGTTATTGAATAAACAAAGTAACTTGACTTAGATTCATCTGATGTCAGTACTTGATGGCTAGTTGTAATTAGTAATGTTAAATTATTGTAATGTTGGAATGTATTTTCTATTGTTTTTGCCAGGTTACAATATTTAAACTATTAAGATTATTTTATAAATATTATTTGTTAGAATTAAACAGATGTACAATATTTAGGTTGCTATATGATATGTGTTATTTTATTCTGAATACACTACAGCAAAAATTATTATTTGGTGGTTTGAGCAATATTATGCTACTGTTGCTTTAATTGGAAGAGATACACTGTGACGTTGCTGCTCATTGAATTCTGTATTTTAATTCAGTAAACAAAAGGAACAACTTGTGCCTAAGGAAACAGGGTATTGAACGAAGAAATCTAGTCTTGGACATTGTTTGTACACTTTGTGAACCCGGGTGAACTTTACCGCTTTACACTGTTATGCTGTCTGCTTGTACACACGCATTTGCCTTCTTGGGAGTGTAAGGGACCAGAGTTCGGGTAATCGAATACACAAAAATGTTGCACCCTGTATATTCAAATAGGAAACTATTCGAAATTCCCATTCCTGTAATAAACACTATTAAAACAATATTCAAAAAACAATAAACAAAATAATATCAATCCTTCTCAGAGCGTTGTCGCTTGTGTAGCCTCTCCCAGCCAGCGGCAGTCTTAGTATGAGTGTGATACCAACGAGTCCTGGAAAGATTGCGAATGGCATTTTTGACCTGAACACATCGGATCCTGAATCAAAAAGTTAGACAATTCGATCGCATATCTAGGTATCCATCGGGACATCTACTGTGAGACTGGATATGATGTAAACGAAATGTTGAATTCACAACAAATAAAGCTGCTGTTCTATCTGCAAGCCTGGGAAACTGACGCCAAACAAGGCAGAACATTACTTTTTTCCCACTGGCATAATGAAGCCTCCACTTCATTTTTTTTTCCATAATTACCTTCTTTATGATTTATTGATTTCAGCGGTTTTCTTTGGCTAAGTAGAAACCCCGATTTGTAAAAGATTTGCCATGTCTCGGGAACAAGTACCAACACAGCACTTCGGTACGTAGTCTCTCGATTCTGAGTGTACAACAAATATGACGTGCGGCGGGAAAATGAGCGCGTAGTTATGTTTTAAAAAAATAGTTTGTAAATTAATTTTCAGCTTTATAGCACACAGGTTCATTATCCTATATTCTTGAAACTGAAGCCATGTGCACTATATATATATATATATATATATATATATATATATATATATATATATATATATATATATATATATATGGGCCTGTGGTGCTTCATAACTATCGGCCAAACTGCGACCTCTCTATATATTAGTGCTCCCTCGCTATAAGGCTCTCGGTTATAACGCGCCTTGGATATAACGCTCTTACAGCATGTCCCCCAGTTCCCAGTGTTTCATGCAATATTTCTACAGTAAATACAGTACTGGTGTTTAAACTATAAACAACTTCTCAGTCTAACTTCTGTTTCTGTCTCTCCCTTTTGATACGGTATCTGCTGATGAAAACCTGCGCTGGCACTTAATTAATTAACATAACATAACACAGACATCTTATTCGTTTTATAACTAACTAAATAAATATTAGGCCTATTGCGTGGTTATCTTTCCTAATGTATTTACTTATTTTGCTGCGAGAGGAGCTGCGCTTTCTCCTAAAGACGAGCTGTTTCAGCCCCGCTCCGGCAGCCGAACCTTGGCCGAGCCCATTCCCTCTTCCCCTCTTCCCCTCTTTCCCTCTCCCCCTCTCCCGACCTGCTCTCCTTCTCACACTTGGTTTACATGTCTCTCGCTTCGAACTGAACTCCCGACCGCCGTTTAGCCAGGCTGTTTATAGTTTAAAAACTGCTAATTAAAATGATCCACGAGTGGGAATGTTACCTTTTTTTTGTAAAAAAAAAAAAAAAAAAAAAAAAGCGTTGATTACATGGTGCTTTATGCATTGTTAATTCACGGGAAGTTACATTTTTGCTTCACTATATGTGCATTTATAGACAGGGAGTTATTTTATTTTGTATTCTAGTCAGATATGTATTGTTATGAGTCCCACGGCGCCCCCCACCCCCTATCCTCCCCTCCCCCGCTTATAACGGTCTTTGGTTATAACGCTCATATTGTGTGCCCCCCGAGACCCGCGTTATAGCGAGGGAGCACTGTATATATAATTTGCTTATAGTGTCACTCCCTACCTAATTATTCAGCAAACTCATTTACATATTTATTATAGTACAGATCTATATATAAAAGAATAAAGTAACAATATGCATATATATATATATATATATATATATATATATATATATATATATATATATATATATATATATATATATATATATATATAATAAAACACCATCCCCTACTTTCTACATTTAGTACAAATGAATTGTCAAGACTGTTTCTCCTTATCATTTAGGAGGTTGTGTGGTCCGATGGTTAATGAAAAGGGCTTGTAACCAGGAGGTCCCTGGTTCAAATACCGGCTCACTGCGTGATCCTGAGCAAGTCACTTAACCTCCTTGTGCTCCATCTTTCAGGTGAGATGTTGTTGTAAGTGACTCTGCAGCTGATGCGTAGTTCACACACCCTAGTCTCTGTAAGTTGCCTTGGATAAAGGCATCTGCTAAATAAACTAAGAATAATAATCATGTTACAGTGGGACCTGGCCCTGGTTTGCTGAAGAGTGCTGGTGTTTTGTCTTTCAGAGGCCGACATTCCTCATTTATGCTTCTGGGTGTTAAGAGGCAATTGGCTTGGTCATAGGCTTGGAAAGTGCTCACTGACTTTCAGTTCTTCTAAGCTGTTGTGGGGAATTGCTGTGGTCAGGGAGTGTAATTGGACATTCTATATTGGAGAGATGACTGGAGAATAAAATAACTGGACAACTAAAATAAATAAATAAATAAATAACATATTTTATGGCTGGTAAACACAGGTGGCCACTTAGTTCAGCTGGCCATTAAGACCAATTGTCCTGTATATTACTGTTTAACCCTCCGTCAGTGGCACTAATAGGGTTCACACAGACGGTGGAAATGGGTGCAGATGCATCCCACATACATAAACACAGTTAACTTATAATTTAAAGTTAAAATACAGAAACATCATTTATATTATTTAATCAGTTCTTTATTGAATAAATGTTGTTTTGATGTGCTAAACATTTTTTAAACTTACTATAAACAGTAAATGTAAACTACAAAAATCTATTTAATATTGCACATGGAAACTCAACATATACAAAAATGAGTAAATAACCAAACAAACAATTTGTCAACACATACCCATATGAAGTTGCATTACGCATAAAAAGGCAGATGGTCTTTTCGTCAAAAATAAAAAGTGTGCACAAAAAGAATTTGCACACGGAACAGAAAAAGAAAGATACAAAATGCTCGAGAAAATCTTTAAAGTCCACTAGATTGGGGCACATGCCAAGAGAGACTGTGCAATAGTGGCAGACTACAGTATATATATAAAAAAAAATTTAACTCAAAGAAATGTTTATTTTTCTTCAATAATGTACTGTAGGGGATAATAAGCAGGGTACTGTAAATAATGCAGTTATCAAATACAGTGCGGGACACAAATGTATTATACACACATAGACTTTGATTCTAAGAGCATAGGGCTAACGTGGTGGAAACATAGGGCTAAAAGATGAATCTCTAGGGCTAAATCAATCATTTTAGGATACACCATTTCTACTACTATTCCACCTCCCTACAAGTCCTGAGCAGCGGCACATGGTAGCCTGCCTATACATTATATGAAAGACACACCTTTTTTACAGTTTCCGGAAGAATGAAAAAAAAAAGAAAAAACATTATCAGTGTGGACTGTAGCAGGTAATAAGCAGGATACTCTAAAGAAAGCAGTTATCAAATACAGTGACAAACAAAATAAAACCATCTCCTAAATCTTTTATGCATCTCCCCTAGCTCTCCTGTAACACCCAGCAACCTATTCTGCCAGTAAGAAGGAGCTGTTATTGCAGTATGTATATTTTTTGCAACCCTCAGAAGACACTTTACACATTTTGTAGAAAGATTACTCCCGTTTCCCAAGTCAGACAAAGATGTGCTTGGTATCAAAATAAAGGTTATTGTTTAAAGTTAAAACACATGTAAGAATATCCATAGATCTTTAGAGAGGTGTAAAATATGTTCATTTGTAAACATGGTCACTGATAGTGGTTTAAAAGCCTTCCTTTGAACTGCTATTATTAAAAAGACTTAATATATTATCGCAGTGCACGCTTCTGTTCTGTTCACAATTGAAATAGCGGCAACAATTTTGCCTGAAGAAGCAAATCTACTAACTGGAATAATTTTCCAGAGTAACTGTATGTAGGCTGCTGGCAATGAAGTTGATATTACTGTTTGGATAGTGTTGTTCAAGCATATTTAATCCAAATACTCTTATCCAGGATTTTTCCCACTAACATCTGTCGAGCTGGACTTGAAAACAGCAAGATATTTTTAAGTTTGTATGTATTAAACAGGAGTATCATTTTTTTGATGGTAGTCAAATACTGCAGAGGCCTTATTTTGTATCTTTCGATAGATATAGAGTTCTTTGTGTTTCAACCGGGTCAGAACAGTTAGCTAATTATTATTACAGTATAATATTTATGATTTATGGTATTATTGTTTTAACTTACCAGTAAGTGTATTTGGAAGACTTTTAGTAGACAATAGTGTTCAGTTAAAAAATAAGATATTCCATTGTTGCTTACAAGAGCATTGCCTGTTGGAAGAACACTGCTGATCTTAATCATTCTTTTTTTCCATACATTCGTAAGTATGGAATGAGTCAAATTCCTGTTGAGGACATTGGCTTGGTTTATATGCACGTGAAAATCGACTCTACAGTCATGACTGTGTGACGTTGTCACACGAATACATCGTGAAACAGCAAAAGGATGTCCTCTTGGCAGCGCGACTTTAAGGGCAGGGTCAATCGCTTTCTCACGAGAACAATAGCTGTACAAACCCATGGAAACCGGAGCAGGAATTGTGCTTGTGGCTCAGGAGATTTCAGCAGTCAAGATCCCTTTCTTCTTACTTAATCTCACATAGTGACCAGCAGAAAGGCTGTACAAAACACACACACACACACACAAAATGTGCATTTATGGACTACTTTAACACTAGAAGCGCCGCGGTTATACTCATACCTACAACCGCCAACCGCAGTCATTATCACTGTGTAATAAAATAAACATTTCAATTTTTTTTTATCTAAAACGAAAGTAACATATGATTTCTCTTGTGTGTGTGTGTGTCACTCGCAGCACAGAATCCAGGTTGAGCTGCTGCAGCCTGCAGCATTGCAGTTTTCTGATCGAAATGTCTCTGCTAAATCTCTGTGGCTAGCTTCAAGATGAAATCTCACCTACTGATATTTTCCTCAGTGCATTTATTGTACAAAACGAAGGAATTGATGGCTGCTAGGTCTAGTAGAGATAACAACAGGCTTGTATATATATATAAAAAAATATAATTTTGTAGGTTATATTCAAAATAAAAACTTGTATTGTAAAAGGCGGTTCTAGTGTAATTGAAATGTAACTTTTAGATGTTCCACAAACACACACAAACACACACACAAATATAAATTCTAAGTAGTATAAATTCTTAGTAGAAATTATATTTTATATAATTGTGTGTGTGTGTGTGTTGGAAAGGTAACCAGACAAACAAGTAGCTAATGCGCGGCGTAATTCAGAATGTGCGCGACAACACGTGAATTCATTTCTCTGGTAAAATGTTTTTATCTTCATGGCAACACATGAAGCTCTCCTCACGATATTCAGAGTCGTTCCTTTCCTACTTAGTAAGCAGACACGGACATTTAAATATCCCCTCCCCTAAATGACTATGAATTGAGTAATCTGCATTGGTATGGCCGATTTTTTTTCCTAAATCAGAACTGCATAGCAACACATTTTCTGAAAAGTACAGCAAACAGGTCGTGGGGAAAGCTGTCATGACTTGTGCATGTAAACACCGCCGTTGTTTGAAAAGAAAAGGAAACAACTCAAGATAACAGCATTTGAATCAGGCTTAACCTTCTGCTTCTGAAACCTTGTGTTGTGGAATTTAAACATATGTTGGCTTCATAAACTTTGGAGGTCACAATGTGAAAACTGTTTGCCAAAAATGCCAGCGCTATCATGTATAATATAGTTAAACAATGAATTTGTGGAAGGAGACATCATCCCATATGTTTAAATATCAGATATTATTGTCAGTGTTAATTATATGGTACTTGCCACACAAATCTGTGGCTAGTGACTGTTTTGAGAAATTAATTCTATAGCGGGATTACAGTTCTTTAAATAGCCCCAAAAATGTAAGAATGAGAAAGATTCTAATATATGTTTTCTGAATTTCTTTTATAGAAGCTAAAACAGAAGAACCAACAGCTGAAGCAAATAATGGATCAGCTCCGGAATCTCATCTGGGAAATAAATGCCATGCTGGCTATGAGAAACTGATGTGCAAGCAGCATCCGCGTAATCCTCAAGAAAGCTTCTACAAGTTCATTGCAAGTGTTTGAATACATAGAAGAAATGCTCTGGTTCAAAGGAAAATATGTAATTTATATTCAAGGAGAGACTGATGTGTAAACAGTGACATGAAGAGGTGTAGGCATATCCTTTTATATTGTTTTTTTCAAGCAGCACTAAGAGCATGCGTATAATATGAAGAATGTGTAAATCTTAGTCTGTTTCAATAGTGGTTTTATATTATGTTGGTATATAAAGTATTAGAATGTCAATATCAGTCTAAAGTTGTTAAACTGTTACTACTTTTAATTATATTTTTGTTGTCTGTGCAATTCCATTATTGTTTTTTTTTTGTTGGTTTGTTCAGGAAGTTCTACCCACCAGTCGCTACATTTTTAAGTGCAGGAAGAAAGGTTTGCCTCATGTTCGCACAACATTTTGATAAGTCGTTTTTCATTTCCTGTACCTTTTTTTTCAGACTTTGTTTTCAACTTAGAGTAAGTAACTGGGTTCCAAAAAAATATAGCATTACACGTCCCCACATGTAGCTACAGATGTTTAAATAACATATCTGTAATTTTTCTTATCAGTGTTAACATTCTGACATCGTTTTACACTTATATCTTTAAAATCTGTTTTAAAGCTATTTTCAAAATGGCTGTTGGGATTTGAGATCGGTCCTCTCTAAATTACTGCAGGAAGAGTGATTACATCTAAAAAAAAACATAAGTGCTCTGGCTATTCTGTTCCAGCATTAGCATAGATATTGTTCCCAAATGCACTTATTATTGGTGTATTTAACACTAGAACCTTCACGGCAGTCATTTTGACAGTTTGAGGTTTTTAAATTTAAATTCTGCGTGTCTGAAAGTTATACGTTTGTCCGTTTGTGACTTTTCCTAAATACATGTATTAAATACCCTGACGGTGTTCGAAAGGCAGGATCACGAAAATAAAGAAGTTATGATCCTGCTCATGTAGAACCGCCAAAGCAGTCATTTTGACTGCCTTTTACAATACATGTTTCTATTGTGAATATAACCTACAATATTCTATTTGTTTTTATATACAAGCCTGTTGTTATCTCTGCTGGACCTGGCAGCCATCAATTCCTTCATTTTGTACAATAAATGCACTGGGGAAAATATCATTAGGAGAGATTTCATCTTGAAGCTAGCCACAGCAGGCTGCTGCAGCTCAACCTGGATTCTTTGCTGCACCGAGTGACACACGCAAGAGAAAACATATGTTACTTTCGTTTTAAATTTTAAAAAAAAATAAAAATGTTTTTACAGTTTTGTATGTACATATACCTGTTTACTCACTAGATTATTTTAAAATGATTATTTTATTATAGTTTTTCATTTTTTGAAGTAGTGCTTTATACGTGGCAAGTTAGAAAATAAAGCATTTTATGTTTAATTATTCATTTAAATACAGTGTTTCAGCTGTGCAGGTGTTTGATATGACGTGCTTGAATAAAACTTTTGAGTTGTATCCGATAGTTTGTCTTTCATTTTAATACTGATGAGGTTTAAAACGTAACCGTCATAATGACTGCCGGTAGTTCTAGTGTTAATGAAAAAAGAACTGCCTTGATGTCATTTGGTTGTTTTCTGTTATCTATGAAAAGTAAATTGATTTGGCTATTTGCATTTCACTTTTACTCTTTATTTATGCTAGCTTGCTTTCATTTTATAATAACTCTTGCGTCTGCACGTCTTTATTCTCTATTAACGTATCTAAAGAGTGTTTTGCTAAAGTTGTTTCTCTCTTTCTCCTGTATCTGTGGCTGAGAAGAGTTTTAAAGTCTATGCTAAGCTATCCACAGCAGGGCTTAACCTGTGTGACTGGGTCACTTGTTGCTGTGTTACCTGTTTGACAATGTGGGCAATATTCCTTACACTATCAGCGCATTACAGCAGACATTTTGAAAATAGCTTTGAAAGTTATAAGTGTAAAAAGTTGTCAGGATGTTAACAGTGAAAAGAAAAATGACAGGTATATTATTTAAACAGTTGTAGCAACACGTGGTGACATGTAACGCTATATTTTACTCTTTAAGCCAATGTATCCTACCACCATATAATAAATGTATTTCCTGTGCAGCAAGTATAACAAATACAATGTGTAGCAAAGAGTTTGTGGGCTCCTGCTGTGCCTTACTATATAGTGTGATGGAAAGTAAATTGCTCAGTAAATTATGAGACTACAGTTATGCAAATTAAAGTATTTATTATTATTACAGTAGTATTACCCTTTTAATGACGCCCCCCCCCCCCCCCCCCTCCCGTAAACCATCACATGCCTTTGGGTTAAAAGTAGCATTGTGTTTTATTTTTTTAATCTATCTATATCGAGAGAGTGAGAGTGTGAGAGAGAGGGCCTTCCTTCAGTCTAGTTTCAGCCCATTTAGCTGATATTTGTGCTAGCCAACATCCAGGAAGGAAACAGCTTGGTTTCTTGGAGATTTTTCTTTTCCAGAAGCAGCTGTCTGCCTGCATCTGCAGAAGGTCAGTTGGGGGATTTCTGCATGAAAATATTTTCAAACCTAGCGTTATGTATGGAACAGTGAATACCAAGAACGGTGTTAGAATCAATTTATTTTAAACCACACCATACCAATTGAATTTATTTTGCATCCTTTGTGTACAAGCATGCCTAGACACTTTGCAAAGAAGTTAACCCAAGCTCTAAATGGCTTGCTAAGCAAAGACTGTGTACTCCAGATCTAGAACTGGACACCCTAGCGTCAAGAACAACACAAAAACACACATTGAAGGTCCAGTGTGTAATATTACATTAATGCTGAGGCACTACCAACAGTGTCTGAGAAGCCAGTGAAAAGTCTTGGGAGATGGTACGACGGGGATCTAAAGGACACAGTTCATGTGGGAGAAGTTAGACAACAAGCAGTGGAAGGGTTGAAGAGCATAGACAGTAGGGCTTTACCAGCCAAACTAAAACTCTGGTGCTTTCAGTTTGGTCTACTGCCGAGGCTGCTGTGGCCACTGACTGTGTACGAGGTTTTTTTGACAACAGTAGAGAAGCTGGAAGCTTTAATCAGTTCATACATCAGGAAATGGTTGGGAGTTCCACGTTGCACCAGCAGAATGGGACATTATGGTAAAGGAATACTGCAGCTACCAGGCTCCGCTCTAACCGAGGAGTTTAAGTACGTCAAGGTCCGACTGTTAATGACATTAGTTGAGTCACGTGTCAAATGCCTAAGGGAGGCAGCACCTGTGTTGAAAACTGGAAGAAAGTTGGCGGCAAAGAAAGCCGTGGAAGATGCAAAAGCTGCCCTTCAAATCGGTGATATCATGGGGCAAGTTCAGCATGGAAGAGGGGGTCTTGGTCTCAGTTCAGCTCCTCCTACATGGCACAAGGCAGCCCCAGCTCAATGGAGGAAGCTGGTAGTCAACGAGGTGCAAAAGCAGGAGGAGAGGATGAGGTGTATAAAGGCCATTTCCCAGGCCAAGCAGGGAGAATGGATGAGATGGGAGAGTGTGGAACAATGCAAGATCAGCTGGCAAGCCCTATGGACAATGGAACAGAGCAGGATCAGTTTCCTCATCAGGTCAACATATGATGTTCTCCCATCACCACAGAACCTAAACCTCTGGGTAGGAGAGGATCCCTCATGTCCTTTGTGTTCATCACCTGCAACATTAAGGCACATTTTGACACGATGTAAGGTGGCTCTTAGTCAAGGACGGTTTACTTGGGGCCATGACCAGGTGCTGCAATGTTTGGCCTTAGCATTGGAAGACAAGCGTAACATGACCAATAAGTTGCCACCAGTTCCATCAAAACATTACACACAAAAGACAACATTCCTCCACCCAGGAGAGCAACTGCCAAGAAAAGGTGGTAAAACCAAGCATCGCCCAGGACAACTGGAAGCTGCTAGAGACAGGAAAATGCTGGCAGATGTTGGTCAACGGGTTATTTTTCCACCTGAGATTGCCACAACTAACCTTCGACCAGATATTGTCTTGTGGTCTGGATCAGCACGCCTGCGGTATGCTCAACTAGCCGCTGAAGTGGAACAGCGAGGATGGAGAGTCTGGGTTTACCCAGTGGAGGTGGGTTGTCGAGGATTTGTGGCACACACTACAACCAGGTTTCTCAGAGACGTCGGATTCAGTGGCCAAGAGTTGAGTCGCACAGTGAAGAACTTATCTGAAGCAGCACAGAGGCTGTGGTTGAGATGGAAAGATTCTGGTTGGGGAGCTCAAGCACAATAGAAAGAAAGAAACGCTGATAGATCACATTAGTTTACTGTAAAGCTACGTCTTAGTTGGTGCTTATCTTGGCGAGAGCTGAGTTCAAATCAGCATGAAGTTTGAACATCTACTCTCATGTAATGGAAATCATTATAAACTTATGAACATTGTCATTGCATAAACCTTTTAATAGTAAACCGATTAATAGTAATTGTTAGAAGTATTATATTCTTTGGATAGCACAAGTCTATGTGAGCACTACACGTTTTGAAATCTAAGGAATTAATCAGAATAAGAATGAAAAACAAGCACTTTTTAATCATATACAGTAGCCCCAAGGTTTTTCTGTTGTACAGATCAAAACATTAGCTATTCAATAGTGCATGTTCATTCTCATATCTATTCCTAGCATGAAGATAGTGGAAACACTGGCTTTAGCAACCATATCTCTTAAACTGCTTTATAATTCATATCCGCATGTGGTAAAAACCCAATTATTAATTACCTGTACTATTTTTTTTAAGTAATAGAAAACGTCACCTCACAGGTCTAATAAACAATGCACAGCACATACATAAAACTAAAAACTACAAACCAATATATATGTAAGACTTGAACAGCAAACTTAATTCAGCAATTAATGTAATTACACAATCCTAAAATTTGATAACATTTACCGTTGGCATTCAGCATTTTAGAAGTTTGTGATACACTTCAGTAAGCCTGCTTTAAAGATGGACAGGTATTCTAAATAATAACCCACAGTGCAGTATGTCAAATTTTTTAACTAAACTAAATGTTTTCATCACAAACAGAACCACAAGCTAGAGGTAACATTACATAGTCCAAGATTTGTGCTAATCAGGGTCAGTGTAACCAGCCTTTAAAGTTATATCCGAAGCTAGAAAATAAAGATTTTATTAAATTTTATTTTCTTGTGTTTTGTAAGGTATAATAAAAATAAAAGCCTTATCAAAGACTTTTGGGGACCTAAATTAAAAGAAAAATACACATCAAAAGAGAATAAGTGAACAGAAGTCTAACCGTCGATGCATGCATATAATGTTGATCTTATTAAGCTAATGATACTAATATGGATCTTGTTATGCCACTAAGAAGTCTACTAACAGCATTGTTTTAATCCAAATCAGCACTAACTGTGCCACTGACTCCACAGTAATGAAAGTGTTACAAGTAAGAGATATGAAATAAATTAGCTAGAAACCAACCATTTACATCACTTGAAAGAAAAGTGTTTTGAGTTCCAGTGAATTTGTGTTGTGTTTTTAAAGAAACACAAGAAAAATTAAACCTAACTGCAAGTCTGGTTTATAGCAAGCTCCTGTCCCCACCCCCTAAAATAAGCAAAGGAGAATACAATTTTAAAAAGATAATAATTAAAATATCAACATAAAAATACCAGCCTTTTTTTTTGCATTCTTTTCAGACTTCAAAGCAAAACTGTAAATCAATTGTAAGGGCTGGCCAGCTTGCATCTGTTGTCATGGTGGAATCAGCTTGTGTCATACATTCAAATAGAAAGATATGGCTGAAATGTCAATTCAGAATTATATTATACCCTTCAGAACCATTTTTTTTTTTACTTGGCCCTTCAGTTATACTTATTTTAAGGAGGGTCATATCAATTATTGTCCAGACTATTATTGTCTAGACATTGTCCTGAAATAGCTGAAGTTCAAAATGTATAACACACACTCAGTTTAGCATACTGTGAAAAGTATTTTTAAAAATCATGTAACCATGTATTTCCTGCTGTTGAATGCAGTCATGGTCTCTTATCTAGATGGCATGCTAGTTTTCAAGTGCTTTAAACCTGAAAATCCCTGTTTTATTTCCCTAGATGCGATAGAGCAGTTTCACACGTGGCAGGATGACCTAACCGGCACAAATTATGGCAGCAGCATATGATTTTCAGCAAGACTAGGGGTGGGGATTGTATTGCCCATTTTTCCTCACTCAAGACTCTTTACTTACTAAATATCTTGGCATCCCTGACTAGATAATCACCTCTTTAAAAAAATATACTAAATATTTTAATGAGCAAGACCTCACCAATAGAATAGTACCCCGAAATGTTCTCCTTTTTCTGGGAAAGCAGTATGTTTCAGCCTCTAAAAATATGTTAAATATTTTAATGAGCTCACAAGTTCAGTGGTACCCTAAATATGATTAATTTACTAACAATGCTGAATGACTATATAATGTTTAATGTACGGTATTTTGGGAGTCCCTCTATTGTCCTCCCAATACTGAGATTAATTTATTCCCCTTCAGAATAGTACCCTGTAAAGTAATTCTCAAATAAATCAAAGTTGTTTTGAAATTTGCTGTAGGTGTTTCCATTAGTTTGTTGCCTGCATTATTAAACCCAGGGCTCTCAAATCAGGATACGCATTTGGTTTTGTACAGTATTGGGACAACACTTGTACACAAAAATAAAAATCTACTTGAGAATGAAATGCTGCACACTGATCAGCTCATATTGGTTAATGATGATCGCATTTACATGCTCTTGTATCTTTAGGTCTGGCTTTAAAATTCAGAGGAGCATAAGTCAAGCTTCCTGCATTTCAAGAGCAGGTTTATATGCCAATTAATGGAGGTTCTTTTTATAATGATGTATAATCTGATATTATTTGACCAACTGTGTTTGTTTAAACACTGGTGATAAGTCTAATTGCTTGTACTCAATTTACATTAACCGAGTGGATCCAGTATTGAACTGTAATGCTGCAGTGAAGTATCTGTGCCTCCAGAGGGAGCAGACAACTCACCAGGGAATAGTGGTTTAAAAAAACAGACATTAAAAGAGCACTCTTGTCATGATCCTACGTTGTGGGTAAAACCCCATTGTAAACAAAATGGATCATCTCGGTTATCTGGGAAAAGTGATTTCTAAATAGATACAGATCGATAAGACTCAGCTGCCAACAGTACATTGCTGTTATCCACAAGGTGAATGTCAAACATGCAATATGTGACTGTTATCAACAGAATGAAATGTCAGGAATGATGAGGCGAAGTGAAAAGTATTCAAGAAAGCGCAAACTGCACACACTGAAAGAATCTTGTCTGAAAGAAAAACAGTCCATAAAATGACAGATTATAAAGCTAATGGCCAAAAGTTTTTCATCATCTAGACTTTTAAAATTGAAACATTTTTCAATTTATGTCAGTAAATTGAAAGTATATATGGAAAACTACAAAGCGGTATGTAATTCACTGTTAACATAACATTATTCAGCAGGTTTCATTCGACTATGAAGCAAAATGAGTTAATTCTATGGGGTGATTTAAAACTTTTAGCTGTAGGTAATGGAACATCTTCTACCCGAGTAGACACCTTTCCTATTTTTTTCGCATCTGTCGTGTCTGTGTTGCTTCAGTGTCTACCGTCGCAATTGCAGGCAGTGTGAACGTCTTGTATCAAAAATATATGTTTTATTTTTTTTGTGGCGTGTCGTACGACACATTGGCTTGTCTCATTGTGGCCGGTGTGTGGAGCCCTTTAGTAGAACCGTTTCTTTAGCTCAGTGGTAAAATTGTGTTTTTTGGTTGCAGATATGGTTGTGTTGCTGGCACTAGACCATTCTTCTCAGGTCTTGTACTTTAATTTCAAAACGATTCATGTCATCCTCCTATATTTGAATGGATATGTGCAGTAGTGTTGTGTAGCACTTGTGACAGCTTGGTCCCTTGACACTAACTCTCTCTGATGCAGGCTAACACTGTGTGTGCGACAAGAATTCTTAAGATTGCACAAGACTCCCTAAATAATTGGATAATAAATCTGTCAACAAGTACGTACAATATCATCAAAAATCTCCCATGGAAGAGGAAATAAATAAATGCAACCAAGGAACCCCATAAATAAATAGAGAATGTTGAATGATTCAACAGCAACAAGAAACAAATGCCAAGATATAGTGAATCCTTATCTCAACCCCACTCGCCTATTTTCAATTTTGTTATTATATTCCTGGCTCTCCATAGTGAAAAACGATGTCTTAGGAGAGTGTAGAGAAACTACTATTGGAACTTAGATGCTTTGGCCATGACCTTGCAATCACTTTGAAGGAGAACATGGGACAATCAGTCTCAACACAAGTAGGGCTGTTAAATCAGAGATTTCAATGAAAACCATCCAATCGTGGTTGTCTTGCACTCTACTAATGAGGAGGCGGGAAGTGTTCAGATTATCTTCTGTATACCAAAGTAACACACACAAAACAGCTGAAAAGACTAACACTGTTAGGAAATAATGTATTTGTAGGAAGAAACAATGAAATTAATGTTCTGAGTAATGCCTTAGTTTTATATTGTTAAACTTAGTGTACTTATATTGCCAACATAGTGTAAATTAACCTTTGCTAGTCAAATAAAGGGCCCACAAATACTTGCTGTATATAAGAAGGTATTTGGGTATTAAATCAGCTTGCAATTGCAGCCTTTAACTGAGATGTAAAATAAAGGAAATGTGACAATTCGATTTCCACACATTAATCATGGAGCAATCAATCCAATTGAAGGGGAAACCATCCCTGTGGAAGGAAGCACTCTAGATAGTGTTAATGATCACATCTAATTAGATTAGTTGATCAATGGTGTGAATGACGACACAGAAGAAACCAGCACAAGAAGAAAGGATTGAGATCTTTTGGAAGGCTAAGTAGCCAAAAGAGAATGCCTATGTATTTGATGAATTGCAAATTGTACCTTTAAATGTATGAACAGCAAATCAGAAAGAGGTGCTATTTGCATATTCCGTTTTTACTTATGTATCATTGTTTATTGGATATTATGCAAAGGATAAGAATAATATACAAAGGTAACAAACCAACACAGAAATGAGAGGTCTCTTTTCTGCTGACAATTCTATTTTGAGTTTGTACTGGGGAAAGTTTTATTTTTTATTTTTTTTGTAATACAGACATTTTCTCTAAAGCCCTTCTCCTAATATCCCTGATTGGTTTCTTAAGCAAACAGTCCCTTGTTGGCTCAGGTACTTTGTATGGCGTGTGGCTTCTTCTTTAAAACAATATCCAAATCCCGCCTCCAACTATCACTGATTGGTCTTTCTGTTATGCTTGACTTTGGCATTGATTGGTGTTGCCTGAAGAACCAACACAATATAATAAATCTTAATAAATTAATACACAACTAAAAGGTTTGTGTCTGAATAGCACAAAAAGGCCTTTCACATTCAAATAAAACACATTTAAGCCAAGAAACCAGTTTTGAATAATACATAAAGAAAAAAAAAAAGATTCCATATAAAAAGAAAACATTCGATTTCCATGGAAAAATAAATGTATTAATATGAAACTGATGGGGAATGATCAGTCTCAGAAGTCATATAAGTAGACTTGTACACCTCTAAAATGTTTCCTGAAGGTTATTATTATTATTATTATTATTATTATTATTATTATTATTATTATTATTATTATTAATAATAATAATAATAATAATAATAATAATAATAATAATAATAATAATAATAATAATAATAATAATAATAAAAAAAGATGAATCAAACCTGCTGGATTAATACTTGACTAAACTTGAACAATCAAGATGGTAAATTATAGCGAAGTGCCTCTGGCAGCCTAGCACTTCAATTGTCATTGGAGATCTTTTGAGGTCAACTCAAATCCTCTAATAGCTTTTTAAGACTACAGCGAATGACATCCTGCTGTAGTGTTCCAATCAAAAAAACACTTCTGCAATCATATCTTGACCACAACACTTGACCCACCCCCTTCACTGTCAGTGGATGCTTGGGATTTTACAGAAACAACTTTTGAGACTTCAGTTTTTGGTTTGATGACAAGCCTTTAATCCCTGAGAAAAATGAACAGGATTTTTGCCATTTTCCAATAAGACCGTAGTGTTCTATAGATATATATAGATATCTATTCTATGAATGTGATATTTCCTATTGCCTAAATTAATTTGTGTTTCCTCCTTAGTTTGCATAATTAGCATATGGTGCAAATTGCATTGTGTGCTACGTATTGAAGTGAAAATCAAATACATATTGAAATATACAAACGAATTAGACTTACGAATGTTAGTACATGCTGAATGAATTTTATAGGCATCAAAACCAATTAAAGCTGCCGCAATGCAGCTGAGTAAATAACATGCAGTAATAATGTGACAAATTCTAATTACAAAACAATTTTATAGCAACGCATATATATAAATAAACTAGGCCATTGTGATAACACATTTCAAACCAAGATACAAAGCTTTTGGCTTTGGTCATTCAATTCTGATCCATGCAATGGTTCTGTACCGCAGCACCATGGTACCATTCTAGTGTCATACAATACTGAATATATATATACAGTACTGTGCAAAAGTTTTAGGCAGGTGTGAAAAAATGCTGTAAAGTAAGAATGCTTTCAAAAATAGACATGTTAATAGTTTATATTTATCAATTAACAAAATGCAAAGTGAGTGAACAGAAGAAAAATCTACATCAAATCAATATTTGGTGTGACCACCCTTTGCCTTCAAAACAGCATCAATTCTTCTAGGTACACTTGCACACAGTTTTTGAAGGAACTCGGCAGGTAGGTTGGCCCAAACATCTTGGAGAACTAACCACATTTCTTCTGTGGATTTAGACAGCCTCAGTTGCTTCTCTCTCTTCATGTAATCCCAGACAGACTCGATGATGTTGAGATCAGGGCTCTGTGGGGGCCATACCATCACTTCCAGGACTCCTTGTTCTTCTTTACGCTGAAGATAGTTCTTAATGACTTTCGCTGTATGTTTGGGGTCATTGTCATGCTGCAGAATAAATTTGGGGCCAATCAGATGCCTCCCTGATGGTATTGCATGATGGATAAGTATCTGCCTGTACTTCTCAGCATTGAGGAGACCATTAATTCTGACCAAATCCCCAACTCCATTTGCAGAAATGCAGCCCCAAACTTGCAAGGAACCTCCACCATGCTTCACTGTTGCCTGCAGACACTCATTCGTGTACCGTTCTCAAGCCCTTCGGCAAACAAACTGCCTTCTGCTACAGCCAAATATTTCAAATTTTGACTCATCAGTCCAGAGCACCTGCTGCCATTTTTCTGCACCCCAGTTCCTGTGTTTTCGTGCATAGTTGAGTCGCTTGGCCTTGTTTCCACGTCAGAGGTATGGCTTTTTGGCCGCAAGTCTTCCATGAAGGCCACTTCTGACCAGACTTCTCCGGACAGTAGATGGGTGTACCAGGGTCCCACTGTTTTCTGCCAATTCTGAGCTGATGGCACTGCTGGACATCTTCCGATTGCGAAGGGAAGTAAGCATGATGTGTCTTTCATCTGCTGCAGTAAGTTTCCTTGGCCGACCACTGCGTCTACGGTCCTCAACGTTGCCTGTTTCTTTGTGCTTCTTCAAAAGAGCTTGGACAGCACATCTGGAAACCCCTGTCTGCCTTGAAATTTCTGCCTGGGAGAGACCTTGCTGATGCAGTATAACTACCTTGTGTCTTGTTGCTGTGCTCAGTCTTGCCATGGTGTATGACTTTTGACAGTAAACTGTCTTCAGCAACCTCACCTTGTTAGCTGAGTTTGGCTGTTCCTCACCCAGTTTTATTCCTCCTACACAGGTGTTTCTGTTTCAGTTAATGATTGTGTTTCAACCTACATATTGAATTGATGATCATTAGCACCTGTTTGGTATAATTGTTTAATCATACACCTGACTATATGCCTACAAAATCCCTGACTTTGTGCAAGTGTACCTTGAAGAATTGATGCTGTTTTGAAGGCAAAGGGTGGTCACACCAAATATGGATTTGATTTAGATTTTTCTTCTGTTCACTCACTTTGCATTTAGTTAATTGATAAATATAATCTATTAACATGTCTATTTTTGAAAGCATTCTTACTTTACAGCATTTTTTCACACCTGCCTAAAACTTTTGCACAGTATTGTGTATATATATATATATATATATATATATATATATATATATATATATATACACACACATATATACACACACACACACACACATATATATATATATATATATATATATATATATATATATATATATATATATATATATATATATATATATATATATATATATATATATATATATATATATATATTCCCATTATACCAAATGTGGTGTAGTCTGGTTCTTATAGGGTTTCTTCAGTGTAAAACACCCAATGGCGTGTGATGTGGGAAAACAGTGTTGTCCCACACAAGAACCTTATATAAGGACCTTATATTGATTCAAGTGGATGATTCATAAAAAAATTTAACCCATGTATTGTCTCTGTGCCTTGCTTTTTAAATATATACCATGGTAAACATGCATGGTAATTTTGCAGTTTTCCCATGCTTCTTCCATGGTTACACTTTGCATTTACCATAGATTACCATAGTATGCCATGCTTTTAATATGCTTTACCATACCTCTCTTAGCTTTACAACGCGTACCTATGCTTTACCATTCTTTGACAATGCTTTATCACACTTTGCTATACTTTCATACTATGGTAAACTTTTATAAGGGCTGTCTCTTAAATGAATTGAAAAAGTGACATTAATTCACATTACAAAATGATATTTACAGAAAATGTAACACTTTGTGCTTTATAAAATCCCAGTTTTATAAAATATGCAAGCAACTCCTTCCATAATTTTGCTGACAGCTAGTTCACGTTCCCTATTAGCTTGCCAGTTGTTACATCTGGAAATTGATATTCCTGAGTTGTGTCATTTTGGTTCTTGGGTTGACAGTTTGAGGTTAATTATGAAGTCTGATGTTTCTCAGGTTACCATCGTATGTTGAGCACATTACTGTTATTACATCTGAATTGATGTCCATTTCAGTATCTAACCAGTATTTTTTATTTTTTTTCCAGCACATGAATCAGTCTCTGGATGCTATAAGAGCCTGGACAGTACTATAATGATACATTTGTACCACGCATTGCTAAAGGTTACTAGAAAGTATGTGCAGCAAGAAGGCAAGCATACATTCACATGACAATATACAGTTTAGCATTAAAGAGAAACATGGTAATTATATTAAATATCACAGATGTCTTAACTAATGTATTATTCTCCTTGTTTCGATTCACTTTGAGTATGTGGTATTTTCTATTGCAGTCATCAAATTCTGGTGACTTTTTAAATCTCAGAAGCTGAAAGCCTCAATGTGACCTCAATAGACTTTGCAGAAAGTGTCTAATCTCTATTTGGCACACCAAAGTGTAACTTTTAACTTGTCCTCCTATAACATGCTGCATGGGGACAGGTTAATGGCTGCACCTATAAAATATGGCTTTATTCTACATATAGCATTGTATAGAATGTTTTAACGAGTCCATCACCATTAAATCCTGAAATGTCCACAGTACACTGCTCTGCTCTCTGCTGCCTAACATCAAAGCCCTGTCTTTCTGAATGCAATAGCAAGCACTCATAGCTAGCCAAGTAAACCTCATTCCTCTCTTTCCACCTGCATAATCATGTGGCCGTTAAAAATAGAGAGATCTAGAAACAGAGAGGTCTAGATTTAAGCAGAAGAGAAACAAATACTTCCTATCAGGGTATCGGTTAACCATCAGCAGGCTGACACTCAGAAAACCACTTCTGGTCTCAGGCTAATAGTCAAAACACACCCTGCTGCTGTAACACTTGAGGCTGGAATCCCACTGGCTTTTTAAAGGTATCTGCCATCACACAAATGATGCGGTTCCAAAGCTTATGAACATGATGTCCGGTACTGATTAACATGATGATCAATGGCTTTGTTATAAGATTCCTTATGCTGGCTGTACATAAAGCTCATGAAACACAATATTATTAAAGAGCAAGTAGCCTCATATGTCTTTTTAATAGATTTCTAAAAGATGTTTGCAATCATTCTGAGTGGTTCTCTTTCCAGTAGAAATGCCACCATAACCTCCTAAAGACCCAAATACTGAATACTTTATACCAAAGCTGCTCTTTGAGCCTTTGACGCAGTCATGGCCCCGCACACGAGGGCACAAAAGGAATGCAGTCACAAATCTCTGTGCCATTTTTCCTTTCAAGACAGGAAAGCCTTGTTCAGATAAGTACATTGTTGCTTATATCTGTATATATTTTGCAAGTGATGTTTTTACACATTTTGTATGTGATAATGAAACAAATCGCTGTAATAGTTGTTCTATTTACGCATATTTGTGTTCACTACAGCCTGTTGCTAGTTACGTCCTGCTGCAACCTTGTGCCCCACGTGAAGCCAGCTGCTTGAGTCGCTCCTTCCCAGGGATCCAGCAACATAAGTCGGCTGACATTGTGCTCTCCCCCCAGGCTGCATAGCTCCGGCTGGAGCTTATTTTATTTCGTTTTTGCTTTTTTAGCACTATACGGGACATTTTATATTATTTATGTACAGTGCCTATAGAAAGTCTACACCCCCTTTCAAAATTGTCACCTTTTGTTGCCTTATAGCCTGGAATTAAAATGCATTAAAATAGTTTTTTTTTCATTTATCTACACATCCTACCCCACAACTTCCAAGTGAAAAAAATATTCTAGAAATTTGTAGAAAATGAATTAAAAATAAAAACTGAAATAGCTTGGTTGGATAAGTGTCCACCCCCCTTTTTATAGTGATCCTAAATTAGCTCAGGTGTAACCAATCGGCTTTAAAATTACACACCAAGTTAAGTGGCCTTCACCTGTGTTAAATTGTAGTGATTCACATGATTTCAGGATAAATTCAGCAGTTCCCGTAGGTTCCCGCTGCTGGGTAGTGCATTTCAAAGCAAAGACTCAACCATGAGCACCAAGGAGCTTTCAAAAGATCTCTGGGACAAAGTTGTTGAAAGGCACAGTTGCATGTCTTGTAACGACTGTTACATACCAGGTGCAGTACTTGCGTTGTGTCTGCTTAGGATGCAGGTTACAAGTAAAATACGTCTAGTTTTATTGGTAGGTTTGTAATTTCAGTACCCAACAAGCTAATTCATTGTGGTTTATTTGTTATTTTTTAGTTCAGCCTCTTTGTGGGGCTGGGTGTCCATTGTTACTTTTGGAAGGAAGGAAACGGCAGTAGTTAGATCCTTAGCTGCATGTTGTTTTGGATTTTATAAAATCCTATGAAGTGCAACTTCAGTTTATTATCTTTTCATTTTATGCTTCTTGTTGAATGTGTCCCTCCAGGGGATATGTTTTTTGTGAAGTAAAACATATAATAATATCTATATTATATATATATATTATATTTGCCCTGCCCCTCCACCCTCTCTGTCACCCCCCTGGACCTCTCTGATCACTATTTCATTTCTTTTTCTCTGTCTCTCCCATCTCTCCTTGCTCCTCCTATCCCCACTGTCACCTCTCGTCGTAACCTCTGCTCTCTCTCCCTCTCTGTCCTTGCCTCCACCGCTCTCTCTCACCTCACTCCTATCGACTCCTTCTCCCAACTCTCTATAGACTCTGCTACCTCCACCCTCTTCTCCTCCCTCACCTCCTCCCTTGACTCCCTCTGTCCCCTCACCTCCCGACCTGCTCGTCCCTCCCCTCCCCAACCCTGGCTCATCTATGCTCCGTACAGCAAGAACAACACTGCGATCTGCTGAAAAGAAATGGAAGAGATCCAAACTCTCTGCTGCCCTAGACCTCTGCCGCTCCCTCCTCTCCTCCTTCTCCTCTGCTAAATGTTTTTATTTCCAATCTATAATCCAAGCCTCCACTAACAACCCACATAAACTATTCTCTACCTTCTCCTCCCTCCTAAACCCTCCCCCCCTCCTCCTCCTTCCTCTATATCCTCTGATAACTTTGCCTCTTTCTTCTCTTCTAAAATCATTTTAGAATACATTTCTGAGTCAACATAAACTCCTAGGTCTTTTTCATAGATTTCTGCTTCAATTTCAGTATCTCCCATATGATATTTATAATGCACATTTGTATTGCCTGCATGCAGTACCTTAAACTTTTCTCTTTTAAATGTAATTTGCCATGTGTCTGCCCAGTTCTGAATGCTAGATCATTCTGAATGACCTTTGCTGCTGCAACAGTGTTTGCCACTCATCCTATTTTTGTGTCGTCTGCAAATTTAACAAGTTTGCTTACTATACCAGAATCTATCATTAATGTAGATTAGGAATAGCAGAGGACCTAATACTGTAAATAACTTCTTTCATTTCTTTGAGTACTATTGGGAGGATCTCATCTGGCCCAGGGGATGTGTTTATTTTAAGAGCCCCTTGTCCCTTTAACACTTCTGCCTCTGTTGTGCAAAAGTTATTTAAACCTGGATAGGAACAGGTCGACATGTGGGGCATGTTGCCCGTATCCTCCTTTGTAAAAACTTGTGAAAAGTAATCATTTAATATATTTGCTATTTTTTTGTCTTTGTCTATGATTATGCCAATTGTATTTCTTAGACATTTTACTTCCGTCTTGAATGTTCTTTTGCTGTTATAATATTGGAAAAACTTTTTTGGAATTGGTTTTAGCCCCCTTAGCAGTGCTCATTTTTATCTCTCTCCCCATTGGATTTCTGTAACACATATCACATAGTAGTTACTTGTTAGTGCAGTAGCTTGTTTTTGAGACTTCTAGCATTTAGATAAATACATTTAATGGCTATCTTACCTGAGTTGTTGCCCTTGTTTTGATGTGGTCTCCCTTCTGTTTTTGTTGATTTCTCTCTCCTCCCCATTCCTTTCTAGTTAAACATGTTACCAGTATAACTGTTTACTACTGTCAAGACATAACAAGACATACTAGTAAAAGTGCATACAAAAAAGTATGTATAATAAGCATATCATATAACAATACAATATCATTAATGAAGCATTCAAAATGCATAAAAAGGAAGGCAGGCTGCCACGTGCAGTGCCGCATTTAGATGTGTGTGAACTCTCGGAGTTTAACTCTCCTACAGATGGACCTTGAGCTTGTTTGGAGGTTCTAGCAGGGGAGCAGCTACTCGTATACCCGTGGAGGGAGTCCTCATCGACCGAGCGCAGAGCTTCGGGAGGGACGCACATGGAGTGATGAGGGAGGAAGGGGACACCCGTCTAGCCAGATCAGCCGAATCAACCTTAGCGATCAATGGGGAGTTACAGATGTCACAGCCAGTTCGCCCTCACATCCAACTACTCTACTTTCACCAAGATATATATACCTCTGTGCAAACGTATATTACAAGGTTGTGGTGTCTTTTTCTTTTATTTATTTATTTATTTATTTTTTATTTATTTTAGTTTTATTTAATTATTAATAGTCTAATAGTCATAAGAATCAGAAACGAACACGCGCAAATAAACTATTGCTTCTGTATTTGTTTTGTTGGTAAAATAAAAATGTGTCGTTTTTCCCATGAACCTCTTATGCAGATTACCTTGGTTGCTATTGGCTGAAATCCCTTTCCTAGTCGTTCATTTTACGTTTGCAATCGGACAAACTTTTAAAAGCAAGTACAAAGTAATGCGTTTGTTTTTAGATGTAAGCTGTGTTGTGTTCAATAATTCTCTTTCATTTTTTAAAGCACAGGGTCTCAGTATGGTTTATGAATCATTCACGTACACTACAATAATTTTACAGGCTGCACTACCTTCCTTAGTCAAACTGTGCCGTATAACGCGTACCACTGTACTCACAGTCACTGTTAAGCACATTAATAAAACAAAGACAACTTGAAATTACAAGAGGCTTATAATATGGAAGAAATGTGTTCGTGGATTTCATTTACTATAGACTATGTTGCTTTCTTGTTCACGAGATTTCCTCTCTGTGCAATTCAGTACTATTATTTAACCGAACCCCTTAATGTCATTTTTTACGCAGGGTTGACAGATTTCTAGTGTTTATAAATTTTTTTGTTTTTTAACTGAAACCGAGCTTGTAAATAACAAGCATAAAACAAAAAAAGCAATTGAAAGGTTTCGCAAAAAAAAGACACATTGTAGACCTGATAAAAACTCCACATAAGCCTCACCCTCAGCGCCAGTGCACACGTCATTAAAAACTGCCATTGCTTACGGAAGCTCTGAATGCACAATGAACTTTCATAATCCTTTTGTACCAGCAACCGAATTACAGCATAATTCCTTTACTAAACACGAATGATCGTATATCCTAGAGACCTAAACAATAATGCAAACATATGGAAACAGTTCAATGTCTTACAACACCAATCTAGTTAGATATCGTAACATAAATTAATTGCAACTTTAAAAAATGACAAAAATACATCCAACAATTGACCACTGTTTAAATAAACACCAAATAAAGCAGTTACCCGCGACTCCTAAACATTTCCCGCTGCTATCTTTTCTGAGAAGCCCAATTCCGCGGGAATCCCATGGACCTGGCAAAACACTTAAAGTGTCAGCATGTAGCTAAAAGAATCTTAAATGTAAAGTGGACTGGCTGCTTTCTGGGAGTTACAAAGTATTTGAGTGCACATCTAAATCTTACTTATGGCCTGAGATTGACCTGACTATTGTGGTTATTCACTGCATGTAAAGTCTTTTTTTTTCTGCCTTTCACTGTGAAATAACCTGGTGTTGACCAGGTGTTGCTGGTGTATATTACTTTTGTTAACTGAATCCTGTATTGTTTCATATTTTGACATCTTATGAGAACTACATTTTAATTTTATTAAACAATATCAAAGTAATTCACTATGGTCAACACTGGCGTTTTAATTATGGACCTGGATGATCCAACACTACGTTTTAGCTTAAAATGCTGAAAGTGCTATGTGCACAATATGATTGGTTGAGGGTGTCTGTTGATACTGGCACCAGGTCTTTTAATAAAACATGAAAATAAAAAAATCACATGAAACTTGTGAGGTTACCCCCAAAGGTCTATATTTAAAATTACCATGTTTAATATCGTAACAACCCTGAGTCTGCTGACCCTCCTCCTCCCTCCGCTATCTCCTCTGATGACTTTGCCTCCTTCTTCTCTTCTAAAATCTCAGATATCCGCAAACTCTTTAACACCTCTCCCTCTCCCGCACCCCCTCCTGCTCCAACCCCTACACACACTGCATCCCCTACTAACTCACCCTCCTTCTCCACCTTCTCGCCCCTCTCAGACTCTGACCTCTCCTCCCTGCTCCAGGGTCACAAACCCACCACGTGTGCCCTGGACCCCTCCCCACTCACCTCTTTCAAGCTGCTGCTCCTGCTTTACTTCCCTTCATCTCCTCCCTTCTCAAAACCTCTTTCCTTTCTGGTCTCTGTCCCTCTGCCTTCAAAAAAGCCTCCATCACTCCCCTCCTTAAAAAACCCCACCTCCCTCCAGAGCTACCGTCCTGTCTCCCTCCTATTCTTCCTCTCCAAAACCCTCAAGCGGACTGTACACCGACAGCTCTCTGCTTTCCTGTCCAACCACTCTCTGCTCGACCCTCTCCAATCTGGCTTCCGCTCTGCTCACTCCACTGAAACCACCCTCCTGTCTGTCACCAACTCACTAAAGTCTGCCCGAGCTGCCTCTCTCTCCTCTGTCCTAATTCTCCTCGACCTCTCTGCTGCCTTCGACACTGTTGATCACTCTATTCTACTATCCTCTCTCGCTGACCTGGGAATCTCTGGCACTGCTCTGGCCTGGTTCTCCTCCTACCTCTCCTACTGCATTTACCAGGCAACCTGGCGTGGAGCAACCTCCACACCTCACCATCTCTCAACAGGAGTCCCCCAAGGGTCAGTCTTGGGTCCTCTCCTGTTCTCTCTCTACACCCGCTCCCTGGGCCCCCTCATGGCATCCTATGGTTTCTCATACCATTTCTATGCTGATGATGCTCAGATTTTCCTCTCCTTCCCCACTTCTGACTCCACCATTCCCTCCTGTATCTCTACCTGTATGTCTGCTATTTCCTCCTGGATGCACTCGCATCACCTCAAACTCAACCTCTCTAAATCTGACCTCCTTTTCTTTCCCTCCTCCTCCTCCCCCTCCTCTGATCTCTCTATCTCTGTTCCTCTGGAATCTACCACACTCTCTCCCTCTTCCTCCGCTAAGAACCTTGGAGTCACCCTGGACCCCTGCCTCTCTTATTCCCAGCACATCTCCACTCTGGCACGCACTTGCCGATTCTTCCTGAGCAACATCCGAAGAATCCGACCCTTCCTCACCAACTATGCTACCCAGCTCCTGGTCCAGGCCCTGGTACTCTCCCGCCTAGACTACTGCAACTCTCTCCTGGCTGGCCTCCCTGCATCCGCTCCAGCTCATCCAGAACTCTGCTGCCCGCTTGGTGTTCTCTCTGCCTTGCTTCTCCCATGCTACTCCACTGCTCCGCTCACTCCACTGGCTCCCGATCACAGCTCGCATCCAGTTCAAGACTCTTGTACTAGCCTACAGATGCCTTGACCAGACTGCACCCAGCTACCTCCAGACCCTCATCTCTCCCTACACCTCTCTGCTCCGCCTGCACTAGAAGACTGGCTCTACCTCCTCTACACTCCCCTGCCTCCAGAGCCCGCTCCTTCTCCACCCTCGCCCCGCAGTGGTGAAATGACCTTCCTACAGATGTCAGGACTGCCCAGTCCCTGACCACATTCCGGCGCCTCCTCAAGACTCACCTCTTCAGAAAGCATCTGTAGAACTCCTCTGTTTTTCCCCTGGGACACTTATCACCCTTCCTTAAATGTGCTTTACTTGCTCTTATCTGCCCCCTATTTTACTGCATTTAATCCTGTACTTCAGAGTACTGTAATCTGCCAAGTGTAGTATTTTGTATTTAATTATATCCTGATGTAACTATCACTGACACTGTTATCTGCTGTATTATTGAATCGTATTTTGTCACACTTGTACTTGCTTGAACCAGTCATTGTATTTATCTTGCTCTTAATTGTATTATTACTTGTACTGTGATTATTGAAATGTATTTGCTTACGATTGTAAATAGCCCTGGATAAGGGTGTCTGCTAAGAAATAAATGATTTAAAAAAACTACATTTACAATTTTTTTTACAATGTAGCCATGGTGTGCCAATACAATATTACTATAGGTTTAAGAATTATACAAGTACAATGCATTCTAATGAATTGCATACATGATAATTGCATTTGCATATTCCTGTTAACTTTAAAAAAAGTGAAGCACATTTCCTATGAAAATGCAGTAGATTCCTGTGAAATGCATAGCCTGTGTGCATATCCCAGTTGTATGCATTTGACCAGAATAGTATGCAATTATCAGGTACACAATGAAATGTGTTACATTGTAAGTTACTGAGAATTGCATATGCTGATAATTGTATAGAATGGTTATAGTAGGCACATGGGCTATGCAATTAACAATAATCTACTGTAATATGACTTAATATGATGTGCTTCTGGAATTATTTAAAGTTGGCCTTCGGTGTCTCTTAATAAATTCAGTAGTTATTGAACACTTCACCGCCTACTTGTTTATGTTTACAATTAGAAAAACAGGAACTTGACCACTCATACTAAATCATTTTTTTTCCTAGAGGTATTAGAGGGCGATTCTAAAGGTCTTCTTGCATTCATCTAGGAGGTTGTTTGGGTGGGATCTGGCAACACTGGTGGCAAGCTGTGCTGAGATGAAAGAGAACTGCTGCTAGACTGAGAGAAAGATTGAAGAACACATGGGGAGCCAGGAAAGAAACCAGAGACTGCACTTAGTTGGCTGTAGCACACAGCTGCAACAGTATGCTTTGGACTGAGTCCTCTATTTCTTTATTTTGTCACAGTTTGAGTAGCATTACGGTGCTCAGCTGTAGCTGTACCACTGGTTGGAAAAGCAGCACACTGTTACCTGCCCAGTGCAGAGTCCCAGCTTAATAAACTGCTGCATTCGAGAACCTGAAAACACAGCGTGAGCCTGCCTTTAGTGCTTTAACACTTCATACACAGCCTATTGGGCAGCAGTGTGGAGTAGTGGTTAGGGCTCTGGACTCTTGACTGGAGGGTTGTGGGTTCAATCCCCGGTGGAGGACGCTGCTGTACCCTTGAGCAAGGTACTTTACCTAGATTGCTCCAGTAAAAACCCAACTGTATAAATGGGTAATTGTATGTAAAAATAATGTGATATCTTGTAACAATTGTAAGTCTGCTAAGAAATAAATAATAATATTATTTTTTTTGTATAGTAACGGTACTACATATACAGTAGCACCATTGATAACTTAGATATTGATTGCATTGATGACATAACTGTTATAAATACAGGTTGTATCTAACATTAAAATTTAAATGAAATCATACAGTACAGTGCTTAGTATACATGATTTCCATTACACAAGAGTAGATGTTAAAACTTCATGCTGATTTGAACTCGGCTCTCGCCAAGATAAGCACCAACCAAGATGTAGCTTTACAGTAAACTAATGTGATCCATTTGTGTCTCCATCCATTTGCACTTCCTTTCATATGATGATGTAGATATCCTTCTGTGTGGTGTTGATGGCTGAAGTGTAATGCTGGCTCCAGGGATCAGCTTATTGCCTCCCTAGCGCATCAGCACACACGACGGCTGCAATGCAGTGCGGTCTCCCCAGCGCATCAGCATGACAACCGTCTGGATTAAGCTAAGTAGGGTACATCTCTGGGGTCTTCAAGTGGGCACCTTCCATCCTCTGTGTTTCGTCGACTAGCCCACGACACCTCAACAGGGCTCGACTGTGATTCTGGCGTCCCAGCATCACCCCCCCTCCATCAATATATCATGTCCAATTGGTCACCATTTGGTTTGCTTGTGGAACTCACCTCGTTCTATGTCCACTAGAGAACACCATAATGTCTGCTGCTGTCACAATGTGTCACTTCTGAAGAAAGCAAACCAACAAGGCAGGAGGGAAAAACAACAAACTAGTCAGTATTAACAAATATGATTTATTTTTAAAAATCATTTACAAAATTGTCATTTTCTAGTTTTTAATTCTCTCTACAAAAGTCATCAGAATGCTTGTTAATTAGAGGGGGATTGAAATAAGAGGACAGAATAAAACACAGCATGTGTTATATGTTACTCATTATAAATAGACCACTTTTTAATTTTTTTAAAGAAATAAAATAATAAAGTGTCATGCAAGCCCAGGTGCCTGTACCATAGGGACTGCAACCCCTTCCCACTAAAAAGGTAGGAATGTCAATGTCAGATATCAATGTACCAATTGCTCCAGTGTAAGACAAGGTTTTACCAAAAGAAAGTAAAAAGAGTCTTAATAATAATAATAATAATAATAATAATAATAATAATAATAATAATAATAATAATAATAATAAAAAAAAACAGACACAAATACAATCCCAAACATTTCAGGGAAGAGTTGTGGAGACTTCCAGTTTAAGACTAGAAAGCATAGTGGCTCTGTTTAAAAGGCACATACACACTGTAACTAAACAGAAACAACGATACAGTATTTACAGAGGCTTATTCTGGAACAGCAGTCCCCAATGACAGGTACACATATTCATCCTATCTACTTTTTATGCGGAAGGAGACATCAGGTAAAATGCTCTGAATATTGTGGCAAGAGAATTAAAAAAAAAAAAAAAAATGATTACATGTTTTTACAGTTACAGTATTGCTGTGTGTCCATATTTCCCCCATATGTAGTTCAATCAATCCCACTCTCAAAAAATTGACAAAAATGCATTGCAATAACATGACTGTATTTAGACATCATTACGGTATTTGACTGCTACATTTGTACAGTATTTGGTTTGTTATTTTATAAAGATCTAGCAACAAACATAACCTTATTTACAGTGATTTCTTTATTTTATATGCTGCATGAAAGCCAACTCATTCCACACAGCATTGCAATGCTTTTCATAGTAGTGTAGTGGTAGAATAATTGAGCTTTTTCGTTTTAAGTGACACCTTTTAAAGCAAATTAATTGATATAAAAAACACCATTTAAACTGGAAGTGCTGCCTTTCTGAAATATGTCCTTAAGTCGCCAATGCACCTGTGACTTTAACAGAGCCAAGCAGACACAAATATTATAATAACGTCAACATGAGTTTACATAGACACGGTGAGTGGAAAATAGTTGTTTCATGGTTCAAAAAAACTAACAGCAGCAGAAAGTCACATGACCTGTAGGTCTGTAGGTGATTATACAGGTCTTATGTGGTGATCAAAAAAAAAAATAAAATAAAAAATTCTTGATGAGCACACCAAGACACTCACGCGCACACACACACAAAAAAAGATCTGTTTTTATCAGTGTCCACAAATCTGAAGGACACTGTCTTTGGTGGCACTACCAACAAAAACAACCAACCTTCTGATGGAGAATCTAGAGGCTATTATTAATTAAGCTAAATCAAGTTATATGGCTTTGTAATACCTTTCTCTCACTCACAATTTCAATTAGATTTTAATTGCACGGTGTCTGCATCACTCTAACCAACAGGGGACAAACTATTTTAGAAAAGATGTGGCAACGCTATGAAAAAACATTGGCAACATATTAGAAAAAATTCAAAATGTACATCTTATACAAAATAAGGTATGCTTTTTTTTTTTGCTTTACAATTTCTCCGTCTAAGTATTCCCACATTGTTTTAATCAATCAATCATACGCTACACCACTTTTTTTTTTGTCAAAATAAATATACAGGTTTATGTACATTGTGACAAGGCCTGCTCAGCATCTCTGTTTCGGTAATGATATGGTTTACTAGGCAGAGGTGGGATTTTCAAAACAAAAGATGAATAAAATCAATATTTAAAATGAGCACATTAAAGGCTTGAAATTTAATTAAAATAAAGTGATTTACAAGGAGAACAACACTTAAGATTAACCAGCAGTGAGGCATTTATCTTCCACTGTATGCGCATACACGGACAGCATTCTCAGCTCAGTAATAGAAAGTATATATCTAAATACCATATATCACAAGAGCTCTAGTACTGTATACAGCAATGAGAGTTATGTTCAACCATTTCCCTTTTTTTAAAAAAAACAGGAACAAAAAGGTCTCCTAAGCTAGAACAACTTGATAGTAAAAGGAGGAAAATTGTCAACATATTTGGTTATGAAGGTAATTGTCCACATTTACCTCTTAGCTAATTGCGGTACCAAACACGAGAAATTGTATTGTGAAACTATTTTCTTGAGAATGGCAGACTGTCAAGTTGTACCGTTTCAAAGGAACAGCATACCGAAGACTGGGTCAGGGAGACTGAGGGGCTATCTGCGTTTTTAATTATATCGATTTAACACCCTCAACAATGAGCCTAGCTCTACACCTCTCACCAGTGGTTGAAATTAAGTTTAATCACCTTTCCTAAAGGCCACTTGCTCAGCACTCCTTCAAGTCATCAGACATTCAAGTACTGGTAAAGGAAAGGCTAACATAGCCCTGCCTTTAAAAAAATCAAACTTTTATTATAGATAGTAACAAGGAACTACCCCTTGTCAGAGCACCATTTCCTTGAAATTAAAATTTAAAAACAAATGAAGGTATTTAACCCATAAGCATATGTGTGTCTGAAAGATGAACTTCTGAATGACCCGGTCAAGAAGCCATACAGTCAATTCCTCTGTAAGGCATATTTACATGCGTGTGCATTGAAGCCGCGTAGCAGCTACAGGAATCCCTGTTGCGTGATTTTTCGTCCCCCCATTAGAATTCATTCACGTACAGGCTTGGGAATTGGTGATCTCTAAAAGGCTATCAGTAGCTCCATGATGCAGTTAAGGGACATATCTCTGTATTATGACTTATAAAGCCAAAAGTAACTTACTAGAACCATAATAGGTCATAACTTAAAAAAAAAAAATGATAGATTGACTTGTTCTTTATTTCTTTTAAACTTTCTCCTATTTTCACACTTTTATTAAAAAAGAATACAAATATAAAAATAATACTGTAATAAATTTAAGAATCAGATGTGTAATGTCACAATTATGCATATATATATATATATATGCGCTTGGAAAGTGGCAAAAGTAGACAACAGGGAACAGGGTAAATTTGCCTCATAAAGACTATCGTAGAACAATTTGAACAGTAGTTCCACTGTGGGGTATAGGATGCTGTGTGGTCCAGTGGTTAAATAAAAGGGAAAAGGGCTTGTAACCAGGAGGTCCCCAGTTCAAATCATGGCTCAGCCACTCTGACTCATTGTGTGACCCTGAGCAAGTCACTTAACCTCCTTGTGCTCCGTCTTTCGGGTGAGACGTTGTTGTAAGTGACTGCAGCATGGTTCACACACCCTAGTCTCTGTAAGTTGCCTTGGATGAAGGTGTCTGCTAAATAAACAAACAATAATAATAATAATGTCATCCTTAAGGATGGAAACATTTAGAGCAACAAATGGTGGTCAGGCTTGAAAATGTATTCCGCCTTCGAAAAGAACAGGATTAATACTAGCATACAGTGAGTATCCCTTATGAACGCAAAAAAAACACACACATTAAAAAAAAAACATATATTGCCCTGACTTGTCAAACTTGTCCTTTCTTATTTTGCACATAGTGTTTCCCTAGTACCTGCGGGCTGTCCGATAATAAAATATTTTTAAAAAATACAAAATTAAAAGCATCAGGCTCTTTAATGATTGAGCAGTTTCTTTAAGCAATCCCTTTTAGCGACAGAACCTTTAATGTGTTTTTATTATTATTAGTCATGTAGCAGACGCTTTTATCCAAAGTGACTTAGAGACCAGGGGTGAACTGTGCATCACAACTGCTGCTGCAGAGTCACTTCCAATAGGACCTCAGTTTTATGCCTCATGCTTTGATATGAACAGCAGTAGCTGGGGGGCCTCCTCTCTCTGAAACCTTGATCATAAAACAATACAAATCTGCACAGCTGAAAACAGAGGTGGGTGGAGATGGTTCTTTAATTTGTATCCCAGCAGTCGAACTACTTACGCCTGTGCAATGCCACGGGATGCCTGTGTATAGTATATAGAAAGAGTTCCCAGCCAGGAGTCTTGTGATTCCATGTGCAGTTATTCCTCCCGGTTCGAAACATTGTGGGTGTGCTGCAAATTGAAGGGCTGAAGGGATGAACTGATCTCTGTTCTCCAGTCCAGCTCAGCACCGTGTTTGTTAGAGTCGCTCAATGTCCCTATACTTTTTACGGAGAATGGAGACCTGGTCTTTGAAAAGGACTGGGTCCAGCCTCATCTGAGAGTGGATGAGGGGCATTGTGCCAAACCAGTTGGCAAATTTGTTCATGCAGGTCTGCCGCTGAGCAAAGTGGTCCGGATCAGCCCAGCGAGAGGCACGGGTGGACTGCAAGAAGGGAAATGAGAGAGACATCAGAATGATTGCTCACCACAGAAACATATTTACAAAGTACGCCGTTATCTACTTCATTCACTAATGTAGAAGCAACCCAATGTTCTTAAATGGACCAAAATACAGCTGACCTAATCTAAAGGGATAGGCTGAAAGTCTGTACAACCGTTTTCAGCTTGAAGAGAAAGTAAAGTAATCTATGGTCTCCTGCACTGTGTTTCTGTAACACAAGGTAAACAGATTCCAATATTAATGTTAGCAATTCCTTATTGAGTATTGCTGCAAATGACCAAAGGGATTAAGGTCACTTTAAACCAACATCTGGCTATATTAAGACACTTTGCTGCTTTAAAGTCCTTATTTAGTGCAGCAAAATTATTTTCCCTGCCTAAAGGGTTTTTTAATAATAAAAAAAGCTTGATCTTGTTTTTGAAAAGAATCCTTGACATAACACCCCCCACTCCCTCTTCACATAGAATGCGTCAGCAAGAATTCTACTTTTAATTGATGCTGCCTAAAAAGCTCCCAGAACATGATAACTTAGTCATGATGACACTGCTTATTGCTGACCTCACAGACCTGTCTGCTGCTCAGCTTTCTCTTGAAGCCTTTCAGGCAGAGAGAAGCATTCCATTAAGACTGAAAAGGACAAAGAACTACTGAGAGAAAAAGAAGAACTGGGGCCAGCAAAATAAATAAATATCTATCTATCTATCTATCTATCTATCTATCTATCTATCTTTTTAATATTTGTGTTTCGGTTATACACTTTCCTTACTTCCCATAGAAATGTATGCTGAAAATACAAGAAAAAAAAATCCAGTGTTACCGTGGAAGGAAAGCTTTTTACCTGTCAACGACCATTACAAAGAAATGTGGAGGGCAAGTTCAACATTTCTGCAGTGGAACCGTTTGAAGATATTTATAGGCGTCAATCATTACTAACACACCTAGATCAAACAGTTTGTTACCTCCCTCTCTGCCTGCCTGCATTTCCGTACATGTCAACCTTTTCCATTTTACTATGTAGTTATTCATATGGACTGGATTTCCTTGGCAAACACTAGCTGCTTGTCTGTTCACAAAAAAGGATTACAAAAGCACTCCAGCCTAGTTCTCCATCACCTGTCCCATCATGGTCTCCTTGTACTGCTTCTTTTGTGTGACTTTAATAGGAGGCAGCTTGGTGACTGCAGACACAAGGAAATTCATCAGGATGTCCTCGCAGTTAGCCAGTTGATCCACCATATTCTTCAGGCTAGCAGGCAGGTAATTTGTGTACAAGTAGTGATAATATCTGTAAGTAAAACACAGGATGGAAATTAGACTTCTTGCTCATCTCACAAGAAAGATACAGGCCTTTAACAAGATAAAGAACATGTACACCTAATCAAACAGGACATTTAAGTATTGCTAAACTGACCAAATGCTAAAGCCAAAAACTTTATACAAGTACATGTCCTTGTATCTTTCACTTGATATTATTGTGTATGGCTTAACTGTTTTGCAGTAGGAGGTAGACTTTTTATTTTTCCTGGTGTTTTTGTTTAGGCTCCAGTAGCAATTGGATACTTCCCCTGCAAATTGGCTTGATTTAACAAATTGCTGCTTTGAAGTACCAGTTAAGTGATATCATCACAATGTCTAATTATACACAAGACCCAAGTCTTCTATAATATACTGCACATCAAAGAGTTTACACAAATATCCAATCCTGACATCTGACGTTGTACATAGAGGTAGCATGCTATGATAGTAGAGCCATTATTCCTGAAAGAAATATCCACATTTTAGGTGTCACACTTTGTAAGAACTAACCACCTCTATATTATGCGAGTAATACTTTTAAATTCTTCTTATGCTGTGTGCATGTGTGTAGCAAAGCCACACATAATACCTGAAAACTGATACGCTGCTATTTAATTATATTTCTCTGGAATGAAGGCTACCATGGCATAAAAATAAATCTTTAGATAGTCAAGTCAAACTCTTGTGTGTTTCAGTATTCCTACCCAACAACCAATTTTAAAGATAATCTACTTTTAACAGTTCTTTAGTGTAGGCTGTAGTTCACCAGTTCACCATTACTTACCTGTGGTATATAGCAGCTCCGGTCAATACCATGGAATAGTCATTAGTCCACTTCGAGGTATACCCCCACCTCTCCTTGTTGCTGTCCCAGAAGTGACTCCGGGCAGGGTATCCCACAATCCTCTCTGGAAAACTCTGCCACACTGTAAAGGCAAAATCCACCTGCAGCACAGAAAGAAAGAATCACAATTCATATTTTTGCCTCAGAATCTCTTTACTTCCAACAAACTAAACCAATTTGATACACCATCACTTCTGTAACATCCATCAAATACCTACAAAATTGCCTTAAATTGTTTTTTTGTAAATAAGGAAGAAATAAGTTCAAATGATCTATTTGTGTGGTAATGAGATTTGACTTTTCCCCCTTAAAGCAGTGGTTATCAACCTTTTTCAATGTAGGGGCTGCCTGGTGTTTGGATTTTTCCACAGACCACTTGCCACACATTTTTTCACAACATCATTTTAAAAAACTACTTTTTATGTATACAGTAGTCTCCAGATAAGAAAACACCCCTCGGGAAGCAAGCAAAGTGTCCTTATAGCCGAAGTGTTCTCTAAGATGGAGTTAGGCACCAGACATAACAGGAATCGATATATAAATAAATAAGAGGAGGTGCACTCATGGAATACAAAAGGAGTCAATGATATGACGGCAGTTCTGGAAAGATTTAATAAACCAATCAGTGTGCCTCAAGGCACACTTGCAATGACAAGCCACTTTTGAAAACACTGAATAAACCATTTTAATTTAAGTTTGATGATGAGTTATCAGGTTACAAAACAGTATTGTATTCGTTGTGAACGAATTGCTATCAGTGCCAAGAAGGTGTTCTTTTAAGCGAAGTTCCTGTTCCTTTAGCCGGAGCATTTACAATGGGAAAAATATGTTTCACCACAAAGGTGTTCCCTGAGGCGAAGTGTTCTCTTATACGCGGAAACTACTATATATGTATAAGTACATGTAGAAAGTAAAGTATTTATGTAACGTATGTAACAGTGAGATTCCTGGGCTTGAATCTTTGCTACCAGGTCAGCAAAGATTGCTGTCATTTTGTGCATTGAAAGTTGCTGATGACAAAGTTCCTGTTTCTTTTATATAAAATGTTTTAGTTTTTCACATTCTGCCTACTTTGTAGATAAATGGCGTCTCAAATTTACAGGTTTAGGAGTTTTGTTTGACAAATCCTCTTGACAAGTAATGCACTTGGGCTTGGGTCGTCCTCGGATCCAGTACATGTAAATATGTGCTGACGCTGCAACCGTTACCTCGTGTAGCAAATTAATCTATCCATTGCTAATGCAATTTATTGCACTCACCGAGTCACTAGGTTTGCTCGTTGCACATATCAAAAACACCTGAATACGAAGACGAGGTGGGTGGGAAGCAATATGTTTGTTTGTTTTATTCCAACTGAGTTAGGAATATTCAACGCAGTGCGCTACTTTTATACAGAGCGAAAAGCCTGGGACAGCTAGATTACATTTTTTTTTTCCTGAACAGTAAAGAACGAGCACAGATTAGAAAGACGTGCATTTACGTGAATGCTAGATGTAGATATTTTAAATAACTTTGGCAGAAGAAAAAAAAGTCTAATTTTGACAAGACAAATGTACCTTCATAATGTGCAAGTTATTTAGTTAGTATTTGTTTCACATTAAAAAGCTGTTTCGGTCCCCGAGTGGCTCATCCAGTTAAAGCGCTGCTGCTGAGAGTGCAGGATGAGTCGCACAGCTTGGACAGCGCCAGTTCGCGTCCAGGCTGTACAAAGAGGCTGACCAAGAGGGGAGCGTCACATTGGCTGTGACGCTCCCGGGGTGGGGGATGGGAAACCGGCAGGGATTGCTTCTCCTCATCGTGCAACAGTGAACCCTACTGGCCAGACACCGAGCACATTCAGAGTGGATAAGAGGCAGGGCTGGTCTCTGTTCTCTGGGATCGGTAGCCCCGCCCACCTCTGGTCTTTAGGCTTGTGAGATTGGAGGACGCTCACACGCCCTCAGAAGGTCTGTGCTGTGTGGGGACCTGCTGCAGTGAGGAGAAAAAAAAACTAGAAAAAAAAACAATTGGACATTCCAAATTGGGGAAAATAAATAAAAATAATAATTGGTCACTCTAAAATTAAGAAAAAAAAAATAAAGCTCTTTCAGTTAATGGTGGCTTTGAAGGCGATGCTTGGTATTGCATCAAAGGGAGCTGTAATATATATTAATTTATAAACACACTCGTAATAGAAGAAAACAGATAAAGGAGAAACAAGCAGACTACATACATGTCTTATAATGATATATGACATGGTTAAAGCTGTTTGTTGTGTTGCTTAGTAATAGTAGTAGCACAACATGTGATTGTGCAGAAATTGATTTTTACAAGAACTGCGCAACCAAACTTTGGGAGTTGTTTGCGGACCACCTGGAGTTTACTCAGGGCCCACAGGTTGGCAACCACTGCCCTGAAGGTATTTCTTAGTTAAAGCAATTGGCACACATTTTAAATTGATATAGTTTCCCTACTTTAAGCAGCCTGAAAAAATATTATGAAAAACTTTATGATGGAGAGTGAATTGTGACCGCTTCTGACCTTCCACTTGCCTAGAGATATGCTGATAAAACGTGAATTTACTCATGTTAAATCGGTCCCAAGCAGCAAGTGCAAACCAGTTTATAAGCTTGTGTTCAGCTGACAAAAGTGCACCATTAAGGAGGATTATAGGATGTATGGTGAGATCCAACCCCCCTCAGTTTGTTGTCATATCTGTTGATCTACAACTACGGCTTTGAAAAACAGATACTATCAGGACTTGCTTTATCTGAAGCAAAAAATACATAAGTTGGCCATCCAAGGCTTTCTAGGTGACAATGTATGCCACTTCAGTCCTTTCACACCTCTCTGCTAACACAGCACCCCCTTTAACAACATTCATTGACATTAATTACCACTCCAATATTCAGATTTTTGCCTCAATTCCTCTAACTCCCTTTAAGTCTCTTATCTGTCTTCAAGACTTTGTTTTCAATCCCACCAATCTCCTAGCAACAGTCTTTAGTGCCATTAAACTCCTTTTCCTGAACATCTTAAGGATAAAAATACCTGCCACACTGGGAGTCAATCTACAATCTACAGTGTTGTGGTAAAGTTAATGGGCTGATTCAAAGTGAAAATAAACGTCTCGAAAAATAAACTATTGTCAGAAAACTGATTTGAACCTTATACGAAGGTTGGTATGCTAGTAAAAGGAAAGAATATGTTTTTGAAATCTTATTTATGGACCCTTTAAACTCTGTTAATCACGTAGGCGTGTTTAAATCAAGGGTACACGATTTAGGGTGTCAGTATGGAAATATGCTGCAGTTTAGATAATTTAAATCGAGTCTGCTGTCTCTACTTTTCCTAGGATTTCAACAGGCGAATTCTCTGAGGAAAAGCACTACTAGAAAGAGGCCATTTACATTGTGAGACTGAAAAACAACTTTGTAATTCTAATTACTTGGCTGATTGAAAAAAAAAAAAAAAAGATTTATAATGACCCATGATTAAACGATGAATCCATTAGGCTAATCCAGCTATTTTCTCACCTTGCCTTTAAAGCTCATTAAGAAATTAGACCCAGCACTTGCCCTCTTAGATGTAAGTGTTAAAAACTTCAGTGAAGGAGAGTCTGGCATTAAAACATTCCAAGGACATACATAGGGCAGGCTGCAGTGCACAGGGCTGTCTTATCTTATCAGAACAGCTTTCCATTTCAGATTAGCGGCTGAACGTGGCTTTTATAAGGCTGTTATGAGCTAAAAGAGGTCTCAGCAGATTACACTGGGAGGAGGGTGTTAAATAAATGTTGGGTTTTTTTTTATACCCATCTCAGGCGACCCTCAAGGGACAGGTGCGCAGAAATGATGGTGAACATGCCTTTTGTACAAGTGTCAACTCCACACACACACGAGAAGAGAAAAGGGTTAGCACGAGACAGGCTCTAACAGGCAAAGTAATACGTGGGACCTATTTTATGTAATGAAATAAAGCTACAGGTTACAGACTGTGGGCCAGATCTATCAAAGTATTGACACTTTGCAAAAGGAAAAAAAAAAAAATGTCCGTTACAAAAATAGTCACAAGCAACATAAAAGTTAACATTTTAGGATGAAAAGAGAATTTAAGAAAATGAACCGTTTGTGTAAAGACCTTTGATCTGTCTCAATGTTCTTTAAAATACATGCATGCATATATTTAAATACATTACTACACTGAAAACTCAAAATCAAACAGTTACAAGAATGTTAATATAATTTAGAATGATATATTGAATTACTTTGCAGCAATTACATGTGTATGACTTCCCATCCTGACTACCAGCTCAAATTTAGCACAGTTCCTGATGCATACTGTAGATTTCCAATATTATGATCACAAACCAGCAGCCTTTGCTTGACTGTATATTACACATGACAGGGACAGAATGGAAATGCAGATAAAATACCCACAAAGAAAGCTCATGGTAAGGGGCATGCAATTCCAAATAGCTTTTATTCTGCAAGGAGATGGGACACACCTTCTCACTACACCCTTAAAAGGGGAGAGTTAATGGCAGCTGCTTCTACATTATTTTGTCAAATTCGACAACATGTAACTATACCTATTTCATCTCTGTATCTCAACACTTTCCTCTAAATAAATGATTTAAAGAGCTGATAAATAATTTATTAGGATGTATCGGTATGGTAGTGATGCTCAACATATTGCACCTGCCCCCCTTCACAGAAAACACATACAGTTCTTGCTCCACTTTGATAATGAGTTTTAGTTGTCATATGAGCAATGAGTGTGTGTTTTTATGGCACAGCTACAGCACTTCCTTGTTATATTAAGTGTGATGGCCATGGATCATTCTCTCATTCTCCCACAACACCATTTCACATGCCTGCACTCTAATTATAAGGCAGATTACCATATACAAGCTCTGTCTCCTGACTGTTACAATGAGGGAGCACTATTAAAATACAATTACTGATGGAGAGGAGGGGATAGTCACAGATGATTCATTTTGGAAACATATACAGGAGAAGATATGGTTCTTAATTAGTGTTAGCTACAGTATGTAGGCACGTGAATTAGCATTAAATGATGGCCTTCACACAATAAGCCAGATTGTATCGCAAGGTTGAACAGTTGTTTATTCTTTTAATTTTTCAGCAACTCATCTGGGAGCCATACATTTAATGGGAATGAATGAAATCAATGCAAAGATCCATTATATAGATGACAGGAGTGATTGTAGTGTGTGATTCGGCAGGTTTATCAGATGTATCGATTTTGCATTGTTTTACAGTGCTAAAATAGGAGCTCAATCCTGCCCGAAGGTGAACTCAGCAACACTTAATTTCATTTGCAAAGGAACTGAGATTTATATACATTTGGAAAGGGTGTGCTCCTTTGTGTTAAAAAATAAATGAAATTTCTTTGTTAATTTCCTTAAATGCCTGGATATTTCTTTACACAGTTACTAAATTAACCCATTAATTAGTTTGGGGACTGCACCCAAACAATTATTTCTCAATATATGCATTACTGTAACATTTTTTTGTAATTTTCAGGATACCAATTTTTAACAAAGGTCCCAAATAGCTGGGGGAAAAAAAACATTAGAGAAATACATTTTTAAAAAATCCATACAGTAACTAGAGCAATTGTTGAGCCATCCTTGAGGAAGAGAATCAAAATTAAAAAAATGATTAACATTGCATGTGTTTATATTTCCCAGAAAGCTTGTTGTAACGAAATGTGAATTAATTTCAGCATTCTGAGACATTAACTTTGCAGCTCTTGAAACGTACATGTTTTACTCCTGGGGCCGGTTGTACTAAAGGGATCAAAAAACAGGATCGGATCCGGGCTCACTGGAGCCGGATCATGAAAAAGCGTTGTACTAAGTGGATCAGGATCAAGCTCCACTGATCGAAATCTTGATCCGATCCTGGAGTTGCGCAGCCGTAACTAGAGAATGACCAATGAGAAGCGAATATGCGTGGCGCAGAGATTGAAGAATTTGAATGTCAGAAAATGAAGTGCGTTTAATTTAAATGACCTGAATTAGAAGCAACTACTGTACATGTATAATTTAAAACTCCAGCGATTCTATAAAAACAGATCGAGTATATTAATACCAGTATCTGGTTTTGTTTTGTTTTTTAACTTCTAAAATGTTTTAATAAATGTTACCGTAATCATGGCCGTGTGTATTTTCTGACGGACACAGATATTTGACAGCGTTATAGCCTCCATACACACAAACATGTAGCTGCAGCGTCGGTTCAGGGCAAATTATCAACACATTTTGAGCAAATGTAATCAAGTGCTGACAGACAGCTGCAACTGGAAAATGTCACAGACAGGGGGAGATTGAGGCTGTCAAAAGGTAAGCTTAAGTTATTGAGAAAAAAAGGAATGGGGGGAATGATATGCATTTAAAAAAAAAACTACAACGTTAAATCTAATTATTGACTTAATTGTAACCGATACCATGAGACCGCCATTATGACTTTGTCAACACAGAAAACGTAGAAATAATATTTATGAAACTTCATTACGCAGTCAGGTCTATTTTTTTCTGTAGCTATACGGCGAAAACAGAAATGTCAGATATAGCTAAACACAACTAAACTAGTATTGTACAAAGTTTTTTTTTTCTAATTGATATTATCTTAATACAGTACTGTTACAGCTACTTTTAAATGCATTGTTGCTTAATGTTTTCTAAAACGTTAACTGATCACTGTGTTTAGTTCCTCAATTTTTCAAAAGTGGGAACAAGTTCTGATCCTGCTCAAAAGCAAGATCAGGTTTGAGCTCAGATTTGAGCCCAGATTGAGCACTGATCCGTTTAGTACAATGCAACTAGGATCAAGATCAACATCTGAGCCCGGATCCGGGATCGGATCCCTTTAGTACAACCGGACCCCGATTATCCAATGCGTTCAGTAAGGATATTTTCTTAACATGGTAACCATGCATGATGTAAGCAATGCTGCATGGCATTGCTCCAAACTTGACACCCCTGTAAATGGGTAAAAGGGATGCTTGTCTAAGAAATGGATTAAAACGCCAATTGTATCATATTTGCTACATGAGTTTCTGAGACCTCTACGTTGTCAACATGAACAATATTTTCCTGAAAAACCTGTTGTATGCAATCTGACACATGTCTTCTGCCCTCTGGTGGATCATCCGTGCACTGCAGGCAGTAGCGGGCCTTTGAATGCCATATCCAAAATGTCTGCTTTCATGTAGCGACTCACAAGTTTTTGGCAGGGAAATCTTTGCTAATTTTGAAAAAGTTACGGTAAGAATAACATTTATATTGTTAGTAATATTTCAATATGAATATTTACTGTATTGAAGCAACTTATAATTACTTAATATTTCGTACCTTATTTTATAGTAAAATCGTGTTGAAAATGTGTGTATCAAATATGATACAGCAGGTATATAAGGTAATAAATCCCTCAATCGTCATTGTATTGCATTTCATGATGCAATCTGCCTTATGCCTACCACAATGCCAAATACACAGTTTTGATTATTTAATTAAACTAATTAAAGATTGGAATGTCATCTTAAGATATATTTAGAGTGGAAATTGAGATATTTATGTGTGTTTTTTATATATGCAACCTGCTCTCATGATAATCACTTGGATGTTGCAATGGCTCACTTGCTAATAATTGTCTTTTTCTCATCAATTTTCACTAAAATAATTCCTTGGCTATCATAATCTGTATGTTATATTGACCAATTCAGAGAAGAAATTCAGAGTACACAATCATTAGTTTTTTGTGTGTATTTTTAGATGGCAAAGAAGTACAGTGTTCAAAATGTCATCAGCATGATTATGGATGGCAATTCAAGTGACATAGAGCAGTTAGGGAAAGATGAGGATGATGATGATGAGGAATGGACTCCTAATGCAATGCTTACTGAGGGAAGCTCAGATAGTAGTGATGAGGAAGACTTGCGAAATGAAAGTGTCGACCAGACTAGTGCAGAAGTAGAGGGCCCAGCACTGCAAGATGAAAGTGTAGACCAGATGAGCGCAGAAGTAGAGGGCTCAACAACAACAACACAGGACACAACAACAAAGCAGTTAGCAAGGGGCAAAGTGAAAAGGAAAGAATACAGGTGGAGAAAAGTACAATTTGAACCTCCAGCTGTTGATTTTGATGAATGTGTTGAGGAAGCCTCAGAAGACAGGTGTGACTGGACGCCATACATGTATTTCAAACAGTTTGTTACTGATGAAATGCTACAGGAAATTGCAGAACAAACAAACTTGTACAGTGTACAGAAACAGGGAGTCAGTGAACACAACTGCCAAAGAAATTGAGCAGGTTCTGGATATGCACATGCACATGGGGTTAGTACAGATGCCCAATGTACGAGCCTATTGGGAGATGGAGACAAAGCACCCCACAGTTTGTGATGTGATGTCTCGAGATCGATTTCTGAAATTGATGACACTGATTCACTTTCAGGACAACCTCAATGTGTCTGATGATGCAGAAGAAAGATAAACTGTGGAAACTCAGGCCATGGTTACAAAACCTACGAGAACCATTTCTTTGCATACCTCCTGAAGAATGTCATGCAGTTGATGAAATGATGGTGCCATTCAAGGGAAAATCTCATCTACGTGTCTATATGCCAGCAAAACCTCACAAATGGGGGTTCAAGATGTGGGGACGTGCTGGACAAAGTGGCTTTCTTTCTGATTTTGATGTTTGTCAAGGTGCAGAAAATCCAGACAAAGAGAGATCTGATGTTGGTGTTAGTGGAGATGTTGTCCTGAAAATGACATCAACCCTTCCAGCAGGAAAAAAATCACAAAGTTTTTGCAGACAACTATTTTACATCAGTTCCACTGGTGGAACACCTAAAAGAAAGAGGAATCCACTACATGGGCACACTCCGAATGAACAGGGTAAAAGACTGCAACATGATGGATGAAAAAGATTTGAAGAAAAAGGGAAGAGGGTCAATGGATTTCAGAGTAAACCAGGACAACAACATCATTGTAAGATGGTTTGACAACAAAGCTGTAAACCTACTTTCTTCTTTCGTTGGCATCGAACCAGTGGGAAATGTGAAACGCTGGGATCGAAAATCCAAAACACACATAATGGTTCCCAGACCAGCCATTGTTGAAACATACAACAAGTTCATGGGAGGTGTTGACCTCCTTGATATGCTGTGTGCACTTTACAAGTTCAGCTTCAAATCCCGAAGATGGTATATGTACATTTGGTGGCACACTGTCACAGTGGCAGTCATCAATGCATGGAACCTCTACAGAAGAGACCAGAAGAAACTGGAGCCCCGGATGAAACCCATGACCTTGCGAAGGTTTCAGGCTTCTGTTGGCACTTCTCTCACAAGCGCAGGAAAGGGCAAAATCAAGTGTGGCAGACCACTATCCTCTCCAGAACCGGACGCAACACCCCCCCGTAAAAGGCCTAACTCCAGTGTGCCTCCTGATGTGAGAAAGGATGGCATTGATCATTTCCCAACATGGGAAACCCGACAGAGATGCAAGCACTGCACAGGCAATCACTTCTCACATGTCTACTGTGGGAAATGTAAAGTCCATCTTTGCCTGAACAAGGACAGAAACTGTTTTTTTGCCTACCACAAGGCGAAATAAAAAGGTTGTAAAAAGGTTCCTGTTTTTAAAAAAAAAAAGAACCAAACCAACTGAAATGTTCCAAATGCAATGAACAATATTTGTTTGTGTTTCTAAAATAAACATTGTTGTGATCAATAAATTGCCATAAATGCCTGATGAATCCAATATGGTACAAAAAAAATATCATATATGTAAATGATATTGTTTTTTTTTTTTTTTTTGTATTTTGTCAAAGGGTCCAATAAACACTTCAATTTAAATTTTCTGGCTATTATTTGATGTGTCAGGCTTCTGGATACATTTTAAAAATATTTATTTTTATAAAACTTACATTTTATAACCTGATTTAAAGTATGTGCCCATGCTCAAATCCAATGCCTGTGAAATACACTTTCTGACTTCAGTTGACTTTCAGGGGATGTGGGAGTAGAGGCTTGGTTATCAAGAACAATGTTTTCATAATGTTTTTAGTTTAAAAAGGCCTAATAGGAGGTGCATTTTTTGACCTGCTTTCATACTAACCTCTGTGGTTGACAGTACTGTGTCCTCATCAAGGCTCAGTACAGCATCGGTGAGTATAGTGTCATAAGGCTGAAAGCGACTGCCCATGATCTGGGGAAAAAAAAAAAAAAAAAAAATCAGTCATTGACTGTATTCACGCTCCACCTCCAGTTAACCAGAATGAAATGTACTATAGAATAAAAACAATGGGAAAAAAAGAAAAACACATGTGTGGCAATGGACCACATTTAAAAATGACACCACTTTTCTGTAGCTCCAGTAATACCAGTTATCACTTTCTGCATTTCCCTTGAGAATGCAGTAGAGGGCGCTGTGCAACTAAATTATATATTCTCTAACATGGGGGTGGGGGGTTGGGGCAACCTAAACTAATTTAAGGGAACATGTGACACCCCTAGGGGATGCATTACCCCCCTACAATATGGCTCGGTTGTAAGAAGTTGTGTTCTTGGATTTTGATAATAAATGTGCAATTTTAATTAATAAGTTAAGTTTAATTATCTCAGTGCAATTGTTCTGTCCTGGTTGTCACATTTTTGTTTAAAACAGAAATTACACAACCTTTTTTTTTTTTTTTTTTGCCTTACCTTATTAATTATCCCTGTAGTATGGGCTTATATGTAGGGGTTGTATGTTGAACCACGGACCTTAGGTGGCACACCCCTGTATAATGGATTACCTACAGTAGGAGTGTGATGCAGATGCATTATGTTGGGGATCATTCAGGGTTCACAGGTTGGGAACCTCTGTTCTAACACTAGTGGTGTGTGTGTGTGTGATATATTATGTATATATTCCTATTCATTGCATAGCTGATATTTTACTCGTATTGTAGGCTTGTATCTTCAACAGTAGCTACCAAGCTGCTACTTCATCCGCTTGACAATCAATACTACTTAAAGAAACAAAAACAAAAAAGGTGCAATTTCATCCAGGACAAACCCAGCACACACACACATTTATTTCATCTCAATTTGTTTAAGTCAAGTCGCTCCACATGAGGGCATTATATCGTACAGCCTTTTTTTTTTCTCTTTTAAGATTTCTATTTCTATTTGCATCTTAAAGAATATCCTTTGCGTATATAAAAGTTGTTATTTTATTGCCTTTTGATATGCACTTATGGAACTGTGAAATGGTTATAATACAAGCATTTCAATACTGAACAAACAAACAGCTGTATAGAAACACTGATCGTAAAGGAAGAACGAACTCTTTAGCTGCATAAAGCACTAGACAGCCAGACACTGCAGTCTCCCTGGACTCATTTGCAGCTCAAAATTGGATTTTGCCAAGCAGACTCTGCTGTATGCACCCATCTGGAACAACCAGAGAACCGTGCAGAGCCTTTTACAATAAACTGCTCATATGATTCCTGAGAAAGTAGCCTTTCAATTCTCAACAGAATATCACTGGCTTTTTAGAAAATATGTTAAAGAAATTGTAATAATTTTTAAGAGCCGTCACCATTTTACCCTTTTGGTGCCCAGTAACCTACACAACAGAGGGCCAATGCTAGTTTCCATTACAACTACAGTACAGTAATGTGTGTCAACCAGGAACAGTTACAACTTTCTTGGGTTGAGTTATAAATGTCTTAGAACACTCTCCCCAATTGTTAATAAAATCCACATTTTACAAACATAAAATGAGCAACAATAAGCTCTTAATTTTTGTATTTTTGGGCACTTGCTCCATTTTATTCAGCAAATTGCTGGAAATGAACAGTGTGAAGTGCCTTGTTGTTTAAAATGAAGTGTAAAACAGTTTTTATTGTAAGGTCAGAGCTGGGTGTTAAACACAGTACTTGTATGTTATACCCCTGCTTGTTTGTCCTGTTTTGTTTAGCCAAGTGGTGGCTTTAGTTCACTCATAGATGCTCTTCAATGTAATTTTAGAATATTCTTCTTATTCAGTTAACCTTCAGAAACACCCACCATCTATCTCAAGTGTAAGGAAATACACAGGATTCTGAAATCTATCGTTCAGTTATGTAAGTGACTATTGAAAACACACTTCTACGATTTCAAAAGCAAAACCACTATGGCTGTCACTGCGAGCCAACCAAACACAGTAGTTCTGCTTTGCATTGTACTTTGCATATCTCGAATTCCCTAATCCTTTAGCCACCTGGAGTAACCACATTTTGCAGAGAGGCTGTTTTTTAAAATACACAGATTGCAGCTTTGCTGAATTTACAGTTCTTAAGCAAGAAAACAATACATTACCACGGTAATAATGGCATAAGAATCTTCCAGCTCCCATTGGCTCTTTATACACACTCAAGTTCTAGATACATTTATTTTCATCTTAATAATGGGAGGTTGGGAACCAAGAGTAAAAACTCTCACACCCCCCCTCCCCCAAAAGATCAAGAAAGGAGGTTATCCACTAACTCAACTTCTCATAAGCAGAGTCTGTGCTTTCAACACTAAGAAACACCATGATGGCTCATATAGGCATGTCAAACTAGGCCATGAGGATGAGATGTTAATTCTGAGTGCAGAGTCCCATGGCACACAGCTCTCTCCAGTTTACTGTATGGCTGAGTTTTTTTTTTTTCTTCTTACCTTGTTCTCTCCTTCTATCACTATGACAGGCACAGATGTAGGTGGCCATCGGTGTTTGGCTGGCAAAGGCTTGTCACAGTTCCACAAAACAATAATCTGAAAAAGATAAAAGTATGGTCAGCAACATACATCCCCTGCATCAGCTGTAAATTCACAATTAGAGCCATCAGTTGATGACCATGATGTATATCAACTATGTACAGTATAGTATAGAGTAGGCAATGACGGTTTAAGTGAAGAGGTATTTAAAAAAGAAGTAGGCAAAGGGGTTAGTACTGTATCATGGTAACGTTTATTAAAGTGGCCGATTAACAGTATGTGAAATAACTTCCGCTAAATATTGTTAATACCACATTTCCTCACACTTATAAGCATGTTTTTTATTTTTATTTTATAGATCTATGCAAAAACGTAACTGACATTATAAATGGACAAATGCCTAGGTCACAAAGACATCCCCATATATTCCTAAGTCTAATACTTTCAATAACGTATGTTAAGTAATGTTAATACCAAGTTTAATCACAGTTGTATAAGCTGTTTTCCAGATATATGTAAAGTGTACATGTATACAGTAAGGATGTACGATCGTCTCCACTACAGCCCCATCGCTGGCAATCTCCTCCTCTGCGGGGGATGAGAAGTGGTATGTAAAAGAAGCAGTGTCCCACTATTGTATTTTTGTTTTGCTACCCTAATCTACAAGCTTGGATATGATGTTCATAACCTGGCTGCTGCAGAAGCAAGTCTTCAAGAAGGGAGGGGAGGAGGAGGAGGAGGAGGAGGAGGAGCGCACAATTATTTCCAGATAGGCAACATTAATCAAATGGGTTTGTTTTTTGTTGTATACATAGGAGCCTCTTTTCAATGATAGCAGATTCCAAAAAGTCAGGGACTACGCGGATTAATGAGTCAAATGTCAAACACACCATTCCAACAGGACAGGCTGAATATACACCGCACATCCATTTCAGAAGTTTTCTAATATTTCAGTGAAGTTCACTGGAATAGATAACACTTGATACAAAACATATGGCTGCAGCTTTAAGATAAAATAATGTGAAAAATCTAAGATATTTTAGAGTGATCTCTACAAGGGTTGATATAACGGGGACTAATGGTTAGAAACACTGGGGTCGTCTCTCTCTGCGATTTGAATACTTCCAACTAAATACCACCACAGACAGGTTAATACCATATAAACATGTAAATATTTTACAAAATAACTTTGTTATAAAAATAAAAAAATAAATAAATAAAACGAACACATTACCCATAACCCCAGAAATGAATGACATTTGAGTTAGGTTTACAACTGCTTTATCCTGGTAATCTCCTGTAAAAATCAGTTTCTGCAATTGCTGCTGTTGTTCAGGAAATGGATAAGTGACTATGAATAAATCATTTAAGAGTCACGCAACAGTGTACTAGGTTACTTGATATGAGTTTTTCATTTGAAGCTATTTCAGTGCAGTATACGTAAATTATCAGTAAGGATTTGGGGTGTTAGTACAGTTTCTCTTAAAACAATTGCCAAATTATTTAAAGCTATGGTAAAACGGGATAGTAAATAAGTTTGTCCTGTGTTTCTTTAACCTGCTTCTTGAATGACAGCTCACACTTGTACTCCAATGAGCAGCACCCTTCACTCCATTTCTTCAATAAGGATTTTAAAAAAAAGTCAGCTTCCAATTTTGCACATCCCCATCAACGATAAGGGTGGGTATAAATGTATATCCATTCACATCAAAGTGTTGTATATATCTAGAGAACCACTTGTTCAGTTGTGATGGTGTTTGATAAGGGAATTTTTTGAGTGTATTATAATTTGGGGATGTTTCAGCTGTAACGCAAGGGAGTACCTGAGCAAAAGACAGATCAAGAAATTATCAAATAAAAGGGAACTAGCTTTTTTTGTAAATTCTATATATATATATATATATATATATATATATATATATATATATATATATATTATATACTGTATATATATAAGAGAAGACATTCTAAGAAACTGTCTCAAATGCTCACAGCTTTATGTCAGTATTAAGACAAAAGAAAAACATGACATGCTGGTACAGCTCTCCTCACTGGACCTTACCTGTGCACAGTACTGGGACTTGGAGACAGCTACAAGGAGTTTCAGAATTGGCTGTGACTGAGAAACCAGTGGAGTCACTGCATGGATCACTGCAGTAAACTTGGTTGAAGGTTTGATTCCTAAAAAACACATATAGGTCAATGATCACACAATCTTTATTGGTCTCAAGTAGAACAAACAACAAGACAACGTCATAACAGAACCTTTGGAAACAGAAGTTCTTGTAAACACTACTTTGGTCCTTTCAATAGTCACTCTTTTTGAGGAGCTGAAATATTGGGCCTCCATCACAAATTTAATTGATTATTATTATTATTTATTTATCAGCAGATGCCCTTATCCAGGGCAACTTACAATTGTTACAAGATATCACATTATTTTAACATACAATTACCCATTTATACAGTTGGGTTTTTACTGGAGCAATCTAGGCAAAGTACCTTGCTCAAGGGTACAGCAGCAGTGTCTTCCACCTGGGATTGAACCCACAACCCTCCGGTCAAGAGTCCAAAGCCCTAAACACTAGTCCACACTGCTGCCCTATTGATGAGTTCTGTTTATGCATACATTCAAGTTTGATACTCATAAAATCCTCTAAAAAGTTATTAAAAAGAACCCTACAATAGTCTAGAACAGTTAAACAAACAAAACACTAAAAAAACTAAACAAAAAAAAAAAAACCATGAAACAACATCCTCTACAATATTATCCAAGTCCATCAAGTAATATATTTGGGAGCTGGGAGTGGAGCACCTCACAGCTTGTGTAGTAATATTTGTATTTCCTTCAATTTGACACTCAGTACCAAATCCTTTAGCGACTAAAGATACGAGGGCACTTGGTTCACAACACCTACCAAGATCTGCATAGTAGAAAGGGAACTCTCCAAGATATGCAGAATACTGTGGCAATGCAAACAGTGCCCCTGGGTGGCTGTTCCAGAGTAAACTGTTGCGTGATATGTGCTTGAAAATTCTATCCTGAATGATCTGCAGAAGGAAAATAAATGTGTATATTAAAAGTAGGTGGCATTTTGGTGGAAAATAGCATTACATTTACTTTTTCACTTACTTTAAAAGAACCATTTTAATGATTCCCTATCGGAAATTAAATGGGTTATTGGAACAAATTGCTAACCCCAAATTTTGTGATTGAGATATTTCGAGGAGAAGCTGGACAGAACTACACAAAATCAGTAAATTACATATGCTACACAATCAGTATATCACTGAAGATAAAAGGACAGTATGAGAACAATCAGGTGAGCCACTGTCAGTACTTCACATTTCACCATTCATATTAACATATTACTAAGCATTATTAAATACGCACTCCTAAGGTCAATATCTACATACATCTATAATGAAACATAAAGTGGCTATGAATAAGTCATGATCGTTGTAATCTCCATCATGCAGATGAATAGGATTTACACATTATGTCCTATAGATCTGAGGGAAGTTGTTAATGGCAAAACAAATGTATAGCTCAGCTGGCCATTCAACCACAATAAACATGTACTGCTAAATTGAGATAGAGATTGTATGCATGTCATATAGCCAAGAACAAGGTTTGTTGATATTCCAGAAAAAGGAAAGCAGAAATTGTGTAATATTCTATACCAGTTAGGCTGGTGCCTGAATCAAGTACTGGTCGAGAATACACTTAATGCCTTTTTTCCCAACGATATCAAAGCTTCCAGAAAATGTGTAAAATGTTTTTTCTTTTTCAAACCTGTTTAGTCTTGAATGACAGTTCATCACTGAACTGCAATGACCTGCATTCATTATTATGCAACCATTTTCTAACAGTTGACTGGCATTGTAATTGCTTAACAAAAAGAAAATGACTTATATAAAATTGGGTACGGTAAAGGATTATAAACTGAAAACACATCACACAATTACTTCAAGCAGTAAAAAAATAATAATAATAATAAAAAGAAGATTAGACTACAGTAAAAAGCCAAACTAATTTTTAGTGGCCAGGTACAATCTAGGATGTCTATCTCGTCAAATACAGTAAAATGTATCAGTAAATTGCAGACAAACTTTTGTTTTTTCATTTTTGTTTAGCTTCATGGAGTAGAAGTTGAAACTATCCAACCTCCTACTGTTGCAAGTCGATACTTTAAGCCATTGAGTCATGGTAAGACAATAAGAAAATGACGTTTCCAATTTGAAGAAAACCCTAAAAACATCCCACAAATAAAATCTTGTTTTTTTTTGTTGCTTTTCCCCTCCATTCAAGGACATCAATGACAAAATCCTTCTTTTCTTCCTTATTCACCAGCGTATCATATTGCAGTGAAAGCTACCAATAGCCTCTTACTTACCTCTAAAGTAGTCAATACAATCTTCTCCACTGAAGAGAAATATGCCTCCCACAAGAACTGTGTTTGCTGTCTAAGTGCTAGGATTTTGTCCTGATGGATGGACCTGACTGTTGACGGGATCTGTAAGACAAGACAGTAACGGTCAGTGATTCATTGATTGAAACAAAAACCTAATTAAACTCATGTTGCTGGGGGATGTTCCCTCCCGTACGTTCTGATCAAAATAAATGTTTCCCGTGCCAAAGCAGGGTACGCACTGGACGGCAAGCAACAACTACCAGTCAAGTAAGCTAGTATATGGCCATTTTTATCATTAGCAATTTGATGTATTCTATTTTGTTGTAAATTGTGACAAGGAATAAATCAAGAAGAGTAAGGTGGTAAAAATAATTGAGTTAAATACATAAATCAACCATTTCTTCAACCTATAAATGTAACCTTTGCTTGCCAATGTAGACCACTTAGGCTCAGTAAATATATGGTATGGTGATGGCATGCAGCAGTGAGAAATTTTTATGTGGTACATATTTAGTTGTTAGTTTCTGTTGCATTTCCTACATGTTTCAATTTTAAAACACAGACTTTTTAACTTCAACGTACTGGGAATGTTTGTAACCAATCAGCCATCATAAGAAGCCCTCCAACACTTTTGACAAATTACTGGAGCATGTATTTCACTGTACATGGAAATCTGGAGGAAATACAGAATATTCAATAATTTGTCCGACACTATACACATAGGTTAACACTTGCATTCGGCCTGCATGTTTTTTACAACATTTTAGGCAAAATTATAAACATATCAGTTCAAACAAAAACTTTTCAAGAACATTTTTAAAAAGGCCTGACAAAAAAAAAAAAAAAAAAAACTTGGTCAAAATCAGAAATCTGTAACAAACGTTGTGTTTTCAGTCTATTAATTTAATTTATTTCCTATTTTGTAACCAAGCACGGACGTGTGACCGGACACAACCAATTAGAGTTTACAATTACAAGAGACATTTGTCATTGTTTCTTTTGAAAAAAGTGTAACACACAGGCCATTAACAGTGACTCACAGCAGGGCAGGTGAGACAAAACAAAACAACTAAAAGGAAAAAAATTGTTAGCACAAAAGTGCACCAAAATAACTGCCTGAAGCCTGGGAAGTAATCTCCTGGTAACAGCTCGTCTAATACATATCTTGCAATAGGCCTTATTAAAAACACCCACAATTCCCCAAACAGGAAATGAGAGACTGTAACATAACAAAACATTTCCCAGGGCGACCGCTCAGGTGCTGTGCCAGCAATGCTGGAAAAGACGGAGTGGGTCACTCTCTAGCACAGCAGAAACATTATTGCAGGGCAGAGGGTAAAAATAATAAGCAACAATGCTAAGGGCACTGTTGAAAAACCTAAAAAGACAGAACCAACTTAAACCAATCTATATTTTATTTATTTTAAAAAAGATAAGGAGTTTACAAATGCTGTATTCGTAAGTGGGGCTTATGTAAATTCTCTGAGAATTACAAAAATATATATTAAAACTATTTGCACAGTATGAAGGAGGTGATTTCCATAACTATCCCTAGAAATAATAACATTTAGTTTATACTGTCAAAAGATTAGGTAAACAGTCAAATGTTTGACCAGATATGACAAGTACAATTTAAATCAAACGCCTTCGTTAGATTCAGTTCTTTCATATTTATATATTAAAACTTGTTAAAAAAAAAAGCACAAATATCGTTCCTAGAATGTAAAATAACATTCTAAAGTTAAGTGCTACAATGTCCATGAGCGTATTTTTTCATTTGAGCAGAGACGATTTCCCAACTTTACGGAGCACATGATAAGTAATGTTTTCTGCCAGTCTATCATACCTTCGACTAAAACAGACAATGGGGTCTACAGTTCCCCATGATTTAGGAACGTCCGTTCAGACCTCTTAATCCGGTCATTTATACATTAAAATGGTAGTAGGTGCATTATTAACTTTTGAAGTCTGCATAACGTTGCCTCTTACCTGCAATAACAATCTTTCATCTCCAATGACAGCAGCTGTGTTCCAATCGATTACTTCTGAGAAAGGCAGCTCCCATCCGTTACTGAGCATAACAGGGACACAGGCAGCCTGTAAACAATACCATGCAAAATTACATTTCAAACTCAGGGGGCAAATGGATATGAATTGGTATGGGGACTCCAAACCTTTGAGAAAAGTTCTACACTGTAATTCTAAGGAACGAGAACCTGAACGTAGAGCAGGGACGGTGACAGGGGCACCATCAGCAGAGAAAGATGTGCAATTTTACAATGTTATTTCTCAAAGGACATTTAGTAAATGCTGCATACTCCCTTGAGGAGGAGTTGAGAAAGCAGAGGGGGAAAAAGGCCAACAACTTGAAATCAACTGCAGCAGGTTGTTGTCAGAGGTGAGGAGAACCAATATCAAACACCATGCAACAGTTTAAGAATATACTAGTTTAATAAGACAGAGGCTCTTCGCAACTTGGTGCATTCTTTTACAGAACAGGAGCTTCTAAGTAAGTGAAGGATACCTTGTAAGCTTTGTATGTACTGTAAAGCAAAAAATAAAAAGACAAGCTTATTGGCCAGCGGATTTAAGCCCAGGTACCAGGATGACAATATTTTGTTCTTAGAACCCAGGAAGCAGAAAGCACAATTGAAAGCAAGATGCAATACTTGTTTTAGGGAGACCAGCAAAAAGGAAATAATTAAGCCAGCTTGAGATAAAGGCAGAGGTCAGCAGTACATCTCAGCATCAGAAAGATAAGACAGAATGAAGACTTGCAATGCTTCTCAAGTAAAATAATGATGAATGAACATAGGCATTAAAAGAGAAGGTCAAAGATGACATCCAAATTTTGAACTAATTACTAACCATTTGCTCTCTGTTGCACTCTGTGATATTTTCATTCACATGTTCCAGGTCATTAATCTTTTCGTAAATACAGTCAACATATTCTACACAGAGTATTCACAGGAGATCCGGCAGTAACCGTTGAATGGTTCTTGGCTGATTATCCAAGTAAAAGTTACCCCTGACAACCAAATTGCAGCTGCTTTTTTTCTGTTTACAATTAAAACATGTTCATCCGGGTTTGAAATGTGTTTTGGGTCATTCAGAATTTGAGAATGCAGCCAAAGAGGTGATTAAAAACATAAACACAGTACGTGTTAAATCAGTGCACCAATGCAGTATTCAATATCAACAATGTAGAGCTGTACATGTGGATACTCACAGAACCTCCTAATCAAAACACTCACAAGCAAATTCGTAACAGGATACAGCAGATTTTTTTTTTTTTTTTGTAAAACAGAATGTAAACCTTCTATCCTTAAAGCTGTCCTTAAAACGCATCATTCATAATCCTATCATATCATAAGACCTTGTCTGGGGTCAGGTGCGATTCTATTAACTGTCACACAGGCAGTGAACAGGATGAAGAAACCAAGTCCTGCCTATGGTGTCAACGCTGGATAAATTGGTGAAAGTATTCTCAAAATAAGAAGGGACTTGTGAAAATGCTGTTATGATAGAGACTTGATAATTATACCTTTTTTCAGTATTGTGTGACCAATTATGAGCTTTTTGGTCTAACAATGCCACTCATGATAGCACCAGTGGCACCAAACCCTCCACCATGCAGTTCCTATCATCTTTCACTTCCATTTTTTTTTTTAGTAAGAGCAATTGTTGTATGTCATCTTAAAGCAGCACAAATAAAAGCACTCTCTTGACAGTAACGGATGACACATTCAGGGATGTTTCTTTCCTTTTCGTAATCCGCTAAGCTTTGTGCCAATCACAACTGTCTCTAGATAAGTGTGCCTACTTCTCTATTCCCTGTCACTAGTCTGTGACCGAGAGAATACATGACATTTCTTATACGCTGTCACAGAAATCAAACTGTTGTGATCATTTGAAAAAAAGTATGACTCATATTTGAAATACTTGGGTCACTGTGACAGTTGCATTTATTTATTAATAAATCTTTTTTTTAAAACAATTCTCTTCAAAGTACCAGGCTAGTAATACTGAAGATTAAAATGCATTACAATTTGGGCATTGGTAGTTGTTGCTTCCATCACAAAATGGTCTAGGGTGACCAAAATAACAAACATTCACACATGACTCAGGAATACACAAACCACAAGATGACTTTCAGACACTATCAAAACAAGACAACTAGACCGTAAACACGTATCCTTCAAATGAAAGATTCTTAATATTCTCTCCACTCATGAGAAGGAAAAGTTTTTGTGATTTGAGTTATTACTGGTGTTAGATTGAGAGAGAGAGAGAGAGAGAGAGAGAGAGAGAGAGAGAGAGAGAGAGAGAGAGAGAGAGAGAGAGAGAGAGAGAGAGAATAGACTATGTAATTGTTGCTTAAGGGCTAACAAAACATATTGTTTGGCTTTATGGTTTAATTAATAAATAAATAACACTGGTTCACTCAAACTTGTCCGTTTTTCATCTCCATACCTGCAATGCTTCCAGGAACCGGAAGGAACCCAGCCTGCGCCCTCGAGGAGCCAAACAGAAGGTAGCGTTGTGCAGCATTTCCCGATAATCATATCTGCAACGAGAGGCGGGAAAAGACATTTAGATTTTGTCCTGAAAAATGGCACCTTGTTGTTGATAAACAATAAACAGGTCAACATAATATTGTATTATCATTTTTTTTTGTATTTAATGCCAAATGCAATATAATTCTGCATTTTTGGGAAAATGAGACATATTTCTGAATAATATAAGTACACGAGAGAGAGACACACTGGTTTAAACAATACCTTTATTTTATTATACAAAGGCTGAAAATTAATTTTATTATATATATATATATATATATATATATATATATATATATATATATATATATATATATATATATATATATATACACACATACATACATATATATATATATATATATATATATATATATATATATATATACACATACATACATACATATATATATATATATATATATATATATATATATATATATATATATATATATACATACATACATACATACATACATACATACATACATACACACAGACGTGCTCAAATTTGTTGGTACCCCTCCACAAAAAACGAAGAATGCACAATTTTCTCTGAAATAACTTGAAACTGACAAAAGTAATTGGCATCCATATTTTATAGAAATCAGTATTCAATTTTTTTTCTACCATTCGCACTATCCTTCTGTTCAATCTGGGGTCGATTTTCCTCTTGCGGCCGCGCCCAGGGAGGTTGGCTACAGTTCCATGGACCTTAAACTTCTTAATAATATTTTCAACTGTTGTCACAGGAACATCAAGCTGCTTGGAGATGGTCTTGTAGCCTTTACCTTTACCATGCTTGTCTATTTTCTTTCTGATCTCCTCAGACAACTCTCTCCTTTGCTTTCTCTGGTCCATGTTCAGTATGGTGCACACAATGATACCAAACAGCACAGTGACTACTTTTCTCCATTTAAATAGGCTGAATGACTGATTACAAGATTGGAGACATGTGTGATACTAATTAAAGAAACTAATTAGTTTGAAATATCACTATAATCCAATTATTTATTATCTTTTCTAAGGGGTACCAACAAATGTGTCCAGGCCATTTTAGAATATCTTTGTAGAATAAGCAATAATTCATCTCTTTTCACAGCTTCTTTGCTTTATTCTATGACATACCAAAGGCATACAAGTATACAAAAATAGCTTTTAATTTCATCACTTTTCAGGAGGAATGAAGCATTATTTCAATGAGCTGTAAGGGTACCAACAAATTTGAGCACGTCTGTGTATATATATATATATATATATGTATGCTTTAAAATGGATTAGAGTCATTCAGATAAACCTGATTGTAAAATTGAATAAGAAATAAAGGTGTGAATAATTCTGTATAGGACATGTCAATGTACTCTATTTACATATACATTAATGCAACAGTTCAAGTTAAATGATGATGAAAAACATCTAGTGGGGCTCCATAATCTACAGGGCAGCCCAGAGTCCTAATCGCAACCAAACATGCAAGCCACATACATGCTAATTTACTATTTCTGTTTATCGCTAAATAACCCTCCCAAGGCTGTCTGAAGAAACTGTGACACTTGATTGAAAAGAGCAGAAAGGTGTGGCCTGGAGTCTCTGAGCAGGCCGTAATAAGCTCTATATTAATGTGGGCAGGTCTTGTGGGAATAACCAAGATCTCACTTGGGCTGGCAGGCTGCCAACACCTTTTCATACAGTTCCTGGAAGTGCACCTGAACTGCGGGTGCGTTGATGGTCTCTCTGGTGGATTGTTTAATTGCTCACAAACTGAATTATCAACTTGTGAACTTAATGAGGTAAGACTGAAATCTGGTTCCACCTGGTGTGCATAGGCTGTAGTTGATAAAGTCATGGGAAAAAATAGGTAGGCCACTAAAAGCAGGCAGTGTGGCAGGTTTTTAGGTCTTCACTGTACTCTGTTTTCATATGATTGCTCTGCTAACTCCTAATGAGATTTAGACAGTGGAGATTGTGCTTGAAGCTTTTATATATACAGTATATCATAGATGTTATGAAGTTCATATTGCATCTTTATTTGGATATCAAATGAAATATTTTTTTTTATATCAAATTTAATCTGGGTCTGGGATGCATTTATAATGAAATCATGTGGAAACACCACATTAAAAGACTGCTTGTGGGGGGGGAGACACACAAGCTTTTTTGCAGATGGTAAATATTTCTTGGGCTGTACAGTATTTTTTAAATAAAAAGAAAATCTACAGGGGCTCTCAGATTGCACAGCGGGTGCAAATAATACTGCAAATGACAGAGGGAAGGCATTCTTTATCCCATTATTGACCCTTACAGTACATGTGGTGTATTATCGCCTGCACATACCAGTTAACAGCTGAGAAAGTTTTACTTAAATAAGTGTGCCTAACCACGGCTCACCTTTGAGCACACCCATAACTTAGACTTTAGACTTCTCAGTGCTTTAAAAACAAATTAGTCTCTCTTAAGTCGCCTTGGATAAAGGCGTCTGCTAAATAAACAAATAATAATAAATACTGAGTAATATTTTTTTCACAATGACAACACCCAAAGTTTTTGTGAATGAGATGTACTGTACAGTACAAGTAAGTATCTAACATCGAAATTGCTTTTATTAGGCTTTGTGGCGGTTGGTAAATAATTTGAAATACAAACAATGAACCTTCAAAAAAAAAGTTACACACATTTCCCCGCTCTCATTTAACGATAGCCCTTTTACAAAATAAAAAAAAAGGATTTTATTTTTTATACAAAAACGGGAACACAGGAGCTAGCCAATTTCCTTTCAAAACCCCGTAATTAGGAAGAATGTGCCACTAAGGCCCATTTGCTTAAACAAGCATGTACAGCTAATTTGCACAAGAAAAGGTTGCAGTGAACAGATTAGAAGCCTCCCAGCTGAGTGTAAATACAACCCCATGCTGTACTAATTAAACTTCAAAACTGACTTCAAAGCTGATATGATTTTAAAAAGGGGACTCAAAATAAATGCAAATTGATCGACCTTCAAAATCCGTACACAGGGAAAGGAGCTTTGTGTTATTTTGTTAATCTCAGTTTTCTATGCACAGGTCACACTGCTTGGACATTAACTTCTCACTCAGTAAAAAAATAAAATCAATGTCTTGAACGGGAGAATTTTATTGACGAATGTGACGCTCTCGAAAATAAATATTTTTCTGGTAAATCCAGAAACGTTCAACACAGTGATACCATTCCTCACAAGCATGTTCACAACTGCTGCTATTTGCAATTTTTAAAATCAAAATAAACAATTTTTACTGTTTTACTATACCACTTGGCTCTGTATGCCATTTCTGCCTCTACTGAATTATCAAGATTATCATCTCAGGGATACACAAATAAAGAATATAAAAAGATACAAATATGTCACACATGCTCACATGGGAGCAACTAATTGACAGAAACATTTTAAAAAGCCTTGGCAAAAGATGTACCTGCAAGCTGCTGCATCATAATTTACAAGTCAGCCACAGGAAATTCCCCATATTAAGAAAGGCAGAGACAAGCTAATAAAATGCACTTAAAAACAACCACAATTCCTACTTCAAATATAGGAAAGTGCTTTGCACTGTGCCAACTACCATGTAGAACACAGCATCTTAAACATCACTTACATTTTTGTCATCTGTATAAACACTTAATGGTTAAAAGATCAATTAAGAATCAAACTTCCTGAACATAACCAACACAACACAGGGAGTCTGCATGAATTATGAAAAATATATGTTTTCTTTACACAGCAAGTTGGTTTCGTTGGGGAAAAGGTCTATAAATGGAGTTTAATAGTGGTGGTTATGCAAACTAATTTTCAAACTGGCATGCTTTCAATATTACCCAAAATACCTTCAGTTCCAAAAATCACTAAGCACCTGGGCCATGCATCCAACTGCACCTGGAAGGTGGTCCATCACAGAGGTGGACTATTGGAAGTGGGACTATGGAGATGCAGAAGTCTGGGGCCTGTCTTCTCTCTGCAGGCTCATCAATGCACTGCAGTTCATAACTCACCTCTGTCAATGCCAGGAGCTAAGCCTGGCTATCGATTACACTTCAAGCAGTAATGGATGAGTATCATTACCATGGATTCCAGTGGAGATCTTTGAACAACAATAAGAGCCGCTCACTGCAAAACACCTGGGAATCTGGGATTTCAACTCCAGTTCCTGGTGGCCATTATTTTAAAATAAACTTGATTTTAAAGAATGATTCAAGGTAGCCTTATTTTCAAACCTGCGTTTGCAATAGCAGTAGGGCAGTAATATTTTATAGTGCCTTCTGACAATGTCTGCCTTGCTACATTAACCTTAGGCATCCTCCTGATTTACTATTGCAACCTCTAAATATCTTCTTAAAATGATGTACACCTGACAAGTAATTAACTTAGTTTAGTTCATTTCTCTCAGTCTTTTTAATCTCACTGGCCCTGAATAACTAAATGGTCTGCCAATAACACTGTTGTTTCTGAGGCCATGTGTTGCTGAATATGATGTATACTATTAATATATAATATTATTATATGAATATGGGACACTGCTATTTTTGACTCACCATTGTTATATATTTTTCTTCCACCATAAGTGTTCAATTTTGGTTCATTACTAACCTTGGCAAACTTGCTATAGGATTTTCCTACCTAGTCAGAATTTGTGTTTATTTAAAGAGCTACTGTACATCATTCATATACAGTACCTGTTATTGAAACAAATGTCCAAGTGTTATGAGCAACTAAAGCGCTATGTAGATTAAATCACATTAATGTACTGTACCTTTCTAATGGATGGTAGATACAGAATAAAGGTAGTCAAGATACTTTCAGCTCTTATGGGCACACTGAAGTTTAACTGTTTATAAAGGGCCTGTTTTTAAATGCATGGTCTTCAGCTTGAAGTGCAGACTGTTACATTTATAAAAAAATAAAATCAATCAAATAGCATTTCTTCTGACAACTTAGGTAATGGGCAGTCTCAATTTTTCAGTACCTTGACTGTAACCTGATAGCAGCAAAGCCCCATTGGCGTGTTCTTGTCAGAGATGGCTAGCATTTTCCTCAGATACTACCTTCTCACCTTTACCAACTCCCTATTTCAGTCAGCACTTGGATTAAGCAGCTGCTTGGAATTCCTAATTTGCCATTATCACGAGCAGCAGAGTCTCCAGTGCAGTTTGATGACTAATCAGCAATGCCCCGCACATTCTTTTCCAGTCCAGGGCTTTTTAAGCGACAGTCACTGATTGGTTGGTCTAGAAGGTTATGGCAAGGGTCTTGAGCACAAATTCAGATGTAACCACAGAATTATTTGCAGTTGAGGCCCAGTTTTACCACAAGAGTACTGGTACAATGCACCTAAAGTTTGAAGAGGTACATTTTTTGTCCCGATACTTATCCTTTGCAGAGGTTACCTTACTGTTTGCATTCTGCAGTGTCTCTAACTGTGGGCTCTTGTCCCTGTTTACATGGGCCAAATGAGAGGAGCTTTTTTCCCCCCAAGTGCAGTCCTTTGCAGTGTGGTTAATGGTCATTTTACATGGCACTCCTAACATCTGATTGACTTTTCTGTTTCGACTTCAGTAAAATAAAATAAGTCAAAGAGAGGCTCCAGTCTGTGCTGTGCCTTATGAAGCCTTTAATACAAAACATGCCTAAAGCCTTTTTTTATGATTTTGCAATTAGAGAAATCATGAAAATACAGCGCAACACAAACTGTAAAGATGATAATTACTTTTTTGGAATGCAGTGAGATAATACATTGTACTACACAAACAACAGTAATGCTTGCTAAGCCTTCCTTAAGCCATCAAGTTAGCCAAGAGATAGTGAGTTAATTTTTCTGTAAATCGAGCCGAATGCCTCAGTTCTTTGAAATATATCTTTTGCCAAGAGCAGACTATAAAAAGGTGCCGTCACTGATGTAGCTCCTGTTCTTTCAGGTTGATTAGCATTGGAATGAACAAGCTGCACAACTGTTCACCCTGGCTTTCCCACTAAAGTAGTAAGCAGTGAAAATCCATGCAGTCTGTTTGTGTATCCAGTCTGTCCAGACTGGATACAACAGCAAATGCTTCAAGTAGGATTGTATTTAGCTTGCACAAGAGTTGGAAAAAATAAATAAATAAATAAATAAAACGTGACATTTTGCATCAAATTCAGCTCCTAAATCTCATTTGAGAGTTTTTATAGAGCAGGACTGGCTTTCCACAAAGATTTTTTTTTTAATTTAGTCGTCGACAATAAGTTTTTTTTTTTTTATTTTATCCCCAATTTAATAGTGTCCAATTATTTTTAGGCTCAGCTCACCACCACCACCCCTGTGCTGACTCAGGAGGGGCAAAGACAAACACACTCTGTCCTCCGAAGCGTGTGCTGTTAGACTCACCATGCAGCCACCAAGAGCTACAGCAACACAGGACAACGCAGCAAAATGATTTTTTTTCTATGGGTAAATATCGGGACTTTCTTCCTATGCATCGGGACACGGGACATTTGCTAGGAAAATCGGGACAGTCTTGAACATATAGGGACTGTTGGTATGTACGTGCTACAGTGCTTATTCACATTTACGAAAGGTACAGTTGTTTTTGTGAATTTAAGGTGAGGGATAGGTATACTGGCTACACAGTAGAGGCACAGTGCCTGGAGGTGCCATGACAAGTTCTCCTGATACGCTAGCACACCTCAGCCCTGACCTGAACACCACCCTTTGTGTCTTTCAGTCACATGCCTCTCAGACAGAGACTGACAATTGTAGAAAAGGGCCTGGTTGTTTTGTAAATGTGGACTAGAGCACCAAATGTATTTCCATCCCAAACCTTCCGGAGGTGAAGCAGTAATTTAAAAGAATGAAGAAATAACATCTGCCTGCAAAGGAGACTCATTTCTGTTTTTTTTTTTCATTTTTCTTTTATAGGGGGGTATGGGGGAGAAATCTGCGGCGCAATGGGAGAGAAAACAGTCAATTGTGATGAGAGCACTAAATCTGCAAATGACTGAGAAAATCAAATTGGCTTTTGATGTATCTTTTATGTCTTGCACACCTGCTATCAGGACTCAAGGGAAATGCCAACATTTGCTAAAATACTAGCCTCAATTTTAGCTTGCGTTTCATGGCCTCACTACATAAAAAAATTATATTTTGCAAGACTGCAAACCCTATTATTATTATTATTATTATTAATAGTAATAAATAAAACAAAAAATTACAAATTCTGAGCCTTTAGATAGAGTTAAAAAAGTATTGCCGCTCATAAATAAAAACCTGGACACAGGCCATTTCCTAATTATGGTGGCCACAGTACTGAAGCTGCAATACAGGAGCATATTATTATACAGACAGTAGGACATTCTGGATACTTTCCATACCACACTTTACAGGAGGACTGCAATTACTTTTGAGAACTGTCTGTTTGCTTTCTAGTCAGACACAGGTTAAAGTATTTTCTAAGTGGTGCGGAAATGCCAACATCGTAAGAGGAAGGGTTTTGGATCTGTTCCACACAAAATGCTAATCATTGAAAACATTTTTTTTTTTTTTTTTTTTTGCATCCCATCATTAGCCAGAGCTGCAACTCGGTAACTAAGTTTTTCGCAGCTTATAACAAATGTGTTTTATTTCTGTTACACATTATGTATAACACATTTCTGTTAATTTAACATGTTACACCGTTTATTTTTTTCTACCCTTCCATACACATGGTGTTCAATTCATGAGTATGAACACCACATTACAGCTTTCAGTATCATGAAAACGTTGTTCAGCATGACCTAAATCTAAAGCATGTAGAATTGTATTTCCGAACTTCCCATATTTATACCATATTGGGGATTGGCTTTTCATATAAACAATGTTAACTTTTAAAATCCACGTTTCGCATACATATGTTTCATATTTTTATTTAAAGTGATTGCCTATTCTAAACTGTCTTTCCCCATCTGCATTGTTTTTACGTGAAAAGGTGTCCCCTTTATACAGCTTCTCTGCATCTTTAAGCGTTGCTTCCATGGTAACGGCATGCAGCACATTAGAGTGCTTTAATGAACAGCATTCTATAGTTCGAGGGAACAGGCTTGCCCACTGTCCTTATTGTTGTTATTCTCAATGGGTTATTCAGTAACTCAGCCACACTGGTCAGATTGTCTGTAAGGCCTTGAATTTTGTGGAGAAAAATACAAAAACAAACCAAAAAACTAAAAAAAAACGTTAGCCACTTTCACACAAACCATGGAATCTAGCTTTATTTCCACAAAGGTGAAGATGTAATTCACTTTCAAAATGCAGGCATAGTAATGCAAAAATACATTTGCGCACCTTTACCATTTTACAAGCTATATGTGTGCTACAAAACTACAGATCCAGTGCAGTCAGCTTTACAATAGAAGCCTAGTTGATATTTTTTTTGTCCTACTATAGTGTATGCACAGTTTTAGGTTTTACAATCCCTTACTAAGAATGCAATGAATTACTGACTGACAACTGTAGTACTGTATTTGAGGTAACATACTTACTAAACAATTATAAATGAGCTTCTGTATGGTGTTCTCATTCACACACTGAAAATTTGCCACTCCCAGCCACTGATGAAACAGGTCAAAATACGCCTGCAGTCCTTTAAGATTTGGATAGGGTGAGACCCACGGAACTTTTCCCTTACAGTATGAATCACCCACAAACTGGATATGAATCCTATTATAAAGCCCACTGTGCCTACAAGTCCCATCAACCCAGACCCTGTTCTAATGTTCACAGGAATGAAAGCTACTGCTTCTGTGATCCATTCTGCAAGTTCAGTGTGGCTAATGGAATTACATAAAAGCTCATTATTATGCCTCTGCTATCTGTGTTTAGCACCCTCATCTTTAGTCAATGAGACGAGACATATACTTATACCAGAGGCAATAATCACATCTAATGCAATGACCATATTTCACCAATAGGTAGACCAAATTAATTTAAGTTGTTTGCTTTACTTAGCAACGCATTGAACTCACTTAGCTTCCACCTGACAAGACAAAGTAGCAAGTAGCTGTCATCACTGACCTACTGTATCAGGTTCAATGTCCAACTACCAGTTTCTAGAGAAATGGATGTTTAAATAAAAAATGATTACAATACAGTAAACAAGCAAGCATTTGTTATAGCTATCTACAAATAATTAACTATATTATAAAACAGATTTTAAAAGGACTTCTCAGAAACATAAAATGGTCTTCCTCTAAAAGGTGATGTTAGCTACAGATCAATGCAGAGCCAACAGATAAACACATTACTACAAACAAAATGTTTTAATTTAATGTATAAAAAAATGAAAATATGAGACTAACCACATATTGCATAATCAAACCCACCAGCTAAAGGATTTTCTCTACAAATGTGCTCGTCAACCACAATAACTAGCGCTCAGTCTAAAGCATGCCAGAAATGCTTTCTAGAAATCGAAATATATTCTGAACGGTCAGTATATATTGCAGTACATTGCACTGTCTCACTTTTTTAATCTGAAGTGTTCCAAAGTTCACTGCATTAAATGTGTTGCAAATTTCCTTCTTGAACTCCCTGCCTTTGTGAATACAGTATCTGCTCTTGACAGCTGGATGTCTATTCGCAGCTCCTAACAAATGTTCCCCTCGAATTTATTCTGCAGGGTTCCAGATGGTTTCCGAATCTGCACCATGATTTTTTTTTTTGTGAAAGTATGTCTGGTTGGACAGGTGAGCTTTGTCTTAATTTTTTTCTTTATTTCTTAACTTATTTATTATTCATGTAAAGTGTTTCTACCTTATCAGCACCAGGGTAAACAAAACATCTGTTAAGAATAAATAACCCAATCACACGCCTCATAAATTGTGTCCATTTACCCAAATCCATTTACATCAAGTCACATAGGATATCCCAAAAATGATCCCCCCCACCCCCCCTACATTTCTTAATCGTCTGTCCATGAAATGAATCCAAATTATAGTATGTGTCTGTACATATAATTACATGAACTCAAATATATTTCATTGCATAGTACTGTGGGTGCAGGTTATTTCCCCTGTACAGTGCATCAAGGAAAGGTGCTCTAAAAATACTAGTTTTTCTTCCCTTTGCTTGATCAGATGAATTACTTTGTGGTGTTGCACTGCTGTAGCTTGGGCTTCAGCCAAGGAAGCCAGTCACAAAACCCTTGACAGTACAGTATAGTTAAACATCCAGGACAAGTTAAAAGTTTCTTTTAATCAGCTGTTCGTATATAGCTGCTTGCTTGTACATTAAAAAAAACAAAAAAACATTATTTATTTGTATGTGTTTTTCAGTGTCCATTATTTATAATGTTAAAGGGGTAACATACAGTACATGTTTCAATAAAGATGCATTTAACCAGTACAACTAGTCTATTCCAGAAATGGCTTGTCATAAACATACATGTGTCCATATTAGGAATGTATTAGTGTAGCCAGGATTCTGTTTCTAAAATACAAGTGTATAATTTCAAGAATAAAAAATAACTACCAACACACGTCACACATATGACAAGGACATTCTTTAGCACATATACAGTAGGGCTGGGTTAATTTATTTGTCAGTAAAGCAACACAGACTGGTTATTTAGACCATGACTCCGAAGAAAATGTGCTTCAGTCACTCACAAAACAACCCCATAAGCCTTAGGATCAGTCAAAGTAAAGGCATGAAAAAAAAATAAAAAAAAATAAAAAACAAATATGTAAACGTACCTCCACACCGGGTAATAATCTCAATATTCCCCAAAATAGCATCAGATGGGCACCACGATAAGGCCCCAGCCACATGCTCATAATTTTAAAATATATTTGGACGGTCCATCAGCTACACTGTACTGCAGATAAATACTATAGATGGGACCAACAACAAGGCAATTGCAGATTGCATTTGAATTACTTATATTATTTTTTCTTTAGGTGCCTTTCTAAACATTTCAACCAAGAGGCTGATCTGCTGAAAAGATACTGAGGGAAATCAGTTCCAGAGGGAGAGTCGGGATGGAATATGATGGACAAGTTTCCTTAGACTCCGACTGCCTTGTGAGATGAGACAGAAGAAAACACTTAAAAAGTAAACATCCAAGTATCTAACACAGACAAATACATTAAAATACTTTGTTGCTGACAATTTCCTTTTGTATTGTAATATATTTCCCTCCACATTGCCACCTGACACAAGGATACATTAATGACAGTAAAAAAAATAAAAAAAATAAAAGACTGCTGAGCCAAGACTGATTCTATTTTTTACACCCCAGAAAACAGCATAAGCATCTAAAAAACAAGCTCCACAGACTGCTTTCGACTGCCTTTACTGTCACTGATCCAGGGTTATCAAGGTGCTGGGTTCAGGCAAACCCCTTTCTTCCCCGACAACCTATAGGAAGCCTGGTTTAAAAGAAACTACATACATATTCCATCGCTGTCACGATTTTAACTGAGCAAAGCCTCTGTCATAATAATAAGTGGGATATTGTGCCTTGCGTCGGCAACATAAAAAGCCATTTTGTAACAAAATGATATAATCTGCCAGACAAAAGTATCCTATTCAGCGGTCGGTTCTTTGGGCAGAGAAGCATCAGGGCCTTCCGATGGGAAGTTATGGTGGCTCTGTATAAACATTTACAGTTCTACAGCAAGCAACAAAACCCCCCAGCCCTTGATTTTGGGGTGTGTTCCATTCATTCCAGGTGTTAAGAAGCACCACATGTTTCATGTGGAACACAAATATTTGGTCTTCAAAAAGTAGAATGCCTCATGATTTAAAATCAAAGAGTTAGTCAATCCCCCATTGAAAGCATACTTGGCTTTTGGGTGAATAAAAAGAGTTCAGGGATAGAAACAGACTTTTCTATGATAATAAATTAGCCACCGTGTAGGCACAAGAAACTCATGTATGTCTCATTAAGCTCATAATAAGTTTAATTTGATTAAAAGTTTTTCACACACTGTTACAGCAGCTTCACTAAATGCAAAGTAGTTAAGAAATGCTTTGTCACTGATAATTTCAATTCCATTCTTAGTAATGTTTCTTTATTTTCATAATGCTAAAGTGAGTTTATAATGCTGAAGTTACAACAAAAAAAAAATAAGAAAAAATCAATATTAACACTGGAGAACTGCTGACTCGGAAAATTAGGTAGTTAATAGTCGTTTCTACAATTGCCACTGTTTCAGGAAACGGCTTCATTCAAAATAGTTACTGCAGAATTGCATAAACATTGGTAAAAACAATGAGTACACTTTGCTGGATACTTTTTTGGGGACATCTGTTACAGTGTAGTTCCCCCATGAGTTATCCACACCTAATTAAGCAATTTATTTGCAAATATATTCTAATTTATTCAAGGCATATTTTCTTAGTTAAATCTCATTGACACTGTACCATATGGAGCTCTTCGAAGTATAGTTTGATTAAAAAAAAAAGAGATCAGCAGATAACCAAAGAATAGCCTGAAAATCTAGAGCAAGTCAGAGCAATGTTTGCTCCCTAATGAGCTAGGTCCGGATATTAACATCACATCTATAATAAAAAAAATAAAAAACGAATAGCAGATAAAGCCTTTCAAAGAGCATCTTCTTAACACACGGGGCTGTGCAACAGAATCGGGCTGCATACTCTACATTTGTTGATTATTAAGTAGCATACTGTATCTAGTCAAATAATTACTGTATTTACAATGATATTACATTTCTGTACTTCAAGTTCCACTGATTAATTGGCATCTAAGCCACTTTAGCTAATTTCATCAACTCTACTTATTAGTCTTGAAGGACTTAGCCTCAAGGCAATGGTTAATAACCTTGCAATGGTTCATAACCTTGCAAGGGCAACTGTAGCGCTTATGTACCCGAGTACTATAATGGTATCCTAATTTAGATGATTTTTATATATTAAAAAAAGAAATCTTTTGATGAGGTCATAAGTTAAGAACAATATACATTGAAATAGTTTATTATAAACATTATATTGCAGTGAGGCCTACTGCCTTACTGAAGCTCCCACAATATAAATTACTCTGTACAACATAAGTGATATGACTAAAGACTAATGTACTCCTCTCCCCCTCCCGCCATCTTCCCTCCCCCCACTGCCCATCCCCTCATCCTCTCTGCCCCCCCCACTGCCCATCCACGTCCCTCCCTCTGCACCTCCCCCACTGCCCTCCCCCCTCCCCCCTCCGTCCCTCTGCTCCTCCCCCCACCCCCCTCCGTCCGTCCCTCTGCCCCGTCCCACCCCACTGCCCACCCCCTCCCCCGCCCCCCACCCCCTCTGTCCGTCCCTCTGCCCCGTCCCACCCCACTGACCACCCCCAATGCCCATCCCCTCTCCCTGCCTCTGCCCCTCCCGCCCCACCCCCATCCCCTCTCGCCCCACCCCCCACTGTCCATCCCCTCTCCCTCCCTCTGCCCCTCCCCTTCTGCCTCTGCCCATCCCCTCTCCCTCCCTCTGCCCCTCCTGCCCAAACCCCCTCTGCCCATCCCCTCTCCCTCCCTCTGCCCCTCCCCCTCAACCCCCACCCCCACTGCACATCCCCTCTCTCTGCCCCTCCTCCCCACTGCCCATCTCTGTCCCTCTCCCCTGCCGCCCTCCCCTGTTCTTCCCCCTCCTGCCTGCCCTCTGCCTCTCCCCCTCCTCCCTCCCCTGCTCTTCCCCCTCCCACACGCCCTCTGCCTCTCCCCCTCCCCCACTGCCCATGCCCTCCCCCACTGCAAATCCCCCCTTCCCCCTCATTCGCCCACTGCCCATCCCCTCCCCCCCTCCTCCACTGCAAATCCCCCCTTCCCCCCCTGCCCCTCCCCCTCCTGACCTCCTCCCCCACTGCCCATAGAAACTATGACATTAAATACAAGTGACACTGCTTGCCTATCTGACACTTTTTTCTTGCAATTAGCAGTTTTGTTACTCTGGGAATTGTCTACCCTTTCTGAACTATAACCCAATGAAAATGACTACTGGCCTTTACAAATCTGTATTCATTAGTATTACTTTGCATCTTATGGACCAGGCATTTGATTTGAGTCACTGTATTCAAAGTGATGGTATTGGCTTTGACACAAAAGGAATTATTCATTGTACCTCACAGTTCAGGGCTTCATAGATTTGGCCATTAAGTGCAGTTTTGCAGCCAAAAAGCCTTTCTTTATTATAAAGCCACACCCGGAAAATGAATGACAATGGAGTTTGGTAAATGGATTGTGAGAAGTTTTAGTAAACATCATGTAAAGCAACAGTGAAAACCACAAATATGTTTGCCCAAGTACTGTACCAAGACTGAGTCATTTATCTAACTTGTTTAAAGCTGGTAATACAGAACTGTAAATAGGAAAGTGACTTGTCCAAAGTTACATAACAGATTACAGCTATAGAAGATTTATACTCAAGACTCCCCAGTTAGCCACCAGACCTGCATTGTTTGGGCAAATCATGGTGAAATGTTTTTCCAGGTAACAATTACTGAGAAATGGTTTACCAATGGCTACCAGCCAGGTATTTCACCCAGTTGTACAGATGGGTGTGAAGGAGATATTTAACTCACTAACCCAGGAGTCTCAATAAAAAATTAATAAATAAACTTCACATTTAAAACCTGGGAACATCAATTGTTAAAAAACATGCAGACAGAGAACACACTGTATAAACCACTGAACAAAAGGAACCAAAAACATGTACTCACATGTTTTATCTAGAGATACTCAAGTAGTTCAGTAATTAAAACTGAGGAGAATGGAACAGTCGGCACCTTTATCAGGACGAAGTAAATATATCCCTAGTAAGCGTCTGTCCCAATTAAACAAGAGGCATTTGAGATGACCAGTGTCACACATTTTGTTTCTAAATGAATGTTTTTTTTTAAAAAAAAACTTTTTATTCCTGAACAAAATTAAATTGCTGTTTTTAATTTCTACATGAAATAAAAAAGAATGAACTCACATCTTCTCAAGGTGAGGCACCTGCGATATTGACACGCCAGCTTTCTTTGCAACAGCAGCCTAAGAAACCACAGGAGACTCCAGTTCAACGTGGTTTACACAATCTACACAAGTCACAGCTTAATCAGGTACTCGCTGTACTGTGTTATGCGAACCTGTCTTGCCCTGAAAAGTGATCTCCGTTCACCAATTGAAAACACTGTATCCCAATTAAACAAAGTGACGTCCCAATTAAACGACATAAATAGCATTGGGAAGAACTGTCTCCCAGAGTTGTATCTCATTTAAGCAGAAATCCCAATTATCAGTATCCCGATTAGGCAGCGCCGACTATACAAGGTATTGAATCGTACCTGCTGGGTGTGCTACCAGGGTCTAATAAGCAAACTGTACTGCAGTTAAAAACAAAAAAATACTGTAAATGAACGTTTCTTTAATGGATTTCATACTGCTCAAGTATGTAAAACTAGCATTTACCTTGTGTTTTTTCTAGGGGTACATTCCCCCCAAACACACCAGCCTAAAGCTTTTTAGAAGGATCTGTTTTTGAAAATTAGTGGCCAAATTATTTACCAAAAATTCACAACTTCTTACAGCCATTACAAAAAAACAAAATAGAAGACATCTGGTATTTCCAACTGCAGCAGCCTGCTTTAAAACAGCTAGTCTGTTCACAGCTCTATAAAGCAAGGTCACTGAATTATAGTGCTGGGAAGCACAAAGGATTTTAATGTTCGGACATTCGCTCAATTTAAATAGTCACTCGAATATTCGCCCCAGCACTACTGAATTAAAAGAAAAAACAACTGTAGGACTCTCCGGAGGCAACCAGTGCCTGAAGGAACAAGCATTGGTGAGATGATCAGGTCACCATTTGAAATGTTTGTGAATATTTTTTTTTTTTTAAAAACAGGATGAGAAACCTGGGATGTGCCTAGGGGAGCTACAGGTTAAGTACTGTTACAGTAGGCGTGTACTGAAACTTGTATTTTTCAAGTAATTACCTTCAAGAAATTTGAAGTTGTTGGGTATTAATTAAATGGAATAAAAACTTGTTAATCAGGGTTTGATTATTGCATGTCATTACTGGCATGGCCTCAAGAGAAAATGAATCATATTATTCCACCATTAGCAAATTTCCACTGTCAATCCATCACACAGCATATTACAACCAGCACTGACATTTTGTATCACCCTACAAGGCCAGTTTCATTTCTGCTGTAATATCCTATAAACTAATAAACTATTTTGGAGATTATAATATGATAATTCATCGTAGATACAAATAATTGATGTCATCTTCATACTGTATGAGGTTCAGTTACGCATAACAGAATATTAAAAGGGACACTTTTGGTTCTATGCAAGTCAAGCATTCTTCATTGTGTGATACACATTTTCTGTCACTTTCTCCTCACTACCTCAGATATATTTTAATTAAAGACATATTATTAACACCTGCTATCTACACAATGGAGTTTCTGTTTCTCATTACGCTGGGTAAGGAAAGTCTGCAAGTCATCCCTTATTCCCTAATGAACACCACAGAACTACAGAGTATAGCCACGGCATTTCTGTGTACATAATGCTGATTTGCCACCTTTTGCAGGACGAGTTTGCAACACTATATAAGCCCATCAAATTCCATGGAAGATAGTAATTTTTAAATAAGCCACAACAATGATTTTCAAACTCCTTGAGGTCCACCAAATTAAGAATTAGAATACACAAGGGGGGGGGGGGATGCAAAATATCATCACAGCTTGGTTTCCTAGCAACACTAGAAGTCTAAAAACACATTCTCGCTTTCATGTATTTTTGTGGGCAAGTCATAAAGGGGACGGTGCTATTTTATTATTTAAACTGCAATAAGAAGTTTTAGATCTTTTAAATTAAGATAGTGCCATGCGTGGTATACGTTTCAGGCAATACAATGGCAACAAAACCAGAAACAGAAAAAAAAAAAAGTTGCCAAACACCTCAGCAGATTACATTTAAAAAAATGGTCTTCATGAATCAAACAAGGGAAAAAACAAAACAGGAGAGTTACAACTCTAGAGGCAGGTCAGGCGGTCGGCAATATTGACAAGCCTATCCCTCACTCTAAAAACAGTGACAGCCTTGAATTGCTGCAAATCCCTTCTCTTCAGAATTCTAGTTGGAGGCTTGAGCTGCTTGTATGGACTTTAGATGAACCCACTTCAATGAAATCATGTACTCATCTAGGTCTTCACAACTCACTTGATTCAATTCAAGCTAAAAGAAGAAAGTTTCTGATATTCCAAAATTCTGCCCCCATGGAGAACTGTATGGAAACTGTGCGCAGTTTGATTATTTAATGTTCTCTAATAAGCATGTATGAAAACACAACCAAGACCTGTAGACAAGAAAGGCTATAAATCCAACAGCGATTCTGCATCAGAAAGGTGGTTCAATGACACTAGACAATTCTAGGAAGCCGAGGTAACGGAAAGCTTGGGTTAACCCTTTGCGGTCCATTGTCGGACCTGGTCCGACATTGCAATTATTCCTATCTGGTCCATTGTCGGACCCTGTCCGACATCATCAAAAAAATGCAAAAAACGGGTTTCTAGTCGTTTTTTCTCCGGAAAAAGCTGAGAAAACCATTCAATAGCCGAGTGGGAGCGACAGGAGCCGAGACAAGCCGATATAAATAAATAAATAAAAAGGCGTATCTCATGATTAGTCATACATGCCCCTGGCATTACATAGGGGCGGTCATAAGGAAACAAGCTGTTACTGAATCAGCACACAGACTATCACGGACATTTGCAGAGCTTTTCTGAGATGTTATAGTAATAAAATAATGACTTGGATCGCATTATTGAGGAGTTTGGTGATAAAACGAGTGATCAGGAGATGATTGATCGGTATGTACGACTATTATTATTATTTATTTCTTAGCATATGTGAAAGCGATAGCGAACGAAAGGGTGGGGCGGGGCTGGAGATGCCTAGTGAGTGCTTTGTTGATATTGCGGTGCCTTTTAAACCTGTTTGACTGTGGAAAAAAATACTTTTAAACAGCGCGTCTAAAATTAACTGCGCGTGTGAAAATAAATTGGACCTGACGCGCACTTAAATGGACTGCAAAAGGGTTAAGCAGATGGCCAGTAAAAAGGCTGAATTAAAAAAAATCTCACTAAACTGGCTTGTATTTAAAAAAAAAAAAAACAAACACACACACACACAACCTGTTGCTGCACTTTATAAAGGTCTTAACATGAGGCTTGGTCCTTATTTAACCCTGAACTTCATCCTGGATCATTCTATAGTATATGAATCACCCCTGACTGTGGAAGAAAAGCTGTAACATAAGAATATATAACAAAACTAAACAAAATCCACCCACCAAAGAACCTGCCTATCTGCAAATAGAATCAACTGAATCATAAATTATGTTTAATGTCTTAATCACATTTTGTACTCAATGACAATGGAAACAAGCAGACATAAATTGATCCTCATACTTAGTTAAATCTCACTTGCCAGTCAACCCATTGACTCTACATTGTCACAAGGTGCAGTTTCACAGCAATTAGGGACAGTTGCTCTAAAATTCGATTTGCGATGAAGTAAAAGTGATGTCTGCAGCATTTTGTCCAGATAATTTGTGTAATTAACCTCCAAACAGCTGCCAGGATCCAATGCAATCAGCACCACAAGCTATTAAGTGCATTTGCCATCTCAATGATATACAAATTATGAAACAAATATAGGAGAACTTGCTATCACACTATCTAGAATTTGACTTCACAGATTGGCGCAAATAGTTGCCATTCAATAACTAAAAAGGGTCACCACACGTTACAGGTCTTCTGTCTATGATTTAATGATCCATGAGATTATGGACATTAGAATTTGTTCCACATTGCTGCCATGGTCACTTTTGGTTAAAAACGAAAAGGCTTCATCTTGAATGACAATGAAACAAATTCCATACCTCCCACCTGACCAGCATGGCCAAGCATGACCTGCAGAGCACACACACTCCATATCAAGTCAATGCTCCTGACCTGGCCTCTTTCTATTTCCATATCTGAAGAAGAATCTCAGAATGATGCACTGTGAAAAGCGCCACTGGCAGTGTTCTCCACCAGCGGAGTTAATAACTCCCACAAGACTACTCCAGCTTGAAGGCAGATGTGAGCTGTGTGCATCTTTAATGAAATGTTCAACTAGCCTGGTATCCGATTTAAATAAAAAAAAAAACCAAAAAAAAACCACAACATCCATATTCAAAAGATATCGATTCGTCATGTTCCAAACCAGATCAACAGACAACCAAGCTGTTTGTCTACAGCCAGAGAAGCCCTGGAGCAACGTGTCCCACTGGCATGCAGGAACAAGCAAAGAGACACAACCAGATGCAGTTTCATCCAGAAGACTTGGCAATTGATTAGGCGCACAGAGAGGGTTTTTGCAGATGCTCACTCTCTGTGGCGATTATTAAAGTATCGCAATACATATTTTACATCATAGGAGTATAGAGTGTATGTGTTGGGGATAGAATGCCAAGTCAAGTAAGCAGGCAAATGCATAAAGATATGAACCAAACATGCGTATACTTGATCTTGTTTCTCGTGAGGTTATGGGGAATATACTATACTGATTAAATGGGATGCAGGGATGAAAATAAGACTGACTGCAAGTTAGACCCATTCCTGGTTTTACTACAAGTTTAATAATCCCTCTTTTCTACCGTACAACCGACCCCCGCGCAGAGTCAACCCAGCACTGCTTAGGAGTAGCCTGGTTGTTTATTCACTGCAACGAACGCGTGGAGTAGCATGTAGAAGATGCAGTATTAAGAGCCGCTGTGTTTGAGTTGAGAATTGCGGAGCCAGAAGTAATGGTTTTCTTTGTTTTCGTTCTTCATATATTAGTGAATGTAACTGAAATGCAATGATATGCTGATTACACAAAAAGGAAATAAAAGCTTCTCGCTACATGCCAGAGTTGTTCGTCCCCCTCGAGTAGACCGACTGAGGCAACGTATTGATGACAATCATTAACCCCGCCACTGGCCTTGCTCGGCTCCGAGCCAGATGTGTTGTGAGGCCAGTTTCACGGTTTGGTTCTCATTCAGCTTGACAAATAGCCAGTGTAAAATCACAGCTAAGATGTGCCAGTGGAAAAGGGGTATAAGACACACCCGAGCTTGTTACCTATACACGGGGGTAAATCAAACTTGCAGTAAAACCTAGAATGAGTGACACTGCTATGCAATAGGAGTATTATTTCCATCCCTTGGCTATACCACTTTCGCCGCCTCACTCCCTCTACAAAATAAACCATATTGGTAGTAGAACTGCACTTTTACTACTTCGCCTTACCAAAACATAACTTAGGTTAGAGGAATTTTAGCCTCACAGGCAATACTGAAAGTGAATGTCATCACATTTGCAAACGCGCACTAGTCAGCATTGACAGTGCAAGTTATACCAGCTGGGAGTTCCCATTTTTCAAAGAGCCAGATATTCAAAGAAATCCACTCATCTTGTCAAAACCTGCACATTACCTTCGGGCGCAGCATGTATTACTACCTTCAGTGTATGTAAGAATAACTTAGATTCAGCCAAAACCAACTTCAGGCAAGGAGGCTTCAGTATATTGTAGATGATTTTTTTTTTCTTTTTGTTTCGTGTTTAAAATTTCCAAACATATGCCTCAGGTGTATACTGTTCTAATTACAAAATGTAGAAAAATACAACACCCCTAAGCCAGAAAACAGAAAAGGTATTAAAGTTTTATTGGATAAACACATGGTTCCCTTTCAATTCGAAGATGACCAACAGCAATACTTTTGGGATATGCCTGCTACAGGTCAGGAATTTATAATGAGTGTTTTATGTTTCAAGCTGCCGATAGGCCCCTCCGGGGAGTGACATCCTCGGTCCCGCCTACTGAGGGAATAAGTGGTCACTCTGCGGAGATCATGTTCTCTTTTGCTTCTCACAATCAGGTAGGTAAGGTAGGTAAGGTAGGTATACTAATCTCTCCAGCTGTGATTGAGTCTGTCTGAAAGCGCTCTCACTACGTGTTTTCTGGCCGCAGGGGATTAGGGTGTTGAACTACCTCAACAACTGGTTGATCTGCTCCCAGTTGCAGGAAGAAGCATTGGCCCACATGGTGATCGTGACGGAGCATCTGGCGAAGACAGCCTTTTTGTTAGCCATCACCTTGGCTAAGTGTGTTGGTGAGCTACAGGCTCTGTGAGTGCACAGTGTCTGAATGCGTATTTGAGATGATGTATTGTTGTTGGTCGTCTTCTCTTTCAAGGAACAGGGGCTACATCCGTAACCTAACATTATACTTTATACCACAGCCAACTGTTAAAAGGCAGACATTCAATACAATTTCCCTGGTAAGGGAAATTTTAAATCCACTGATATCAAAAATAGTCAATCTGGTCGATGGCCCAGGACCATAAATTGGAATCTGTTCAAAACTGGGGGAAGAGAAGAATTGATGGTTAATATGCTTCGTAACTGAGGCTTTGCTGTTAAATAACTGTAAATATGTTTGAATTTTAACACCAGTAAATGTTCTAGTCAGGCCATTAATGAAGGGAACATTATGAATTGGTATTTCTCAAACTAAACTGTATTTAGCTTTAAGTCAGACGAGAAGTTCAAAATGTGCATCATTATTGTAAACCTCTGCACCCTATTTCATGAGCCTGGGTGAAGTTCTGTACCACCAAGTATTAAGTAGGTAACATGATGTATAAATTATCTCCACACTTTGTCCCCTTTGTCCCTGCAATAAATCTTTCAGGAATTGGCCTTCAACATCTAATGATTAAATCAATAGGACCTCAGTCCATATATGATACTATTAAATTAGACAATGAAAAATGCAGGCCTCCTAGCTATGACTGCACCAATATCCTGTCTCATAGTGGCCGAGTCACTGAATATCAACCAGAAAATGTAGATCTGAATCTTTGATACGAAAAGATAAGAGTTCTCGGTTCGCAGGAGTGACTGGATATCCTTGAAAACCAGTGACTGTAGACTTTTCTAGCTGTTGAAAAGGATCTTTAAATTTAACACCTATACTGCATTGTGTTAAATGGAAGCAAAAAAATACAGTATTGATAAAAAAGCAATCGCTTAACTGCTCTATAAGATGGATGCATTCAATGACATGATACAAGACCTGTACATCAAGTTGTGAGGTGAACAACTTTGTTTTCAGCATACTGGGCATTCATGCCCTTTCAGGTGTATGGAAATATTGTATCTTCTTATAAAGTATAGTTGGAATTACAGTTATTGTAGGTAAAAATGAGGGCTACTGATTAGGCATTTTGGGAATGGAATTTTGGAATGTTGTCTTTTTCTCCTGGGAACTCCAGTTTTCTCCGTTTTTTTTTCTGCACTACATCCAGCCAAGTTGAGTTAATTCATCATGTGACCACTCACGTGTCTTTGCTGAAACTCAATATGGCGGCTGCACCAATGAAGGAACAAGAATGCAATGTTTCAGCAAAAAAGACAGAGCTAAAACATGTTCTGATTATCTATTACGAGGACGGGATATTATTTTGCACGTTTTGCTGTCATTCGATTGATCATGTACGAGTCAATATCATTAAAAGATCATACTGCCAATCGTAAACATGTAGAGAACAAGGAAGCAAGAAAGACTGCAACAAAAAACGGCAAAGCATGTCTATGTTGAAAAACTTAGAGCTAAGGTACTGCGCTCAAGGCAGAGCTTTCCTGAAGTAAGTAAGCTAAATTAATTGCGGATTTCATTATTGTTTAGTTTATTTCTTTCCACAATACCTGCCTTTAATAAAGCTATAATTAGCCATGTTAAACCATGACCGTTTCATAATTAACTATTATTCGACGATAAAAAAAAGAGCTCAAAGCTATTTTTCTAGCCATACACACCTTAATTAAATTGATCTCTTTACTTTGGAAATGATGTAGTGCAGTTTGTATCAAAGACCTTCTGTCTGGACGCCTCTTGTTAAATTTTGCAAATAAGGCAGAATTAGCAAAGAAACAATTGGAAGAATTTACTTGCTATTACAGCAACAAGAGTCTGTCTGAAAATCTTGGCTTTAGTAAAATAAATAAAACGTGTGGTAATATTTATGAAATGTACTTATTTTAACTAACTATCAACATTTAATTTAATGTTAATAAATAAATAAATAAATAAATAAATAAATAAAGGGAAGGCGTTATTAAATGGCTCGTGACTGGTAATTTATTTATTTTTATTTTTTTTTTGCTTTACAAAATTGAGACATGAAGGGTTACACTGGATATTTTAAATACATTTTCCCCAATGACTGCAAATTGAAAACCCCTTTTTGTCAAATGAATACAGTATCCATATGTTAAATACAGCATATCTAAACAACATGATATCAATGGGACCTGTCAGTATAAACATTTCTATGTACAGTATATCTGAAATACATGCATCTATGCCAACACACTCTTCAAGTTCCTTATTCTTTCGCAGAGATGTGCTTTGTCCCAGTGACCCATGCTGGCACAAACACAGCCTGGCAGCAGCCTCAGGTTACCTCTTGGCCCACGAGCCAATTCTAGCTCTTGACCAGCAGCCAACCATGCTCTTGGCAGAGAAGACTACTGTATGTTAATTTCAAGCACCAACCTCCACCCTGCAGCCTGTGACTAGTGCCTCTGGGCAGCCCAGCCAAAAACTCAGCCAATTGCTTAGTGAAAAATGAAACCTCAGGCATGACACACATTCATTAGAATAAAGACAAACCTATCCTGGTGATGTAGAGCTTTCAAAACATAGTGATGATAAATAAATAAATAATAATGAATTGGGGAGGGTCTCAAAATTCAAACCAATGAATTGACAGAAAAATTGATTGCCTAACTGGTAATATTCAGGTAACCTTGGAAATGGTAAAGTTAAGACCTGTACAGTACTGAATGTCAGTAAGTCTTTTTTCAATGTCACTAACATAATATAATAAAAATAATAAACAAATAAATAGGTTACACTCAGTAGAAACAAACTATGCTTTATATTACATTTATGCTTGAAAATGAATTTTGCAACCTTGCCTTTTATCTTTATTTATATACAGTACAGTATGTATTTACACTGAGGTCTAAACATAGGCAGAACGCATGGAAACATTGCTGATAGTAGCATGGGGGCAAGATAAAAAGGCCACATTCTGCAATATGGTACACAGAACATGGCATACAGTTTAATAACAGTAAAATCCTCCAAGGATGGCCATATGCAGGGCAAAAACAAATAAATTAATAATTTAGCCCCTTTGCCCTCAGAACAGATGTTTTTAAGTTGAGGATGTTAGGTTCTCATCTACAATGTAAGGTCCTTTATTCTACTCTAAGTGAAAAGCCATACAGCTGCTGATAATAACTGCCTTAGAGCAAAGGCCCTGTAGAATTTTTTTTTTTTTTTTTTTTTTTTTTTTTTCCGGGTCTTTTGAAGCTCGTGCTGATGTTGCATTTGAAGTACATCATATTTTACAGTTCAGAAATGGTAACATTCTCAGTGGCAGTACCTCTTTAAAAGCCCAAAGAAAAGGGTTATTTTTAGCCAATGTTTTTCTATACAGAAATGTTTCTATGTTTCTGACAACAAGACACCAAAGTATACAGCTATGATCAAACTTTTTTCCGACAGACATTAACATAGCTACCCACGATGTTCGCGACCACCAAAATCAAACTACTGTATTATGACAGCAGCCTTCAAATGGCTTATGGGTAGGGCTTCTGATTTTCAGGTTTAACCGATGCAACACCCCAGGTACAAAAAAATGTAATCTGTGTTTAGCCAATAAACACCGGAAAAACACTGGAAATGGTACTCAATACACGTTGACTTGGTCCCTTTCGCCATGATAAAATAAAATAACCTAAAAAAAAATCCCAGTGCAGTTGGGTAAAACCCCTCCTTCCTGACTTGTATCTAGCATTGATTTGTTCTGAATATTTTAAACCCACCCCAACTACTGAGTGGTAGCAAATTCTTACATTTCTATTGGAGCATTGTACACGCTTGCAAGATTAAAAATGAGATTACAATTTAATACGGAGCATGGTTCTTGCACGCGAGACAAAGCTATATTACAGGTCAATGGTAAAACGTAAAAAAAAAAAACACACACAAAAACACACAAAAACCCCAGAAGAATGGGCCCCTGACCATAAGGATTTTGTTGTGGAAGACAGCAAAGTAAAGGTACAATTGAAGTGTGCAAGTACTGTCTAGTTACTACTGTATACATACACTGTTTTGTGAAAGCAACAGAAAACAATTTCATACAATATATAAAAAGCGTGAGAAAAAATAGCTACAAAACAACACAGAAAAATGAAATAAATAAAAAAAACAGAAGTCCTACTTATGGACAATGCTTGATGTTTTCCCTGTGAAGTGCTGTCAATTCTTGAACAGTTACCCAATTTGGGATGTCAGAAACAGAGGTAAGCTGTAGTGTTTTAAAAGAGAAATAATACATATTTCCAAAGGTTACCCAGTGTATCAAAATCTATCAGATACAGTTGCTTGCAACAGTACAAGCACTGGAGGATCAATGTACAATGTACTATCAAAGGTTTACTAATGTAAGGAGAATCAAGGTTCTTTTTCAACATCCTTATCTTGCACTGCAGTGTAAAACTGAACCTTCTTGTGGGACACTGCACCTGCAACACCTTCCACTGAAAGTCTTTTTTAGCCAATTAAAAGTACTTTTTCTTGGCTGTGAAAATACAGTGAGATCCAGGCCCAGTGGTCCCTTGTGACCACGCTAAGGATAAAGAGGGCCGAGACAGACCAGCTGGCTCTTTTTAAAAAAAGTACCACTGTGTCGGGATAAAACAAGTTAATACCTTAGTTTAATCCACTCCTGCCAATTTTCCTGATCCCAGTGTAACAAAGCAATCTCCTGGATTAAAGGGGTTTTAACCATGGTAGGAAGTCAGAAGGAAGTGTGAGGGCAAGGCTAATACCACGGTGAGGACATGTTTAGAGGAAAGAAGGACTACATCAATTTGTTGTGTTTTTTTTTTTTCTTCAACAGGCAAAGACCTGAAATAATGTATTTAACCATCTAACAGGGATTATTGCATAAAGAAAAATAGTTGGTACCACTATAAAAAATGATTGGTGGTGTTCACTCAATATTTTGTACTTTTTTTGTGTTTTCTTTTAATATCACATTTGGGAAGTAGAAACATTTTGTTTTCGGACTCCCGAGTGGCGCATCCAGTAAAGGCACTTGCGTAGAGTGCAGGTCTGGATGTCGCCGGTTTGAGTCCAGGCTATTCCTTTGCTGACCGAGGGCGGGAGCTCCTAGGGGGTGGCGCACAATTGACCAAGCGCCGTCCGGGGGGAGGGAGGGTTAGGTTGGCTAGGGTGTTCTCGGCTCACCGCGCACCAGCGACCCCTGTAGTCTGGCCGGGTGCCTGCAGGCTTGCCTGTAAGCTGCCCAGGGCTGCGCTGTCCTCCGACGCTGTAGCTCTGGGTGGCTGCATGGCGAGTCTGCAGATTGAAAAGAAGCGGGCGGCTGACGGCACACGCTTCGGAGGACAGCGTGTGTTTGTCTTCGCCGCTCCCGAGTCAGCGCGGGGTGGTGGCGGTGAGCTGAGCTAAACAAAAATAATTGGACACTATTAAAATTGGGGAGAAAACATAAAAACTAATTGGTGACTACTAAATAAAAAAAAATAAAAAAAAAATAAAAAAAAAGAAACATTTTGTTTTCTGCAACCTTTGAAACACTATGAAATATGAATGTATCCTTTTAAAAAAAACAGTAAGTTCCATTGCTAGTTGGGCACAAGGAGGAGGTTACATGATTTTCAGAATCAGGCATAAACGTAAAAATAAGATTCAGGATATCCTGAAATGTTCAAATTGCCTGTGTATGTATGCAGAGAAGCCTGCATTTAAATCCCCCTCCTTTCACCACTTTTAAATGGATCTAGAATTTCAGTAGATGCTGTCATGCCATTTACTACATATGATAGACACATGCAGGTCAGTAATTTGAGCCCACAGGGTAGGAAGTTGTACCACGAAGGGCAAATGGGAGGACAACTGCAGCCCCTTAATGTATGGCAATCGACTTCTACTTTGATTCCATGGGTGGATCCACTTCCAGTGTTGCCTATGTAAGCCCAATTTTCTGGAGTGGCCTATGTGGTCATTTTGCTTTCCCCAAGCAAATAGGTTTTACTTTTTCTTCAAGCAGCCTGGCATGGCTTCACTGATTCATGGCTTGAAACAAAGTCAAATAGCTTTTTAAATTGACAGTACAGTATTTGTATTTCTAAAACTGCTGTTTTTTGTGACAGCAACTAAGCAGAGTGGGTGGGGTGTCTGGGTGTATGGGTTTTGAAAATCTAACTGACTAGAAAATCTAACTGTCAACTCCAGGAAGCCACAGTAAAAACAATTGTCGCTGGATACCATTCTCATGTCTAAGTAAATGACCATCAGTGAGCTGTAAGGCACTCCCCCCCCAACCCCCCCAACGCCTGTGGGGGAGGGGGATTACTTATTTTCTATTTAATTGCACAAATAATGAGTATAGGCTCAGCCAAAGTTAAATGCATTTTATTAGCTTACAAAATAGAACAGAAAACTCTACTGTGGCTACAAACTAGGCTCTCTTTTGAAGAAAGAATTCTTGTGGTGCTAAATTACTGTCTGATATCCATCAATTGAGGACTAGGTCAACATTGCAATACCACATACAGCTGACCAATGAATCAATGAAAAAAGCCACACAACTTTTAGACCACCGTAATGTTGAAAATTTCACATATTCCACATTAACTTTCTGCAACACCAAATTAGTTCCTTCTAAAAGCAGTATTTTAGAGAGAAACTGTACAGAATTTTACATTAAATGAAATGATCATCACTAAATGCAAACTGCTTAGCAACAGCAGAGCATTGCTGGGTTTCACATAAGTTACTTAAAAATGATGTTCAAAATAAAATATTTAGGTAGCACTGCATGTGACAGGGACATTTTAATTAGTCAGGAGGCTGTGAACTGCCTTCTGAGGCATTATATTCTAAACAACTTTAGAAATGGTACACAGCTATGGAGTAGTATTTCACATGTGAGCTAATTTATTTATATATATATATATATATATATATATATATATATATATATAAAAGCTTTTCCATTAATCTGATGACAATTGTGCCAAAAAATAGCTAAATGCATGCACGCACACACACACACACACACACACACACACACACAAGGCTTTAGTGTATTTGTACACTATTTTAAAGCAGAGTGGACAGGGTAGACTTAAGGGTTAACGCAGGTGAACGCCGTCCACTCACTTTTTTGGGGGGAGGGGGGGGGGGGGGGGTGAGTGCAATTTTACATTACGATTTTTTTTTTTAACAAAAATCAATGAATAAAATATAAATACTATATGAAGTTCATCCCCCATCATAAATAACTTCAAATTGCATCGATTTTCCGTGCTGCCTTCTGTATGAGTTTTGACAAAGTCACACACACACACACCAATAAGAAATAGAACAGTCCGTTTTTATCTTCAACAACCATAAAACCGCCATCGTGTATTTTATGAACGTTAGACTATTTAACTGTTACGAACATATGATGAAGAGGAGGAGTATAGAAGATTTTCTTGTTCCTGTCGGTAAGACGATAGTGACACAATCATATGCTTTTTGTATATTTTGTAAGGCACAGTTAAAGTTATCAATTTTATACAACAGGCCTATTACTAATATTTTTTGTTAATAATTTGTGATTTGCATAGCAGGATTTAGGGGAGTTGTGTTTAACAATAAGAGGTTCGTTTTTTTTTTTTTTTTATGTAACACGAAATATTGGTGTGTCCTCGTCCCTGTATTATTAATTGTGTTATTTTGAGAACTTAATATTGTATTTGGGAGGATTTTTTTATTTTTTTTTGGTATATTGTGTTCTGTATTCTGTCAAAGGATAGCAGTATTATTTGTTTTACTCGTGTCCACACTGCTTTTAACATTATGTGGTTATAGAATTACCTCTGCTCTCACTTTACAGTTAACTTGTATGACATACTTACCAAACAGTATGTAAAATTATTATATATATATATATATATATATATATATATATATATATATATATATATATATATATATATATATATATATATATTTAAACATTTAAACAGTTGCATAGTAATCATTAGTGTTCAAATTGTTCCATGTTGGTGTATTGGATCATATATAGCTTGCATTTTTAATCCGGCCCTGCTTACATGGGATCAGCTGGGTAGAGAAATAGTTAATCCGCCCTGAGTAGAGCTGTAAATTTGATTAACAAAATAGGACTTTGTCACCTGGATCAGTGGGTCCTTGGGATGCGTATCCTGCTTCGTACTTTACAGTCCACTCACTATTTTCTGTAGGAGTCTAACCCCGAGAGTGGAATAACATTTCAAAAGTAGGAAAACAAAAAAAATAAAAGAAATGTCTAAAATAATCAATAGTGCATGGAAATGTGCAGTCCGATCGTGCAATACAATTCACCAAAACAGGTTTAGTTGTACTTCTATTAATCTGTAATCTATTATTTAAGTTGACATTAAACAGTACCACCTTGTCTAATCGTGTGCAATATTGCACTGCCTTCAAAAAGGTGGGTACAAAAAAATAATAATTTGAAAGCACACATTAATCTGGAAAGGTTACTGGTAATTAAATCCATCTTATGCTAACAAAAGGCTCTTTGAAAAAGCCTTGGTCAGGTGTATCAAACATGGTTCATAAAAATAAGTGCAAAGGTTCTAGATTGTGAAATAAAAGATAAGATATTGCTCCTTGTAAAGTGAAAAATAAAACCCAATAAATAATAAAGTGTACATGTGCCAACAGGTAAACCATACTGTACACCTTGAGGTTTTAAAATCACTTTCTTAAGCAAATAAACCTCAGAAAGCCTATCAAATCATCCTTTGTACACCACTAGGAAAATAAGAGAAACTGTACAACCAATGGGTTGCCTTCAGGCCTATGCAGAATCTTGGTGGGCAATAAATAAAAACCAAAAAAAAAAACCACACAGACACACCTAAAATCAGAGTGAATGTTTACAGTATAGTATGTAGTTGGAAGCTATAGTTACGAGACCTTGCTATTTGTTTTCTGCCTTATAACCAGCCATGTTAAGTACCACACACTTAGCGTGAGACTCAATGTGCATGTTCTTTCACTGTCTCATGCTCCGCCTTGCTTCTCACACATTTAAAAACAACAAAAAAAAAAAAAGCCTTTGTAACTGAACACCACCACGATAAAAAAAATTTAAAAAATAAAATGTGCCTTGGACAGGAGTGAGTGCTACTGCCCAATGTCACTGTCATTGATACTCCGACATCAATCTCCAAGACCCAAGAACACAGCAACTAACATTCATTATTCAGCAGACCCCTGCAAGCTAGAAGTGGGGGAACAGGGAGGTGAACATTTCCACCATTTTGCTGTTATCATTATTAAAATAACCAATTACAAACACACAAATAATCTTGAAGTATTTGTTTGTTTGTTATCAGATGGTTAAAAATGGGACACAATAGGAGGCTAAAGATCTTGGAATTTCTGCATTAGCTCTCGTACTGCCTTTTTTGACAGGAATAAAAACAGATTTAAAAAGGAATACACTGAAAGAAACACATATTCAGTGCTCTGCTATTTACATATACAATACAGTAACTTGAAGCAAAGCACACAGCTCTGTGACTTAAGTTAATGAGCTAACTGCCTAATTTCAGTAAATGGTACTAGGTGCATAACAAATATTGAATTATATTACTTTACAGATAATTAAAGGTACAGTAAATTACATGGCACTCAACAGAAGCATTTTTTTGTAGCCCATGTAATTACACCACCACCATGGTGAAGAAGGGGGCTCAAATGGGAATAAATAGTTCATATTGCAGACAAGTGATGATGTGCTTCAATTATATAATGCGAAAAGATTTGTAAACTTAATGTAAAGTAATCTTACTATCACACGTGCAAGGTATTACAGTTTACAGCTGAATAATCAAAGCCAGTGTTACCCCTTTCCTTGCAAAGCAATATTTAAAAGCCCCAACACTTTGTAACGTATTTTGTGTGACTGAGGAGGCACTGGTTATCACAATCCACTACTCTAAACCTTATAGTTAAACACTTATTATAATACTTCCCAAATGCTGACCTAAATGTCGAGCATGGCATAAAGAGGAAAGTGATCCTCTCGAATGAACACTGGTATGCGCTCTCAACAGTGAATGACTGAATGACTGACTGACAAAGGAACGAACAAACAAACAACCTTAGTCCCATCTTTTCATGCAGGTTACTTTACATTGCATTACGCAGGAAGTCATGTAGAAAGAGATATTCGGTATGCAACTAAATTGATTTAAATTCCCTATACCATAGTATACACTCATTGTGAACGTACTTAAAAAGTGCTCTACTGAATCATTTTGATCGCTATCACTTCCAGAATTATAGAGTCACCAGGTTCCTTTCAGAGGTCTTATACATATCCAGTAAGCTCCCTGTGCCATTTCAGATTCATTGTTACTGCGACAAAATGCTGATTGCGCCTCCTACTTTTATTCAGGACTTTTTCTTGTAAAAGTAATTTGACCTGTCTAGGGAGTTGGAAAGCTAACAACGATTTAAGGGATTTTCCAAAAACCAGCGTGGTCCTGTTTTGCAATTTAGACTTCTGAAATGAGGAATGCTAAGTGTATGGATTTTTTTTTTTTTAATGAATACCATTATTAATCTTTATCTGCATTCTGACTATACATACATAATGTCTGTACTAGGAATGCAACGCTTATGATTTTTGCAGACCGAAAACACACATTTGCATAAAATTCCAAACCCAATGATACAGAGAAAAGAAACAGAAACCAAATATTTTGTCCAAGAAAAAGCATTGGCCGTGTCAGCACTAAGAGCAGGAATAAGCATATTCTCAAACTTTTTTTAATCAATCTCCAACTTAGCAATTTATTTTACTTGAAGTCCTGTCCCCGTCCCCCCACAATAGTGAGAATTATAAATCACATATCAGAAATCAACCAATCACAGTGAAGTATTTGCCAGAATTCCAGTACATCTTATCCTGTGCACACATGTAATTCCATGCATAAAACAACAAACCTAAATTAGTGTTTTAAAATCCAAACAAAAAAACACATACCCAAAACCTTTTATAAAATGGATCACCCTGTTACCGCTTTCTTTAAAATGTTGATGAAACTTGTCATTTGCACATGATTGGGTTTCTGCTTTAAGCGAGGTTCTCCAGACTAAACTACACTTAAAAAGGAAAGAGCTGTCAGTGACACAGGTGAAGAACCTATGTGTTTCCCTGTTTAACTGGACTTCCAATGCAGCTGTGCACAGGTCTAGGAAAGATAACTGCACAGCAGTAAACTATATTGTTATGTGTGCGTATACGTGTTATACATTTTTCATAACAATGATCCCAGGGTAGTCTTTCTGTAAATGTACTTTGTGCAGAAAGTGTTAATATCTGGACTAAAGATCTCTTTAAAATGTTAGCAGCTGTAATTTAATTGAAATTTAAATGTGGTATGGAACAGTGTTTTGAAATCACAACTGTCTGAATTCTGTCCTGTTTCTTCTGCCTCATGGTGAGGATTCTTGTTTCTATGGTTTAAAAATAAATAAATAAATAAAACAAACCACAAGTCAGTCCAGTGTTTGTACGGTGTTGCAACATAAGTTGTAAAAATCAAGGAACAGATCATTGCATGCATCTACACACCAATTTTATACAAATCTCTTGAGAACCAAGTGGTATCTGTTGCAAATCAGATAGCACATTAAACAAAAAGCAATACATACATTAAAAGAAAAAGGGTTTAGCAGTTGGGAGCAAAAGTATTGCAGTTTCTATCAAGGATCAGAGTGCACAGCATGTAGCTTCTTGTTAGAACAATTCTGTGAGAACCAAGGGACATATTTGGTTACAACTGATAAGTGTTACACAAAGAGCAATACAATTACTTTAGGATGTAGCAGGTTGGGAGTCAAAGTGCTGCAATCATTAACAGTACAGTCTGTGCTGGTGCTAGTGTTATGCCAGGCAGCCAAATGAATGTGCAGGACTAAAACAAATCTTTTTATTGTTGTCCCTTGTCCTCCCTGAAGAGCATGCCACTGTGTATTTTTCTTGGAAGAGCTGGGAGCTTGGAGTGGGTTAGCGTAAAGTGAACTGGAATGATGCTTAGTGATTGGGATTCCCTTTGGAAACGTTGCTAATGGCGACAAAGGAAATATTTCGTCTCACACCTTGGTGTTATATTTTGTATAAAGTCGCGTTAGCAGTGCTTGCCAACCTCTAACCAAATACCCACCTTGGATTACAACCACCTTGAAAAGAACATTTCAGCAAAGAGGCTAAACAAACACTTTGTTCCATTGCTTTCTACATTCTCAGACAGTGCATTCCGTCTCCATTATTTAAAGAATGTAACAAAAAAAACTGTTGAAATGTGTCTTAATCTTAAAATCTGTGACACCATTAGCAGAGTTAAACCACACATCCAGAGGAAATACAAAAATAGCATCGACACCTAAATATCTCTTCATCAATTTATATCCAAAAGTAGTTCACATATATTAACACATGCATCATGTATTGTAGATTGTATTGGTGCCACATTGCATGAATCTACAGACGTGCACTGAACTTACAGCTGCGGTCAAATGTTAAGCATCATCACCCTATGAAGCAAAATGTGTTACTGTAATTCTGTAAAAGTCAAATGAACCCTGCTGAATGTTACATTAACATATTGAATTACATACCACATTGCAGTTTTGCATAAACTTTTGTCATTTTGTAGTTTCTTTGACTACATGATGTTAAGATACAAATTATGTTATGTTTTTTTTTTTGTTTTTTTTTTAAATTGTCTCAATCCTACAATTCTAGGTGATGCACAACTTTTGGCTAGAGCTGCATTTTAAAACACGCTTCTTATTGTTTTGTGCTTTTCTTTGCTGTTGCCCTCTAACTTGCCAGGCATGTTGCATACCCAAATCAATTAACCTGCACCGTACACTGCTTACCTTATAGAAAAATACATCATCTCTGGCAGCTTCCCTATTTAATAATAGAGACGTGGTGACTTCTCTCGCTCTTCTCAGGAATGGGACTGTTGCACATAATAAATTATGAATCTCGTTGATATTTTACTAACACTGCTTACAGCTGACAGCATGATGAAGTACCTGCATGGCAAACAGTGATGGATTGGAACAGTTTGCTGCTGAATTTATGATCTCAGAATGCAAACTTTAAAGTAAAATATTTTAAATGTTTATGATCGAAGATAAAATTAATGATTGAATCTTATTAATTACTATTTTCACTTCCTTAATATGTGGCACAAAACCTAAAATATCCATCACAACATTGTCATCGTCACCGATACAAATTTTTGTCTTTGACAACTAAAAGGGGATAATAGGACGTGTTCTAAAGCAATGAATACCAGTGGTCAAATCTTAGTATTTCCCAGCAGATAGCCAGGTAAACAGTAAGCTCCAGGCCAAATTTTCCCCGCCTTTCCTATTCTTGGTACAGCAGTTATGACGACACTGAAGGCAACCTGGGAAACTTAACAAGCCCTGTGCCTAACCAGGAACATGATTTACAGGGGTTAGAAACGGCACCTTCTGGCAGTAAACACAAACTTCTGCCCCAGTGACCTTGCAGGCATGCCTGGACAACAAGTCTGTGCTAGCATCACTCAATCACGGTCAAAGGTCTTTTTTCCTGAGGGAAAAGTACTGACCGACTAATCTCTTAATGGAAATGAAAATCTAGAGTGTGGGGGGGGGGGGGGGGGGGGGGGGGGGGGGGACAGAGGACGTTGGGGGATGACCAAGACACTCTACAAACAAACCCTTCTCTTTACTTGAACTTTTTCTTAACTATCCTAGAAAACTGGATAGGAGACAACTATGGTACGCTTCTCATGAATCTGCCACAGCATGCAATACTGACTGCCACCTAGTTTGCTGAGTTAAAATTAATTGTGGGGAGTGATTTGCTAGTAAATCTCAGTGCCAGTGTGACTCAGACTTATCACTGCGTGCTGATACCTGTATATAGATATACTGAAGTAATCTGTTTCGCCGGAAGATACAAGGTCTAGATTTAATCCCAGCAGAACCATTGGCTTCCTCCATGACCCTTGGCATAAAGACATTGTGACGATCACTTCCATTCAAGTCAGGATTCTGCTTGGGGAAATTATAAGGCATTAGAGTCCTGGTGTGACCAGCTGCCCCAAACCGCCTGGGGACTTGTCCTGAATAAAAAGGTTAGGTCTTGAGGGAAGATGGAGATGCTGCTTTTGATTTTCTCCATGAATATTCATGAAATTGTGGTCCATTTGAACTTGTACTGGTCTGAATGTGTATGTTGGAGCAATGGTCAGAATAATGAGAGTAGACACCCATCGTGCTCCATGAGAGACAAAAATGCACAACTTAGTTCTCAAACTTGTCTGGCTAACTGTAGTAATTGCAGAAAAGGGAAGATGAGGGTGGGAAAGAAAGAAAAAAAAGGAGCTTTGCTTGGCTCAAGAAGGTGATGTTGAACAGACATGGTTTAGGTATTCCCTCAATGCCAGTTATGCCTGCTCTGCTTTTATCTTGAGCTGCCTTTGTTAGGCAGATTATTTATTCTGTACAGACTTGCCCTGAGCCCATCTTCGAGAGGGTGGGGGGGGTGGGGGGGATTACCCAAAACATGACCTTACTGTGGGTGGGCCAATCAAGCAACCGACCAGCCAACTTACTAGACATCATGCCTGCCTAGCAGTGAACATTGACTAGAGCTCAACATCATTCAGAATATGGACCGCAGGGAATTGAATGAGCTATACATTCATTAACAAATCTCCAGTCAATAGTTACAGTAGGCATTAAATATTAAGATACATTATACCACTTCATGCAGCATGTACACACATATACTGTACTACACACAGATTTCAGCATTCCTCTACAAAAAAATACCTCATGTAAAATGGTTACCTCAGCGCACGTCCATATAAATAAATATAAAAACAGACAGTTGTTCCTAATGTATAATGTTACAATTGATAGATACCCATTTTCTCTACATTTTTTTAATGTATTTTGTGAAATGCCTTGTAAAAAGCTAAATATCCAATCTGACAGCTCAATGGTTAAACACTGGCTGAAATCTTATGAATTCAAGCAAATAATCCATCATAAATCTACTGTTTAGCTTCCTGCCAAGACTGTTCTACAGTATTTGCCCTTCCCCCCTGAATGCAGATTAGGGATGAGGTCCACTGGGGACATGCAAGACTTCCACATTCATTTCACTTTTCATCAGTAGTGAAATTGTGATTCTAACTCCAGACTAGATGCACATGTTAAATTAATGGAGAGATGCACCTTGACCTTTTAAATCGAGGGGTTCCATAACCCTACTCAGTAGCCACAATGAAATTAGGGATCCTGACTGAGGACCCCCAAACAAATACATGTTTTATTCAGGTACACCCATTTAGTGGAAGCAAAGACTATACGTTTATGATAGAGTTTATTACATTTCAAATCATCTCAAGCACCTGAGAGTGCAGCATTCATGTAAATGAATTGATCCCTCAGCCTGGAGAACATTGCTTTGTCAGGTGCCGAAGCCCCCTTGAACACCTCCCCCCCCCCCCCAGGGTTACTTAGGTTCTTGAGAATGCCTGCTTTTAGCAACACTGCAAGAATATCAACATCAGAATAAAAAGGGAATGAGAAAACCTGAACCAAACTACTGAAAGAGCAAATATATAAAACAAAAGATACATTGGCTCAAGTCTTTTTGAAAAGAAAGGTAATAAATTATGCACAGTAATAGATTAAATAACAAATGGAAATGGCTTGTTGTCACCTCTGCTTTTGAATCTTAGAATTACCCATAAGCCAGTTGAATTAGTTTGGGGTCTGAATTGAGTCGCACTGCAGCAGCTTTATTGGCAGAACTGCATAATTCTAATATTAATGTCTGGGTATTCTTTTTATACTGAAGTCTGCTGTTCCCCAGGACCCCCCACGCAAACTAGACAATTTCAGGCCCTTTTACCAATGAGTACATTTTAATAAATAAAGCTCAATAAAAAAAATGTGTTTCCAGCTGCAGAAAGAGGGTGTTAATTGGAGTTCTGAGGATCTGTCATGTTACAAAATCCGATATAAGTTCCACCAGCCCCACAGTTCATTTAAAAGCATGTTTCTGGAAAGTGGACGGAATTCTCATTATCCTCTGCAACTGCTCTTGTGTACGTTCCAGGGCTTACACAGCTCCGACGACGAGCAATCAGATCCCCAAATCTCCACTATCGGTCACACTGATTAACATTCCCATTAATCCGCAATCCCTTCACTCACAGGAAAATATGGGGAAGTGAGATATGGGAAAGGGAAGCAGATCAGAAGAGCCAGTACAAGACAGGATTAAAGACAGATACTGGCACTGCCTGTGGTCTTAGTTCAAACTTAATTATTTGTGTAGTGTTGAAAACATATTCTGTTGTACAAAAGGGATAATTGCAAGAGCCTCGTCACACTGGGGATTTCTGTTATGAAATTTTGCCTGGGCCACCACTGATGCAAAACTATTTTAGCGCCAATTTAAATTACAGCAGTGTTTGCAAATATAAACATGTCTTTGAATTAACAAGCGGTTTATAGCTGGCCCTTTCCTCAGAACTAGAAAGTTACAACCCTTTTTGAGATTGATTAGCTAGCTAGTTAACAGTAGCATACACATTATTCTTCTACTGCACACAGTGTATATTTTCTTTTAAATGTCAATAATCATCATCATAATAATAATAATAATAATAATAATAATAATAATAATAATAATAATAATAATAATAATAATAATAAAATAAAAACTCCCACATCCCTCAAAAGCTTGCTGTAAACCATCCAAAATGCTGCACAGGATTTTGTCTGTTGGCAGTTCCAACAAAATGCTTGACGATATGAAACGCCCATATACTAGGTCAGAACTGATGGCTACTTAAAAATCCATTCATGTTCCCGAAGTGGAATTTCCCGTACCCCTCTCCTCCTCCGTTGGCAAGTAGCAGCATTTTTAGGTTTTAGAGAGGTTTGATTGTTTTTGTTGTGGCACCACAATAAAAGAATGAGTAAATGTGTCCTATTAACAAATTCCTTAAAGAAACCTAACCTCCATCATAACAGGTCCTACACACAAGTAAACTAGCAGGTTAACAAAGAGTAGGTCAAGACAAACCCTCCTTTTAATTGTAAAAAAACCCTTCCAATTATCCAGAGTTGATTAGGTGGCATAAGTAGTTGAAGGTTAACTTAGTTGACCCCTGCCTGCCATTACATGCCTCTATTGACCTTGAAAGAAATGTATCCCCCTTCACACCTCCTTCTGCCAACACGTTCCAGTCGACTCAAATCACAGTTCAGTTTTACCAAACCTGCCACACCAGGTCACATTCAAGCAACTTTTTGAGCAAGTCTGAAGTAGGATTCTTTATGATTTTGTATACCAGGTACAGGGACAGAGGTTTCAAATGCAGAGATCCATTTATTCCTGCCACAACCAAAACAGCCAGCAAACTTAATAAGCAGCTTTTCAGATTCCTAACTAAAGATAATAACTAAAGCTAAACCCCCTGGCAGGAGAAGCAGACATCTGTGCAGACAGATTTGGTTTATTTTATCACATGTAGTAAAACAATAAGAACAGAAAAACAAATGAGAGAAGCTCAATCTCTAGAGGCTTACTTTGTTGTATACCTGGTAAGGACAACGAGCGATTGCATTCTTTTTTTTTTTTTTTTGAGATGACAGTGGAAAATAAATTCTAAGAAATCAATGGGATGGAGGTGCTGGATGGTATTAAAGTAATTTGTCATGAGCTAGAGTGTGATTCAATGAGCACAATATCTAGTGTTTAGTTATTTTCTCACAAACCAGCTTCGCTAAACTGAAGATCACGTTCATTGTGCTTGTGAGACACCAACAGCCACTGCTTGAGAAAAGTTATTTTGCAGTATTGAGTCAGTTGCTACCAAGGGAATGTTGTAGCCATAAGACTTGCATTAAATGCCTGCCTTCTTCAGTAGGTAGCATTAAACACAGAGTTTGAATCTCCTCATTCAGCATGTACAAGTAATAGAAGCAGATGCACTTAACATATATAAAACAACACATTAATGATGGTTGTGGTACTATTCAGAATGCTTCATCTCTGTGTTCTGTGAAGACACTAGACCCTTTAGCATAACAAGAATGTTAATATTCTAGAGTGGAAATTAACTGACATCGGTTGATATATTCCCAGAAGCTAAACAACATTAAACCAACTGTAATTAGAGTCAAAGTCAAATGCACCAGACCACCTTCAAATTGTATCATTATCAAAGTATTCAAAGGGACCATGGATAATGTAATTAAGATGTCTTCAATACTTCTCTGGAGAGTTCTATGGGGTGCATTTGTTATGGGCTGCAAGTTATTGAAGGAATCATATCTACATTTTAATGCTCTGTTCACTGGAGAGCATCTATAACAACCAAAATATAAAAAGACTAAAGAAACTCTAGACTCCCCCCCAAAAAAAGGCATGGAGTACCCAAAATATATTGACTATTCAACACACCTTCCCTTACCCTTTTATTTGTATTGTGGCTCTATTAATTAATTCTTTACAATAAATACACAGAGGGACCTTTTACAGGTTACTGAGTTGGAATGCTGAGCCTGTCCCTGTATCAAACATTGGCAACATGTCCTTCTAGGTCTTTGCCTCTCATTTTCTAGTTAGTCATTTGGTTTCACTTGAATCATGTGAAACTGGCTTTGTTCAGTCAGATCAGAGTGGAAAGCCCCTAATTATGAGCCCCAATCATAAAGCAACTGGTCTCCAATTCTCAGCAGGAAACCTCTTATTTTTGAGAAAATGATTAGCTTCTTATGGGTTTATACAAGAGGGATGATAAACGTGACAATGGCCAAAAGGTCAAATTCCAAATCGTACCTTAAAGCATGCCGACTATACCCTAATTGAGTACAGACTGGCTACATTTGCCAGTACTGCAATGTTAACAAAATGTATTTTAAATGCAAATTTTAAAACCACATTCTTTGCTCTGTAGCAGATCCAAAACGTGTAACTGTCAACAGGTATCTTAAACCAACAGCACAACAAATCGTGCACTACCACATTTGGAAAATTTCAAAAACACATTCAAAATACACACATTAAACACCAACATCACCTTGCTACAAGGGAAAGACCTTATGACAGCTTGGAGACACAGCTGACAGGAGGAAAGAGACCCCATTGGGGCTGGCAAGAGTTAGCTACCCTTGTCAGCAGTATCCAGCTCTGTGTTTACAGGATGCTGGAGACACCCACCCAAGGCTTCTAAGAAATTAAAGAGAAAAATACACCTAGTGTCTGTGAGAGCGGGGGCGAAAAATGATTCAACGTTGGACAACATGGTTAATGACTTAGGAACGGAAACAGATATGATAATGGAGAGTACTTCACAAAAGACTAGTTCAAGATCTGCAGTTAGCAAAGACATGGAACTCCAGGTTTGTGTCTGCGGCTGGAGCAAGGCGACAACGGTCAGGGGTTTGAAGATTCATCAAGGGTGAATGAAATGCTTGAGGGAGAAGCGGAACAGTTGAAAAGAAGCTGGATAAATTTGGGGACATCATCTACGCATATGGAAGCGAGAGGTTTGGAGTTGAGAAAAGGAAGGAAAAAGTACAAACTATTCCTGGAAAGTCTAGACGGCAGTAGGAGATTGAACACTTAGTTAGAGAAAGGAGACAGCTGAGGAAGCAATGGAGAAGAGCCAAACAAAGTCAGAAGGAGGGACTCAATCTGTTACACAGGGTCATAAAAGATAAGCTTGCAACATTGCGCAGAACTGAGCACCTATGGAAATGCTACAAAAAGAAGGAGCGTGTGAGAAGTTTTATAAAGACCCATTCAAATTTGTAAAGAAGTTATTCACCAGTGAGAAGAATGACACACTAAAAGCATCTAAGGTTGAGCTGGTGAGATATTTGGAGGAAACACATACAGATTAAAAAAGGCAGGAGTTTATGTCACTTCCTTTGGTTATCCCACCTATTAATCCACCAGAATACCAAATGGAGGATTGTGCACCTAAGTGGAAAGAAGTAGAGCAAGCTGTGAAAAAAGCAAGGGCATCATCATCATCTCCAGGGCCTAATGGAGTTCCGTACAGAGTGGACAAGAGTACTTTAGGAGTTCTACGAATTCTGTGGAAATTGATGAAAGTGGGAAAATGGGCATGGGAAAAACAGGTTGTACCAAGAGCATGGTGCCGAGCAGGTAGAGTCTTTATACCAAAAGAAAAAAAGATTCTACAAGCATTAGTCAGTTTCACCCTATTTCCATATTAAGCGTAGAAGGCAAGACTTTCTTCAGCATTGTTGCTCATTGTCAACTTACCTATTAAAAAACTGCTTCATTGACACTTCAATACAAAAAGCGGGCATTCCAGGTTTCCCAGGATGCTTAGAACACCTCAGCGTAATCTGGCAACAAATTCAAATCAGCTAAAAGGGAGAGGAAGGAGCTCCATGTCACATTCCTGGATTTGGCTAATGCATATGGTTCAGTGCCACATGAACTTCTTTGGACAGCATTTGATTTTTTCAGTGTACCGATGGCAATAACAAATTTACTGAAAGTCTACTTTGGAGATTTGCAATTTAGTTTTTGAACTTCATAATTCAGCACTACATGGCAATGCCTCGAAGATGGAATAATGGCAGGATGCACCATTTCTCCACTGGCTTTTACCGTGGCAATGGAAGTAATTATTAGGGCACTAAAATGGATAGTGGGAGAAGAGCGCTTGGCTTCTGGAATGCGACTACCACCAATTCGAGCATACATGGATGACAACCATGACTACAACAGTAGCCTGCACTAATCGGTTATTGGGCAAATTAACCAATAACATTGAATTGGCACAAATGCAATTCAAGCCCACTAAATCAAGGAGCATCTCTATAAATAAACATAAAGTAATAGATAAAAGGTTCTACATTCATCAACAGTGTCTGAGAAGCCAGTGAAAAGTCCTGGGAGAAGGTACGACGGGGATCTATAGGACATGTGGGAGAAGTTAGACAACAAGCAGTGGAAGGGTTGAAGAGCATAGACAGCAGCGCTTTACCGGGCAAACTATTACTCTGGTGTTTTCAGTTTGGTCTATTGCCGAGGATGCTGTGGCCACTGACTGTGTACGAGGTTTCTTTGACAACAGTAGAGAAGCTAGAAGCTTTCATCAGTTCATGTGTCAGGAAATGGTTGGGAGTTCCACGCTAACTCAGCAGAGTGGGACTTTATGGAATAAAGTTCAAAGGAATACTGCAGCTAGCAGTCTCCGCTCTAACTGAGGAGTTAAAGTGTGCCAAGGTCTGACTGGAAATGACGACATTAGTAGAGTCACGCAACAAAAGCATAAGGGAGGCAGCACCTGTGTTGAAAACTGGAAGAAAGTGGGCGGCAAAGAAAGCCGTGGAAGATGCAAAGGCTGCCCTTCGAATTGGTGATATCATGGGGCAAGTTCAGCATGGAAGAGGGGGTCTTGGTCTCAGTTCAGCTCCTCTTACATGGCACAAGGCAGCCCCAACTCAACAGAGGAAGCTGGTAGTTAACGAGGTGCAAAAGCAGGAGGAGAGGATGAGGTGTGTAAAGGCCGTTTCCCAGGCCAAGCAGGGAGAATGGATGAGATGGGAGAGTGTGGAACAATGCAAGATTGGCTGGCAAGACCTATGGACAATGGAACAGAGCAGGATCAGTTTCCTCATCAGGTCAACATATGATGTTCTCCCATCACCACAGAACCTAAACCTCTGGGTGGATGAGGATCCCTCATGTCCTTTGTGTTCATCACCTGCAACATTAAGGCACATTTTGACACGATGTAAGGTGGGTCTTAGCTAAGGATGGTTTACTTGGCGCCATGACCAGGTGCTGCAATGTTTGGCCTTAGCATTGGAAGACAAGCGTAACATGAACAATAAGTTGCCACCAGTTCCATCAAAACATTACACACAAAAGACAACATTCCTCTGCCCAGGAGCTCAACCGCCAAGAAAAGGTGTTAAAACCAAGCCTCGCCTAGGACAACTGAAAGCTGCTAGAGACTGGAAAATGCTGGCAGATGTTGGTCAATGGCTTATTTTTCCACCTGAGATTGCCACCATTAACCTTCGACCAGATATTGTCTTGTGGTCTGGATCAGCATGCCTTGTTCACCTGGTAGAGTTAACAGTGCTATGAGAGGATGCTCTAGAGGCCTATGAGAGGAAGAAACTGCAGTATGCTCAACTAGCTGCTGAAGCTGAACAGTGAGGATGGAGAGTCCGGGTTTACCCAGTGGAGGTGGGTTGTCGAGGATTTGTGGCACACTCTACAACCCGGTTCCTCAGAGACGTCAGATTCAGTGGCCAACTGTTGCGTCGCACAGTGAAGAACTTAACTGAAACGGCAGAGAGGAGTAGCAACTGGCTGTGGTTGAGACGGAAAGATTCTGGTTGGAGATCTCAGGCACAATAGAAAGAAAGAAACACTGATATACGGGTAAGTAAGCTGGTTTGAATTGAGTGGGGGACGGAGGGGGGTGATGCTGGGACGCCAGAATCACCGTCGAGTCCTCTTGAGGTGTTGTGGGATAGTCGATGAAACACCGAGGATGGAACGTGCCAACTTGAAGACCCCAGAGATGTACCCTACTTAGCTCAATCCAGACGGTTGTCATGCTGATGCGTTGGGGAGACTGCACTGTGGTTGATCCCCGGAGCCAGCATCACAGCCGTTGCGTGTGCTGATGCGCTAGGGAGGCAAATAAGCTGATCCCTGGAGCCAGCATTACACTTCAGCCATCAACACCAGGCAGAAGGATATCTACATCATCATATGGAAGGAAACACAAATGGATGAAGACGCAGATGGATCACATTAGTTTACTGTAAAGCTACGTCTTAGTTGGTGCTTATCTTGGCGAGAGCCGAGTTCAAATCAGCATGAAGTTTTAACATCTACTCTCATGTAATGAAAATCAAAACCTTCCTGGGAGGGGTTTGCCCTGCTTTAGTCTTGCTAAGCCCAGCAGGCTTATCTCCTGCCTTGTCATATTTATTTCACGCAAACACTCAGTAACATGATCAAAGTTGGGGTCTGATGCGTGTAAACCTTGCCAAATAACATGTAATATGTTATGAAATCTGCTAATGTGTTTTGATTTGCCTCTAACCATAAATGTCCAATGAATCCTTATATTTTGGTATGCAAAATGAACCTTTGTTTCACATTAGCATACGCATTCCCAGATCTCTTCAAAAGTTTAGGTATAGTAGAGAAGTATAGTATTCACCAGGTCAAAGTGGTAAATGGCATAATGCTGTTTACAGGTAAAAAACAAACAAACAAAAAAAGGTTTAACCCTATACCTGTGATTCACTTTATAAAAAACACCCAAATTAAGCAAGTCATATGTATATGTTATCAATTCAAAGTCAGTCTGAAATAAGTTAGAAGACTTGTGCTGCTGTTATTTTTTATGATTAGAACTGCCCAACATTCACACTTTATAACATTTTACAATAACAATTATTCAAAAGTGTGTGCTATTATGCCCTTTATATAAAAGTGTTACATTTATCAAAAACATATTTTAAAAGATTCATTCAAAATATGTTTATTTCATTTGCTTTTTGACACACTGGTCCTGTAATGGAGTCTTATCAATAAGAACAACCTGGTTAGGCCAGGATCCAGGAAACTTAACACCCTTGTCAAGCTGAATTCTCTCAAGAAGCTGTTATTAGACTGACCTTTTCTTCACTTTTGGTGCACTCTTAACCTCCAGGACTCTATTCCTGTATGCCACATTCTACCCATGTATCTCACACAAATCTGGCTTCAACATGCCCAGGCCTGATGGTGAGTGAGTGAGTGAGTGAGTGAGTCACAGCTTCATGGAAACTTCCCTGTTAAATTCCAGTTTCCCTTCAACATATAGACTAGATTGTGTAAGACTGACAGAGAGTGTAGGAGTGATCGCCTAACCCGAACCTCTGCTAGTTCCCATCAATATTAGTATGTTAACAAGTTCCGTCAGTTATGATTCTTGCATCTGAAATTTCCACAGACACAAATAATAAAAAAAACATACCTACGTTTTTTTGATCTGCAAACATTTCGCATCACCTAGAATTTCTGAATTGGGACATAATTAAAAGAAAGTCTACCGGAAGCCATAACAGTAGTATAGTACTTCATGTCAGATTTAAAAATGTCACATTTTCAATTTGTGTCAGTTTTTTTGTTAAGTATAAGGGAAATGACAAAGCGCTATGTAATTCAATATGTTACTATAACATTATTCAGAAGGTTTCATTCAACTTTGTGAAGCAAAATGAGTTAATTGCAAAACTTTTGGCCATAGCTGTAGGCGAAATAGCTGAAATTCTCTACACCTTTTCCACTGACACATGAAAGCTATCAACCATCTGCTTTCAAGGCTTACATGTACAGTACCATTCCTCTATATAGCAATACTCACAGCAGTTAGTAAATACACCAATATTGGAATCTGATTAACAAAGCCTTAGTTCTGATCACATCAGCCCAGCCTCCAAAAGTCATAGTTAGCTTGATACTATATAAAATGCAATAAAGGAGACTTTTTTTTAGCAATTTTATTATATTTCTTGAAATTGTTACCTGCAAAACACAAGATTGTGAAAGACTACAGTGTTGCGGTATTACTTCAAATATGAATCAAAATACAGATTTCACTTTAAAAAGAAGGATCTTGAATATATGGAATTGATAATGGGATTTTATTACAGTACAATACAGTTAGCACATCCAACAATACCCCATTTAAACCTCAACCTTGCACTGAAGGGACCACCCCTTAAGGGGTAAGAGAGAAGCTCTCAGAATTGGGCTGAAATAAAACCCAAATAAAACCCAGAGATTAAAGGCATATCAAGGTTTAAGAGAATCTATTACACATTCCGGATTCCTATAGGTGGTATTCTATGCACACGCTGAGCAGTGAGGCTAAAATGTTTGAAAAACACCAGCTAAATAAATGTTAGCATTGCAAATTAGAAGCATCTATCAGATTACAAGCAGCAAATTTAATGCTGCAATTTATTTATATATTCAATCGGCCCAGATGCTTGTAGTGCCTGAAATGAACTTTTATTACAATTCAATGATTTAAAATGAGCCTTCATTCTGTTTTAATGCTTTCAAATGACCTCCTAACAAAAAATGTCCACCGTTGATTAAAAAAAGGGGAGTGAAGGGGGGCTGACTGCCTTGCTTCAGCTAATCATCTTTTTCATTTTTGCAGGAAAACATGTTTTCAGGCATCAGTGCTGCTTATAGAACGGAAATATTACTTCATGCCTTAACTAATCCCACCACAGGAAGTTTGGTGGTAAGCAGATTGCATTCATTTTAATAGTCTTTGGTCTTGTTATCCCATGGGCTATTATTCCATGTTAGAAGGAAGTGCACCCAAGAAAACCAGTATATAAGCATTTAAATAAATGGCAACCGTTTAACAAAAAGTATTCAAAATGTTCAGAAATTCAAAATGTTCATTACTAAATTTAAAACACACACACTGTACAGCATGTTTAAGATCAAATTCCATTGTAATTAAATGGTTCGGAGAAATGATGGGCATAGAGTCAAGAGCCATGGTGTAAATGTGATGTCAGAGAAAGATACAATAACTTAGTTAGCTAATGGAGTGCCCATTCAGAGTAGTGTCCCACTTCTCAGGAATTTATTCAAAATTTAACTGCAACATCCATTTGTAAGGCTGTCAAACTCGACAGCTAGACAACTAGACAGACAACAGATTAAAAAGATACCAGTTTCCAACAAGGCCTTTTTATATTTTTCTACTAGGTTACAGGTTTGCCTCACAGCTTGTTCGTTACAGAGGTTGACTTTCATACATTATTTTTCAGGTCAGGTAAAATTGTTTATAAATTCAAAAATAAAAGGCTACACAATGATTCTGGATATTTAAGCTTCATCTATACTGTATTTAAATACTGTTTTTTGCATTGTAACCCTGTACTGCCCTGTAGCATTTATAAGTCGCCTTGGATAAAGGCGTCTGCCTAATGAATAAAAAGTAAATACAAAAAAATATTTGAGTCTCTTTGCTTGGCAGCAACAGACCTGCCAAATACCACTTTGTCTGCTCAATTTCTGTCAACTATTGATGTTGACATGTAAAGCAGTTTATCCCAAGCTTCTCTTTTAAGTGGTCCTTGATTCTGAGAATCTATGCAGTCACTTTATAAAAATACAACACCCCTCATTGATCTCAGTTTATCACAGAGGGACTGGCAGCACAACACAGGGCAGCCATTTTGGCAGAAATTATAAATCACATTCCCTGCACATTTGGGCTCAAGCAATACATCCTTCACTCTTTAACAACCATGCTATGGAGCATCTCTTTGAGCTTAACTGTGCTTGTACCACTTGGTTTTCTATTTCTTTTTTCTTTAATTTAGCAACCGGTGTCAATTTCATGCAACTATGCCAGACAGCATGGCTGCCAAATATATCAGGAAGATTAGTTAAGTATTTGTTCTACTGTTATACAATCTGCTGTAACACAGTATTTTTGGTTGGTCATGTAACTGCCATAAAAAAGCTGGAGGCCCATACAGTGAAAACATCAGATACCCTGATAAGTTATTGATAGACTATTGATTTTTCTGCTGATGGCGATTAGAATACACTTGATACTGGCCTCGGCTTAATAAAGTCAAGTGAGTGAATCTCTTGCTAATGTCTGATTATTGCCACTCTATCACACATTTTTGTGGAGCTCACCATTCATAATTCCACAAATAATGCCAGCAAGAGCACATAGTTCGGAAAACTGGCTCGGTTTAGTTATACTGTAGAGTTTGCTTATTGAGAGCTTCAACGATAGGTTTAAAAATGGATTGACAGCCAAAAAAAATAAATAAATAAAAATGAATCACTGTCAATGCTGAGTTCAATAAACAGTTTAATAAATTCAACACAACAGCATTTTTATAGCAAGGTTGTTAGATTTAAAACCTTCTTGCCTCTGACATGTCTTTGTGGCATGCATTTGAGGTACAGCAGGCCTCTGACCAGGGCTGCAGAACGTTCGTGCCCACGCACACAATGTGAGCCAAAGAATTTGGCCGGAAGCTGAAGATTATTTCCCAGATTCCCACCGGCATCCGATAGGGATCTGAACCCCTGATATAATTTTTTTAACAGATAAAGTTTGTTACCAATAAGAACAAGAGTCAATGACGTTATTTGAAAAGTATTGTCTATTGTATAATCCTAATATGTTTCAAATCTATTAGTGCTTCTTATTTTTGGTGTTTAACCTCGACTTTTATACTCTCCTTTAAGAAATTAATTGACACCTATTAAGCCATTCGTGTATCTCAATCAGACGATTAATTTACATTTTTTTCTATGAAAAAAGTTGCAGTTAAAATAAAGTATGATTGCTGACTGTCCAAAATCTATGCTCAGGTGTTATTTACACAGCTTATTTAAGTTAACTCGCTCCCAGCACACACGTGTGTGCTACAGTACCCAATTCGACTGTATGTGTGTGTGTGTGTGTATTCTACATGTCATTTTTTTTTTTGGTAAATTACATTACTAATACCAAGATTTTAAAAAATAAATAAATAAATAAATAAATAATAAACATGCACTTTCCCCTAAATTAGTACAAATGTTTAATGAAACAAGCAAAAAAAAAACACATCACAAAACAAGGTAAATTGTAAGTTGTTTCCAAGAGACAAATGAAGGAATGTCTGTTTTAGAAGTGCTGTGTCTAAGATATCCTCTTTACCCCCACCCCTTCTCCTCCAACTTCATCAAGCGGCGCTTCACTTGAGATGATTAACAACAATGTTTTTTTCTCCGACTTGCGCTTCACCTCAAAACGCATTTCTCCCACCCACAGTTTTTTTTTTTTTAAGTTACGTTTCCAGGGGTAACCTTTGAGCATCCCCATACTAATTCTTCAACAAAGAGGTCCACTCCTTGCGCTTGGGTTTACTCAAACTACTGGGGTCACAGTGCCGAGGTATTACCCGTTATTATTATTATTAGTTTATTTAGCAGACGCCTTTATCCAAGGCGACTTACAGAGACTAGGGTGTGTGAACAATGCATCAGCTGCAGAGTCACTTACAATTACGACTCACCCGAAAGACGGAGCACAAGGAGGTTAAGTGACTTGCTCAGGGTCACACAGTGAGTCAGTGGCTGAGGTGGGATTTGAACCAGGGACCTCCTGGTTACAAGCCCTTTTCTTTAACCACTGGACCACACAGCCTGTGACTTCTCTAAATGTAGCGCCAGGATCCAAATGGTACAACAATATTCTTGACAACTTTGTACACAAACTCAATGGTAAAGTTAAAATGTCCCCACAAAAACCATAGCATTCAGTTGCCCTTTAAATGCAGCGGAGCCCCACCTACAGCTTAAGTGATACAGCTGGTATTTCCCTTAGCCCCGATTATCCTCCATAGAGACAAATGATTTCATTTCAGTGCAGACGTGCTGGTGATACATTCACATTACATTTCTATATAAGGTTTTAGAGAGCTTCCCCGCTGCTCCTGGCACCACAAGGTGTACCGCTATTAACATTCAACTACAACTGCTTCAAAGGCCCTTCTGTTTTCCATTGCAAGGTTAATACTGTACATACAGGAGATAGCGAAGCTGGGAACTTCTTTGTTTCGCAGGGAAGCTATCTGTCTGACAATGTGAGAACTAAACTTTCTGTCGTGAACAGCAGAGACCGCCTAATAAAAGCGGTCACTTAAATGGCAATGCTTAAGCACTGTTTTTAAATGAAAAAAAGCAACACTGACTAAAATACCGTGGGTACTATTCAGGTAAATAACAGCTGTTCTTATGTTAACCATTTTTACTGATACAAATACACATAAACAAGATATTTTCATAACCTTGTTTCAGCCAACTCAGGTACAAGCTACAGAGCTATTCAAGCGCCGCACAGCAACATCTTCTATCTTTTACAGGAGGGGACTTATTTCTGCTGTATTAAAGAAATACAATAGGGAAACACAGTCAGCTCTGGATGGAAACACTTCATTGCCACAGCTGTGAAACACAAAACTAATGTTAGCAGGAAAAAGAATTAAAGTCTGACTCATTTCCTTACAAAAAGCACACAGCCTTGCCTTTCATTCAGCCATAAAACAAGCATGAATGCTCAATGTTGTTCCCTTTCTGTTTCCGTTATGCCCTTGACAGTAAAAACGTTCAAAGAAAACCCCTAGAAAGTGCCAATAAATCCTTAATTGACTTAATTCCATTTTATGAAGATCATGACTGCTTGTAAAAATACTGATCACGGATATATATTTTTTTTACTTCAGACTCAAGCAAAATACCACTTACTATAATATCTAAAAGAGTTTGTGCCACTGGCTATGCATTTATATTCAACCAGACAGGTGGACATGTTTACTGAACAGCATTCTGGCAGCTGTTTGTCATGTGAGTGTTGGATCTTCATTTAGAGGAGAGGTCCCAAGATCTCCAGATAATTGCTATAAAATTGTAATTTCTTTATCTGCTACTTTGTAAGCACATGTAATTTACACAATTCACAACAGAAATGACAAATGAAGGCTGGTTCTGTAATTTCATTACACACCTATATCTTCAATCTACTGATTCAAGAGATAGCAGTATGTCAGCAAAAACTAGTTAAAACGTGTCGGCCACACAGCTTTACAAATGATGCTGCTGTAGCCCTCAGCCATTGATGGGCTTCTGTCCAGCAAAATCGGCAAAGCAGATTTTCTTAAAAACCTTGCAACACTTCTTGTTAACTGATTAAGAATTTGGCATGACTTTATAATGCAAACACATCGGGGCAGCAGTATGGAGTAGTGGTTAGGGCTCTGGACTCTTGACCGGAGGGTTGTGGGTTCAATCCCTGGTGGGTGACACTGCTGTTGTACCCTTGAGCAAGGTACTTTACCTAGATTGCTCCAGTCAAAACCCAACTGTATAAATGGGTAATTGTATGTAAAAATAATGTGTAAAAAAGAATGTAATTGTATGTAAAAATAATGTGATATCTTGTAACAATTGTAAGTCGCCCTGGATAAGGGCGTCTGCTAAGAAATAAATAATAATAATAATAACATACAACAAAAATATTCTCCTATGTTTTCAAAGCTGATTATTGTGTGCCTACAGATGTCAACGTAAAGCAACACTTAAAAAGGATATTGATAAATACTTAGTGTGAAAAATTATCATTCTTGGGCAAGAAATACTTTTCACCCTTTATAACTTCCTTAATGCATATCCCTTGAGCGCAAAGAAAATAAAACAATTATAATATGGTTATCTAAATATTTACAGGATAGGGATTCACAACGCAAATCAAATCAGATACCCATTTGCTTCACATTCTATTCTGACTTTTACTGCAATTTCTGCTTTGGATCATCTTGCTCATCTGCTTTCATGGGTCATCCTTTGTTCATCTAGAAAATTTGTTTAAAAAAATGTTCCTTTGCTTTTCAGTGAAATTTAGATATTTTTCAACCAACATACATAATGTAGTCTCTCCCCAATCTGTGCAACTTTGTTTGGACATCAAATACAATATGAAACACATTAACAAACTTTGAAATCCACAATTCAGGTCACCAGTATACTTTTTTCTTCAGTTTTTTCTCATAACACAAGGTTCTGTCCGATAAAAGGCAGAACAATGGATGTTAGTAGATGCACTCCAACAATCTTTTTCAGCAGAACTCTGTTGATAGGCCCTCTCTATTCAAACGTCGGCATGTCAGCGTACAAAAGAGCGATTCAAGCAACTGGTGGCTTTAGCAGCTAGGAAGAGCATCATTAAGATCCCAGGTCTCAACTGGGAAGCCCTGACAAACAGCAGGAATGCCATACATTGCTACTTGACACCAGACAGAATGGTACTTTAAAGCTTGACCAGGCCGTAACTGGTCCCACAGGGCCTACATATTAGTAAAATGAACAGCAGCCAAGGTTATCATTGGACCCTGCAGCAAAAAGATTTATAACACAAGCGACAAAATTGGACAAGGTGATATCTGGGGGTAGCAGGGGGGGGGGGGTGGTTGGGGTTGGGACCATTTAATTAGTTTGACTGGTCAGTGCACTCAGTGCCATAGTTAAAATTTAGTGCTACATCATTATTTCCTGCTGCTTCACTATACTTGAAGAGTACTAGTGCTGAGCTGAACTGTTTACTCCACTTGAAGAGTTTCCCATCCAGTCAACAGATCTAACCTTTAAAAAAAAAAAAAAAAAAAAAAAAGAAGTAAAAAAACACACAAATGACAAAGTTTCTACAGTAGCTTTCACGTTAGTCTATGAGGGATTGTGTTCTATGTAATGTTCATGTATTTAAGTTTTGGAAGACATGAACATTCATTTAAAAAAGTAGTCAAAAGGTCTTTGTTGTTTACCATACACATTGCATTGTACTTACAGCTGTACAGCCACACCTGTTTATTCATTAGGCATTTTTTATATAGTTATACAATCTACTCCAACACTTTTAGTAATATCAAATACAGTATAAAATGTTAAAACTGTTAAAAACACTTGGTAACCATTTGAGGAAGCAAAAAACCTACTGAATTTTAAGCTATTATGGCTGTCATCCAAGGGTTAATGAAGAGAGAGAGTGTGGCTATGGGAACATTTACTTCTTATTCCTGAGAAAAATCTTACATTTACAAGCATGTCGGGGACATTCATCCCCCGCCACAGCTGCAAATGCAAAATTAGGGCTATCAGTAACAAGAAAAATGTAATCTCTATGACTTACATCAACTGTGCAATTTGACATACAGAGAGACAGGTGCCTGCATATGCCTCCAAATTCTTGTACTCTTGAATGTCCAAATCAAATTTCTTTACAGTGCTTCTACAGTAGATGCATGTAAAAACGTAAGCGTGACATACAAAAAGCAGTAAGACAGACAGCCTCCATATTATCACTAAATAAATATTACTCCTCACACCAGTTTCACAATTCAAATATATCACCTGATTTAAAAGACAGAGAGAACAGACTCCATAACAGAGTTGGGGTCAATTCCATTTTTCCAATTTCATTTCTAATCCCAATTCCCTTTTAATCAATTCAAATTCATATTCCAATCATTTTACAACAAAGCTTTTATTGAGCAAACAGTGTTTCAACACTGGAAATGGGTGCCACATTAAATGTTCTCTTTTGAGGCAGGAGTGGAAAAAAATAATTTCAAACTACACAGGCCTCTACACAACACAGCTTATTTCCTCACTATCTATGCTTTAACAAATTGCTGCTAAACCCATCCCTAATAAATCTCTTTTGACAATATCTTTACATTCAGCTTGTATATTGTGCAATTAAATCCATCTCATTTTCTGTTAAAGTTGATAGTTTAGTTAGATTCTTAAATAAAAATAATATTAAAAACGGTTCAAGTATTTGTTTCAATAAGTAGAGCCAAGACATTAGCAAAGCTTTTGTATAAATATAGATCATAAAACAGTACACTTAGGATTTGGTACAATGCATTCTACTTCTACAAAGGAGCCCTTAAAGTTTTACAAGATATCTGTTGACTGTCTCTCTCCACACCCCACCGCTGTAACAAGATTTAGAGCTCAATAGCCAGGGACATTTTCAGAGCCCCCAATTAATGACTTTTTTTTTTTTTTAATCATCGTTGGTTCATTTACATCTTTAAACATAAAACATGTATTCACTGGCAGGTTCCACATGCTGAGCACTTGAGGTTGTTGTTCATGATTTGTGGTTTGATTCTTCGCTCAGGAGAACTTTAGGCCTCTATGGAAACAGCCATCTGAGGCCAAGTTCTGCATGACCTTGAGGTTCTCCTCTGGTCAAATTCTCTGTTGATTCTACTAAAAGAACATACAAGTAATTGATGTTTGAATTGTGAAGATAGGGTGAGAGATGCTGCCAAAAACAGATTATACACATCAGCCTGAAATCAATTCAAAGAGTACCCCCCCCCCCCCCCATAAATTTGTTTACTTTCTTTCTTGCTGTTGCTCTACATGTGTAGGTCAAACACCTTCTTAACCAACCTAAGGCTTAAAAGATGGTGTACGGATTGCAAGGTATTAAACATTTATGGGAGTCTGTGGGTAAGGCTTCACCTGGGAATTCTCAAATGCCAGAATCTTGACATCTGTTCACAGCACCAAACAGAAATTGAAATTCATTATGATTTTTTTTTTTTTTTTACAAACACACAGCCAGTTATACTTTAAAAACCTCTATTTGTTTTAGGTCTAAAGTTAAACAAAAAAAATGATATATATGGTTTTCTTGTAAATGACAGCTCTAAACCTACTTTTGAATTATCACAATTGTAATGCTTTTGTCTAAAACAGTACACATCAGTTTTTTCTTCTTTCCGATACAGATTTCTTTCATGGACTTCCATTGTTATTTGATGCAAATAGCAGCAGATGAAGGTGAACTGCAGTCACTTCAAAGCTGAACCTTGAATGTCTAAAGGGTTTCTTTTACAAAATGTCCAGCTTAAAATCGTGGTTCAATTTAAATGTCAGTATCTCATCTTTTAATTAAGTGCATAGAACCCTTTTTTCTAGAATACAAACCAATACTGTGTACAGCCCTAAAACTGGATTACTTTTTGGCAGTTTTTTCCCCCTCCTGTAGAGATACGGCACTTTCTTCTTATTATCAGGTTTGGATAGTCCACAAGGATTTATTAATTAAAACAGCACATCCATCACTCTCTTAAGAAACATGTATTGTCATTACAAAATGGATCCCTGCAAAGTTGCACCATGTTCATTTCATGAAAGATTTTTTACATGTTTGAGGAATTCACTATCTAGACAGCAAGTGAATTCTACAACGAGATTTCACCAAGTTTAACTTCCTAATGGAATTAGAAACAATTCAAAGATTTAAAAGAACACTCCCTTGATTATGGCTCAGTATTAAAAACAGGGTACTGTAAAGTGCCGGGTGATAGACCTTATCCACAGCCATGCACTGACACTGAACAGCCCCACGAAAAGCAAATACAATGGGAGTAGCGAAATTAAATAGAAATAAAACATTTTTTCTTTTGGCAATTGTTTCCACTTGCAGCAATAGAGATCAAAAAAGCAGGTCTAAGGTTAAGAAATTGTTATTGGCAAAATTATTTTGCAGCAATATAATTTCTGCTATATACAAGGTTTCAGGGCATTTCAGAAGGTCCCCTCCATGCTTTTCTTGCTTTCCAAAAATAAAAAAGCTAGAAGCTATTTTCAATGAAAGCAGCTTACTACACCCTAGTTATAACATTATCCTTTTAGCTGTAAGACCTAAACCCATGGCAATTACAGAGAAATTACAAGGTTACGATGTTGTTAACATGTCAAAGTGCTCAGTAATCCTGGTATACATACATAAATATGGGTTTAAATGAAACACCTGTTTCTGTAAAACAAGTCTACCAGAAGCCATAATAGCAGTACAGTATTTCATGTTAGATTTCAAAATGTCATTTTTCCTTTTTTTTCGTTAAGTATATGGAAAACTACAAAGCGGTAATTCAGTATGTTAAAGTATTTAACAGGTAATGGTCCCAGTATTTTTTTAATGCTTTGTTTCATGCCATTAAGTAGCCAAACCAGTGTATAAACTTTCACCATGTAGAGAGAAATGGTGTACAAACCACATGCTGCCATAACCCCCTCTGTGGCCAGGCAGTGTAGAACATGAGTATATTCAAATATAGAAATAATGTTCCTGCGCTGTAACTGTGAAGACTTTAAAAAGTCATAGCTGGAATGTCTGTAGAAGAAGCATGGATTAAATTAAGCGCAAGCACTGCTAGCAGGGACTAGCTATTGTGGGAAAAGCCGCTTTGAGGTCTATGCCATGTTTTATAGTTTTGAATGAAAGAAAGAAAAAAAAATGACTAGGACCAATTACAAAGGCTAACACAACACTGCTGTGGTTTACTACCCTTGCACCTCAATCAAAGGCTGATTTTACACAGTATAAAACTGCGTTGACTTAAGGTCCTTGAAGTGCTGTATCTGACGCACAGAGGGTGCCAGGGTTTTTTATGGAGGGAGTAAGCGAATACATGGGAAAAAAACACTGTTACCATGACAAGGGAATAGTGACAACCTTTTCGGAAATTACTTTATACTAGTTTCTCAGCAATAATGTTACTCTAGCGCAGGGGTGAGCAAACATGGTCCTGGAGGGCAGGTGTCGCTCCTGGTTTTTGTTCCAACTGTACACTAAATGAATTAATTGGACCAATTAAGCTTTTAATAAGCACATAATTGGTCCAATTAAGTAATTTAGGGTACAGTTGAAACAAAAACCAGGAGGGACACCGGCCCTCCACGACCAGGATTAGAGACCCCTGCTCTAGCGCAATGTACTTGACTTGGGCTGACACCCAACATATCTGCAATTATTATTATTATTTTTTTGTAAAACCAACACAGCAAATTTCAGTGTTGAAATCCCAGTGTTAACCGTTATTGTTGATTTTAGGTGTTAAATTTTCACATTTGACGCCAAAGCGGTGTTGTTTCATATCTAAACCACAGTATATTTCACAGTGTAAAATAAAAGTACATTAATCCAGAGTAATAATATCAACATCCGAGATTTTAGTCATCAGTTTCTGTAATGGCGCTGTTTCTGTCCATGCTGGAGAAGTTCATAGTAGGCTAATAGATTGTAACAGGAACAGCTGGACTGACTAGCCGTTGCCACCTGTTGGCTGATTGTGTGCCGTGCCCGGTGCCGGCCTCCACAAATATGTTAATGAGCAGCAGAGGATGCTGGGAGTGGGAAATACTGTTGTTATTGTTGTTATAAATGTTGTGATTATTGTAATTGAATCTCAGAAATTTCAACAAGACAGGGCACTTTTCAAACCATATCTCCTTTGGAACAGATGGAGCAACCAAGAGTCATAATGAGTGGGCTGCTTCTCAAACTGTCAGAAACTGTTACTGTTTGCTACGCAAAACCTACCACAGATAATTAGTTATTTATAGATCATACAAAAAATTGTAATAGGCCAAGTAATCAGAGGTTCCTATACACGACCATATATTGTGTCTCACCAATCCCTGCGTCAACAGCATCAAAAGGTCAGCATACATGGTAACAGAAAATGATTCTGTTGAATGCGCACACTTTGAGAGAGTGGCTGACTGCTGAAGTATTTTGTGCTTCACTGTGAAGCCCACAGAATCTCTGGAGATCCAATGGTTTTTAAAACCCAAATATTGAGTGTTACAGTTTATAAAAGTCAACCGCCAGAGGTGATGGACCTTACTCTAACTCAATTACACCTTGCTGTCGGGCTATTGTGGTGTGAAATTCACTACAGGTCATATTCACAGCACCCCTCATTACCTTTAGGATTATTTTTTACAGTTACTGTGTGATGCAAGAAAAACAGACATAAAATACAAAATATCATATTAAACGTTTTTCATTAAGTTAAGGCAATGAAAGCTTACAGTAGCTAACATTGGACAGTTTTAGGTGTTAGTTCCTGAATAGTGAATACAAAACAACTGTTTTGCTTGTTGTACACTGTTCTAATGTTGGTTTTATTTACTTTACAGGAATTTCCGCAGCAGCAGGTAACACTTTACTACACAATTAACATTAAAATACATTTCCAGTAAAACACACACTTCCATGAAGTCAATGTCCTAATGCCATCACAAAGTAGAAACATTCTAAGTCTCTAGTAGGGAGTTACCATCTAAATATGTTCAAATACTTGGTGGTTAACTCTACTTGAAATTCTGAATTGTGATCTTTTTTTTTTTTTTTTAAATAACTTAGTCGTTGCCAATTAGTTTTTATTATTTTCTCCCCAATTTGAAATGCCCAATTATTTTTTAGGCTCAGCTCACCGCTACCACCACCTGCGCTGACTCGGGAGGGGCGAAGATGAACACACGCTGTCCTCCGAAGCGTGTGCCGTCAGCCGCCCGCTTCTTTACACACTGCGAACTCACCGTGCAGCTGCCTCAGAGCTACAGCGTCGGAGGACAACGCAGCTCTGGGCAGCTTACAGGCAAGCCCGCAGGCGCCCAGCCAGACTACAGGGGTCGCTGCTGCGCGGTGAGCCGAGGACACCCTGGCCGACCTAACCCTCCCTCCCCCCGGGCGACGCTCGGCCAATTGTGCGCCGCCCCCTGGGAGCTCCCGTCCACGGTTGGCTGTGGAATAGTCTGGACTCGAACCGGCGACGTCCAGGCTATAGAGCGCATCCTGCACTCTAGCGAGTGCTTTTACTGGATGCGCCACTCGGGAGCCCCTTGAAGTGTGATCTTTGACTACAAGTTTGTCACAGATGGTAGCGCCTTGACCTTGTCTCACCGTCTCTATTTTTAAGATGTTTGACCATCTAGCTGTATTAGAAAAACATAAACCACAGACCAGTCTGCTTCCTCTTTTCAAAGCTGGAGAACACCCAATATTGTTTTGTCTGATCTACTTTTATTTATAAAGAACAAAAATGGAAAATAACAGAACTACTTTACATTCAATATGATTCCAAGACCGTACTGGAGGATCCCAATAAATTTGTTGATCCACAAAACTGTTAAATTTGCTGACAACCATTTTTTTCTCAAATAGCAAGACTTATCTGAAATCAATCTAGGAAAGATCTGAATGGAGGCTTGTGCAGTTAAAATTGGCATAAACATGGAAATCATATATTTCAGTTTTGGGTCATATCACACGGTCAACTCTGAAAAGAACTTCACTGCTTCAAAAAATACACATTACAAAACTGTTTCCTGACTAGAATTATGTTTCTATTTTTTTTATTACATAAACAAACATATCCAATAAATACCCAATAACAGCCATTATCCAGTATAAGCCACCCCAAAGTAAATTCGTGGTGTAGCATGAAGTAGAAAACCCTATTTATTGAATTCCATCAGGTTTTGAATTACAGACCCACTTGAATCACAAACATAAGCAAGCTGTTTTTACCACTAAATCCCAGTTAAATAGATTGTAGCCAAACTGGCATGTGTCCATCCAACACTTAACTGTTGGGACAACTAATGGGTTCACCAATTAATTTTGAATCTATTACACACCGGATACATTTTAGGGATGGTAATTTTAAACATTTAAAACTTATAAACTCAAAAGAAGTGGTTAAACGTTTAATATGCTGGACGTATAACCTGTCACGTAACACATTTCACCCAAAGCATATTTTTTTAATGTATTAATTTTAGTAGTCCGTCGCACATCAGACTACTGTGGTGCCAGAGTAAGTTGGACATTATAAAAAAAGGAAGGGGTTTGGCAATTGCCTCCAAGTTGTTTTTCTAATTGGTGCAACAGAAAGATTGACACTGGGGCGGGTGTTATCCTCGGTCGATCTGCCGCTTCAGTGGCACACACTGTGTTAATAGGTGTGGCATGGTATCCAGACCACGTGGTAAGAGTTAATGAGAAGCGTTTTTTCTGACGTTTGTTATATTTCTTAATAAAATGGCACCTCTGAACAAAGAAACGAGGCGAACCAACGTTTGGAAGTATTTTGAGGAACCGGATGAGAAAACTGAGGCATGTAAATTATGCCAAACAAAATTGGCGTACCACAAAAACACAAGTTCAATAAGCTTCACCATTTGAAATGAAAACATTCAGAAATTACTGTGGATGGAGCTACTGATGGCAGTAAAACGCAAACATCCATATCAACATTTGCCGAATAGGGCGTGATCAAGCTGTCAGCTATAAGGACAGTGTGTGCGAATTGAGAATGCAGCAGTTTTGAGATCGATGTATACACACACACACACACACACACACACAGTGCTTAATTTGTAAATAAAGAGGTGCTTGGGCACAAGCAATGACAATAATACCGTTCTTAAGAGCCGCGCATTCAAAATCTTGCACGTTTATTTGATTGTACTAGTGTTAGATGTTTACAACCACGTCATTCATACATAAAGTAGTAGTACGTGCAGAAAAAATTGATTCAATGCAACCGCAGGACAATAAATAAATAAATAAATAAATAAATAAATAAAATAAATAAATAAAGCCTGCATACATAGTAGGATTGCCACCTTTGTTGAAATGCAAAAAAACTGCCACCATCAACGCAACCGCCCCTCACAGTGAATTACAGGACTACATGTCTGATATGCATATTAATAAACAATATTTACTTATTATGCCAATTATATATAACAGCGACTTACAGTAGTACACACAAATGTACAGATAATCAGGTAGTGATATATAGATACAGAACATAAACAGATACCTGTAGATATGATTTGACATTTTTCTTACCTTGGTTGTGTTTTCAGCAACATTTATTAAGATTTTTAGTTTTTCAACAGCACAGAGAACTTGAATGTGAACCGATGTTTCAGAAAGTTGTAGCCTACATAATATCCATCGAGTCTATTTTATGAATTTGGACTTGCTGTTTGATTTTGCCACTTCCAACTATTTAATTATTTTTAACGGTGACATCGTTAAATTTTACAGGAACAGCTGAGGTTGCATCAATGCAAATTTGCAAAGTTTTCTTTTGACCAGTCCAACAAATTTCGCTTTCAGACCCAGTACTTCTCTCGCACGTCTCCTCACTCGTGATTTCCAGACTCACACACGTGCCGGTGCGTTTGCGAGTTGGTGAACAGAGAGCTACTGACTGTATTTAACCTGTTATCACTTTAAGTGTTAAAACTTGTTGTTCTTTGTTGAAATTAATGGTCAGCTTTCATATTTTGTTGTGTACGCCTTTAATCAAATCAAGTAGTGTAAGAAGACGTTTTTCAAATCAAGTAAGCTTATTTGTGAATAAAAAACGACAACAGAGTCGCAGTCCTTGTTGTGCTGCCAGTGTCATTAAAGACACTCACTCAGCTAAAATCGAGAAGTATAAAAGTACGAACTTGGCAGTGGACTGGCTCGGACGCAAGAACTGTGTTGAGAATTTTAAGAAAACTAATTTGAGAGCTAAAATATTTGTAAGAAATTTTTAACTTTCACAACTGAAGAGGTTCCAGCAAACCCCGGCACAAATTAAGCACTGTATGTGTAATGTATATTATATATGTATATTATATATATATATATATATATATATATATATATATATATATATATATATATATATATATATATATATATATATATATATAAAAAATTTTTGTTTTTATATTGGAACGACTGCACTAAAGTAAGGCCCTCCGTGACACACTTCAAAACAGGTAGGCCAGGTATCTCTTTTAACAATTTAATGTAAAGTTGTGTGAATGCGTGAATTTGAATACTTTACGATATTTAGTAATACTTGACCATATACAATGAACTACACAAGAAGGCAAACATTATATTCATTACTTAATATACTTGATTGTGTGTTACACTGGCATTTAAAAATAGGACTTGTGGCAATGTTTGGGAGGTTTTGAGTATGTAGAGGAGTGTGGCGCTGGATTTGAGTACTTGGAAATTGTAACGCTCAAGTACTAGAGCAATATATTTCTCGAAAATCCCACTCCTACTAAAAGACCGCAAACTTTTAAATCTCTTTTAAATAAACAAACTATTTTAAAAACATACTATCCAAAAATGTGTTGAATACATATATAATAATATCTCCACTGACAACTTTAATTACAACCACTGTTTGATTGAAGCGAACATTTAAATATAAAAAAACATTTCAATGCTTTGGCGAGTACGTGTTTTTTTGTTACTTTGTAGTTAAGTCTTTGCGATGTTTAAACATTATTTGCTTATTTAAGGTTTCTTATCTTAGAAAATACTAACCAGGGCTGTCAGTATACATCATAATGTAATAAAGACAGTGTGTGTATGTATGGTTTAAACACTGACACTACATAACACTTAAACATTCATAAAAATGTACATCTCCAGTACATTTTCATTAAGCGTATTACTATTTTGTTGCTGGAGATCAGACTGTTTTCTTTAAATACTATAAGAGAGTTTAATTTGACTATGAGTAAATTTTTTTCCTCACATTTCGTTTTTTTATCCATTTGAGAACAAATTGAAACAAAGTTAGCTGCTTGGGAAAGTCGGTCAGCTGTGACCGCTACAATAACAGAACCAGTTAAGTCAACCATGCACTAAATTGCTACTGCAAATACACTGTCTCTTTCCCCACCGCTCCTGACAATTTTTTTTACAGCCATTCAGCTGCCCTGAACACCATTCTCCTTTCAATTTATAATTGCATTCGGCATGCTGGCTCTGCCAAACTGCTGGGACTTTTTTTTCCCCGTCAAACTGCAAATCTATTAGGTCTGCTAAGGCGAGTCACAGAAATAAAATATTCAGCCTTACCAAATACATTCAAAGGCCACAAAGACCAGAGGGAGTAAACACAGGGGAAAACCCATTGAAAAAATACTAGAAACACGTATTATAAAAGCTGTATCATTAATTTGTTCTATGGTGCTGCTGCTGTATTCCTACGACTGTGTTCTGTACTACTTTGTGTTCCAAAATGTAATGCGGTGAAAACAAAACAAAAGGGATACTCCATTTTCTTTCTCTCCTTTTCATCCAAGCTTTTGCTTCCTTTCTCAGTAAAACCACAATTTGTCAACACTAGATGAAAGGAGCTGTGATGGACTGTACTATCTGGCTTCCTAACAAAAAGAATTCTGTGCGTTTGATGAAAGCAAGAAAATACATAACAATGGCAGTGGTTTACTAGGTATATACAGGTTTTACCAAGAAGAAAAAATACATATACGAATGTGAATTTTTAAATGAAAAGGCCACTGTTCCTCAGATACTTTTCATCATATGCAATGACATTTTATGCAGCCCAAAACAGATCACCAAATGACTGTAGTACTGTAAATGGACTGCACTGGAAAAAACATGTAGGTTTACTGACTGGTAAGAGTAGAGCCGGGAGTCTAGCTGTGGGAGTCTACAGGTAACCAGAGTCTGAAGAAAGATAGGTAATTGATCCTGCTCCTAGTAATTTTTGAATTAACTATTTAAGTATCATTATCTGGTGTTTCTATTTGGGGAGGAGTGTGTGATTTTATCCCAGGCAGTGTGTTTAGTTGAGTAATAAATTTGTAATTTGTAAATTGTATCAGGGAGGGTGGTTTAACTTGAATAGAGCAGTTTGCATTTGAATTGGTCTCCTCACAGCTCCTGTAGTTGTGTGATCCCATCAAAGTGTGTGAAACTATTGTCTCCAGATCAGTTAGCAGCTAGCTCCGCCTGCACTAGAAGACTAGCTCTACCTCCGCTACGCTCCCCTGCCTCCAGAGCCCGCTCCTTCTCCACCTTTGCTCCGCAGTGGTGGAATGACCTTCCTACAGATGTCAGGACTGCCCAGTCCCTGACCACATTCCGGCGCCTCCTTAAGACTCACCTCTTCAAACAGCACCTGTAGAACTCCTCTGTTTGTATCCTGGGACACTATCACCCTTCATGTAAATGTGCTTTATTTTGCTCTTATCTGCCCCCTATTTTACTGCATTTAATTCTGTACTTCAGAATACTGTAATCTGCCAAGTGTTTAACCTGTAGTACTTTGTATTTAATCATATCCTGATGTAACTATCACTATTTAATCATATCCTGATGTCACTATCACTATTATCTGCTGTATTATTGAATTTTGGTTTGTCACACTTGTACTTTGCTTGAACAAAAGTTATAGTATTTCTTGCTCTTATTGTATTACTTGTATTGTAACACTTGAAATGTATTTGCTTACGATTGTAAGTCGCCCTGGATAAGGGCGTCTGCTAAGAAATAAATAAGAATAATAATAATAATAATAATAATAATAATAATAATAATAATAATAATAGATGAGCATGACAACAAGTTTAACATTCTATAGTGTCTTTCATAGTGGACCACCATCACAAAGTGCTTTACAAGATGCAGTAACAAGAAGAAAATCCATAATACTTTAAATACAGAGAAATGCATAATACATGATATACAGTAAAAAAAAAAACCAATGCAAAATACATTAAATAGTGAAAAATGCATAATACATTATCTAGTAGCATAACACATGAAATAGTAGCAGCAACACAGCAGATATCAGGCTTAAAGAGCATGGAAAACAAGAGAGAACAGGTGGGTCTTGAGAGTTGATTTAAAGCGACTATGGTAGTGATAGAAAATACAGAAAGTAATAGAAAATATATGTAATATTCTAACAACTTCCTTGCTTCTGTCATCCTCGGGTCTTAAAACTGAAGTCCATCTAGCCAGGATTTGTCCTGAACTGTTTTAATTTGCTACCTGAGAAGCCAGGAAGCTGAAAGCGGTTGTAATTAATTGAAACACCTTCATTCAGTCTGTGTTAGTGAGGAGATGGAGGGAGAACAATGGTAAAGGCATGAATTGATATCAGAAAAAACGATAACAGGAGACATCATCAAGCTTATTAATTGTTAAAGTACTACATACGTATGGTCTACATTGTTTCACATACATATAAAAAGGCAGCCAACACACACATCAACAGCTAGATTTAAATAACCTTTAGTTTGGATCGGTAAAGTATTGAACTGTTTTGTTAAATCAGGTTGGGGTAGGTCTGCCCCAATCTACTCTAAAATGGAATCTTCTTCTTAGTTGCACACAAAGAGGTTTCTCTACAGACCAAATACAGGAGTGTATAGCACTTGATACACACCAGCGCTACATTCACAAACAACTGTCCTGGCCGAGATCAAAGCAGAGCTACTTCTAGCCATGTCATTTTTTGGCTGGACATCTCAGGTTCCCTGATCAAAGGCCAATACATTCTTCAGGGTGGGTAGACTTATTTTATTCAGCCTCAGTAACTGACTCAATGAAAGGCACTCTGCACAATAGTTGCCAAGAACAACCCTGAATGGATTCAACTGTACTTGTACAGTACAATAGCGCCTGAGTTTCTGCCAAGACCCATCCCATGTATTTGCAGACTAACATGATCTGCTCTCTAGGGAAAGAAAATAAAAACAAAACACAAATACTAGCCGACACACACTACACATTATGTTACAACATTCCACATACATAGTAATTAAGGAAGTAATAATTTGTTTAAAATGCCAAGTGTTAAACATGTAGAATTTAACAAAACATTTATTCTTTAAAAAATATGCATGTCAAATATTGATGTTAGTCTTTACAGTCAGGGGTCCAGACAAACTTTTTGCCCTATGTCTCCTAGGCCAAAAAAATAGGTCACCAAATCCAACTGTTGGGTGCCACTTTAGGAAAAGTTGATTGGTACTATATTCAAGTGTTTAAAATACAACACAAACTTGTTAAGACACTAAAGTGATACTAAAACAGTAACAATGTTTGTACTCACTTGTTTCTTGCCTCAATCCATTGAACGATTAGGTGAATTATATGCAGCTGACGACTGCAATGAACTCAGCAGGTTTATATTTTACATATTTTACAATCCCATTGTCATACATTTTAGATATTTCCATTTTCCCTCCCCCATTAGCACAATCTAAGTGCTAAATTTAGTGACTGGCAGTTTTTCTAGTTCAAAATGCATTACATTTCTTTTTTGATTCTCTAAAAAAGTTCTCAGCAGTTACTTTAGTAACAGATTATTCTAGCTATTGTTGGTTTACACATTCTAATTACTGTCCCAACCATGTCTAAGCTTTCTGCTGTCCCTGTTCATCAAATGGTCAGTTTGAGAAATAAACTCCCTCCAACAGCTGACCCTGCTTTTGTATAGTACAAAACTCACAATGCACTTACTGTTTTTCATTACAGTAACGTCTCAAACGGCTCTTTTGGCCAAAAATAGGGAAGCTACTGCAATTAAATCATTGTCAAACAATTACCTAATCTATTATATCTGGGATAGATGCTGCTGCTAAAGATGATGCAACAGATAAAAAAACAAATCTGTTTGTGTTGACTCAAAACTTTATTTAGGCACCCTATGATTTGATTGGCAAAAGACAACATTAGTCCACAAAGCCTTTAAATTAGCGCTGGGATGGGCATGGAATTGTCATGTTCCGATATTCGTTCAAGATTTAGGTAATCGTTTGTTTTCATACCATTATCAAAGCCATTATATGTATTGCGGAAGTGCTGAAAAATATCCCAGAAGATACAAAGGCCTTACTTTGCCCTTCTGAATGAACTACAAAACAAAGAATACAAAAGAGCGCTTACGGCTAAAAGAAATCCCTGCCATTGAAGCGTCTTCGCAATAAACAAAGTGGCCACGTTTTCATAAATAACATTTTTAACTTGAATAAACACGTCAAATAAAAGGGGGCGTTGTACAATATTTACTCAGCGTTTTATTTCTCTTTCATTACATTCCATTTAATAAAAACTAGGATCGCATCAAGAAAGAAAATTAAAACGTTGATCACTAGATTAGTCATTCCATTTGCAAGTTGGGGTGACGTAGCCTACCTAGCCTGTATCATGTTGCAGACAAACAGAACCTGATTGATGCTTCCAAAATCGGAAGCAGCACCAGTGGCATTTTTGCATGTATGTATTTTGGCAGCTAGTGTTGCGTGCACAGCTAAATCTCGACTTTGTTTGAAATGCTTACATTTTTAGTCGAGTCAGGACTCCCCAGGAGAACGTCCCCCACTCACAGCAGCAGCCATGACAATGGCAAGCAGGTGACAAGTAAGGGAAAGCGAGCAGCGGCTCCAGCAGAGTAAATCCCGCCACCGGCCTCTGTTACAATTTATAGAATCTCACAGAGATCAAGTCATCTTTGACGGACACGGACATTTTTTGTTTTGCCTTCAGGTACATGTGAAAAACAAAAATGTCCCTTCGGATATTCGCCCCAGCATTACTTTAAATAAATTGGCCACTTTCAAGTCTATGTTCAAAACACCAGAAGGTTAGTCACAGTTTTGATAGCAATGTAATGGTATAATGCACTGCTACTGTAGTAAAGCCTTTGCTAATCCCCTGCCTTGGCAACCGCTGAATAATCTGGTATTTATTAAAAAAAACACATTCCCATGAATGAAAGGCCAGAAAGAATGAAATCACTTCTTAATTATTTTTTTTATGTTTTTAGCCACATTCCCTGAAGTCACAAACTAACAACAAGAAACAAGACTCTTAAAGCCTAACTCCATGGTCTGTGTTGTTTCAAAAGGCAGTTTTTAAAGCCACTGAATTTTGCCGACAAGCAGCCACAGGAACCGTGGCAGTCCCAAACTCAGACGCTTAAAAAGAAAAACGCATTGACAACAGTTCTCACCTCCAGCTTTGCAACAAATCACAAAACCAGATTACAGACCTTTGAAGGAGAACAATAAAACTTGCCACCTAAACACAGCAGCAGTTGAAATTACAAAAATCTTCCCTATACCCAGATACAAATTTGACTAACAAAAAAAAACAATAATACCCAACTCTATGACTCCATTAGCACTGCAAGGCCTATCTGTAGTGGAAGCAGGGAAACTCTTGACAGTATACTACACTGTAAGCCTGTGACAATAGTCTGTGGCGGACAGCTTTTGTAAAACTCATGAATCACGGAAATTGCAGAAAGTCCTGAAAACAGACCAGTCCTTGTTGCCAGCACACAATTTAAATGCATTTCACACCAGCCCAAGCTCAGTTTATTAAATCTGCTGACGGCATATTGAAAACGTTAATTTGAAATGATTCTTTCAAATAAAACTTCAGTATGCTCAACATCACTTTTTAAAGGAAACAAATTTGATTGAAACATTAATTTAACTTTAGAAAAAATAATAATTATATATTGATGATGGACAACTTGCATGTGTTAAAGATAGTAATGCGATCAATTTAAGTGATCCAGATGTCTCTCATTTTGGAAATGTCATCACTGTGGAATCTTGCTTTCTTTAAAGTAACCATACACATGCCAGTTGGCCAATGACAACACTGTTAAAACTCCTTCACCATATCTGATGCAGCTGGTGACAGCCTATCCTAGCCACCAAGTTAAACAAACAGTATACAGTAAAGAGGGGTTCTTTAAAAAGTTTCCTTACAGCAGGTTGACTGTCATTGATTTCAAAGGAAGAGCTGCTTAAAATATCCATCAACACATATTAATTTCACAAATTATATTTTATATAATTTATATAACAGGCATTCTATTTTATCAATATTTTATATTATAGATCATAAAATATTTGATATTGCTAAAATAAACCAAGGTTTACAAATATGTCTACACATCACTTACAAAAAAGGCAGTTGTTTGGCTACATATATGTTGTTTGTGCTTATATTAGTAAAGGCAACTGTATAGCCTGTCAATTGCTGTGAAGTACTATTTAAATTGTAAAATGAGCATCTGGCAAATGTGCTGAACAGACAGAACAGTAACTGCACAGTGTTATTCTGGAGTCCTAAAACAAGCTACATGGAAACCATTTGGGTCAGGTGAAATCGACAGTTCAACTGCTGATTCATAATCAGCTCTATATTTCGTGTCACACCAGTTCACCATCAAAATGCCTTTAAGGTAGAACGTTCCTTTTCCCACATACTGTACTGCACTAAACCCAATAATCTAAACAGTGTAACCACTCAACCCTCACTGTGTCTTTTCCAACAGGTATAATGAGCCACTAATTCATATATTCTGTTGGATGTTCTATAGCATATTAAATCACTTGAGGTACATCCCTAGTCATCAACATCTACTGACGATTCCTGAGTTAAGTTCTTTTTCAGCCTATACTGAGGTATGTCTAAAGTAAAAAGGCTTTCAGGCGATTGAGTAACTACAGTAACTTTTTTTTTTTCTTTTGTTTCAAGCCAACAACTTTGTCTTGGCTTCTTTATATCAGGCAGAAGTTTCCTGCCAGTGTCTAATTCAGTATCTTATACTGAATCAAACACCAAGTCATAAAACCTAAACTAAACTAACTAATCTGGAAGACAAATGTTTAAGTTATGCAAGTCAGGCTGTACTTTTAAAAAAGACCATCTTTAAAGAAAAACTAGCCATTTTGTACCCCATTGCAAGAGTGTTTATTAAAACAGAAAAAAAAAACACCTCCATTATCCCAATCCAAAGCACATGTCTCAACTATTCAAAACAAAATGTTTCATCTATCACGTTCAGTCTGAAGCTACAAATGAGCAGGGGAAAAAAATTGATTGTTCCAGTAACAAATTGCCAAAACAATTTGAAAAAGGAACTGTCAAAAAATAATGGGGGGCTGGAGCTCAGACTTTGCCTGGAGACAAGCCAAATCTCTCGGTGCTCTCAAAAGTAATTTTCTCTGCCAGACATTCTGGTTCTTTCTCTTCCCCAAGAGCAGGCCCAATGATCCGTGAAGTGTCATGAATTAAGCTAAATGAGTGCCGGTAAAATTTCTGGACAACGATTGTGTGGTTCACAAAGTTCAAAAGCAAGTTGGGAAATAAAACAGCACTGTCAATTGGTTCAGTTGAGGGAGGAAAAAAAGAGCTCTAGGGCACACCAAGCTGGGGCTTATGTGGTAGTAGTGGGGGGGGGGGGGGGAGTTAGGTGAAGAATTAAACATTACAAAAGCATTAAGGAAAAGTCTCTCACAGCAGAAAGTTTTTTCAAAACCATCTTTTTTTATTGATTGGAAGTACATTTTACGTATTGAATTCATGACAATGTATTGTGCTTTAGAAACCCCCTTTGTAAGTAATCACTATGGTTAAGCCAGGAAGTGACTGCTTACTGCTGGAAATCCTTTACAATTTTTTTCGACTGTGTAATTCCATAAGTCGCAATATGGAATTAAAAAAAAAAAAAACACGCTTGTGACGTTTTTTTTTAATTAAGCTAAAATTACGACCACAGTATTGTGGTTTTAAAATTGCTATTTGTTGTACCGGTCTACAGAAGCTGGTATATTCAAAATGTGATCGCTTCATAAGACAGAAGGGTTAGTAATTTTACTGAGGGCCCAGTACTTGGAAAACTGAGTGTATCTGTACAACGAATTAAAACTTTAATGAGAAAAAAAAAGTACAGTTGTATGCTGCTTTTCAAATAATTCACTGCCTGAATGAATTTATTGGAAGAAAATTACTTATTCAAAAGCACTTTAAAATAAAAGGTATGCATAGGATATAAAGATAAATACCATTAACCCATGGTTTTTCAGTGTGAAAAATCACTTGCACACTGTGGTTACTTTCTTTTTTTTTATTTTGCAGAGAGATTAAAAAAAAAAAACAGGACGGCAGGTTTCAGAATAAAACTGACTACGCTCTTGTGTATGTCCTGGTATCAAAAGGCAAGGCAAGTTGTTTTTATCTGCACTAAGACAGCTTTGTCAAAAATTCTTAGATCACAACACTGCTTTGACACGAAGGATGCCAGCTTCATTGATATATTACAAGAGGTTTATATAGAATTAACTCTTTAAGATGAAATCTTGCTTACAGTGAAGCCAAAATATATGCTTAAGCTCATTTCTACAGCTGTCAAAGCCAGTTTGGAGAATATCATTATTTTGATATACTTTTGAACAGGAATATTATTTTTATTTACTGTTGTGTTTGTCGTAAAAAATAAATAAGTTCTTTATTGGTCACCTTTCAAGTAAAATCCTTTTCTATGTCAATTTCTATTCAATGATATTAATGTACTCTATACTTTTACTTAAGTGTGCAGATGAATGAAGTGATCAGACATGTATTTACATTCCATTATATATGTGGTATTACTAAGGTTAAATATAGTTTGTAAAGTAAAAATTCAATAGAAAAAAATAAGCATCTATCATCAGACAGCAAACTGCCCTTGTGGTGTTAATGTGCATGGAATTCCTACAGTAGTCTCAATTTGCACAACAAAAGTATCAAGCAGCCATGTTGCCTAAGACCATTTTAACCCCTCACCCCCCATAGCTCTAATCACCAACTGGCTGTGTGTTTTTTGGTTGTGCTGGAGGGGTCAGACTGCCCTTTTCAAGGGTTAAAGAGAACAAGCATTCCTTTGCAATGGTCTAAGCTGCTTCACAATGGAGTGGTGGCTGGGAATTGTTGAACAAACAGTGGAAAGGTTGAGTAACTCCAACTTTACCCACTGGCACCAGCACATTATTCATTCTAATCCATCAAAGAGACACGAATGTCAAATACAAAGTGCAGCGTGTTACTAGTAAAAACAGTGCAAAAAGACAGGGGAACATTTTACTCATCAGATTTGTATCTGCTGAGGCGATGGCAAAGGCAGGTGAATAACTGCCACTGCTTGCACTGTTTTAAATATTTGGAGAATGTACACCCTGCAGCAGAATCAACTCACTGGGCTTTAGAAGGGTGCAGGTTTAGAAAGCCATTTTCTACCTATAACTGGCTTTAGTGGTCCCTTCACTTCCAAGATTTGCTGACAAAAAATAAAAATAAATGCTTTTGAAGTGTTATTTAATAGGTCAAAAGATATCAAAAATACAATATATCTATATCTATCTATCTATATATATATGTGTGTGTGTGTATGCAAATCAGCAATGATTCAATAGGAAATCTTAACATGTTTACCAGAGGCAAATTCTACACCTGTTTTATTCCAGTTACAAAGTTTCTACTGAAAAAAACACAGGTTTAAACAGATTGTGTAATAATGGAGCGCGCACGTCAATATATTTCCATTGCAACTTATCACATACTGTTTGTTTTCACTGTTACCACACTGGGTAAAAAGCCGACTCTGAAGTAAATCAATAGGACATTGCCTTATGTTTTTTTTTGTTTTGTTTTTTAAATGAACTGATCCAGTCATCCCGTTAACAACCCTTATTAACAACCCTGTTTAGAAATACAGTAGTATTCACCCCACAAATGCCCCTCCCACATTAATGAAACAACAAATCCCCTACACTGTCTATAACCATTACCACTTCCTTCCTTTCAGTCCGCAGTTCACTTACTGTCATGACTCCCAATGCTGCCTGTTACTGAAACACAATAAACACGTCAGTGACATTCACCCCCTCCCCCCCACCAGATAGACAGCTTTTATTTATATTCTGACACTATCAACAGTGTACTAAAGAATGTCCTTAGTAAGTTTCGTCATAATTGGATAAGCAGTAATCTAGATACATGGCCTACATTTGTAATCCTCTACTACAGTATAGGCACTAGTAAGGGGATAAAAATGGGTTTAGGAAATGAATACATTTGAAATTCCAGAACAACTTGTCTCGGTTTAACACCATAACACCACCACCTTCTTATTGCAGTATTGTCCAATAAGTAGCCAATAGATGTTTTTGTTAAACTCCAAAACCAATAAATAATGCCATCTCAACACCTGAAAAAAATCTATTAACTTTTGAAAAAAATAGAAACAGCTATTGACAAGACAGGTTTTCATCATGAATTCATTACTCTCATGGACAGTCAGAACTCTATTAGGTTCAAACTGAAATGTCTGTCATTAAGAGAATATGTAACCACCACCCTGCAAAGAATCAACAAAAAACTCATACTTGAGTAAATGGCAGTGTGGGTTTCGTATTGCACATATTGGATAAAATACATGCAGATTAGAGATTAGCAATTTTGACTTGGTACTGTAGTGGCAACAAAATTGAGACAACAAATAGAACACGCTATCAGATACAGTACTGGCAAAAGACTTCGTTGCATAGAAACAAAAAGTTAAAACTGTGCAAGTGGAGTCTCTTGGGGACACCAAGTATGCCCTTCAAGACTGAGCTGAATGCACAAAACAAACAGCATGTAAGTAATTCTAATTGAAAGGAAAATACCAATCCCTGAAGCCACTGTAATGATTATACGAGGCTGGCTGAAAACCCACTTTCACCAAGCATGCAGGCAGCCGAGTGTCAGTAAGCAGATATTTACTGTAAAATAACTGCTGAATTAGTACGGGGAGAACATTTGCAATGCAAGCGTTTCCCCAATGGAAGCCCACAGAGGAGCCTACTCTATGTTCAGGTTGTCAATCCCTTGGTTTCAAGACATCAAAGACCCCCTGCAAAAACAGCATCAGTCTCGGATCATATCAGCTGCAAAGTACCACCCAGCTCCAGAGGCCCAAAATTTACACCAAAAAAAAGATTGCTTGTATTTATTGGTGAACAAACTGGAAAACAAGGTCAGTCTAGTGCCATTTGCATGATTATTGTTTTTTCATAATGGCTTCCAAGAATATCACTTGTTCTGTTTTTTGGCATGAACTAATGTCTCTTTTGGATGATGTATATAAAGCAATCCCAGATTTACTGTTTACAGGTTCTGCTGGACTAGTTTGTGTATGATAAAAGGAAAAATGACTTTCATGCAGTCTCTCCCACAACACAGTAGAAGCTGAATTAACAAAATTTCCCCTTGTCCAATTAAACTGCATGGATTCTCCATGTGGACAAATATGTTGTATGTGAAACGAGAGTAACAAGGGTGCAAGGGGACAGTGAAACAACTGAAGGCTGAAACCAAGAAACAAAAATACCTTGTTTTGAAGGGTTTTACAGGATCAGTCTGTAATGATCTTTGTTGCAGATAACCATTGCTACGTTTTGTATAATTTTTCTGGTACTTCAGACTATACGATATTGTACACTAATAAGTTACCAGATACTTAATGTACATGGCTGCAGGACACATTGAGATTATCAAATACTCCAGGCAGGAGGCAGAGGATTCAACTTTTTTTGTTTTGTAACTAATCATCACGCTAGCTGCCAGTAAGAAGTGGGCAGACGTTTCATGGGAAAGAGGACTCCTGCCCTTCCCAGGAAAGTTGTCAATGAATCAGAGACAAGATCCAAACAGCTTTGCCAACTCTTGCAATTTAATTGAGTCACGTGGCATTCCAATGTATACAATTTAACCCCATGTTGCAATTTCCAAAAAATGAAATCAAATAAAAAAACATAACATTTTCACAGATCACAGATTTTTGTTTTTTTACAGACATACTATAAATCATCAGGGGTGTGGAAATCAACTTCTCCTGCACCCAGTGGAAATACAATAATGTACTATATTATCAGGGCCAGTAGTAGGGTTCCTGCTAAAGTGACCCAACCTGTAGGTATTTAACGGATTACCTACTTAAAGATCCAGTCTTTCAAGAGGGAAATTCAGTCAGAGAAGATTTAATATGAGCCTGGTTGCTGACACTGCTCATTTCAGAAAAAATACAAAAATAATTACAAAAAAAATGTTGATATATCCAACCCTTCTAACAATCTTGTAATTAACAAAAAGGTTAGATTATCAAAAAAATATCTAGAGCTGCGATTTGGTAAAAACAAAATGTACGATTACTCTTGCATGTTTTCAATCTCCAATCTCTCTCCTATCGCTGTATTCCCTGCTACATTCAATATTTACTACATCTCTAATTGAAGTTGAACACTTTTCAGGGTCACAACCATACTCTTTCAAGATTACTTTTGTTTGTTTAATATTAACATTTGACAATTGTGAAGGATTCACATTCATACCAAAAGTTTTGCAGGTCTCATATTTACTCCAGACATACCCGAAAAGCAGAAATGATATTTTTCAACAAAGCCCTTCCTTCTCCCTATCAACTCATTGCAAAAAAAAAAAAAAAAACTCTACTGGTTAAGTTTGAGAATTGTAACATGAACCACATTTTGGATTAGGCCTAATTGTAATTAGAAAATTAACTTTAAGGTCTGTTGACATTGAGAAAAAGCTCAATAACTATTCAACTCAGTTACATGACACTGACTGAAGGACTTGTACTAACCTAAAAGTAAGCAAGAACCAAGCTGGAGAATGTGCTGCCCATGGGGAGGGGCTCCCTCAATAGCTAAATTATTGTTATTTGTTTATTTAGCAGAAGCCTTTATCCAAGGCGACTTAGAGACTAGATAATGCAAATAAAAATCAAGTTTTTCTTTTTTCCACTTTTTATATCACAGGGATCTCATGTTTCATGAATGTTGACATACCTGATAAGTTCAAAAAAAAAAAAATTGCCCAAACTGAGTTTATTTAAAGGCTACAGGCCAAAGCACATGCATTGTTAAGTAAAGACTGGTTTCATTTTGTCAAGAAGTTCCAATTTAGGGAGAGACAAAGGAATCCATTTAATATGCATCCTTGCCATAATTTTCTTTGATGGTAGAAATAATAAGAAACCAACAAAACAACGTGGGAAATCATATTTAAAAAGTGCTTCATTTTGCAATACAAGTATAAAATAAAGTGTTGAATTTAGCATGGGTATCATTCTAGCTAAAGTGGACCAAAGATTTGCGTCTACTCATTTTGAGATTTTGGTATTTGGAAATAAGCTTTAAAATGATGCCATTGTCTTGGTCATCCACACAGGTGATAAATTATGTCAAAGGCAATCAACTGGAATGTGTTACACACACCTCTTATTCTGCATGAGCACAACAACTACACTGGGGTCAGTTCCTCCATCACATGTGGTTTATGTCTCATCTACCACAAATGGAGGAAGCCACTGCCCAGGACTTGGTCCACTTCTGCTGGAATGAACTCTAGTATAAGTTCAACATGTTCTTGTCTGTAACACACACTGTCTTATGGGAATTTCAACTGACCTACACAGCTGACAAGTCTGCAAAGAGGATGTCACAGAATAGACTGAACTTCGTCATGAAACTGCTCATTGGGCATATAACAGCGGGGATTCTGAATGATGACCTCCCTATCTTGATAAAAGATGCTTCTCTTCTGTGAAGCATACTTCACTGCTATTAGTGGATTGCACAAGCACAACATCTGTGAGGGAAATCGGTAGTTGGTAAAATATTTAAGCTAACTCAGTTTTGTTTTGTTTTCTTAACAGAGAAAAAGGAGACCAAAATCATGGATTTCTTTTTTGTCTGACAACAATGATTTACACAAACCCAGTTTTATAATGAAGTGGTGTGTGTTGTACTCTATTTTTCATTCACGCCTAAAAAAGACCCCGCAAGATCCTTTATTAGACTGTCCAGATATTTTGCCAGGCCTGACAAGGTGTTCTAATGCCGTTAAACAAGGAGACTGCAAAATTTAAAACGACAAGCAGGCAGACATATGACATATGACATGACCATGACAAAGAAGCTCTTCTGTTGGAATTTTAACGACTGCATTTTACAGGCTTAATTACATGTGATATTTTAAATCTATACACACGTAATAAACAACAAGTTAAAACCCCATACTGCTGTAGAAAAATGTAATTCACCGAGAACATACATTGCGAAAATAACAACAAAAAATGTACTGCATGACGTTTGCTGTTACAGTTAGACATCCAGTGCAACTATGTACCCAAGTGTAATAACATGTCATCACTTATGTAGTACAACTGGTAAGAAAAAGTTTAACCGTTCACTTACTTGTCGTATTCTGCGTTGTCTTTATCGCAACGGGCGTCCTTGTGCTTTTGCCAGTCTTTGCCATGTTTGCAGGTAGTCAATAGGACTACATCCTCCGCATTGTGTACATGGTATAAGGCATTCCTAGTGTCTGATCCGATCCCTGTCAAATATCGTTTCCCCTTGAATACCAGCATGTATTTCCTAAAAGGTGGGACTGTATTAAACTTCAAATAACCCCTGTCTCCACCTGTCCTGGGGTGATCTTTAGAAAATAACGGAATAGAAACATCAAAATTAGGTCTAAAGTTTTCGGTCCCGATGCTAGCTTTTGCCAACATGGACTGGCCGATATCAAATCCCAAGTCTTCTGTGTAATCGGGCCATGTGCCCGAATATAAATTAAAAATTAAGTGATTTCTACCATTGTTCCATAGATGCAGGTTTTGGACTTTTGTTTTCAAGCTATGGACGTACTGAGGAGAGAGCAGGTCTCTGTCTAAAGTATCCAAACTTAGGACAAACAAACAGGCTTGGCTGGGGTCTGATGTGTAGAACCTGGATGTCTCGATCGCTGACAAAATATTTTGGTAACTTTCCGAGATTTTCTCCCCTTTTTGTTGAGGGTAGGTGTATACTTTAAAGCCATTTTTCTTGCATATTGAGAAATCAAAGCATGACTCCATACGACACCGTTTACCTTTGTAAATGCTTGCATTCGCGTCCCTTTTCTGTTTTGGGGATATGTGCGCGTTGTAATCCTCGTTTTCCAATTGATCCCACGGTATAAATGGTTGTAAATAGTCTGAAAAATGCGGCCAGGTCTGACCCGGACCCGCATGAAAACCATTTCTGCTATGATTCTCACGCCGGTTCGGATTCCTCGTAGCTCGAACTTGCAAGCCTGCAAAGTAGAATAGCAGAATCAGACAGACGCCGGCGGACAGCAAGATTAAATAGCGTTTTTTGGCCTGCATGTGTCCTGTTTGGATCGAGATTTTTACAAATAAATCCAAAAAAACACGAAGTTTTGCTATCACCACTTCCAGATCCAATCCGCCATCTTCCAGCCTGCAAAGATTTCAAAGAGTTGTCCTCCACCACCTTCTTATTCCGTTCCCAAATCCTTAGATTGATCCAGCGCATGTGGGCGACTTCTTTATCTTTCTCCCCTTCTGTCTATCATTTTTACAAACCGGTGTTGGTGGTGTATCGTCTAATCCAGCAATGGGTTCAGGACTGTCCGTTTTAACCAGCCGATGTTTTTCTCTCTCAGTAGCCGACTACAAGCTTGCTGAAACCGGCGAACTACTTCTACTGGCTGCCTGAGCTGAATAACTGCTGCACAACACGGATACCCTCTGTTAAAATGCAGGGACACAAACAAGCCGCAGAGATATATTTTAACACCATGGACGGAGCAACACACCACAGAATCGGAATCTCGTCAGCATCTGGGGGTTATTTCATGATTCCTGAAAGCTCGTAGTTTATTTAAAGCACTGTAACCATACAAATCCCTGCATTTCTCTTCTCTTTGAAAGCAGCCAGGGTTTGTTATGAAAAATAACCAAGGCTTACAAAGACTGCAATGCTGCGATCTCTCTGGACAGAGAATTCTAACAGTTGTAAACTGGAAAGTCTCTGATCCTAGCGTCCACTTACCGAATGCTCAGTGGTTCCGACTGCTACACTGTAACATTCCAATCCCCACACCACGGCGTCTGACGTCATAACCTCACGCACAGAACTTTCCCATTGGCTAGCGTCATGTCCGGGTACGTGATGCTTCCGCTGCACCCATTCATAACTCCAACCAAGAAAGTAACTGTCTCTTTAATATTTGATTAATTTTCCATGTATAAAGGTAGCCTACTTTTAAGATATTATGGGTAATGATGAGTTACATGCAAAATATGTGTGTGGGAAAATTAATTATATTCCAGAACACGTTTTTAATTTTCTTCTGTGGTAAGCTTGTTTTTATTTTGTATAAGACAATGTTTCGCTGAAACGGGTTGATAACACCCACAGATTTTAATCGTATTATTTATTTGAATCAAACTATTGTACAGATGGTGCAGTGCCCCATATGGTTTTAAAAATAGCTTTTCAATTTTTTTACATGGATTTTTGAAACTATATATATATATATATATATATATATATATATATATATATATATATATATATATATATATATATATACACACACACACACACACTACCGGTCAAAAGTTTTAGAACACCTCAATTTTTCCAGTTTTTATTGAAATTTACGCAGTTTAATGTCTCAATGTACTCTGAAATTAAAGCATCGAACAAATAAACAATTGGAGATAAAAAAGAAATCATGGAATCGTTTTGTTTAACAAAATTTAATCTAAATTTTTGACTCATCAAAGTAGCCACCTTTTGCAGCTATAACAGCCGAAAACACTCGTGGCATTCTTTCTACAATGGAAATCAAATATTGTTCGGAAAGTTCTTCCCAACACTGTTGCAGAAGTTCCCACAAATGTGTTGCACTTGTAGGTTGCTTTGCTTTCACCCTTCTGTCCAGTTCATCCCAAACCAGCTCGATGGGGTTTAAGTCTGGAGGCTGTGCTGGACATTCCATGATTTGAAGCCTACCGTCTTGTTCTTTTCTTCTAAGGTAGTTCTGACATAGCCTGGCGGTATGTTTTGGGTCATTATCTTGCTGTAGGATGAACCCCTGACCAACTAGGCGTATACCAGAGGGTATTGCATGGCGCTGCAAAATGCTGTGGTAGCAGTTTTGGTTCAGGGTGCCACTCACTCTGTGCAAGTCGCCGACTCTGGATCCAGCAAAAGAGCCCCAGACCATCACGCTTCCTCCTCCATGTTTGATAGTTGGTGTCACACACCGAGGAACCATCCTTTCGCCTACTCAACGGCGTACAAAAACCCTGCGTGATGAACCGAAGATTTCAAATTTTGATTCATCGGTCCATAAGACCTTCTTCCAGTCTTTAGTAGTCCACTGGCGGTGCTTCATGGCCCAGGCAAGCCTCTTTTTCTTATTTTGCCATCTTAGCAATGGCTTTCTTACTGCCACTCGACCTGTCAAACCTGCAGCTCGAAGTCTTCTCTTCACAGTTGAAACTGAGACTTGCTTACTTCGACCAGTGTTAAGCTGTGCTTGAAGCCTGTACTTGTCCTGTGAGCCGCCTATCACTCAAGCTGTTGACTCTCAGAAACTTGTCTTCTGATTCTGTTGTGGCTTTGGGTCTGCCAGACCTCTTCCTGTCAGAGTTTCCTCCAGTTTCCAAGTGCCTTTTGATGGTGTAGGAAACTGTATTCACTGACACCTTGGCTTTCTTTGCAATTTATCTAAAGGAAAGACCTACACTTTTAAGGGTTATAATGGTCTGTCTGTCTTCCTTTGTTAATTGCCTTTTTCTCGCCATTATGAGAGCAATATACTACTTCCTGCAGTACAATACTGTCCAAATAATGCTTAAGAGGGTGTAGTAACACAGTCTGTTCCAACACTGCTTTTATACAGACAGAGGGTTTGTAAGTAATCAACAAAAGTTGGGACACCTGTAGGAATTGTTAGCATCAACTTTCAAGGCTTAATTTACTTCCATTGCTGCAGAACAGCTGTAAGTTGTTAACCCATTACTTGTTCCCTGAAAAAGGCCTTTTTGTATAACTCTGAAATGTACATTATTTAACCTAAACTTTTTTTTTTAACCTCTGGCAGTTTATCGCTTACCTTTGTACCATTTCAGGTTATTCACTGGACTTGAACTGCTTAAATTTCAATAAAAACTGGAAAAATGGGGGTGTTCTAAAACTTTTGACCGGTAGTGTATATATATATATATTTCTCAGATAATCTGTTGGGGACAAGGCTAAAATATTTTTTTAAAACAAACCAAAAAAACCAAAAAAACAAGGAACTGCGCATTGTTTGAGCAGTATATTCACTAAACTTTACCTACTGTTTTATTTAGGCTGCTTTGGTTGAGCGTCTCTTTGAAACTAAAGAAATGTTTAAAAATTACCAACTGTTAATTTATAAAAACACCTCTAAAATATATAAATACGTTTCTTAAATAATACGCACATCTTTGGACACAACCAAGTTATATATATATATATATATATATATATATATATATATATATATATATATATATATACACACATATATTAGTAAATTGAAATGACATAGTTGATCAGAAAACGACATACGACAATGACCTCATTTTTCTGTTCGTGTTAGTAAGATTCCTAGTATGGTAGGTAATATATCAAGTCTGGGACTGGTAAGAACACCTCATTTGGATTGCTTTGTAGATTTGTAGCTTGATATTTTGTTTAAACCATTATATGTAATGTAAGTTAGCATTCATATGCAATTTATATTATTTCAATTAAATAAACTTTTTTCACATTTGTGCCTGAAACATGATAACCTAAATGGGACAAGCCATGCAACAGGAGGGTGCCTGTGGTGGGAAGGGGTAGTTTCTGGTAAAATGTTTGCAGAACTCCCTGCTAGCTGGGTTATTTACCAACAATGACAAAGCCATTAGGCAATGCATCTGTCCACTTGACATTACTACTTAAATGTTACCTCATTGTTTTGTGGCGGAGTGTCCCGCCCCTATATATTTGTTTATTGTTATTTGTATTTTTGTTTGCAGCGCAGATAAAAGCCCCGCATATTTGTTATTGTTTTTATAATTTAAAACCTCGTGAGGATACGTGGCTGATCAGCTAGTGATTTTTTAACTAGCTGACAGTCACGCATCCTTACTAAACTCATGCAGACGGTGGCCGAGGGGTAATAAGATAATTAACAGCTAGTTAACCCCTCGGCCAGAGTATAAGAACCTGCAGCGAACCGTGCTGCGGGGGTTGAGTGTACAGAGGAGAGTACGGGGAGCGAGGAAAGAAAAAAACTAAAAATTTAAAAATGACTGCTAAACCGTATTTGTTTATTCGTTTGGCCCTTGTGCCTTTTGTTTGTTGATTGTTTAAATGTTTTGTTTATTTATTTAATAAATTCAGCTGAACGCCGTTGCGTTCAGTTTCACCCGCCCATCCATTGTTTTGGTTTGGTTACTTCCTGGTCCGTGACGTCACCACACCTCACTACTGCAAGTCATCCTGCCACAGTTTAAAAGCACAGTCCTTCAGTCCTTCTTCAAATATTTACAATTAGATATAGTTTATATAACAAAATAAAATATTTGTATCATTCGAAAAATATTTAAGTAATGGATAAATACAGTAAACAGCTTAACCACACGCATACCACAGGAACCTCTCAATGTTAAACATGAAAGGGATTGCCATTTCTGTAACAAGGGACCAGAATGATTCAAAGCTCTCTTACACAGCTGATTTTATCTTAGGACACTACAAAAACTGTAAATGTTTTGGGGTCTTTGGATTGAGATAAGTAGTGTACATCTCTGGGGTCTTCAAGTGGGCACCTTCCATCCTTGGTGTTTCATCGACTAGCCCACGACACCTCAAGAGGGCTCAACGATGATTCTGGTGTCCCAGCATTACCCCCCTCCGTCCCCCACTCAACTCAGCCCAGCTTACTTACCTGTACATCAGCGTTTCTTTCTTTCTATTGTGCTTGAGATCCCCAGCCAGAATCTTTCCGTCTCAACCACAGCTAGTTGCTGCTCCTCTCTGCTGCTTCAGATAAGTTATTCAGTGTGCGACGCAACTCTTGACCACTGTATCTGACGTCTCTGAGAAACCGGGTTGTAGAGTGTGCCACAAATCCTCGACAACCCACCTCCAGTGGGTAAGCCCGGACTCTCCATCTTCGCTGTTCCGCTTCAGCGGCTAGGTTATATACAGTAAAAAGTATATTGCCAGGTAGCAAAAATTGTTGGCTGCTTCCTATTCCAGGCTTCAATTGCACAGTAAAGTTGATTGCATAAGATAAAATGTAATTTTGTTTTATTTGATTTGTAAAATATTTTTTTCTCTGTCATAGTGATGTATTGCCTGGGTTTGGTGTCATTTATGTTTGTTTGTTAGGATTGTCAGACAGCCTCTATAAAAGTTCACTGTACAATGGTACATTTGTGTAGACATTTACCAATGCTTGCACTATGCATTTACTGTAGTTTGCTATGGTCCCACATTGGTAATGGTAATCTGACCATACAATACATCTAATGTGAGTTGTTTTGAGCACTTTTTGCACTATATAACTTTTTTGCCTGTCTTTCTACAAATACATTTTTGATTTTGTAGTGGGGTTTTTTTATCGCCACTCTTCAAATAGCAGTGTGCAGATCATTTTGGACTTTTATTTACTTAATGCATTTGGAGATGTACGCACCTGGTTTTGTTTGTTTGTTTGGACTTCGCTTTTAAGGTGCAGTAAGGACTTCATTTAAAACTTCATTTAAATGCTTTTAATGAACAACATTGACACAGTGACAATTCCAGCAGTGTTTTCATGTAGAAATGTATTGAGCTTCCTTTGCCTGTATCATTTGAACACATCAAATGTAAATAAAATTAGAAACCCTTGTTGCAAACAAAATCACCAGACCTCCACTTATCACAGGTTAGATTATATGTCATCAGAACTCTTTGTTATCTTCTAGATGGAGATACAGCAGCTGTGTTAAAGCATTTCCTGTACGAATGCTTGCTATAGACATTAAATGGGCCACTGTAAAGAGAAACCTAGCAGTAGAGTAGAAACCACAGCTTCAAGAGGTCTGAAGAAAGAGAAGGCAAAGAATTTCCCAGCAAAGATGAAACTCCTGATAAACAGTCAAAAGGACACCATTTGTTTCAGAAAGAACATAACATAAGTGTGAGAACCTAACAAGCAATACAATCAACAAAGAATATTTGATATAACAGTACAAGTATAAATATATTATCTGGCTAGAAGGCTGCATGGATTAAGGAAAACAGTGGCCCCTGGTAGCTTTTTGTACAATATCATTTACATACAGTGTTCTTTATACTGTGTATGTTGAAGATGGGATATTTATCTATTCAAGCAGAGCAAGATGTGTTGTAAGCAAAAGGTCTTGGAGAAAGCGCGAGAGATAAGATGGCAGGCCATATTTCAGATGAGTACTTGTGAACTTGATTAGAAAACCCTTTCAGCTTAGCTGAACTTAGCTAGTTATTTTTTAATTATTTCAGAAGAATGATACTTGTTTGGCTTAAATCAACTTTTAAAAGCAATAAGCTGTGAAAGTCGAATTTCAGTCTAAATTCTGAAGTGCCTGATATTTGCAAATGTGACCTCAGAATCTATGATCTTTAAAATGACCTTATTGAGTTGAAGAAGCATTTTGTAACCATCAGTGCAATTACATGTAATCACAAGTGGATTTAACAGAATAACTGGAAAAGTTTCACATGATCACCTCCGTTCAAAATATGGCCTATTATATATATATATATATATATATATATATATATATATATATATATATATATATATATATATATATATATATATATATATATATATATATAATGTATAATACATGGATGAAGGCTATATTTGCATCCTGAGCCATTGGTAAAAAAAAAAAAAGGCATAATACCGCAGTAGTGACATCAAAAAGTGATAACACCGTGTAACAATTTTTTTTTTTTTTTTTGTTCCTGGGTAGTAAGTGTTATTTCCTAATTGCTTATGCCTCAAAAGTATAGAAAATGGCTATTATTCCCCACAAACTTTGCTTTTGTGACCAGGACAGTGATATTTTGAAATTTACCTATTTTCCAGAACATTCCAGATAGATTCAGTGCTGAGTAAACTTGGAGTAACTTCTAGAACTTTCTAGAACTTTCCAGTAATATAAATAGTTGTATAAATACAGGGGCCTTAAGCCCACCAGTTCAGTTTAGTTCCAGCTGACTAAGTGGATACATATCTGCATTTTTCTGAGATGGCATCAAGGTCATAGGAGACTTCAAAATGGTGGCATTCCTGATGGGTCTCCAAGGCGGTTTTACCAAGTTTCCCTGCTATCTTTGCCTTTGGGACAGCAGGGACACCAAGGCGCACTACCAAAGGCGGGACTGGCCACAGCGGACCGAGTTCTCTGTGGGGAGGAACAACGTCAAATGGGAGCCACTGGTGGACCCCCGTGCTGATGCCACCACTGCACATCAAATTGGGCCTTATGAAACAATTTGTCAGAGCTCTAGATAAGGAGTCGGCAGCCTTCAAGTACCTTCAAGACTTCTTCCCTAAGCTGTCTGAGGCAAAGGTCAAAGCCGGTGTCTTCGTCGGACCACAGATAAAGAAGAACCTGGAGTGCAATGAATTCCCCAAGAAGCTCACTAGTAAGGAGAAAGCGGCTTGGAACAGCTTTGTCGCAGTGGTTCGGGGCTTCCTGGGCAATCACAAGGCCGAAAACTATGTGGAGCTGGTTGAGACTCTGGTGAAGAACTACGGCACAATGGGCTGTAGGATGTCCCTCAAAGTCCATATCCTTGATGCTCATCTTGATAAATTCAAGGAGAACATGGGAGCATACTCGGAGGAGCAAGGCGAGCGCTTCCACCAGGATATACTGGATTTTGAACGCCGCTACCAAGGACAGTATAAAGAGAACATGATGGGAGACTACATTTGGGGGCTGATTCGTGAAAGTGATTTACAGTACAATCGTAAATCTCGAAAAACTTCTCGCTTCTAAATCTTTTGTAGTCATTTTTGTATTACTTTAGTATAAATACATGTTAATTTGGATTCATATGTTGTTTTTTTCTGACTTTATGTGAACGAAAAGACACACATTCGCCCGTTTTCTCATTGGAAATAGGTAAATTTCAAAATATCACTGTCCTGGTCACAAAAGCAAACTTTGTGGGGAATAATAGCCATTTTCTATACTTTTGAGGCATAAGCAATTAGGAAATAACACTTACTACCCAGGAACAAAAATTGTGTTACATAGTGCCTCTAGAGGATAATATACTTGAACTTTGACACATTTGACTCCGAGATCATCACATTCAATTCAAACACAAAATGTCTCATTTTAAATCACTCAACAACACCCACAGTAGGTTAAAAAAAAATATATGTAAAGCTGCTACATTCGTATCTCAGAGAAACTGGAGAGGAATGGGAAATTAAAACAAGGTAAAGGTAAAGGTAATCATCCAAATAAAGCTGAAGCACTAACTGATAACGACATAGAATGTCTGTACAGCACTGAAACACTATGTAAAAACTCAACTGTACTGCTGAACGTCATCTCCTTTAATATTAGCATCACAAGGGTATCCATGTATTATAAAAAATAATACATGGGCCTCTTCAGTGAGTTACAGGAAAACAATTCCATCTCGGGTTTCTGTGACAGTTTATAAATTACTCGACCTTTGGTCTTGTAATTAATGACGTCACAGAAACCCTAGATGGAATTATTTTCCTGTAACTGGCTGAAGCCCATCTATTATATATATATATATATATATATATATATATATATATAATGTTTCCTTTCAGACTTTTTGTAGTGTATTCTGTTTTTCTGTAATTGGAATTTACAAATTTAAATTCTAAACAACATATAATAGTAGAATAATTTAGTTACGCCTACATTTTAAAATTAAAACTTCTATAAGATAAGAACTATTTTTTTAACACCCAAGACTTGATTTGAAAATACTGTAACTGAGGCAGATGTCCTACATGGTGCTAACAGCTGAAAGGGCATGGTGGTGTGACTGTGGTATACCATGTATTCAGGCACTAGTTCTCCAGCTGTTTGATGTAGCATTGTGTGCTCAGCTTGAGGTGTGCGTTGGCTTGCAATCAATTTAATCAGGGAGGTACCTCTGCTAAATCAATGTGGTTCGGATTGGTTGTTGCTGTGTGCTGGAGCTGGATGCACGGGTACTGGAGAGTGTAGGGGAATAATGGAGACGGCCCCAGAAAACAGCAGCAGGATTGTGGGGAATGTAGGCCTCTCACTCGGAGGTGTAAGTTTTGTCCAGATTTATAACAAAAGTGCGCTGTAGTGAGATGTTTAAGCTGGACTTGTGCCATGCATCTTTAGCATCTTTTATTTATGTTTACCCTTTTCTACCACAGCTGCTTGGTTAAAGTCATCTATTCTGTGGTCCTGTTAACTCTCCCACCCAGAAATGAACAAATCTTGTCCTCAAAATTCACATTTATTTAACTTTATAGTGCCCACCTCTCTTTTAAGGTGATACAATTGATTATTTCCTCTTCTTGGTGCAAATGTTACCTAATAAGAAGGACCAGGAACTACTGTATCAACAGCACCCCTGTGAGCAGGGGATGTTGTGCTGTAAGATCACTGTATTAAGGGATCTTACAGCACAAATTAGGCTATATCTGGAAGGAGGTTAATGAAGAAAAATGGGCCACGCTCAATTGATCAAAAAAAGTGAGCTCATTGATTTCTGAAGATTGCATGCACTCACTGTAAATGTCATGTCTCATTCACAGAGATTTGAAACTGACAACATAAAACAGACTTCAAGCAATTAAAGGACAAAAATAAACTGTAATAGGGACAGAGTTGCGTCACTGGTCTCTTGGGGGCATGTGTATGTTTGTAGGAGAGCGCCAGACACTCTGCCAGTGACGCATTACCAGCTGTGTTTGTTGCGGAGCGTCTCACTATAAAAAGGAGCCCCTGATACCCCCCCCCCCCCCCCCCCCCCCCACATGCTGAGAGCTGGGACCAAACAGGTTACTACTAGACTGAGAACAAAGACGCCTTGTTGGAGCATTGCGGTAAGCAAATACCAAGGGAAAAAAGTGCTTTAACCTTCGATCTCAGGGTTGCTATATAATTCGCTGAAATGGAACAGAGATGAATTTAGGATTTTTAAATCCTGTTTGAAAAGTATAATTAGCAGGAGTATGTCAGAAGGACCTCCTTTGTAGTAGGAGCAGCACACCACCGTTTTCATGGCACCTGTTATTTCATAGTTGTGTTTTGACAGTGTCCTCTGTGTTGTACACCACCGTGTATTGTCGCCTGGCTGATACCATTGTTGGTACCTATTACCTATTTATTGGGATACCAATAAACATGACGGGCAGAAAAACTGTGGTGAACCATCAATCAAAACCATGACCTCACTAGCTCTATGGACATCTCTTTCATTTTCCAGACACCAAGAGAAAAGTGGGTGCTACATGAAATTCAGAGTATGGAAATCTTTAAATGCACAATACAAATTATCACCATTGCAAGAGATGTGGTATTAAAGATTAAAAGAAAGGCAGTAAAATGCTTTTCAAATAAAGACTAGTAGACCTTAACTAAAGTTGTTTCTTTTAGCACTAACCTAGTGGGTAATGTTTTTATTGAAGTATATAGAATAGAATGTGATTTGTAATGCAGCTAGGAAAGTGAGATCATCCACAATACAGGTGATAAACCTGTGAGCCAATTCATGATTAAAAACAAAACAAAAAACAGAAGCATAATACAGTCAAACCTGTACTAAAGACCAGCTATACATAGAACTTCATCGGCAGTGCTGAGAATGGGTGGTTTGGTAGTTTGGTAGATATTGATGTAATACAATTCCTTTAATTCTTGTAATTATGTAAATTACTTACTGCACCTAATTGTGGTGCGAAATATTAGCTTTATCAGAGGAAGCAAGGTATAATATATCTACAGTATATATGTCCATCTTTGTTTGTGTGTGCCTAACTACATGGAAATCAATTTTGAAACATTATACTTAATCACAGACCCCAATCTCCATTGGGGGTATAGCAACAAAAGCATCTAGATGCACTGCTTTCTGCCTTTCACCCTACCAAGCCCTTAAAAAAACACCATGTGCTTCTTTCAGTGCTATGGGGATCTTGCAGAAAGGTTTGCTTCATGCAACGTTTGTTTAGCCAGCTTAATGGACTGAAATGTAACCTCCTGAAGCTAGGAGGTGCTGAAGCTAGTTGAGGGCTTTCCCTTATCAAGATCTGCAGGACTGACTCTAGCACTCTTTAGTGGTCGCCACCTTGGTATTGGAAGACAGTATAGTGCTCCAGGCTCTGCCACTCCAATTTGCCAACATTAAGAACACCTGCCCTGTGAGGATTGGTGTGATGTTGTTTGTCGGGGCAGAGCTTTGGGTACTAAAGGTAATATGCTGTCTCATAGCTCTTGGTTAGACCAGAGGAGACTGGGGAGAAGGGCTGCTGCTCCAAGGCAAATGTGTGCTGCAGTGCCGTGGTGAAGGGTTTAGAGACTTGTTTTTTTGTGCTTCATTAACAGAAGGACCTGGAAACGGACACCTGTGGATTTTGGCCCTAAGAACTTTTAGGAAACATTCCCCAAAGATGTTGGTTATATTCACACCAGAATGTCTACATACCAGTCTTATTGTAAGTAAACTTGCACTCTTTTTTATTTATCCAAAGACTTGTTTCTGGGCTTTATTTCCACACTGCCAGGGAGCGAGGAATAAACACATAGTTAGATGTCTCTTGTATTGTGTAGTGTATTAGTGTGGTATGATTGGTGTGTGAGTGGCGACTGTGTACAGCTGGGATTGAGTGTAGTTAGTTAGCTTTTAAGCACCTTTCAACCTCAAGCTTGGTCTGCCTGATTATTTCACCGCCGCCGCTGAAACAACCTCCCACTTGGAACCTACAGCACTCCCAGCGCTACATTGGTGTTAGGGGTGGGATCAGGAAATGGATCCAGTGGAGACAGAGGGAACCCGCCCGGTGGAAGTTGCCCCAGCTCGGAGCGCCCATGTCAGGAGCACATGGCTTGGCTGAAGGCAACGCCAGTAATTAGGTAGGCAGCTATTATGTACCTTCCAAATAATAAGTCAAAATGTACAAAAAATACTACTGTACTTTAATATTAGTCATCTTTTGTTTAAGTTGTCTACCATATTTCTCAACCCTATTAGGCATTTTGATATTTGTCGGTACCCAGTACTATGGCAACTGACATTACATCATTTGTGAAACACAGAACAAAGACTCTCTTTACCTCAAGTTGCCATTTAACAGAACATGGAGAAATACCAATGGAAAATGACCAAACAAGATTAAATAACCTTTATTCATAATAACGAAGAGACAAAGTGACTGCGTAAAGGAAATCCTAAGAAAGGCATCCAGTTTTTCAATCAGTGGATTGTTATCAAAATGAGTCAGGTTCATTACCAAACATCATATACTGTAAATTACAAGAAAACAAATTAACAAGCCAAACACAAAGTAATTGAGAAAAAAAAAAAACATTTGATGTACTAGAATGAAATCGGGTTTGAATCATAGCTCTTAGAATCCAGTGGTTGTTACATGTTTTTTGACCTTTTGGCCAGAAGAATAATTAGCAGAGTGGATATTCTAAAGGGAGTAAAGGCCATAGTGACCTACAAACCAATTCACTGAAAAAGCATTTTCACATTCCGCAATTGGAAATGCAGCAACAATGACCTACCAATCCCAACTAATGTTGATTTCAACAGATGTGCCATGGTTAATAAAGAGTTATTTGTATTTCAGTAGTGAAGTAAATAAGAATGAATTTATTTTTTTACATTTAATATTAGCCCCAAACCCTCTTGGCTGTGGAGAGGCTGTTTCCATTGGACAAGGCAACAGAACCCCCTTTTGTTTTAGAAAATGTATTCGATGAAGGGGTTAGCTACAGGAGCTGAAAGGGGTTAAGCAGTTTGTAACTGTTGGATTTAATTTGTTCCTGTTTTTTCAACCCATTTCTGAAATTCTCTATTCAAATGGTGCCTCACCGCTGCAACCAATCAAGAACAATGAAGATCAACAGGTAACCCCCATTCCAGCAAACCAATCACCTCATTTCGCACTGTTTGCTGGAGTCAAGGGCCCAGGGAAGTCTCTCGCCTGGACTCATCTGATGCCTGACCAGTAGTGGTCATAAGGTGAACTTGCCCCAGCCACCTTTCCTTCCTAAACCCACAGAAGCACAAAGGTCAATGTAGCTCTCTCATTGGTTACCCAGCCAAAATCAGCAACTTGGCAAGAGTGGGATTCAAGCCACGCTCGCTTGATCCACCCTACACTTCAAAGGGAAGTTATTTTTATTGATGAGGCATAGTGGACCAAGATAATGTAATCTTTTATTTATTTTCCTGTAATCTACTACCAAAGAATTATCTTTTTCTTTTTTTTCCCGCAGTATTGAAATTAGAATATTGCATTTGAAATGAACAATTTTATATTATTTTATATAATTTTATTTTAATAAAACCTGATTAGTAGTGAAAGGCACAGTTTTCAAATGTATTTAAAACACTTCATTGTACACGATGAAATATAACACTTAGGGGTAGAAGTACTAAAGTGTTGCATCTGTCGCAATCGTTGCAAACCACATGCACACCAGTGTGAAGTGTAGCGTGAAATGTACTAAACAAACGCAACGCTGTTAGCATCGTTCTAACGAATGCTTTGCAGCCGCAGTTCTTATTTGCGCTTTAGCCTTAAATGAATATGTAATTCTGGGCGTTCCTGCAGACATTTGCAAAAAACAGGGTGGAGATGCAAATGAGGGATCAATTGTGTGTTAATTGTCTAGGCTACTAAGTAGACCAAGTTAAAAATAGTAATAATTAATATAATGAAGTGGGTATCAGGATTTGTTCCAGGCAGCGTGCCTCGTTGACAGCCTCCCGCAGTGTCTTGGGTTCTCGTAACAGGACGTGGCGCTGTAGCTCTCCCGGTGTCACTGTCCCAATGAATGCATCCCGCCTCACTTTATCCCTAGCCTCGATTGTCAGTTTGGGGTATGCCCCTTGGATAAGCCTCGTGATGTCGTTCCCCAAGGCCCCAGGGATTCACCTGGCTGTCTACATCGCTCTTTCAGTTTTGTCACGTGGGGGAAGCTGGAGGTGGCTCGCCTGAACTGTTGCTCCAATGCTGTCGCTAATGTTGTGTATTCTATCCTTTCCCCCGGTGGCAGGGTCAGAATGCAGTTCTGGACTTCCCCTTGTGCTGCTATCAGATGCCCCCCCCTTTTCTCTCTCCAACCAGTGATCGCTTCAAAGGCAACTTGGAAAGCCCCCTCCAGTCGCCCCACCCATCGAACCGGTTTATTTTAATGTTTATTTCCAATGGCCTCTGTGTTCTCCATCTCGGGGCTTAACTAGCTGTCCCAAAACAACACTGTAATAGCCCCTTTAATGCCCCATAGTCTTGCCGTTGTTCAATAGCAGACATGGTAAAGCCTCCTCTGTTAAACAGGCCGCTAAATGTAATGCCTTCTCATATTCAGTCCAGCCCTCCATCTGCGTGATAATTTCAAACTGCGTGTGATGGGGTACTCCCTGCCCCTGTGCATGTTTTGTATTATTTTGTATTATTATTATTTAAAATGCAGGGCGGGCGAAAAGCTGTCTGCCATCACTGTTATTATTTTGTATTTTAAAATACCTCATGAGAATGTGTGACTGTCAGCTAGTAATTATTGAACTAGGTAACAGTCACGCATCTTTAGTAAACCCATGCAAAATGTGACCTGTGATAGCTAGTTAATCCCTCGGCCACCACTATAAGAACTTGCAGCTTTGGCTGCAATGGGTTGAGTGTTCGGTGAGTGGAGAACGGGAGTAGAGAAAGGAGGTATTCTCTTGTTGCACGGTGGCCATTTTGTGCTCACCACCATTCCTCAGCTCGCCGAAGTGCTGTCACAGCCACCTCCTTAGCTCAGTCCCTCTCAGTGCTTCTTCTCCCCTCGATGATAGTGTCCCTTCCACCTCAGCTCTTCTCCTTGCTTTCATTTTCTGAAGGTCTCATTTCACAGTCCTGCTTTTAAACACCAATGTAGCGTTTGCTTCAGAAGTGAACTAGACACAATCTGACAGCTCGCAGTGCACATGCCTCAGTCACACAGCACAGGATAGCGTGCAAGGCACTTCATTTTTTTATTACTGTACATCAAAATGCCCAAAGGCTGTAATCATGTAATCATAGCATTTGTACTCCTGCAGGGTTGGGGAGGAAAGATGTCTGGGGTTAGTTATTATTTATATTATTGTGTTATCTATTGTAACTGGTAAAGAGCTTTAAGATGCTATATAACTTGAAGATCCACTTCACTCCAGTGACCACTACTGGTCAAATCCCCAAAAGTTCAGGCACAGACTTCCCAGGCCGGGACCTTTCCTCCAGGGATCAGTGGATTAGATCCATTGCTTAGGTTCGTCTGGTTGGCTTGGCAGCAGGAATGGAGGATGCCCGTTGATCTTCAGTCCTTCTAATTGGTAATCCGGTTGTTAAGCTAGTACAAAATGTGATAATGGCTCCATTACACCTTGATCTGTGGATGTACAGTAAATTGAGTGCACTTTAACAAAGGCATAGTACTGACAGATGCCATTAGAGCTTTTCCCAACATTTGTGAGCACACCTGTTGTGAACGTGAGACTGCCAATTGTGGCAAATTGTGTGCTGTTGTGGTTAATAGTGCTTTTAACTTAATTTTAATACTATCCTCCAATGGTGAAAATAATGACAGACACATTATTTTGACTAAGGGTTGGAATAAGGCTGATCATGTGAATACCCAAGGAATTTACTTGTATAATCATGTCCTGTATGTAATGTTTACAAAATCATCTGATTACTTCAGTGTAATTTAGATGTTTCCACTGCATATGTTCTGAAGAATTAATCATGCCATAGTTCCTGGTTAACATAAGAGGAAACCATTTATTCTCATTAAAAGAATTGTTCTGATATCATGTATTGTCAAAACAAGTTATTTTCTAAATAATGGTTAAATAATGGGAGATTTGAAGATGGTCTTAACTGAGTCCTAAGTCAGCCTCTGACTACATGCTCATTTCCATGTGCACATGTCTCTTGTCTTCAACAACATAGTCAAAATGTTGTTTAACTAAGGCTTAAACATAATTACTTTTCCAAACACTGTACTTGTTTACTTGTTATACAAACAGAAAACTCCATTTACATTCATGGAGTGCTATGGCTATTTCAATTATGAGGATGGCCAGACCAAAAAGAAAATAGCCTCCATTCCTCATTAATGGTAATCCATTAAAGTTTTTGGTTTACCTTCTATATACTGCAGTAGTCTATATATATATAATGGTTGAAGAACAAGAAATTTAAAGTTTTGGAATGGCCTAGTCAAAGTCCAGACCTATACCCCATTGAGATGTTGTTGCAGGACCTGAAACGAGCAGTTCATGCTCGAAAACCCACAATTGTCACTGAGTTGAAGCAGTTCTGCATGGATGAGTGGGCCAGAATTCCTCCACGGCGCTGTGAGAGACTAATCAATAACTACAGGAAGTGTTTGGTTGCAGTTATTGCTGCTAAAGGTGGTGTAACCAGTTATTGAGTCTAAGGGGGCGATTACTTTTTCACATGGGGGCATTGGGTGTTGCATAACTTTCTTTAATAAATAAATGAAATATGTATCAAATGTTTGTGTTATTTGTTCACTCAGGGTCCCTTTTATCTAATATTAAGTTTTGGTTGAAGATCTGATAACATTCAGTGTCAAAAATATGCAAAAATGCAGAAAATCAGACAGGGGGCAAATACTTTTTCACGGCACTGTATATACATACCCCAGTGGAAATTTATAATTTCTACAGAATTCTCAAAAACAAATAATTATAGGAAAACTCTTTTGTAGCAAAAGTTTAGCTTTTGTGGATGAGGAAAAAAAAGTTACAAGAAATAGTGTTTACAATGTATTATTTATTTCAGCAATTTTTTTTTGCAAAACTCCAAAAATGCTAATTCAAAAGTATTCATACCCTGACAAGGAAAATGAAATGAATAGCTAGTCAAGGAACCTTTAGCAATAATAACCTATTTTAAATGATTAGAATATTTGTCAGTGAGCTTTTGGCATGATTTTTTAGTGATTTTTGACCATTCTTCAACACAAAATTATTCCAGTTCATTCAAATTCCAAGGACTTCTCCTGTGCACAGCCTTCTTCAACTCGTTCCAAAGATTCTCAATCAGATTTAGATCAGGACTTTGACTAAGCCATTTCAGGACCTGGATTTAATTTGTCTTTAACCATTCTGAAGTAGATTTTGATGTGTGCTTTGGATTGTTGTCGTGTTGGAACGTCCAGTTGCACTTTAAACCAAGTTTTATAGCAGAGGGTTTCAGATGATTGGCCAGTATCTTTTGGTATGCTATGGAATCCATTTTACCATGTATTGGAACTAAATTTCCTGCACCATTAGAGGGAAAAATAGCCCCATAGAAGGATATTACCACCTCCATGCTTGACACTAGGTATGATGTTCTTTTCTTTGTACGCCTCATCAGACTTTCTCCAAATGTAACGACTATCAGCATGACTAGATAGCTAAATTTTTGTGTCATCACTCCACAAAACCTTTGATCAGAACTCATATCCATCATTCAAATGCCATTTTGCAATCTTTAAACGATTGTCCTTGTGATGATTTCCTAAGAGTGGCTTTTTCCTTGGCCTTCGACCATTGAGACCTTTACCATGCAATACTTGACCTATGGTTGAAATGGAAACCCCAGTCCCACTTGCAGCCAATTCACTTTGAATATCTCTGGCAGTCAATCTCGGATTGTTATTAACCTTCCTCACAATTCTTCTACTTTTTCTTGGTGAAAGAATCTTCTTTCTTCCAGAATGAGGGAGCATTGTGACAGTACCATGAGTCTTGTTCTTCTTGAAATTAGAAACAATAGTTGAAATTGGGATACTCAAATGCTTGGAAATCTTCTTGTATCGTTCTCCAGCTTTATGACAATAAATAATTTTCTGCCTAAGGTCTTCAGATAGCTCTTTACTTTTTCTCATATTGACTTATTGGTAATGACAGCAATCATCCTATGCCTTACCCTTTTTGGATGTTCACCTATAATCATACATTTTCTAGGCTTTTCTATAATTAGGTTCTGCATTATCATATTGAAATTTCTAGCACCTTGTAGACAATACTATCATAGCATCAAAGGGTATGAATACTTTTGAATTTGCATTTTTTGGAGTTTTACAAAAAATTGCTGAAATAAATAATTGTAGACATCTATTTCTTGTCATTTCTTTTTCTCATCCACAAAAGCTAAACTTTTGCTTGAAAAGATTTTTACTATAATTATTTGTTTTCGAGAAATTTCTAGAAATTATAAATTTCCATTAGGGTATGTAAACTTTTGACTACAACTGTATATATACATACAAGTAGCTTTAGAGTTAAGGTGGGAGAAAGCAGTAACTGTAGAATTATGGGTAATCAGGATATGCAAATATAAGAATTACAAGCGCCAATCAAATCGTGTGAAAGTCGCCAAAAGGATTCTACATTCACAGTGTTTTAAAAGTCAAAAGTACAGTAACAGCAGACATGTTTTGCCCTGTTTGTGGCTCATCAGTGCAGCGTAACTGTACTTTGACTAGTGAAAAGCTCAGGAGAGTAAGTAAATACAATTCAATTACAATTACAAACGTGTGTTAGTGAGGAATTAATAGATGTTTTCAACAAATGTGTGAACACTTTGTGGGTTCCTGAATAATGCATTGACAAAATCAGTGAATAAAACACAACAGGAACAAATGAGACATCCTCAAAATGACTAGATAGAAACAAACAGCTCAATCAAAACAATGGACAAAAAAGAAAATGGTGAAGGGTACAGTATGTACAGGAAAAATGGACAGAGAATGTATTTTAAAACAAAAGATCCTTTCATTATTAATTACAGCAACACTGTTAATTGTCTTTCAAACACTTTATTTCCAATTCGAAATGAGCCTCACATTTCTAAAGACATCAAGAAAAAACACCTTAAAAGGTGCCTGGTCTAGATAATATGTAGCTTTGCAAAATTGTCTAATAGGATGGAGTTGTGCCTAAACCAGCAATACGAAGTAGTAAGGGCTGAGACAAATCATATGAAAAACTGCATTGTACCTTTACCTCAGTCATTCACATGTAAATGTCATTGCAACATCTTTTGAGGTACAGACAAGCAATCTAAAAAAACAACATAAACCCTAGGAAACCCTTCTATCAAAAAATGAATCAAGCTGATATAGTGTGACTTTCTAAAGATAACTTAATGCTGGGTCATCAGCAACCAAAATTTCACAATGGCCAATTTAGAATTTTGGTAGTTCTGATAGAGTTAATCAGAGAACTAAACTCCCACTTGCTTTCTATGTGTACATCTGGGTGAAAAGAACAAAGACATTTGGAAGCCCAGGGACATTCCTCTGAAGTCTTAGAATACATTTAAACAATATATTTTGAATTTCCTTAGAGCCTATGAGCAAACATCCCAAACATAAATATTCATTTAACTAGGCATATGCAAAAACAATGTATTTTAACCTAAACTATAAAACTGTTAATATAATCTTAAGAGAATAGTGAGGTGCAGTGATAACATATACTGCATATTAATAACAAAAATAAGAAAAATCAGAAATCAGTACCAACTGTGGAGTTTATAACTGCATGTGTTGTATATAAAAAAAAGGTGATTTCTAATTAATGTTTTATACAGTTAAACATTATTCAGTTATACTTTCTGTTTTTAAGACGATTGATGTAAAATAATCTTCAAATGAGCCATTACAGTTACCCTTTATTTTTAGCAATATTTTATGACAAGACCTCATTCATTGGCACATTAGGAAATACAGCAAAATGACAAGGGCTCTCATCAAAATAACTGAAAAGGTTAATTAAACCCTGCATATCAACAGAGGTGTAATTTGACAAAGTTTGGATCCTAGCTGCAGAGCATGGGACATGTTCTGGTAATGTAGAACTGGACAGTCTAGGAATCTATGCAATCAAAATGTTGAAATGATGTCCTGAAAGAAACTATTGAGGGTAGCCTTTTAACATAAACATTTTAATATTCAAACCACGAACTGGTGGAATGCATGCAAGTGAAACTTACAGATTTTGTTCAAACTTAAAACCCTACCCATCTTTTAAATCTAAAGGCCTACCCACACATGTTGAGATATTCAGCGAAGACTCTCTGTGCTGTGGGAAGGAATATACTGTATGTGTTTACTGCATTCTTCAATAGTTTAGCCTTCTCTGCACTTTATCAGAAAGCACACAATTCAGTTGGCTAACATTTCCTTGAGTTAGCTCAAGGAATGAGCTTTTACCCTTTTTTAAACCTGCTTTCAATTACTGTATGTTACTGTTTGAGACAAACTGGCATGCTCCTGCTAATACAGTGCAGTGGCAATAGTGTATACTTAAAAACAAAACAAAATAAAAACCAGAAAATGAAAGATGATGTTTGTCATGGGGTAAACTGTGTGGGATGATATATAGAAAGTGTAATATTTAAGGATTTATCTTTGTTCACCTTCCTTAATTACTAGCACTGTACTGGGCTGTATTTTCAGCTGCTCTTTCTACTTCCATGGTGATTTTTATATATTAATTTACTACCCATATTACAGCATATAATATTATTGGAAAAATGTTTCACACTAATCACATGAATCCAGCCTCATAACCTCACTGATTTTCACTCTTGTTACAGCACGTCACAGCTGGAAAGCAGCACGTGTGCTTCAGGCAGTACAGCACTGTGCCTCAATGAGCTACACTCCAGTGCTGGGAGTTTGAAGTCCCCACAGGGAACACAAAACCCAAGTACATGTTGGCTTGCTTAGTTTTGGGTGGGAAAAACTAATTTATCAGGGCTAAAAATAAGGTATTGTAGTGGGTTCAGCAGGAGGAAGGTGGAAGAATGGAAGAAGCAGGCAGTCAGATTTGCTGCAGAAAGCCGTTAGAACAGCTGTGTTTATTTGTCTCGTCATGCTCTTTTAGAAAGCTCTTTATTGAAAGCTCTTTATTGAAATGGATTTAACACCAGGCATACCACGAACATACTGCCCTCACTCTGGCAGGACAGCGCTCTTTATAGTGCCATGCTCTGCCCACTCGGGATAGAGGACTGAAATCACACAAGAGGATAGGCTGACAGTAGACTTGAACAAACTAGCGGGTAAAACAAGACTGCACAGAGAGAGAGAGAGAGAGAGAGAGAGAGAGAGAGAGAGAGAGAGATGTGGACACGACAATCTTAAGCATACATGCTCTCACACAGACAGGCACAGACAGCACTCACACACACAGAACAGTGTAGCATAAAATCACAACCACATTTAAATAATTTCCCACCCCGTTCCCCAGTCCTGTCTCAATAAGGGACCTTGCGTGGCGGCTGCCCCAGCGCTACAGTATGTTGAAATTAAAATTAAAATGTAAAATTACACCTTTAAAATTATTGGTAAAATTAAAACATGAATACTTAGAAATATGAATTATCACCAACACCTTATTTCAATGAGCCACTGAAAGGGTTCAACCTCATTTGGACTGTTTCCATATTACTGCCTCCAACCCAAGAGAGCAAGTACTGTAGCTTCAAATTAAAATGTATTGGCTGATCTAGCACAGGTAATATACACGTAGGTCTGTGGTAGGTAACAAAAACAGAAGAGCAGCTCTTGAACTTATTGTCAAAACAACTTAACACAAACCAAATATATTCTTTGAGTCGTTGCGAAAATAACCACTTTTTAAGCTCCAACTATGATTGAACTTTAGATCAAATGGTCCCAAAAAACCCTAACCTGAATTCATCAAGGGGAATTCACGCTGATGGGAAATACTTTAGTAAACATGTAGGCAAACAAAACATTCCAATATACCCAAAACACGGAAGGGAATGCAGGAGTGGACATTATTGCCAGGATCAACAGCTTTATAAACAAAACAAGATTCAGTAGTTCTCCTTAAACAAAACCTCTCAAATAAGTAACTCTCAAATGCTTAGCACAACTCAGTTTAGCCTTTAACTTGCTCACAAGTTATCATGGCTGGTCGATTTTTGATAAAGAGTATACCAGCTTTAGAGGCAACTCCTGGTGGCCCAAGTTCTGAAATAGAACAATCTTAGTAGATGTGAATGTAAATACAAATACACATATTAAATTAGTGAAATGTATTATTCAACCAATTTAAATGAAGATTAATCTCAATTCTGGTGTTTGAATAATTCAACCATATTTGTATACACTTTATACCCTCAATAGACTATTATGCATGGTTAAATGTTTTATTTTCATATTTGCGTGATCTAAACAGTGCTGGTATTTATCCTTATCTTATATTACCATGATAACATTCTCACAAGTTCTTTTTTGTTTGTCAGATGTTATTTTAAGTTTGACTCATATTCAGTCAATTTTTCATGCACTTTAAATTGACTTCTTGTATTACAGGTAACAGGATCCCATCAGAGCTGCACATTCTCTGCGCATAGCAAAAATGTGGGGTCAGATGGTGACAAAACAGAAAGTGAATGGGTAAAGTAAATAAAAATACTATACTTCCACCAAACTCATAGTGATGCAGCAGGATAAATGAGCTTTATACGAGTCAAAGTCAAAATAATGTCTAGAAAAAAAAACATCAACAGCAAAGTTATTATGCTAATAAAATGATTGATGGAAGTACTTTGCACATTTAACTGGCTATAAAAAAAAAGCATGTTGTCAAATAGTAAAATAATTGGTATTGTTGTCACCATCCATCAATGTAGTGGAGCAAAGTGATACAAAATTGAAAATATACAATATATGACACATATAAGGAGTCATGCACAATTGGAACAATAACAATAACAATTATTTTCCCTATCAGCAAAAATAAACAAAACATGATTCCTTCATCTTTTTTTTGCAACATATGGAAAGAGAGCAATCAACTCTTATACATACTGTGTTTGCAGGCATGAAATGCACAGAACGAACATTACCCAAGTGGGTTGTTTAAACATGCAACTCTGCAGAGTGTTAATTTATCTTAAGAGATATTATGAATTAAATTGTTGGTTTACTCAAGAAAAAGCAATATGTAATCAGCTGCAGTGATGTCAAGTACCTATAAATTATGGCAATAAAGTAATTATGCCACATTGCAGAGGCACCAGACAATGGGCAGCATGATTATTTAAACATCGATGAAAAGGGGTTCTGTACAGCTGATGCCTGCTTCTGCAAGCTATTCAGTCAACATTCTTATTGAGAGATAGAGATATGTGGATATTTAAGTCAGTAAAATAGACCAAAAAATCAAAACAAAAAAAAAAAACAGCAATGACATTTGAGAGCATTTGCCCAGATAATAAACACATTAAAGAATGGAGTTTTAAAAAGAAAAGTGAAATATTATGTAGGACACGTCAGGGCAATGTTTTCTGGGTGTTCTGTACAGCTTCAAGGAACACGGTAAAGACTGTGGCAACATGTCCAAGCGCAGGTCTTTCCAGTAAACTGGTTGGACGGTGTTCATACCGTACCTGTATGTTATTGTTACACAAGCAAAAAAGATAGTGACTGATTTTCTTTTAAATTAAACAAATACAAACATATGACTGAACAGGTTTCTGAACACCTTGGGCACTGCTCACTGTGGCTGTGGTTTTCAGACCTATGTTCTTTTGGCCCCTGTGCAGTCTTTTGAAACCAGCACATGTGATATGATCGTAGTGTTATTAATCCCATTTTACTTTAACCTCTCCAGGTCTACCATTTTTTTTTTACATCTAGAAAAAATATATAATGAGGATGGTATGATTACATACATTAACATTCTAGAAAAAGAATGTTTCATTCTGGTTCCCAAAAGTAATTGTAAACAGTCATTGAACCAGAAGGCTCACATAACCACAAGTTCTGCTTTCATGCCTGGCCTAAAATAACATTTTACTGTAATGTTGAGGCATGCATTCAGTTGACCAGTACAGTACACAATGTGCTTAATACACAAATTTTTCCTCTTTTTAATACAGTAATTATTCTTAATATTGATCTACAATTACCTGAAGTGCATATTATTTACATCTCTATCAGCCAGTTAGCCTTGTTATCCTATTTTACATCTTATATACAACACTCTACATTTTCAAACCGTACTTGGACAGGTAGTAAAAAAACAAATCTGTAAAAACAGGCATTTTTGTAGTGCTGAAGCTTAGCACTGCGTAAGGCCTGGATTGTTGTGTTCAGACAAGGGAATGTAAATTCAGGATCTTGGACAAGTCTGTTTGCATCTTACTATAGCAAAAACAACAACAGAGCATCCTTTTCACAGTTTCAACCCCCTTCAGGTCCAAGGAAGATTATCGTGTGATCACTTTTACATTCTAGTGGTGTGGAGATCAGCGTGGGGCAGACAGCAAAGGTGATTGATTTAATTTTACTCATATTATCTTCATGTTCTAATACGTTATACTGTGTCTCCTTATGAAGGCTGCCCTTTATTCAGGACCTCAAGGACTAAAGACAACCTGCTCTATAAAAAGAGTTTTATATTCAACCCTTTCAACGCTAAGTAACTATAGTTTTGAAGAGGTTTATCCTGCAAGAGCTGTGTTGAATGAAAGTCTTTTTTGGAATGGGTTGCTACAATCCAATCTGGCTTATTAGTAACCTGAGTAATAATAGCGAATTCTGAGTGATAACTGGAATGTAGCCTTTCCTTTTCTTAAAACTGCTAATTCAATTCATGATGTTATTCGTCTGTGGAAATGCCTGGAATCCACAGTCGAATGGGGAACCAGCATCTTTCTGTGGATGAATTAATCATTTTTTCATTTTTTCAATGTAAATTTAGCATTCTCGTTAGGTGGAAGTTGACTACAGCTAGCCATGATGCAGCCAGAGAATAAATCTGAACATCTTACCTACCCTGAAGACCAGTTGGTCAATCCTGGGTCCAAACACTATAATGTGCTTAACTGTGAGTTTGTTTTGTGAAGGCTGACAGCATCTTCACAGAAAGGACATAAAATGCTGCTCTGTGACTAACAATTTCATATAATTAACCACTGCTGCCTACTTTCTAGGGCTTTCATCTAGTAGTGTGTGGAGTGCACCTAAGAAACAAAAAGTTTGTTCTCAAATGGCAAGTGTACGTGCAGTACTTTAAGTAACACACTGACTCAATGTTTTTTCTTGTTGCCCCTTAACCCAGTGATCTGTTTCATCTTTTTTACAAGAGCATTCTGGGGAGGATTCATCATGCTGTGGTAGACTAAACATTCTTTTATTTTTTTTACTGTAAAGGTTAACATGCAGCCCTGTTTTAGTTTCTCTGTTTAGATTATTAGGTTAGGCTAAACAAATACAACTTTCTGGTTGTCAATATGGGTAAAATACTTTATTTTATAGAGCAACAAACAAGGCATATGTTATACAGTAAAATGATGAAGTAAAAAGAATGTTAAACAGATAAGGACTGTTATAACAATCCTCGTACAGGCTGTAAACCCAAAATTAGAGCTATCAGTATCATGAAAAAACAGATCACCAAACCCAGTGTGTTCATACTAAGTTTTATTATAATATAATAAGCGGTTCTCTAAGTACAGACAGATGGACAGGTGCCTCCAGATACGACTTGCTACTTTTGATAAGAATTGGATAAGCAGTTCTCTGTCTAAAATGTGAAATATATATCTATAAAATGGCACCTACACTATATCCCCAGTCGCCATAGATTATAAGCCTGAACACTGAAAGGCATTCGCTAAAACAATTGTCTACTTCACTTTGTTTTTTATATTTTTATTTATCCACTATAATTTGTTAGAGAAAGGTTTAGATATTGTACAATCGATTAGATATTGTACAATTTTCATTATATATACACATTAAATCTTCGGTTTGTGTGTAACAAAACAACTATAATAATGTACAGGGCGGTTAGAAAGTAAGTTTACATCAACGCATGGTGTCCTAAAGCAAATCCATGCAGATATTTCTGTATGCAGGTTATTTCTTATTTGACTTCATTCTGCTTCTGAAAAGCCTTTTTTTTTATAGATATTTCTGGGTGATGTGTGGGGCGGTACAGCTATCGGGTGCTGACTGGCGCTTGTAACCTGTGGGTGTATGGTAACTGACAGTTAGCTGACTAATGGGTAGCATGTTACGCCTACAGTAGTTCAAAGTTTTTAAATCTCCCTAGACACCAGAATACTTTAATAATTAGAGTCAGTCTGACATTTTGATTGATTAAGGAGGCGCTGAACTGTGGAGGTATTTTTACACCCATTAAACTACTTGCGACATTATTTTAAATCACCTTTATTACAGACACCTGTCCTCTTTCCTTTTTTTTTAATACTGCCCCGCTACGCAAGGTGATGCACCATCCTTTAATATTTGTTAGCTATCATTTTTTCTTACAAAAGTAGCAATGCTAGACATTCACATTAATACATCTTTTTTTAAATGATCCTCTTTGAATGTTGGGGTGCTTGTTTTGGTTTAATTTGGCATGGAGATGTTACATAGTCATGATGGTTGGTCTTCATAATAAAGGTTAAAACAGAACATTTTAACCATCTGCACTGTTATTATGGTAGCTTATCATAGTTACACCATAGTAAATATGTAGCAAAAATCTGTAGTAATACCCTTATAAAGGTTTACCATGGTGTTTTGTGCACTTTCACCATGCATTTACCATAGTTTACCCTGGTTTGCTATGTTTTTTTTATTTAAATATGCTTTACCATATCTCTCTGTGCTTTACAATGCTTACCTATGCTTAACCATACTTTCACTGTGTTTAATTTCTTTTATAAATTTAGTTGTTGCCAATTATTTTTATTATTTTCTCCCAATTTAGAATGGCCAATTATTTTTATGCTCAGCTCACCGCTACCACCCCTGCGCTGACTCGGGAGGGCGAAGACGAACACACACTGTCCTCCGAAGCGTGTACCGTCAGCTGACCACTTTTTTTTCACACTGCGGACTCACCATGCAGCCACCCAAGAGCTAAACCGTCGGAGGACAATGCAGCTCTCGAGCAGCTTACAGGCAAGCCCACAGGCGCCTGGCCAGACTACAGCGGTCGCTGGTGCCCGGTGAGCCGAGGACACACTGGCCGACCTAACCCTCCCTCCCCCCGGGCGACGCTCGGCCAATTGTGCGACGCCCCCTGGGAGCTCCCGTCCACGGTCGGCTGTGGAATAGCCTGGACTCGAACTTGCGACGTCCAGGCTATAGAGCGCATCCTGCACTCCACGTGGAGCGCCTTTACTGGAAGCGTCACTTGGGAGCCCCCCAATACTTTCACTGTGTTTTAATACGCTGTTATGATTTTACTATGGGAAACTTTTATGAAGGTAATTACGTGATGTGATTCACAACGTGGTACTAACTAAGGTTTGATTAAGGTAATACTTTTCTCCCTTCACATACAGCAACACCAGTGTAAACTGTGGCAGTAAAAATACGCATAAAAATACAATTAATACTATTTAAAAATGTAAAATTGAAAACATTCCCTGGTTCCATGATTTTAAGGGATTTAACTACTCTTTCAAAAGCATCTAATTATAAGCAGCAAACTCTCTCTTCTCAAGTATCATCGTAGCTTCTGCACTTTTAAATTTTAACCAAATTACTTCAGCCTTCATGCCACACTGCACATTCTCTATTAACATGACCACTGAAGGGGTTTGAGGTGCTGTGCTGCCTTCTTTACTACAGGGGTGAAACAGGTGCACTTTTAACACAGACTGGAATCACAGTGAACTTTCCCCAACACTCATGGGTTTCAAGAAACGCTGCAGACAGTCAGCAGATTTCACAACCAGAAAACAGTATTGGAAAGTAAAAAGTGATTTACTGTAACATACCATCAGTATGCCTAAGTAAGCTTTGTAAGAAGCGTGTATACCAGTGTAAGACACACACACACACACACACACACACACATTATATATATATATATATATATACACACACACACACACATATCTAGAGAGAGAGAGTTTATATATTACATATATAAAGTGCTACTTTTAATTTGAATTACAGTATACTAGTAAACAAAGGGAAGCTTCCACTTTTTGGAAACATCTCTTCAGACTTCATTTTTGTTCCTTTTTCTTCCGTTTTAAAATGATGAAGCCACTTGCTTGTGGTCTTGCAGGAGAGGCAGTCAGGTGGTTCCCTGCCTCTGGAATGGGGGCACTACGCTGAACTCTCCAGCGAGGCTGTGAAGAGGAAACAGAGTGTGGTCTTAGCATACGCAAACCAAATTAACCAAAAAAAAATTTAACGTTACACACACATTACGTGCCTGGGATCATCTTTCTGAAAGAACAGCCTCTATAGAGAAATATGCAAAATGCACTCTGTGTGGGAATTCAAACAACTGAGAGTAATTTCGTTTTTTTTTTTTGTTTCCTCCCACACAAGAAATTATTTTAAGAAAGCTTAGATAATTTATTCATGTAAAAGCTACAACACATTATTTAAGATTATCAGCCTTACCTTAATTACTAAAATAATAAGCCTTTTGTACATTATCTTTTTGTTAATAGTTATGCAAAACCAACTATATAGCTCTGTAACAGGGGAGATCTGGACTGACTATCTGGCACATGCGTGGTACTGCAGGAAGAGGGCAGCAGTTTCGTAGGATCCGCCTGTCAGTCATGGCGATGACACGGAGAGGTGGGGAAGAGGGTGTGTGGGCTTTCCCTCTCTCTGAGTGACTAAGAGGCGGGCCTTGGGAGATTGCTCGGCCCACAAGAACTGCACTTGGTTGTGCATTCGGGTGGTCGTGATTGGGAATAAAACGAGAAGTTTAAAGTGCAGATTGTTTCTGTACAGCGCAGCGTGGAAACTGGATACGTTCCGAGCGACCAAAACAGGCAAGCACAGCAGAGGAAGACAGCCAGCCTTATATAAACCATTTATTAAAATCTCTGGTTACGTACCCAAGGGGGCGTGTGTAGTGATAGGGGAACCTTGGCCACCCTAGTGTATGGTGCACAGCTAAGCGTAGGACGGAGACCCGAGCTGACCGGCATAGCGGCAGTGGGGGCACTGCGTAAGCAGCACTTTTGTTTTGTAGTTTTATTACTGTGTTTTATTTTCCTTCTTCATTTCGCCTTTGGTTTTCATTATTATTTTTGAGCATCTGTGAGTGCGCCTGCTTGTACCTGTGTTGGTAACCTGTGGTCCTGATTACCGTTGCCGGTATACAGGTCACAGACAACAGCACCCTCTGCGGGCAAAAATAAATATAAAAGAAAATAAATAAAACCTGTGCGGTGTTTGCAAGTAAAATCTTCTGTCTCCCATGTCAGTGAATACCCCACCCTTCCACACGCTCATATAGATTTTATGATAATATTAACACCAGTGTAAAGAGAAATATATATAGATAGATATAGATATATTGCTGCCAAGGTATTTGCATTTAGCCGAGTCTAAACTACATATTTACCTATTTCCTTTGATACAGTGAATCCCATTTGGATTAATTTTGTACCCAAATAACAATTGACCACTGCCACAAGGCCAAGCCACATGCCTTAATAATAGTTAAATAACAAATAAAAATAGCATCACAGCCTGCGCCCTCAATGCTGGATCTCAAACTGCCTATCATGTCATTAAATTGTGGTGCCAAATTCCCAGAATATGATATTAATACCTGCGCATTTATTAGAAATGTAACAGGACTAATTAATGAAATCTCTTGAAGAAAAGGGCTCCTTTCCTGTGGGCATACTGAACTGTGTCACCACTGAACTAAGTGACCAGGGCTAGGTAGTACCTGGACTGGATTAGTCTTAAATTATGGACAGATAAGACTTTTATCAGACAAATCAGTCTGGTTCTGCTGTACACCTAAGGCGGGCGCTGTTGTGAATCCTATCGGGACTGAAGACTTTGTTGCAGCTGTTTGTTGATCCTACCGGGGAATGAAGACTTTGTTGCAGAGTTTCTGGATCCTATTGTGGATTAAAGACTTCATTGCTGACAGGAGAGCCTTTCATACTGGACACTTCAACAGATTGAGTTTCCAAACCAGCTGACCAAAAGTCTAAGCTTCAAGGTACCTTTGAGTATAATTCCAGTTGCATTTTTCTTTCATGGAACTAAATCAATTAATTGTAACACATTCACATAGAATTGAACAATTAATGATTTAGTTTGCTAAATTTAGTAACTATAAGTAATCTACCTCATATTGTTTTATGAAGAATTTATTTTAAAAGTAAACTTGCTATATCCTTAATCTATAAACCATTAGTAAGCTTATATATATTATAAGATTGTCTGCACCATTTCAGTTTAGGTTGTGTGTGTGTGTGTGTGTATTAGCAAGCTACTAGATATGTCACACTGTGCGTGCTGTGTGTGTGTGTGTGTGTGTGTGAGTGAGCAAGCTGTATCATATTTCACTGGCCTGCCAGCTGCTTTTCTGATTTCTGTTTATTTTTTGTGTACTTAATAAAATACTACTATTGATTAAACATTCCTTGTGTCTAGCCTGTGTATGTGTGTTCATAGTAAATCCTCGATCTTTGTAACACGTCAATTAAATATTATTAATAAGAGAACTAATCAACCTAGATAAACTCTAAATTATTAAATATAGAATTGTTCTCACATCTCGTCCCTAAGGGCTATAAATTAACATGGTTTGAGTTTTTAATTTTTTGTTGTTGTTTACAGCGATGTACATTAAGTGCCAATTGGATTGTCATGCAGGACTGATGCAGCCTAATTTGGACGCCTGAAAGCTCTTTGTATTGCAACTGAATTGGAGGGCTGAGCGTAAGTGTCAGTACAGGTTTATTTAACTTCGGATCCATGGAGATCACATCTTCAAATAAATCAGGTTTTGCTTGTGCAAGTATTTTACTTAATATAAATACATCAATAAATTAAAAAAAATAAATAAATAATGGGACTTACAGGCAAGATTCACAGCTGACTGACAGTTACAAAACAAACACAGACAGTTTTCTGTTACAGAAAATCCAGCTTCTTTAATTTTTCAAGAAAAGTCATAAATATTTATTTTAAATGTAAAATCTAATTTCGCTAGGGGGCCTCTGAAGGACTTGAGAAATTACACAATGAAATACAAGAACAATTATATTAATAACAATAATGATTGCATAATATATATTATATTAACACCACATATTTTGCACCCAGAAGTAGGAATTGTGCAAATAAAAGAGAGGACTTCATGCAAAGTCACGGATTGGTTTCTTGAGCTCCCTTCCTTAAATGCCAAAGGCTTAGCTTATTAAATTGCTATAACTCTGCTCTCCTAACTGCAATGAAAATGATTCAAACATACCATTTAAAATAACGATGCACTATAGCCTAGACTCCTGCAAGTAACTGCAAAGTATTTACAACCTAAATCAAAAAAGGGTCAAAGAAAAATAAAACATTCTAATAAGTGAACAGGACATACAGTAAAACATGTATAAAAGTCTAAGCCTTTAAAGTAGTGGGAGAAGGATGAAGTAGTATAAAGAGATCATGCAAAATAAATAAAACCATTGCCATTGGGTACAGAGTTGATTAAGCAATTGCCATATAGTTTTAGCGATGTGTTAATGGAAGTCTGTATTGTTAATGGGATCTGAAATCAGTGAGAAAATAATCTTCTCATGATGGCACTTGAAACAGTGAATTATTTATCCCGTACTGGAATTTCAGGAGGAAGGTCGTTTTGGACTGACTAGACTGGACCACCACAAGACAGTACGATAAACAGAAAACACTACTACGATACTACAAGCATCACTACAGCATATACAATAATGGCCTTTTCATCTTTTTTTTTTTTTTTTTTTACTGCATAACTAAATGCACAAATATTTTGGTGCGGGAGAATGACTAAGTGTCATGTAAGAAAAAAGACACTTTTAAATAAAATTATCATTGCACTGTAGCACTTGTCTACAAAGCATGTGTCTACTTGATCAGTTTACAGATTGTAGATTTCCTGAGAATTTATACCTTTTACTTCATAACATTATGGCAGCAGTGTGGAGTAGTGGTTAGGGCTCTGGACTCTTGACCGGAGGGTTGTGGGTTCAATCCCCAGTGGGGGACACTGCTGTTGTACCCTTGAGTAAGGTACTTTACCTAGATTGCTCCAGTAAAAACCCAACTGTATAAATGGGTAATTGTATGTAAAAATAATGTGATATCTGTATAATGTGAAATAATGTGATATCTTGTAACAATTGTAAGTCGCCCTGGATAAGGGCGTCTGCTAAGAAATAAATAATAATAATAATAATAATAATAATAATAATAACATTATCTCAGAAACTGCTTTGCCAGACTGGACTGGGGGGTGGGTAGTGTGTGAAAGAATGCCTGTAAATGTAACGTATTATACAATAAAACTAGGATATTACTTTCTACATTTTTTTTTTTTTTTAAATCACCAAGGTGCCATTGATACTACAGAACTACTATACTACTGAACAAATAAAATGACCTTCCAATAAACATCCCTATAAATAATATGGGCACATCATATGATGTGCTACATGTCAGAATACATGTGATGGTATTTATATTATGTGTAATACATTTTAAATGATCTTGGGTTTTGATCAAAGAAAAAACGTACATTAAATAGGGAGGGCATGTATTCATACTAACTATAAATCATATTTATCTATCCTTCAAGAAACATTTAATGGACTACAAGTTGCTAGGTATTGCTTTTGGTCATGTTTCACAGTGCACACCTCTATCACAATTAGATACACAGTGTAGTGGAACCATGAAGTCAGTTTCTATCAGAATTGTTTCTCGAGATTAAAGGCTTCAGACTTTTCATTGCATTAAATCTAATCACCAACAGTATTATCTTCAGTTGCACAAACAAGTAGGTAAAATGAGAAGATTAAGGACCAGTATCACATACAGTACCTCTACTTTACATAAATCAGTAATCTAAAATTAGTGGAATATTTAAAAAACATTTTCCAAGCAAGAACCGCCCCACAACACTGGCAGTGTCTGTTGCAATCTTTAAGGCCTCCCAGCAAATTGTTTTCTGTTAATAACAAAGCACTTTGGATCAGAAATAAGAAACTTATTGAATGTATGAAGACAACTGACAAAATACAATCCACATATCCGAATGCATAAACTTTTTGATTCCCATAGTTGTTCCTTAGCAACAGCTTTAAAAAAAAAAAAACATACACCATTTATGCGATTGGTACGCTGACAGGATGCCATTGTAGTTCCCTAGCCATGCTGTGAACGCCCCAGCTGAATAGGCTATTTTGAGATCACCTCAGAAACTCAGCACTGCTTGTTAGGGCACGAAGTGTCTTTGGATAGGAGGGGCAAATTAGGTGCCTGGACCAAGGCAGCAAGGAAGCTCGAGGAGGATAAGGAAGACCATTTCCTGCTTGGGCTCCTTTTGCGGGTGTGTTGTCCGCTCTCCCTTGGCGCAGAGCCATGGGGTGAGGACACAGCCACCTCTCTAAGAGAGGGTGATGGGGGGAGAGTGCTGTGCAGGAGTGAGGGACACAGAACGTTCCTTAGAGCTGTGGGATAACCTTCACAAGTTTCACAAAATTCACAGAAGCTGTGATTAACCAGTGCCTCCTGGGCATGCTCTGGCCCCAGGCAGGAAGAGCATCTGCTGTGCTTGTCCTCCACAGGCAGACTGGCCTTACATGTTTCACAGGGATAGAACCTGGCATGATGCAAGGAGCAAGCAATGCACTGTACAGTACAGGGTTGTACAGCTGTTGCCTCAATCTATTTATATATATCGACCAGGCGGGTCAAGACCCGAGTGGGACCTGTTCGGTACCAAACTGGTGACCTTGACATCAGTCGGTAGTGGGCTGGAACCGGGTTGGTACGAGGACGTTTTGGTACCGGTTGGGTGACTTTAGTACAGGGTCAGTAGAGGTACGGCACGGGGTTGGAACCGGGCCAGTAACAGTTTGGTGTCTTTAGCACCGGGTCGGTACAGGTCCACCGGTTCGCAGTCACCGCGGGTGGCAACGTACAGGGACCGCTGGCAAAACCACTCAGTCAGTACCAACACAAGACTGAGGGAAGCCTGCTTGTTATAATGGACTAACAGCCTTCGCAATGGTGATGCAAAAAGCTGTCACCAAAATGGCATCACGATACTGGGGTTGAAATTGCAAGCAAAAACAATCAAAGCGAGTATCTCAGTCCTGCCCAGCAGTTGCTCCTGCTGCTCGTGAGCTGTGCACCACATTGCAGACAGGCCTGCGCATGGTATCTATAAAAACAGAAAAAACACAATGAGAAAAGACTCAACAAAAAACAGCAATTAAACAATTATATAAATATAAAACGCCTCGTATAGTGCTGAAAAGCAAAAAGGCTGCTGCGGGGTGTAACTAGCAGCAAGCTGTAGTGCACACAATACACGTAATAGAAAATTATTACAGCGATTTGTTTAAATATCACACATCGTTTGTGTAAAACACAAAAAATGCGAAATATATACAGACAGAAGAAAAACGTACTTATATGAACAAGGCTCTTCGATCAGATCAGTCTTGAAAGGAAACATGGCACAGAGATCTGTGAGTGCAGTCCTTTTGATACCTCGGGGGTAAAGTCCTGCCTGCGTCACAGGCTCGGTGAGCAGCTTTGGTATAAAATTTCAAGGATTTAGGTTTTTAGGAAGTAAATACCCATTTGATAATGGTTACATTTCACACTTGAAAGGGAACTGTTTTTGGGCTTTTATATCTGATCGCTCTGCCTGCCTTTAATGTTGTAATTAGCATCATTAAACCATCTCAGTTTCTTAATTTAATCATGGAAAAATGATAATGACAAAACAAGCTGAAATATTTTTCTACCTCTACATTCCTAAGACCACAGTGATGATCACTTTAGCCTCGCTGCTTGGAGGTTGTGGTTACAACACTAAACCTCCTATTTCACAAACAATGACATCCCTTGCTAAACAGAGACATGACATAAGTAAATAGACACAATTTAAGCATACAGTATGTCAAGCTGCACACTGCTTGACTCAACATGAAACAACCATTTATACACCCAATAGTATTGGACTATTCAGAGTGTCTCGGGACCCAGCTGTGGTGAGAAGGCCCTACATGTTTAAGGCATATTTATGTATATAGTAAATTACAGTGTCTATCGGGGCAAGCCCCCAAACCCCTACCTAAAATGACCCAATAATATTTACAACCTGGGTCCTCTAAACTATTGTATAGAATTGCTAAAAAGTGCACAAACTGGGTCCACTAAACCGCAGCTTCCACTATACCCGCGGTTTAGAATTGGAATATTAATAAGATGAGTTCGCTAAACTGTGGACTACCAACGGAATTTATTATTCCTTGTTATTAGGCTGAAATGTACTTCTTTCTAATCAGAATTATTAGTTTGCTTCACCTTGTAAAAAAGTTGCTAATAAGCCTTGGTTGTTTCGAAGCCATTCGAACATGTTTAACCAACGCGGCTATGGTGGTATGAACTGATCCATATGGTGTCGCTGTAGTTTGCAATGACAGTACAAGATTTTGAAGAGCACAGAGGCTATAGATATCAATGGGACTTGGGAAATCTATATATATACTTGGATATATATCTCCAAGTAAAACACTTTTATCATTGGGTACAATATGCATGGGCATTACGTTCAATAGCATTTTATTACAACTGGTCAGCAAACTTGGAATCACAATGTGATGGCATTGAAAACACGATAACAAATTTAACCACGACATATATATGGTACAGATCTACCACAACCCTCATTCCCATTACGTTGAATAACTTCTTGGAAAATCATAAATAAGTAGGTCACATATATTCAAATTCAATGCAAGAACTTTTGGAAATGAATATCCTTACCAGGTTTTATCACAATTGGAAGACTGGTTCTACATCTAATTATGTGGGTCATAAAGCATTTCCAAGTGCCTCTGCTAAATCCCTTACAATGGAATACAAACCTCATGGAGAATAATAACATGCACAGATTGTGTACAACCTGATCACTTCAATTTTCAACCTCCCTTTCATTTGAAAGCATATGATTCAATCAGAGGTTATTGTTCAAACGCGGCAAAGATTTAGTTCCATTCAGATGCCTCCTCTCACTAGCTCAAAATCCTGAGAGAAAAAGGCTTCATGGGCCAGGATCTATTCTTCAACAGCAGGCAAACATAAGATCAGGAGCTGACAGAAACACTTGCATTTTAATTTAAATAGGCAAAAGAAACCAACTTTACAATACTAATGTACAGAATTAGTCAAGTCTCAATCGTCATTAGCAATATTTTTTTTCTGTAATGAAACTACAATTCTGAGAAACAATTTAGGACTACATTAAATGTAATTGTTTATTTCTGGTTTGATCACTTCATTGTGCAAATTATGTTTTGAAGTAAGTTTTGAGAACCTAGCTCTTTCCTTTTTTAAAGCAATTTGGATGTTCATTATTTTGTCTGACAGGTATTTGATAGAAGTAAAAAGAGCACAATTTTAAAAATCTCTTAATTTTTAAAAAGGCACTTTTTCTATTCGAAAAGTGGTTACAACACCATCAAAAGCATACAAGAATGTGGAAGTCGAGACCTTTCTATAAAACGATAATCTCTGAAATTATTGCAGCACATAAATCAGATGCGGGAGGATTAATGTTCTGCTCTTATTAATCAATTAAGCAGATATAAATTCCCTTGGGCAATATTCCAAAGACCAGAGGAATGTCTTGAACCCAGAATTTCATCTTGCTTAATGAAAAGGTTTAAGGGACCCTTCACTATAATTGCAAGATATTTCTCAAGCTAATGCTTTAATAGAGTAAAAAAAAATATCTTAAATGCTGTGCAATTTGTTGTGTTTGTCTCAAATTTTTGTTCACAAAATAATCTATTATGATCGCCATGGCTCCCCCCCCCCATATATATATATATATATATATATATATATATATATAAAAATAAATAAATAAATAAATAAATAAATAAATAAATACCAGATTTATCAGAACTAATGTTGTCAACTGCCTGATCAGTCTGCATTATTTCACGGTGGCTGTTACTGGAATCACAGGAGACATAGCAGTTGCTTCTTGTAGGAAGCATTTGAAACATGCATACCAAATAACCCTTTTAGTCTTTCCACTTTACCTGGCGCAACTTTCAGAATTGTTGGAAAAGTACAAGTTATAACGGTTGAATAGCATACAACAGCTTTGAAGTTGCCAAATAGTTTTTTTTTTTTTTTTTTTAAAAAGGGTAAAACACAATTTTCCTATTCATCATGGAACATGCTATGTCTGCCAACTGATATCTGGCAGCTGAAGTAAGCAATTACTAGGAATTCAAAGCATGCATATACCTGTTTTTCATTTGAATCACAGTATTTGCATTGTGTTCTACTCTTCTTTGTGCTTACGAAACTGAGATTTTGGCACAAAAAAAGAAACATGTAAAACACAGTACATGCTTGTCTTGTCTATTCTATCACATATTTTACATGCTGTCATGTATTAAGTTGTCTTCAACTAAGTCCTAGTTAATCTACATATAAACAACCATACATTCATATATATATATATATATATATATATATATATATATATATATATATGGTTATAACTTAAAATTGTAGTTGATCAGTAGTAATATAAATCCCCTGCCATGTATAAACTATCATGTATAAACCAAATTTCAATTGGATAAATGGTTTTCTATATATATTTAAAACTGTGTGAAAGACGAACATTTATTCACTATATCAAGTCATGAGGGGAAATGCGTCCTTTAAAGAAAGAGGTTGAGATTAGTATTGTGAAAGAAACATAAATTTATAGTAAAAGAGTAAATGTTCCTATTAAACGCCTACACTAATGTTTTTTTTTTAAATTTCAAACCCTAGATTACCAAGCAACAAACCCATCACTTTGAACATGATGAGAAATCTAATTGACTGACACAACAGTTGTTTCATGGATTAACATATCCACCCACTTGTACGCATTACTTTTCTTTTCATTTAAATCATCTTGTTTACCGTAAAAAAGCTGTTTGTCTATGGGTAAATGTTTGTTTTTTAAAACTCCTTCAACCTAAATTTAAAATGTCATCAAATACCCACCTTTTCTTTGATATTCTATCATGAGTCACACAGAAACTGAAAATGTTATATTGTTGAACTTTTACGCAACAAGAACAGAATTACAGTAAATCTTCCTAATGGAACATAAATGACCACAAACCAGACTTTCAACGGAAACCAGACCAATTGCCTTGTGGTTGCCACAGTTGTTTAAAGGTCAGGAGACTGTAAGAAGCTGAAATCTTAAAGCGGTTTATTCAGCCTCAATGTAATCCAAAATGAATACTCTGTTTCAAATGTTATGGAAAATTGATTTTGTAAATGACAGTCAGTTTGAGTGCCTTTTGTTGATCAAGAGCAGTGTAAATCGATTTAAACTTATCAGTCGGTTAAATTACTGCTGCAATTATTGCATTGTCTTTGTTTAGTTTCTGGAAACCACTGTTGAAAATTCCAGCATTGACCAAAACTGGTTTATCCTGATCAGATGTGGTAGTGTGCAGGTTTTCAATGTATCATGTTGGTCTTAATGCTGTTGGAAGAGCTGGTTAATCTTGTTCAAGAAAAAATAAAAAATAAAAGTCAGTTTTAAAATGTTCCATAGAAAGTTATGCCTAATTTCTGTGTACCTTTTTAAATGCCTGCTGAGGAGATATGTGTTCCAATTCCCAACTCTTGCAGGTCACCCGTTTACCAATAGGAATTTCGGCAAGGAATTTACAAGGCCAAGTTATACTGACCTTCTTTTAAATTACATGATCATACAGATCGTATATTCAGTCGTTGTCATCACAGCCACAACACATGGCAATTAAAGTTTGGATGCAAATAGAGAAATTGACCAAGAAATATTTGTCTTCTCTTGGAAATTATAGTGTGGGACGACTGACCATTTAATATGGAAAATATGAAGACACAGGAACTCCCTTGAAATCGCTATCTGTCAGATCTATATGTATTTTTTTATATTTAAAGACTTTTCTGATATTATTTGTTGAAACACCAAAAAGACATCATTAAGTTAAGATGTTTTAGGAAACAACCTATGATTTCAAAGTGTGACCAAATTACCATATATCAATGCCATATTCATATGTTCATTTATCCAGTGCCAATATTTCCATTACCAAATTCATACCTTAATAGACCTTTACAACTCCAATCTTATCATAAAACACACACCAATGCCAACGCATGAGTTTGTTAGGGAAAGAGAGCTTGTTAATTGAGTGCAAATAACTCTAAATTATTGGAGCAATCTAGTAATCAGTCACACAGTAGTCATATTTTAGAACAGCTCTTCAAAACACAATTCTCTTTTTTAAACAAATGTCAACCAGAAAGCCACCTACTTTATACAATGTACATATTAAGTAATTCATAGCATACATTTTCTATGGAACCTTTTCAGAAACCCCTTACAAATACCAAATGGTTTATGTATTACAGGTACTTTTATCTCCAATAAAAGGGTAACTTTTGTGGTTCACTATCAGTAGTGTTACCATTTCAGCGATTCTTTTCTATTTCGCTGCTGACAGATTTTCTTGTTTCATATTGTGTTAATAGATTTTGCTGGTAATTGCAGTTGGCACAACAGGAATATCTATATACCCCTGCCAGGCTGGGACGCCTCAGTCTAGACAAGGAGTTTATGTTTACTGTATGAATGTCTGATTGTATTTCTTTATCTATTCCATTTGTGCACTCATTCCATTGCATCAAAGATAAACGATCGTCAGTGCCACAGGAATTCCACACTGGATAAACCACAGATTTTAAAACGACTCCCACCTCCAGTGTTGTTTTTTTTTTTTTTTTTTAATTTAGTCGTCGCCAATTATTTTTACCCCAGTTTTTCACCCAAATTTAGCATGCCCAATTATTATCTGTATCCCCGGCTCACCGCTCGAAACCCCCCCGCCGACTCGGGAAACGGAGGCTGGAACACGCGTCCTCCGAAACGTGCTCCTTCCAAGCCGTCATTTTTCGCACTGCAGATCCACAGCAATGCCACCAGACCTATAGTGCTGGAGGACAACACAGATCTGGCGGCTCCGCTGCAGAGCCACAGGCGCCCTATCGGCCACAGGGGTCGCTGATGCGCGGTGAGCCGTGGATTCCCCTGCCGACCTAAGCCCTCCCTACCCGGGCAGCGCTCAGCCAATTGTGCGCCGCCCCCTAGGAACTCTCGGTCACGGTCAGCTGTGACATAGCCTGGACTCGAACCTGCGATCTCCAGACTATAGGGCACATCCTGCGAGGAGCGCCTTTACTGGATGCGCCACTCGGCAGCCCCTACCTCCAGTGTTGTTTAATGCATCTGGATATTTAGAGGAACCTCAAAAGGCCACATCAATCACAAAATTGGAATTCAATGACATAACCATAATGTACATTTTAAAATTGTGTGAGTTATAACAAGAAACACAAGTAATACCTGAAGTGGTTCATATAAGCACTAAACGATGTGGCTACATTTTTCTCTAGTTACTGTATGTAAGCTTAACAGTTTTATTATGAAACCCCCTGTGAAGTGGATATAAAGGCTGTTGTGTGGTTATTTACTGTATGTCACCTGTTACATATTTCCATATATCCATATTATACTTGGCATGAACATTTAGCATAATTTATTGAGAAGATCAGATTCTGAGTACCGGTATACACAGGGGTCTGTCCCTACATCCGTCCATCTTTATGTCACATAAAGGTTGCCACCTCTTCCACAGACCAGACCCGGACATATTCCTGTAAGCCTAGGTCTATCAAAACTTAAGTATACTGTAATACAGTTTAACACAATACCACCAGATCTCGGTACAAATCAATAATCATGCAGTATGCACAGTATTATACAGTTTATTTCTCGCAATCAAACTTGCAAGACAGAAAAATAGAATCATAGTACATTAATGGCTAATCTTACCTGAGACAAGTAGCTGTGGTGATGAGTAACGCTGTGGTAAGTCAATGCAATTTCTGAAGTGACGATGTGTGGCGGGGTATCCTGCCCCTGTGTGTATTATGTATTATTTTGTAGTATTATTATTTAAATGTACTGTTTATTTTAAAACACGCTGTTTTATTGTTATTATTGTTTGACAGCCTGGATGTGTAACATGCCACATCCAGATAAAATTGTGAGAATGCGTAGTCAACAGCGAGTGCCTAGTGATAAACTGGCTGTTGACCACGCATATGATAAAACCAGTACCAAATGTGATAGGGATAAACTAGATAATTGATAGCCAGTTAATCCCTCAGCCACAAATATAAAAACCTGCAGCTTTGGCTGAACTTGGTTGGTTGTTTAGAGGCGGAACGCGAGTAGAAACCAGTTTCACAGAAACTAGAAACCAGCACGATACTTGTTGTATTTAGTGTTTGTTCAGTGTGTGTTTTTGACCAAAGTGCCGTTTTGTTTTGTAAAAGTTGTTTTTATTTGTACAACCTTTTTATTTCTAATTAAAACATGCGCAACAGCGCTTTCTGACTGTCTGTGTCCAATCTCTTCCGGGTCTGACATCACCACGAAGCTATCCACGACACAATGCTTTCTACCTGTTTTTATTTTCACAAATAATTTTTCCAGACAGTCACTGGAAAGCCTGAGCCTGAAAAGTCAGTTTCCAACGGTCAGAATTATTTTACAGCCGCTGTGTCATGGCAAATCCCCCCCCCTCCCACAATAAATATTAACAAACCTTAATATACGTTAAAAACATGTACTCAAATTTGGTACAGGTTTTTCAATGTTAAAAATAACTGAGCTACAGCTAAATATGTAAAGCATATTATACATACACATATATGTTTTAATTACCATTATATATCATAATTAAACCATATTATGTATTCACTGTAAAGGGTATGTAGCACCCCCCCCCCCCCCCCCCCATGTAGGGCTAGAAAAGAAAGCACTTCTAACTATGCCACTGCCTGGTTATTATATAGAGGCAGGAGAGTTACAATTAAGGCAGAGAGGCCAGTTGCGCAGAACAAGGGCTTTATTACAAAGGTTTTCGTTATAAATAATCACAGAAAGTCAAGATCTTCTTTAAAATAACTAACAGGAGTTTCTATCTATGCTCTTCAAGCATCACCGGGAACGTACACTCCTTCTGGAAAGTCCCAATCAGGAAAGAACTTATAACAAAACAAAAACAAAAGAAAAGCAAGCTGTGTAATATAAATCAACCAAAATTCATGTGACACATATACTATACACATATATACAAATAACGTAATGTAGTTTACAAAATATAAAAGCGCACACATGAATAAAACTGTGAAATCTAGTTTACACCCGATTGGTACTACAGTCAAGGGGAAATGCTCTGGTTTAGTGTTAGAAAGTGGTACGTCGTCAGAAAGCGGTACGATCTATTGTCAAACAGAGGTACATTTACCATTTGTTATACATTATTTTTTTGCTAACTTAAAATGGAAACAGACAATCAATTTCTCTAAAAAGAAAAAAAAAAATTCACGACTGACAGGGAACCGGGTCGCTGGTTCCTGTGCAAGTGTGTGCCTGTGGAAAATCAGCTGCGATGCGCAGTTGGAGACGCATTGCTAAGCAACCAGCTGAGTGGCAGGCTCGCCCTGAGCTAAGATGATCGGGAGGTCTGGATTGGCTGGGGGGCGTGCCTGGGGATGCTGCGCAGAGTTCAAAAGGCGGCTGTGCTACAGCTCAGGGCTGCTGCAAGATCATTTCTGTACAGACGGGCGCTGAGAGTGTTTGTTTACATCCAGGAGGGAAGCGTCCGCGCTGCGGGAACGACTACTACTACGGAGCCCTTTAACTGAAAGACGGGGGGCATGTGAAGGCGATTGCCCAGCCAGGACCGTCGGAATGGCCCGGAGTCACTGGGAGGCCAGGACTTCAGAAGCAACAGAAAAGAAGTAGGTCAGCTTAGGGGACGTGGATCCCAAACCAGTAGAGAGAGGGTTACCGTAGAGTAGTAAGGTTCCTGGAGCGGGGCGTTCCTTTTAGTGGGACTAGCGCTCGTCATTTTGTGTGGCAAACTTATTTTTAGCTTTTGTTTTTATTTCTTTATTAAATGTGACACTAGTGTCTGCTCGATGTTAATTAAATCTGCGCACCTGAGCCTGTCAGTATTTTCCAGTGACTACCCACACATGTAATAACACGTCACCCTGTTACAATGACATGACAAACAAGACAAAATGAGAAGTCTACCGCAAAGCTGCACAAGTAAAAAAAATGTACAAGATCCATTGTATTGCATATGATAAATATTCACATACTATTTTCTTAATGGTGGAAAAATATGATAAATTATATTAACACGATGTAAATGACTGGAAAATATGATAAATTCAATTTAAAAAATGTAAAAGACCAAAAGCAGCATAACGTACCAGATTTGAAAGGGCGCTTCCCTGCTTTCTTAGCGTAAATTGTTTAGGCATGCGCGAGCAAGCGTACCTGAAAATAACACTACACCGGTTCTCTTAAAGAGAGACTACATACACTATACTCCTTTAGTTAAAATACCACCCTTTTCTAACAAAGTGAAAAAGTGAGAGTTAAAAACGGTATAAAAACACACAAACAAAAATCTAAAAGAAACAGTCTCTCTCGTTAAAACTCAATTAAAAAAATATATAAAATAGTACCTCCACGGCATGAACACAGATTCAATCACAGCCCGTCCTAAGCAAAAGACGAGGTGTTACAATAAATAAAATAAATCACAATAAAATTATACTGGGATATTCTGCGGTGTGTCCAATTTACCTGTCAGCACGTTTTCTAACAAAAGCAGCCCAGGAAAGTGATGGAACTCTTTAATAAGCGCGTCAATCAGGTAGTAATTACTTAAATAATTAACTTCCAATTGAAGCTAAACTACCTCTCCTGGATCTCATTGTCCCACCTGTTACATTCATGTATTTAATCACACGCATATCAATGTAATGTAAAGCATCCAGAGATGATTAACAACAAAAGCAATACAAGTATAAACATTACGATTAAATACCAATAATGACACCATCATATTAACTTGGATTTTCAAGTTCAGGGTGAAGGATCCTCAGACCTAAAATCCCACGAGTCCAGAATCACACATCGGCTCAGTACTGTAATGGATTGTTTACATCACGTGGCTATGTTTGTTGTACCCAGCATTATAAAAATGTCATATCAATCAACATCCGATGTCAATAAAAGAATGGTTAGAATCCATGCATCAGCTAACACCCCTGACCCTTACATTCAATTAGACTGCATTTGACTTTGCATAAGGTGTTTGTGGGAGACAGCTGGAGGGGATGGAACTACAAGCAAAATGAAAGAAAGATCTATTGCTTTACATGCGAGTCTCAAAGTCAAAATCTAGCGAGGACAACAATATTCTACTCCATCTTTAACACTGAACTAAATCGCACTTCACTTTAGTATTGCAGTCGTTTGTATACCAGATCATGGCAGGCAGGCCGGCAATGTAAAATCTATAAACTAGGCCAGCAAGTCAAAGATAATTTTTTTGTACAAATCACAATATAAAAAGTGGCCTTCTCGCACTATTTGACAGTAAAAGCTAAAGCAAATGTAAGACTGGGCTTTTGAAAAAAGAGGAGCTGTTAGTTTTTGGAATTTAAAAGAAAAAAACAATGGAGAATATGTAGCCCTGTCCCTGCCAGAAATATGCCAGTTGACCTTGGTAGCAGCTATATAAAAAAAAACCTAAACCAACTGGTAATTAGAGATTTTGAATTCTCCTAACTTGAAACCCCTTGTTAACATTGGTATGTCACCCTGTTACAATTAATGTCATGCTATAGTACCAAACTCCTGCATTGCTATCCACTCACTGTGTACAGTAAGGAAATTAAAAAAGCAGAAGGCATGTATTCAGGCTTCCAATTAACACCTTATTTTCTTTTTACGCCTAAGCAAACCTGTACTTTGTCAGCAAGGGAGACATTTGTCACATTTACATTGTTTCAGTTCACAGCTTCCACACGAAGTTCAATATAACATATATTAAAGAAAAGAAAAAAATAAGTATTCTGTCAAAACAAAGACTCACGGGTAAAACATTGATGTAAAACCTGAAATATTACAATTTTAAATATATTTAGACACATTTCCTGTCACACACGGCTCCTTATATAGATTGGTTGCTGCTTGAAAGTAAACCACTACATCACTTTGTCTCAAAACCAAAATGTATCTAGAAAAAAGGCCTTATCTTGGTGGCAAATAAGACATTTAAACTGCAATTACTGTTGCAGTTTAAATGTCCAGTTTTATAGGTTACTTAGTAAAATGTAACCATTACCTAATGGGTGTTTACCTCCTAAAGACCCCGAAACCTGAATATTCTATACCAAAGCTGCTTGAACAAGCCTGTGACACAGTCATGGCCCGCCCCCCGAGGACGTAAATGGACTGCACGCACAGATCTTATTGTCATTTTCCCTTCAAGCCTGCTGCAATCATGGACGCAGCAACCTTGAAGGTTAATGATTACATTTCTATTTCAGGGAACAAAGGTTATGATAATAACCTAACGTTCCCTTTCAAGTACGAAATGTAACGATTACTTAATGGGTGAGCATACCAAAGCTGTCGCAAGGCAATGTTTGCAGAACGACTGGATTGCTACAAGGCTAAGTCGAAGCTGCCTTGTGCGTTACCATTAGGAACCCCAGTAACAAGTATTTAGGGCTAAAAATATGATGGAGAACTCACCTTTATGCCTGTGTTGTATGGGTTGACTCGGAAGTCACCCTTAACACTCTAGTTCCAATGCCAGGGTTTTGAGGATCCACGACATTCAGTCTGTAGAACCTAGTAAAGGTATGGGGAGTAGCCCATAACGCAGCATTGCATATGTCCTTGACAGATGCACTCTGGAATAAAGCCCACAAAGTTGCCATGCCCCTGGTGGAATGAGCAATGAGCTTTTCTGCAGGGGGCAAGTTGCCTCGCTCATAGGCACTCCTGACTGTGTCTGCTATCCATTGGGACAGCCTCTGTTTAGACAGGGCTTGACCATGGGACAGCCCCATAGCAGACAAAACATTGTTTGGACTAAAATACCCTGCTGTCAAACCAGGCCTACAGAGGGCACATGCGCAGGAGACCCAGTTGAAGGGTCTGGGAAGCTGCTGCCATCAAGCCGAGAAGTCTCTGGAACATCACTACCATGAGCGCTCTGTTGAGCTGAAAGAGCTCTAAACAGGCGCTATTCTCTGCACTGTCATCTGACAGAGTGGACAGCATGGACCTGGAATCCAAGCACACTCCCAGATAGGAGGCTGTCTGAAAAGGTGTGAGCAGTCTCTTTGTAGGAATTAATGACAGCCCCAACTGATGGAGGTGGCTGGTGACAAGTGCACCCAGATGTCCGTGGCGCACTGATGCCAATACTCCAGATGGCTCCCTGTGAAGGGGCCCTGGGCCTGTGGCAGCAAGCTCATAGGGCTGGCTGGAGGGGTGAGGGATCAAGAGAGGGTTTTTTTAAGATGGGGGAGATGCAGGCCTGTTTGAAGACAGAGGGGAAACAGCCAGAGAGCAGAAAGGTGTTGAGAAGAGAGGAAATGAAAGGGAATAGAGCAGGGAGAAGGGAGTGGGGAGGGAGTCCAGAGCACATGTGGTGGGTTTATGGCCCTGGAGCAGGGAGGAAAGATCAGTCCGCGAGGGGCGAGACGGAGGAGAAGGAGGGTAGATTAGTAGGGGTTGCTGAGAGTGATGGGGAGTGAGTGAGCAGAGGACGGGGTGGGTGGGGAAGGAGGCGAGGTGTTGAAGAGTCTGCAGATGTCGGTGATTTTGGAGAAGGAGGCAGTCATCAGATGAGATAGAGGAAGGTGGAAGAAGTAGGATTAACCCTTTGCGGTCCATTGTCGGACCTGGTCCGACATCGCAATTATTCCTATCAGGTCCATTGTCGGATCCTGTCCGACATCATTTTAAAAACGCAAAAAACAGGTTTCTATTCGTTTTTTCAGCTGAAAAGGCCGAGAAAACCATTCTAGTGCCGAGTGGGAGCGACAGGAGCCGAGACAAGTCAAAAAAAAAAAATTTGCGTATCTCATGAATAGGCATACATGCCCCTGGCATTACAATAGGGGCGGGTATAAGGACACAAGCTATGTGATACCACACCAGCGCACAGAGGCTATCACGGACATTTGCAGAGCTTTTTTGAGATGTTATAGTAATAAAATAATGACTTGGATTGCATTATTGAGGAGTTTGGTGATAAAACGAGTGATCAGGAGATTATCGATCGGTATGTACCACTATTATTATTATTATTTATTAGCATCTGTGAAAGCGATAGCGAACGAAAGGGTGGGGCGGGGCTGGAGATGCCTAGTGAGTGCTTTGTTGATATACAGGGCCTTTTAAATCCGTTTGACTGTGAAAAAAAATACTTTTAAACAGCGCGTCTAAAATTAACTGCGCGTGTGAAAATAAATTGGAACTGACGCGCCTGACGCACACTTAATAAATGGACTGCAAAGGGTTAAGGAGGGAGGAGAAGGTAGAGAAACATTTACAGGGATTGTTAGTAAGACTGAATAATAGAGTGGAAGTGGGAGCATTTGGCAGAAGAGAAGGAAGAGAGGAGCGAGCGATAGAGATCCAAGGCAACAGAGAGGTTTTGTTCCTCCGACAGCGGGGGTAGAGCTGGTGGCGGGCGTCTCCGCTGGGCTCCCTTCAGCAGCAAAAACAGCGGCTGCTGTGGAGCCTGAGCTTCACACCCTCGTCCCTCCCAAAAAAAAATAGGGGTTTGGGCCTTCAGCTCCTCCCCTCCGGACACAGGACGCACCGGCTCCTCCCCTCCGGGCCGTGGGCGCACCGACTCCTCCCTCTCGGGCCGTGGACGCACCGACTCCTCCCTCTCGGGCCGTGGACGCACCGACTCCTCCCTCTCGGGCCGTGGACGCACCGACTCCTCCCTCTCGGGCCGTGGACGCACCGACTCCTCCCTCTCGGGCCGTGGACGCACCGACTCCTCCCTCTCGGGCCGTGGACGTTCGGGCTCCTCCCGCTCGGGCCGTGGACGTTCGGGCTCCTCCCGCTCGGGCCGTGGACGTTCGGGCTCCTCCCGCTCGGGCTGTGGACGTTCGGGCTCCTCCCGCTCGGGCTGTGGACGTTCGGGCTCCTCCCGCTCGGGCTGTGGACGTTCGGGCTCCTCCCGCTCGGGCTGTGGACGTTCGGGCTCCTCCCGCTCGGGCTGTGGACGTTCGGGCTCCTCCCGCTCGGGCTGTGGACGTTCGGGCTCCTCCCACTCGGGCTGTGGACGTTCGGGCTCCTCCCACTCGGGCTGTGGACGTTCGGGCTCCTCCCACTCAGGCTGTGGACATTCGGGCTCCTCCCACTCGGGCTGTGGACGTTCGGGCTCCTCCCACTCGGGCTGTGGACGTTCGGGCTCCTCCCACTCGGGCTGTGGACGTGGCAGCAAGGGCTCCTCTTCTTCATCCTGCATGGGGCATAGGGCCAACGTGTGCCCATATGCCCCACAGCCAGGGCACCACTCCCCCCATCCCAGTCTTTGGGCCATTGCCTGTAGGGTCCTGTGGACGGAGCAGGGTATGGTGGTGTGGCTATTTTGGCCACAGTCGAAACACCACAGCCCTGCTTCCACCTTTCTCCCTTTGCCCTCCTGTGCTCTTCTCCAGCCTCTTCTCCCCATTTCTTCTCCTTTGGTTTTTTTTTTTTCCCCCAAAAAAAACTGCGGTTCCCGCTCTGGCCTGAGCCCTGGAGGCGCTGTTATCCCACTTCTGACACCACGTGTGACAACGACGGCCGGAGTGGGTGGCGTCAGACCAGAAACAGGAACACAAACGACAGAGATGTGGAGTTTGGTTTAAGCTGAGCGCGTGATTGCGCTCAGCATTTAATAAACAGAAAATAAAAGGTTTTAAACACAACCAAAAACACAGGACACGGCACTACACGCCAAAATAAACAGACAGACAAAACGAACTACACAGACAAACACGGTGAGCTTCTTTTACTACTTCTTTTACTAACAATCACTACCTCCGTCTCCTATCCCGTTCTCCACTCACCGAACACCTAACCCCCAGTGAGTGAAAACATGCAGCTTTTATGCAGTTGTACCGAGATTCGATTGCTAGTCAATCATTCAATTGGAATCTCGGTACAACTGCACGTGAATTAATTAAAGTGCAATTCCCCGTGCTCACATACTATTACTTTTTACTTGCACGTGATGTGATGTGCCATCCCCGTGCCTAACTACAAATATACAATTTACACACACGTGAAACACAGACCGCTTATATCCCGTGTACCAATGCCTATACACCAACATTTACACACAACACGTAACATATAACATACACGGGGGGGGGGGGGCACTTTGCCACAGAAGTGAAGAGACTATGAATGAACATTTTTCAGAATGAATATGGTAAATTGTCTGTGATGTACATACAGCACTTAAGTACAAATTATTTCCATTTAATTCCTGAATATCACTGTGCAAGGTTTACCATTTACTGTACATTTAAATACGTTATAAACCGATGGCTCTGTGTTTTCTTATTCAAGTAAAATAATAGTTAAGTGAAGCCTCAAAGAAACGGTAAATACTTAGGACTGTACCATAATTTGTTTTATTACAGGTACAGTAATAATAAGAACTGGGATCGGAGATCACCAAACCGCTTAAGTGTATACATATTCATCAAAAATAAGTTATATACTTAAGCGGGTTAGACTGTACCAGATCAAAAGAGTGGGAACAAATTCTGCACCTAACTGTCAGCAATCAACAATGTGCCTGCAGATCAGAGCTGATGAGCTTTTGTGTGTTTACATTTACAGATGATTTGTTTGGAGTCTGGCAAAGGGATAACACACCCTCAACTCAATTAAATCAAATAACTGTGTACATTCAGAAATTCTTCTAACCTGACCTTTTCAAAACTAAACAGTGACCCCTCTGGAAACATTAGTCTGGCAGTGCAATGATAGACTTAATATTATCTGCTTACACAATCAGCCTACTGTACAGAAGACCATTATAACTAATGTGCTAACCAAAAAGAAATACGATGAATATGCTAGGACAGAGCAGCGGGCTGAATTTAGGATTTTGAACTGACCAAAACGATTGTCTACTTGACAGCTGGCGGACTTGATCAACCTTTACCCCTCTAGTAAAGGCTTCAACAGGATTTTATTGGAGCATTTTTCAGCACTGGGGAATCATCTTGCATTTCATTAACCAACTATTCTTAGGGTTAATCCTGGAATAACCACAAATGGGTGGTTGATGCATGACAGAGAGCGTCCCCAGTGCTAGAAAATGCTCCAATAAAATCCAGCCGTAATATCCCGGCGGGATATAAGCTGATCAAACTGACCCCTTAGGCTCTTATGTCTTATCTTGTTTGAAGTTATGGATGAATCACCCAGCAACATTGCCACCTGCAATATCTAGGCACATATAAGAAGCTACTCAGATGAGGATTTTTTTCACTAGTCTAAGGCAGTCATTGTCATGCTAAAAGAAAACCCATAAAAACGCCATGTAGATATTACAGTATAAAGAAAAACAAATATGAATAACCAAACAACCATGGAAAAGTAAGTGTTAAAAGTAATTAACAAAACGTATTTAAAACAGAGTGATATTCAAAGTGCACATTTTATTAGTAATGATTTCCAAATTCCTCATATGATATAAATTGCTCCCCAGCATCTCTCCTATCAGTTGACTATAAATTAATGAACACCTCATGGTTTTAGGCCATTTTAAATTCAGGTTGTCTTCATAACGATAACCCCATTATAAATCCCCCTTCTCCCCTCAGCTGATAAACAACTTGACGCACACATGACCTAAACCAATTCACAGCAGGCCAGGACAGAATTACATTTAGACTGCATTTTCCCATTACTGTATGCATATGCTATGAAAGTAATACACTTTGTCTGTCAGGAGCATGCAGTGGAGCTCCAGCTGCTGCTGAGTGTGATGGGAAAATTAATGAAATGCAATGTGGGATCTTATTTAATCACACCTCTCGTATTGGCATCAAGCTGTTCCACCGTGTCAAATTGTGGTTTGTGGGAGAAAATAGATGAACTATCGCTGCACCAGAAAAAGAGAAAAATAACCAGAAGATATGTTAATCATAGCCTTTAGCACACAGGAAAAAAAATAATTTACCCATAGGCAGGTACACTTTTTACAACATAAATGTGTTCAAGGGGCAAAGCTGCAGTATCAATTTAACTACTCATTCCTCTATTATTAATATTCACTTTTAAACTGCGTTTACATCTTACTGATCAAGATGTAAACCTTATCATATTGTAAATAAAAAAATGTCTAAACGTATACTTAATAAGTAATATTTTATAAAACGCACTTGACAATGACAGTCGCATGAAGACACAGTAATACTGCTCTCCCAAAGAAGTGATCTGCAGTTCCCAAACTGTAGATTGCAAAAGGTCCCAAGGTGGGTCTCTGAAAAGGGTATAGTTAGCACATACAAATGTATTTGTTCATCAATGTAAAGGACAGTATTCTTATTATAAAACGATCACTAGATTTTTCTTTTTTATAAATAATCTGTTTAAAATCCCCCCACTCCCCTTATGCAATGGATTCAACCACAAATACACTGTGTCATATTATAAGGAAACCTATCAGCAACCTCATCAAAAAAATATTGCTACTTTGACTGCGCACCATTTGGTTAGTATTCGTTGCGGTGGTAAAGGTGGTAAAAATGTTTTGCTCAGTTTCCTGATTAAAAAACAAACAAACTTCAGCCTCTCTCCATATTGCAAAAGCAAAGCAACCCTGTACAAACGTTGAGAAGCTGATGTTATTACTGGTCTCAGTGTGGACAATGACATGAAGATAATGCTAGGTAAGGAGGCTGCACAAAAAAACCCAATGTGTCAAAAAATACTGTGCAAAGCAAAGACTAATTGAAGACATGTCAGATGATAGAGGTTTACATCTGAATGAACGGCTTTGCTCTCCAAATTGATTCTGCACAATGGTAAGCATTTGTAACTGTAAGCACTGTAATACTCCTGCACTTGATTGAAACAGTGATTATGCTATATTCATGTGTGTGATAGGGTAGCGTCACTGGCAAGGCTGTTTCTTAGGGAGAGAGACTCAGACGGGAGAAGCAGGTTAAGCGCTATTGCGTACGTTTATTACACAGAACAAGACAAACAAAAACAGCGGTGCGGGGCACTCCAGCAATGGCAACGCTGGCAGCGGTGTGGGGCACATAAAAAAAAAAAAAACATTAGTGACTAACAGGCATACAACCCATGTGCTTCTGTCAGTGCAACCCAAGCGCACTGGTTAATTTCCCCTCCAAAACTGGCTTTTTTCATTCCATTCCCCCAACCCCCATACATGGACACAGGGCATCCAAGCATTGAGAAGATACATCTCAGAGGACCTCTCCTGTATAGACATCTTCAAATAATACATTAAAAGTAATTTATACTGGTCCAGCATTTTAATCTCAAATATTCTCCAGACAATGCAATGCAAGGTTATGCTTGGCTAGTTGTCTAATAGCTGAATGGAGAATATTGCTGCAGATTTCTAAAATAACATTTCTGCTCAGATGGTGTACACTATGTAATTATTATTGGTGATTTTCTTTCACTATCTCTTGCTTTATTTTTAATAGGAGCATTTAGTTAAAAATGATTCCTATTTTCCCCAAATCCCTCAATCTGGATTCTTATATGTAACAAATGAGGCTTGAACACTGAGAAAAATCCACTTTGTGTGGCATCTTTGTTTTTTTTCTATTTCATTTACCTGTTTCTTATCTACTGTTATGTGTCTACTCTTGACAGTTGCTGATGCACTTATTTTGTTTTTATTCTTTTTTTTTTCAGGTGGACTGCTGTCTTCAATCAGCAAGTTGGTGTTATCATCTCCAAATAAATTAAAGGAAATAGGTGGAATGTCATTTTTGTCAGTGGTTTTCTAATTAATAACAAATAAAATGGCAGTTTATCATGGAATTTAGAATGTAGTGGTGCATAGTGATTTATTCAGTGTGAAGCAGCTCATTAGTATGCAAGCCATGGTATGCGATATATATATATATATATATATATATATATATATATATATATATATATATATATATATATATTGCATACCATGGCTTGCATACTAATGAGCTCAAACAGCCAGCTGTCCAACGTTTCGATACGTTGTACATATCTTTCTCAAGGGAGCCTGTGTTTGTGTTTTTTTTACATATATATATATATATATATATATATATATATATATATATATATATATATATGCACGGTCATGTGATACTGTTTAACCAATCAGAAGTTATTATTTTTTCTAGCAGTGTTATAAATGATATATATATATATATATATATATATATATATATATATATATATATATATATATATATATTATATATATATATATATATATATATATATATATATATATATATATATATATATATATATATATATACACAGTGCCTTGCAAAAGTATTCAGACCCCTGACCAATTCTCTCATATTACTGAATTACAAATGGTACACTGAAATTTCGTTCTGTTTGATATTTTATTTTAAAACACTGAAACTCAAAATCAATTATTGTAAGGTGACATTGGTTTTATGTTGGGAAATATTTTTAAGAAAAATAAAAAAATGAAATATCTTGCTTGCATAAGTATTCAACCTCCACACATTAATATTTGGTAGAGCCACCTTTCACTGCAATAACAGCTTTAGGTCTTTTTGGGTAAGTATGTACCATCTTTGCACACAGTGTCGGAGTGATTTTGGCCCATTCTTCTTGGCAGATTTGCTCTAGGTTGTTCTTGTGTGTAAACTGTCTTATGTTCTTACGTTTTTCTTATGTAATGCTTGGAATTTAGGCCAAAAAGTTCAATTTTTGTTTCGTCTGACCACAAAACCTTTTTCCACATGTCTGCAGTGTCATCTACATGCTTTTTTTCGCAAACTCCATACGTGCTTTAAGATGAGGCTTTTTGAGTAATGGCTTCTTTCTTGCCACTCGTCCATAGAGACCAGCTTTGTGTAGGTACCGGCTTATTGTTGATGTGTGAACACTGACTCCCATCTCAGACACAGAACTTTGCAGATCTCTCAAGATCATTGCTTCAGAGTGACAGGGAGGGTGACCTGATCTGGGTAGTGCCTGGGTGGTATGATGCATCTTCCACTTCTTAATGATGAACTTCACTGTGCTGAGAGGGATAATCAGCGCCTTTGAAGTTTTCTTCTACCCTTCTACTGCTCTGTGCCTCTCTACCACTTTATCCCTGACTTGTTTCAAAAGCTCCTTGGTCTTCATGGTTGCTTTATTGGATCACTATGTGAGTTGCAGCTTGAAAGTCTTTATATACCTGAGGGAAATTATCTACAAGTTAAACCACTTTGAGTACTTTTTGTGACCTTTCAAACAAATAATTTGTACCTGAGCTGATTTAGGGTTCCAGTAGCAAAGGGGTTGAATACTTATGCAACTGAGATTAATCAGTTTTTCTCTGTAAATCCTACTTATTTATATTATATATGAATTTTTTTAACTTTATCAATGTGGAGTAGTTGGTGTAGATTCTACATGTAAAGTATAATTTGAAAGCGTCGTGGAGTACGCTCAGGTGCCAACAAAATGTGAAAACTTTGCAGGGGGTGAATACTTCTGCAAACCACTGTGTATATATCTTCAAAAAATGAATATGAAGGATTACTTGCTTGATTTTAAGAGAAAAAATATTGGTTATGTTTAAAACTGACTACAGTTCAACATTTTTAGTATGCATTAGAAGGTTGCTAAAGTGCTGACAGTCTGCGGAAAAAAACCCCAAAAAACAGTAAATCAGTAAAGATCTCTTTACTTACTCACATGAGGCTCTAATATTATTCCTACCTAGGTCAGTAGTGCCTGGGGGTTATTTTGTAGATGACAAGTACTGTACAAACGGGGAAAGAAACTGTCCTCAGCATAGTTTGTATACTGTAAAACAATAACCAAATGTAATTCACACCATCACAGTCATTACCATTGCTGGTGCTCGTAAACTGGATAGACATGAAGAATAATCTACCTTCTCATGCTCAGAAGAGAAGTCAAAACTCTTTAGCTTTTGGTAATGCTGCTCCTGCCGCTCTCTCTTTGGATAATTACATGGTTTCAGTGTGCAGTTTTGTCAGAACAATCTTTTACATAACAGATAGGGCCTACTCAATAAATCACCCAAAGAAAATAACTTGTAAAACGAGAAAACTTAACAGCTGCTGTTCAAAAACTACAGCTGGCACAAGACCAGAATATTCTCCAGACAGAAGTTAAATATTGTTTTAGAATTATACTTCGTGGCACTGATATACAGCAAAGATAAATTGCATGTCTTTATTTTACATTACTGTGTGCTAACAAGCCTTGTGCTAGGATACCAGCAACTATGTTTTTACTTTGAGATTTACTGAAAAGTTAATGTATTCTCCATAAGTACATTATACAATCACTGAACATGCAACAAAATACCCAGCAATACCAAAGTAATTAAGATGTACTGCGAGCAGAACTGTTTTGACAACTCTATCACAGAAGCATCCGTCATCTATGAGGTCTTAGAGAAAAAGAAAAAACTCTCTTTGGAATATTTACCATAAAGGAAGCAATATTGAATCTTCTGGATCTGAGATTGCTATATTTGAGGCTTGGCTATATTGATTATGCATTGTATGGATACCGGAAAAGCACACCATAGATAACTATAGGAATTTTATATTACTAGAGACACAGCAGGCTAATTCACCAGCCTCGGATTAGGTCAGAAGTCAGGTTTGGTGGTCTCAAACAAGCTAGCCACCAGTGGACTTTAGTTCACCATCACAAAAGCACCACACAATGTTGGTGGTTTCTGAGATATGAGGGAGGCAGATGAAAGGAATAATGCAGCTACTGTAAAGGTCAACACCAATCAGTATACGGGAAACCTAATAGTCCAAATGAAAACATGAATTAATTCAAACCTGCAATTTAAAGGTGTAGTCACACATTCCCAACATAGTGTAACTAATACAACCTATTTATTTTCTGTCCTACAGCAGTCGTTGTAGTATTAGCGGATTTGCAAATTCATATAAGCTCCCCTCACAGGGATGCTTAATAAAACTGCATTGTTACTGCATGGAATATTTTAAACATTTTGAAGACTTTTAGCCTGTCACCTGCAGGCACACTTAAGATCAATCTTTCATGGAAAAACTCCTGAAAAAAGGTAAAATGTACACCCTCCTCCAAAACAAACAAATATGAGTTTCCATCACAAATCTGGATGCTGTGATTTATATACGTAGTGCGCAAAGGGGATCAATACTACAGTGCTGTAAAATCTCATGCTGGTCTTGAACACAGTGTTCTACACTGACTGAAGTTTAACTGCTGGGTTGAGGGGATTTTACAAGGTTATCAAGAATGAGACATGCTGAAAGGGAAACAAAGAACACGTTCATCTTTCCCCATGGTATCTAACAACCTCAGGGTGAACATTCTAATGCGAGACTCGAGACAGTCCACAATTCATAAAAAAAATTGAAACTGCTAGAAGTCGAAGGAGACCACAATACCACTTGAGTATTCATTTGAATTGACTTGTGCACATTTAAAATGTTGAGCACTGCATGTGAATGTCAATTAAACCCATCTGTGTTGTAGTGAATAGTTTCCTTTATAGCCTTGAAATATTATCATACTGTAGATTTCGATTGGTTTTTATTTTCATTTTCTGTACCTCTCATTTGCAAACCTCCTAAATGTGGAATACTCATCTTTTCTCATTGCACATGCGGTACAGTACACACCTCTTTCCCTCTCATGTAACGTCCTTTGTGCTCATCCAAATGTGCATTTTGAGGCTTTTGGTTTCTGCTTCATTTAACCAAAGTCAGCATCTCCTTATGTATCACTTCCCCTTTATCAAGATCATTAATCTTTTTTTGTCTAATATCATTCCGGCCTCACTACATGCTGTGCCCCTACCAAGAGCTGTCACATACATAAAGAGCTTTTTTTTCAAAACTATTTCACCTTTTGTGCCTATATGCTTTTTCCAGCTGTTCTTGACTCGCTGATATGTGTTACTCAGGGGGGGTCCTCAGAAAACAAAAGTGTTTAAAACATTCAGGGGCATGTTTACAAAAGTGTTGCGCCTGGCGCAATAGTTGCAAACGAGTCGGAAGTCTTGGGTGAAATATACTAGACAGGTGCAATGCTGGGTGTACTTACAAGCCTTGACAACAAATTTCTGTTCAATCTGTTCCTTTGTTATGGTTACGGACGGACCTGTAAAAGGAGTACAGAAAATAACTGTGAGTGTGTCGTGTTTTGTTTGTTTTGTTGTTCTAACTGTCATTGTTTGTCATTGTTAGACGGCTAACTCTAGCCGGGAGCTGTCGCTAAAGGCCAGCACAAACCCGGACAGCACTGCACTACTGTTCACTAATAAATTGTATTTCACCACTTGCACTAAAGCACTCACTCTGGACTTGTGATCGTGTTTGTGTGGGTGAGTGTGGCAGGCTGGCTAAGCGGTGATGTCAGACAGAAGCAGGGACGGGAAAAATACTGACACCAGGCACTGCAGTTTTCAAATAATAAAGACGCGGCTGGCCGCAGTTTTATTTAAATACAAAAATAAATCAAATATTTTAACAAAAAGAAGCGTCAGAGTGGGTCATAATATCATTCTGTATATGAAATTAACAGAATTGAAATCTAAGTATAGAGGGGGTCCTAAGCCATTCTCTGTGTCTACTTCTTTTCTGGTCACAAACTCCCCACTGACAAAGAAATGCTTTTAAAAAGAGTCATAAACTAACTGCTGGACAAGTGTTTGATCTTCCCCCATCGCTGAATGGATCCTTTGGCGCCACAACCTAGACAGTTTTGGGTGCTTTGACACCTCGGACAGAGAACAGTACCCCTCATAAATACAGCCGACAGGTCGAAACCACGGACCAATTGAGAACAATGGGCTGTCATTGAACGAGAACAACCAATAAGAAACACCCCACATAGACTCGGGCACAGCCAAAATAAAATGATCAACGGAACTTTTCCCAGCTGAAAAACTGTCAACAACAAAGATAATGTTGCAAGACTTGGAAATCAAACAAGCTGATCTCCATTTGAAAATAACTATTTGTTTATTGCGAGCCTACGCAAACAGTGCGTACAGCAAAGTACTGTCTTCTTATTAAGTAACTGTAGTAAATGCTATCAAGTTAGTGGATAAACTGTTCTAGGAATAGAATATAACTTCCTGTTTTAGAGTGTGTAAGAAATGTATTTATTTGTTGAAATGTGTAACTCAAAGGAGTTGCCTATAAATGCAGAGAATTTGATCAGTGCCCCATTTCTGAGTTAATTTGAATATATAATCCATTGAGGTTGATAACATATTATTAGTTTGGTACATCACGTCTAAACTAAACTAACACGGTAAAACTAATTTGCTAAATTAGGTACTGGAATGTTGGATTCCGTACTGAATGGGAAATTGAATTAATTTGCGTAACATATTGACACGATCGATTACAATGAGAAACGGGTATTGAAAATACTAATGCAAAGCAGACACTTTGTGTGATAAGCCATATTTAATATTAGTATATTAACCATGTATGCTAATGATGTTATGGTCGTTGTAATCGTTTGACTATGCAATCAATGAACTATATACTATTCGTGCATATATCTAACCAATAGCCTTTCCTTTCTGTAATATTAGATTAGTTGTGCACCCGTTTATTCTTAAATGAACTATTGTTTTATATTTCTGACACATAGAATGTCGGTTATTGTCCAAGGGAATCCGAGTTCTATATGGTCCAGAACTTAAATATGGTATGTCTCATTTCTTACATTTCTTAAACAGGGGGCCTAGAGACTAATTTATATTTAAATAAATTGTACACCTAATTCACTACACCTGATATACCCTCAGTCACGCCCCCTTCGGCAGCGAGTGCAATCATGTATCCTCCAATCCATGACTGACACATCGCCTACCGCATTAAGGCGATGACTTCTGGTATTGTGGCTTAAATATTTAACTCTCAGAATGTTAGCATGTATGAAACAGTATACAACTACATGTAATAAGAACATTTTCTACTCACCTACTTGAATTCAATTTTGCATGCATCTTTACACCTAACACTACATTATTTTTAATCATAAGCTAACAAGTTGAATCATCAGTGCCTCCAGCATTCCGTAATTCTGTGATTGCAGGTGAGGAATTCCATTTTAGAATGTCATAGACAAAAATGTTTTACAGTCGGAAATACAGACATGTTCATTTGCTTTAGTTTATTTTGGCACACAACAACACCTGTTAACAGCTTCTGCCTAAACTACAGGACGAATCAAATCGCACTGAATATAACTGCAAAAGACTGCACTGAATAGAACCCCAAAATGTACCTTGAAGACAGTGGGAAACTATTTTGCAGTATTGTGCGATCACACAGACAACATAAAACAGTGCCTAGTACCAGCCTCCATGCAGAGAGTTAGGAAGTTCATTTTAATTGAACCGTTTTCTTTTTTTAAACATAATTAAGCGAATAGTGGTACCTGTTTAAAACAAGGAAGGATAAAGATTGAATTCCTGGCACCGGTAGCTACAATGATACAAATATGAAGGTTGTAACATCTGCAAATATGAATATGTAGGATATTATCAATGTTATTTTTTTTTCAAAACTTTTGGACCCCGAAGTGTGTGGACTCCTGTACCGTTGAACCAGCTGTACTGGCTATTCTTCCGCCACTGAGACTGGGTAAAACTAAACTCACACCTGTTAACATTTATCTGCATTCTTCAACCTAATAACAATCAAAAGAGTGTGATAAACATAAAAGGTTCATGTCACTTAAGAGTAACTATTTAGAACAAACGATGATGATTGTGATCCCAGAATCAATCTTCAACTACAGAATGTTACAAGACAGTTGTGTATCGAATGTGCAGCCAATACATCAAAGTATCATCCTGTAACCAACGTGTCATGACCAGAGTTTTGTTACACTCTCAGTATTACATCAATTGCCCAAAAAATGCTGAAATCCTTGTTTGCGATTTTTAATTTTTTGATTTTACAGGATATTGCTAGACAATGTGCAACGTTTCAGGGGACTTTTTTGACCTGAAAAAAGAAACAAGGACCAGGGGTCACAAATTGAGATTAGATAAAGGGGCATTCAGAACAGAAAATAGGAGGCACTTTTTTTACACAGAGAATTGTGAGGGTATGTAACCAACTCCCCGGTAATGTTGTTGAAGCTGACACCCTGGGATCCTTCAAGAAGCTGCTTGATGAGATTCTGGGATCAATAAGCTACTAACAACCAAACGAGCAAGATGGGCTGAATGGCCTCCTCTCGTTTGTAAACTTTCTTATGTTCTTATGTTCTAACTGTTTTGGATCATTAAAACAGAATTAATTTCCAAGTGTACAGTGTTTTGTTTTGTTTTTTTCATTTTGAAATACCATATGTGTATGGAACAACACTCCAGGAGCTGAACGACCACCTAGTTATATGAAGGGGATGTCCTTGCTTCTTGCAGTATATAAATGTTTGTTGTAGAATATGTATCTGCACCGAATTTGTAACAGTTGGTGCTGTCTTTCCCCCTTTAAAAAAATGAAAACAACAATATCAAGGGTTTCATTCTGGTGAAGTAAATAAAACTGAATTGAATTTTAAATTGATTACAGACAGTGGGTAGAAGACTCAAAGACATTACCAACACCTTCACTGCAATCAGAATTAATTCAGTGTTATAGATTTGTTCTTCTAAGGGGTCAGTCACCTTGTCATTGAAGAAGGTCACTGAAAACAAACAACTTTAATTTGGTTTATATTTAACCTTAATATAACCTCAAAGGAGACATGAGCATTCAACACACATGGTTAACAGCAGATTATAAAGCACAGATATGAGGTTAACTGCCATTTATAAAGCCTACATACAGTATGAGGTTCTGAAAGTGAGGGGCGGCAGCTTTGTAAAATTTACCACCTGTCGTCCCCCCCCCCCCCCCCCATCAGACTCGACCTAGAGAATATGAAGACAATATCTCACAGCGTTTGTCCTATATCACGCAGAATCCAGTCACATGACCACAACATGGCAGCCTTATTACGTCCATAGACTTGATTTCATCCCTGTATATAAGTAACAACTGTAAGAGTGACATACATATGCACATAAAGACAGGCACCTCCTTATATCCCCAGATTCTGATTATCTTCAATACCTTGTGTTAAAGAATGTCCTAATCAAGTTTCATCACTATTAGATAAACAGTTCTGAAAAACACAAAGAGCAATGTGCATCTCAACTGGCAGTACTAACAGAAGTACACAACAAAATATGCAGACCATGCTGAGAAGGCAGTGTAATTAAGGACAACAAGGTCCTCATTATGGGGTCCAAGGCCAACTTTCCGGAGGTTAATTACATTCAACCCACAGAGTGAACTACTGTTACAAAAACAATGGAAATTCATTGCAAAACACCAATGTTAAGATAATATTAAGTTTGTGACACAAACCCACTAGACTTGGGAAATTGGGAGTTTAACAGTACAGCAATCTTAACTGAGACATGTTCCATCTAGGCATTGCAGTATAGACAGTATAGTCTCTTCAGGTACCCACATATAGTTGGTCTGCCTCCACTATTGTCGAGTGTACAATTAAGTCAATAAAATGAATAAAACCAAATAGCAAAATGTGTGTTAGCACAGTACTCTGAATACACATTGTATGTTTGCAGATTTGGAACAGCAAGATGGCAGTGTTTTGAGCTCATTATATTAATATTTGTGACTAGAACATAGAATAGAACAAGGAAACCATTTATAACATGTTCCCTAATGCTTATCTGATAACTATTTATAAATGTCTGAGTGTTTAAACACATTTCTAGGAGGAAACAAATACTTGGACTACTGAATTGTAACTGTGGATAATGATTGTGATGTTATTTTGTAATATGGTGTTTTGAAATGTCAACAATTTGTTTGTTACTGTTGCTGCTGTCCTCCAGGACACCCATGGGAATGAGATGTAAATCCCAATGGGGTTTCATCTGGCTAAATAAGAAAGAATGGAATCATAACATGTCCATTTTCCAAGCATTCCAGGCGCCAGCCACAGTTTATTATGCTCAGTTTTAAACTTACAAAGGTGATCAAAATGTTCAGGTGTGATTGGCAGGCAGGTAATTTAGAAATACACTGTCAAAGAAATGGTCCCGATTGGGTTTTAGCCATGCAAAGTGATACAAATGGGCAGCAGTGTGGAGTAGTGGTTAGGGCTCTGGACTCTTGACTGGCGGGACATGGGTTCAATCCCAGGTGGGGGACACTGCTGCTGTACCCTTGAGCAAGGTACTTTACCTAGATTGCTCCGGTAAAAACCTAACTGTATAAATGGGAAACTGGAAAAGGGTGTCTGCTAAGAAATAAATAATAATAATACAAATTCCACTATTATTACACTTACAGTTTAGGCAATTCCTTTGGCATCTTTATGCTTTTTAAATAAATCATATATTCACAAATTAGAGTTATGAAACCAAGATTTTTTTGCTACTGTTGCTGTGCAAAAATAACTCAACATCTTTATTATTCCAGCACAAAGAGCAATAACATTTTGTTCTGCAAGAACATGTGGCAGCATGTTCATATTTACTAATTCCTTCCATACACACAATGGGACCATAAGCTTATGCTGAACTGGTCAAGGGAGAAAAATGTCTATTCCATAACAATGGAGGACCACAGACTGCAGGGAAATATGATTCGTTCTCACCTCACACTGACATTTATATGACACAAGTTCATTTTGAAGTCACCATACCACAGGGTTTCTGGAAAATACAGTCTACTTTCATTATTACGAATTTCAAGGGACCAGCAAAAAAAAAAAGGTCTCATCAGTAATTCTTATTATCCACAGTCTAAACCAAAATAGCTCCAAAATAAAAATTAACATTTTTCAGTCACAGCTGAACAAACAAAATGTAACAACAAAATCTAAACTAAAATAAGAAGCCTGTTTGCTTAACCGGACTAAAAGCATCTATTTTTATATAACACTTCCTTAACTTAAGCACATTTACCTGTAAAAAGAACTTACACTGGCACTGTATTATGGTTTAAATATTAAGCTTAAGCCTTTAACATAAGTTACTAGATTTACAGCATGCATAAAATCAGTTTGCTAAGCTATCACACAACTCTGCAACACAGCATATGATCGTATGAAACAGATGAGTCAGCAGCTTGATGTCATTCGTTATGTGGCTAGCCGAGTAGCTGACCTCCCTATTTTACGGATTACCACAAAACATCATTTTATTTGCTTTGCACTGCATCATTCTATTTAGTTTAATGCTGTGACGGAAATATAATGAGTTCTGGTTGTAAATCTCCCTCTCGACCTGTGAGGATACGAAGTAGCGAAAGGGAAAGGCTTTGGACAGGTTGTCCTGACAGTTCATTCCCTGGGTCGGGAAGTCAATCAGCCTGGAAAAAGACGAGACTCCAGTGCGGGAATATATTGACCTGGAAGGTAAACGAGGTAGCAGCTGCAGGCAATAGAATCAGCTGCAATCGTTTACCAAGGGGTCATGCATAACCGCATAAAAGGGGCTGGAGAATTGTAAATCTTTTCCTTTGCTTTTTATTATTATTATTTATTATTATTTATTTCTTAGCAGACGCCCTTATCCAGGGCGACTTACAATTGTTACAAGATATCACATTATTTTTACATACAATTACCCATTTATACAGCTGGGTTTTTACTGGAGCAATCTAGGTAAAGTACCTTTTGGTTTTGAAATAGACTCGGAAGGATCCGTGCACTGTGTATTGAGCGTATTGTGAGTGTTTGTTTGTTTGTCTTGTCTATAATTGTTACTTGTGTGTTTATAGACGGCTAATACGTTTCGGAGCTGTCGCTAAGAGCCAGCACTGAACCCGGAACAGCACTGCACTATTTGTCACTTTAAACTGTATCACCCACCACGAGCACTACAGCACGCACCCAGGACTGGTGACCGTGTTTGTATATTGTGGGAGAGATACCGTGTCTATTGTTTAGGGCTGCAATCCCTGTTACTGTTCTCCGTGTTTTACGCATTGCTGTGTATAACCGGAGTTTATTATTTGGTCACCAGACCTGGATTATAACAAAAATAAAACACCTATTTTCCATACCGGATTACAAATCTCTGCCTGTTTATTCCTGCACTGCATCACCTCTGCACCTGTACATAATCAGCAACCACTCTGCCACAAATGCCTATAGCAGATATATGGGGAAAAAAACCCAAAAAACTTCAAGAACTTTCCCAGCAGACAGTTTTCTGAACACCAGTTTGTTATGCCATCTAATATTGCTGATAATGATACAGGATAGAAAGTACATCATACTGTATTGTACATAATAAGGCTGTAATATTAAGGGGATGTTCTGGTGACATTGTAAACCCACATGAGTGGAACTCATGTCACAAGAACCCACAAGATAACATGACTTACATGTGTACTTTATTTGTTATAGTAAGTCTTTTTGATTGAATACAAGCATTGTATTCTTTTTGAATACATTATTCTCAGTCACATTTTTTTGCAGTTATGGGACAACTGTAGGATAATTGTAAAATCCTGTAGTTTACACATGTGTATATGTTTACACATCATAAGATTTTCTGGTGCTTTCTGGCAGGTCAGAATTTTAACTTCAAACTACAGATTGCTCAATAAATAAGGTTATTAAACTGTATATGTCAAGTTATATGTAAAGCCAGCCATACATCCCATGATTTGTAAGACATAACATGGGCTGCATTGGTTGCACAGAATATGTGCAGTTTATGGTACTGCACAACCTGTAGTGCAATGCTGGAGATTTGCCTGGAACTTGCTGACTGAAGGAGACAGTCAGCACAGTAGCATAATTACACGGATGATAAACAGAGAAAATACGTTTATACCACAGACAGATCTATTTATTTATTTATTTATTTATTTATTTATTTTACTAAACCTGTCTGGACAATAAAAGGCAGCACCACTATTACAATCAGCTTAAAATTACATTTGGCCTTAGCAGAGATCACCCACAAATAATTAATGCAGATGCTGAATGTCAAGGATGGCAATAAACTCCAAATGTAAAGCAGTTTCATCCATTCCAGGTTTTACTATGGACTTTATTAGCTACAGTGTATAAGAGATACTTTTAAATCTTCATCCCTGTCAAAGCAAATATTGAAATTTATGGTCTACTAATATTGTGGTTTAAATGTTAACTGGCCAAGGAGCCCCTCCACCAATAATGTACAGGTAACAATTTTTCTGGCAAACCTTCAACCACACTAAATTAATTCAAACAGAGAAATAACAGTAAAAAACAGAGATATAACCACAAGCTTTTTATGACTTATGTGTTTTTAAAAACAACACACATAATATGGGATCTAACTAATTGTAATTGCATGAACCCTTTTCACAGCACAATCTTAATGGAAATCAAATCTGTAAAAGTTTCATACTTAAGTTTTGCTTCTTAAGTTTTTAAAATAATAACTTAAGACACAATACGCCTGTAGTCTAACAAGCACAGGGAAAAAAATGCAACCAAGACTATTTAAAGTCTGAATCAATGCAGAACATCTGTAGAAGCAACATAAAACATTGATGGTATGTGCCCTTGCAATCCAGGTTATTATCTTCAATATATCAAACCATACTGCATTTATGATGGATAATGAAGCATTGTAATTACATCTAAAATGACAAATATGAATCTTAGTTGACATTAGCCACGGAAAATGAGCATAGTTAGGTTTTTTATCAAAGGCTCAAAAGGATCAGTCATCTGAAATAGCTAAAAGGCTTTTCACTGAAATTCCTTTAAATCACCTCACAATGTTACAATCAACTTGAAAGTTAGCATCATAAAGGGGGCTCTTGGGTTTAATAACTAGTCTTGGCTAAGAAAATACATTTTTAATAGAGGGCAAACACAGCCTGCAGCTAATAACACTCTAGGAATTTCAACATCAACTACTCACAAAGCAACATCCTCATTTTTTGCCATCAGTTGCATGTAAATATTTATATTTGAATTAAAATCAACAATAAAGCTTTCAGGATATCTGGGTCTATGCAATCTGGCATTGGTACAGTACCTGCATCTGTATACAGTTTACAATTACAATTATCCATGAAGATGTCAAAACATATTAAGCTCTAAAAACAGAGCCACACAATTATCTTTGAATATTATCTACACCTTTGAAGACAAACTGTTTTCTTTTTTAAATATTCATACGCAAGAAAGAATGTGTTCTTGTGACATTCAAGAAAACGATGTATTCATTTCAGAAAAAAAGGTATAGCAGAATCTGTGGACAATTGGGATGCCGTAAATATTGCATCCACAACTATAAAACACTCAATAGTGTTGAATTTAAAAATACTGTAAGAAAATAAATACATTCAAATTCAAACACCTTTCAAAACATCTTCATGTTAAATTGTATTTATTTATTTATTTACATTTTTATAGCGCCTTTAACCAAGGCTCTTTACAAATTTAGACAAAATGGTACAAACAAGAATACTGGGTGAAGAAAGAATGCAAGTTATTGGGCCAGGGTGGAGAGATACAGATTAATTCCTAGTATGAAAGCTGAGGGCCAGAGGCTAGGTCAAGGTCAGGCAAGCAGGGTCATAGCAGGAGGTCAGGGGCCAGGAGTATTAGTAGTATGGTCTAGGGAGAAGAGATGCGTTTTGAGGGAGAAACGGAAACTACATAGTGTGGGTGACTGTTTTATGTTCAGTGGGAGTCTATTCCAAAAAAGGGGAGCAAGGGAAAAGGAATGGAAAAGGGATTGGGCACAGGGCGAGGGTAGGACAGAGAGGGATAATAGTTGCAGTCTGAGCTGTGGCAGTCAGAGCGAGAACAGGCAGAGCGAGGACCTTTTCCAAATCCCTCCCAATGGCTACTAGAGGCCTCATTCCTACCTTGACACCTAACTTCTGGATCCCCTGGATAAAGCGCCCTCACTCGTTCTCCACTCCCAGAATGAACACTGGTAAGTCCCTGCTGCACATACCCTTACTAACTCCTTCTCCCCCTACTCTGCCTGCTACAAACTTGAAAATCTCCTTTTTCAATTGTTGCTCTGACTAACAAATCTCGGCTTCTCAGCAAACTTATAACCGATACCAATCCTGATCTTCTCTTTCTAGCTGAAACTTGGCACTCTGTAAACGACATGCACTCACTGCATCTAGCCACCCCAAAGGGCTATTCCCTCTTTGACAAACCTCGCCTCACTGGCCGAGGCGGGGGAACTGCTGTTACTGCAAATTCTGTGCTCGCTTCCTCATTTCTTTCTTTGCCTGCCTTTTCTTCATTTGAGCATCTCACCATCAAGCTTCCCTCTCCCATGTCCCTCACCCTTGTTGTTATTTACCGTACACCTAAGAGAAACTCTGCTTTTATTGCAGAGTTTTCAGAATTCCTCTTCCTTGTCTACACTTCTACTGACAAAATCCTACTCCTAGGTGACTTCAACATTCACACCCTGCATCTGCTCATCACCAGGGGCCTTGATATCTCCAATCTCTCCGTCTCAGATATCTCTCTCTCTGACCATTTCTTAATCACTGCTAATATTAATCTCCCTGCTCCTTTTTCCGCTACTGATACTGTTATCTCTTTCCGTCCCAAGAATCTGCTAAATCCACTGAAACTCTCGGAATGTGTCTCTGCATCCCCTCTAACTGGTACTCTCTCGTCCACCGTTGATGATGCGGTGACCCTCTACGTCACCCTTACTCATATCTTTGACACTGTTGCTCCGCTTACAACCACAACCGTCAAGAAAGATCTAAACTGCCCATGGTACACCCTCGAACTTTGATTGTTTAAGTCTTCCTGACGCAAGCTTGAGCGCATGAAGGTCGTCTGGACTAACGGTTCACAGAGAGATCTGGACCGACCATCTCGCGAGCTACAGGCGTGCGCTTGCCGCGGCCAGGGTGAAATACTTCTCTGAAATCATAACTATGGGACACAGTAAACCCAATGTACTCTTTAAGACCATTGACCAAATCCTACATCCAGCCACTGACAGATCAACTACTGCCACATGCCCCCTGGAACCCTGGCCGACTAATCTTGTCCGTCTCTGTACTGCTGATCTTGCTCCCTCCATTAGGCACTCTCTCAACCTGTCCCTGGACTCTGGCTCGGTTCCTGCTGCCTTTAAGCTTGCCCGAGTTACGCCGGTACTCAAAAAACCCTCCCTTGACCCGGAGGAGTTGGCCAGATGATTCTGGACAGTGAGGAGGGCAGTCTCAGTGGAATGGGAGGGAGGCTAGATTGAAATCGGGGGTAAAGGGAATTGGCGGATATGTAATGTGATAGATGCGAGTGGACTAGCTGCTCAAGGAGCTTAGAGAAATATGGGAGAAGAGAAATTGGGTGTTAATTTGCAATGAATACAAAGTGAATCCCAAGGGCTTTTGAAGATGTTGAAACACTTCAAGAAAAATAATCCAAAAGCTTCATTCCTAACCAATGTGAAAGCTTTACCATTTCAAGTTTGTGCTATTACACTATTAAGAAAACTTGAAAAACACCAGGGATTTGTTTTTAACAGCAGTAACATAAGTTTGTATAAGGCCTACTATGCCAAGGCACTTCAAAACACTTCACAAAGAAATACAATTTGCTAGGCTTGCCAGGATAGGTGATCTCTTAATGTTTTACTTCTTACCTACTTATTCTAAAAACAGGAAACACAGTGAACAGCCTAGGTGGTTAATGTACAGAAGACCGTGATGTTTTTCATCAGCATTGTTAGTTTTCTTTAAAAGCAAACAGAGCAACACAAGCTATAAAACGATGGATTCCAGAAAGCTCTGTGAGGTTAATTATGAGAACAGCTTTCAAACAATTTACAAGGGGAAAAATAGCAGCATTGTTTTCTTTGAACCTTCTAATCGGTGAACCATGTTACTGGATTTACTGCACATTTGTGTAGAAAATTTGTCTCTGTACCTGTTCAGCACAGTTACACAGGGCATTACTAAGGTGTACCGATACCAAAGAAAAACAAAAAAACAAAACAAGGATAATGCTAGAATGAAACAAAACCATTAAATGCAAATGTCAAGCAAGAACTATCCAAGTATGTTACAATTATAAGGAAGGATTTCATGCATATTACACACTAAACAAATAATAAGAAGAAGTTAATCTAGATGTGATGTCACAAAGGCATGGTGAAGTATATCAGTAGAGCAGAGGCAGGGGCAGACTGTAGCATGTTCAAATCTTGAAAATTCCTTGTGTGATTCATACATCCCTTGCATCATGCCTGTGATACACACCTAAAATAATATATATATATATATATAGTAACAATAAAATAAGGGACTATCTTGCCAACTCTATACTAAGCAATCTCTATTCAGTTGAGCTGAGACAGTTTCTTATTCATATTGTACTTGACCTTTTATTTCTGTCGTGAAGTGTTTACTTAAAAAACATCCAAATACACATATTTGGTGTTTGTTTGTTCTCCATAAACAAGTACTTGTTTGGGGGGAAGCATATCTATAACCATCCAAACGGCTGCATGCAGTAAGATAAGCCCTAAAAGGGAAGGACACAAATATTATCATTATTATTATTATTATTTTTAAAGAAGATCATACTTAACATTTTTTTTTTCATGCCATCTGTTCTGAAGCGCAGTCAGGAACGGCATACTTATCTAAATGTTTCCACAACAGAAATCACAGTGGATAATAAAAAAAGAAAAACACAGCAGGGAATTAATAAGTTCTTGAAATGTATTTTTGTTTATGACTGTAAGTTGCCCTGGATAAGGGCGTCTGCTAAGAAATAAATAATAATAATAATAATAATAATGATAATAATAATAATAATAATAATAATAATAATAATAATTAAGGATCTGCTATTTTCCTAATATTTATCATTAACACTCTTTGTGATGAAGTTGTCTATGAAAAGATGCTAATGTTCATTTTCACTTCTGTTTGTTATGTATGCTTTTAGTTTGTTGAATACTAAACATATGTTATGATGAAATTGTTCAATGGAAGTTGATATACAGTAATTTACAGCGGTGCCAAAAATGATTCAGTTACCCTCAGTATTAATATAATACATTTATATTGTATATAAAAGTAACTGTACATTTAATTGTGTAAATAACAACATTTCCTCAAATACAGATACTGAGATCACAGATAGAGATACAAATACAAACATTGGCACCTTACCACATTATAGTGATTCTGACAGATACCTTCAGTATATATTGATTTAATAAAGCGAGATGACAAAGAATATTAGCACTGCATTGTGTTATGAATCCCCCACTGGTAAAGCACAGAGGACTGGAGCCTATTCAACAATGACACTTCCTCACCTCACTTCACCTCAGAAAATCTGCAATCTTTTCAGTATACACTTAGAAAGTCTTACTTATACCAACAGAAAGAAAAGTAGCAGGTAGACTATGCATTTTACTTGCAGCCATGCGCTGTAAACATTTCTATGCAACTTTAAAAAGTATTTATTTCTGTACATGCAGTATATGTAAGGTACTGTATAGTAACATAACGTGTCAAAGCAGCATTGGGGGATTACTGCATGCAAAACACGTTAACGCTGTTTAGTGAATTCTGTAAAATTACTTAGTACTGCAAGAGTTGAAAAATACATTAAACCACCGACCTTACTATACCTAGTATAATTTTTGTGATTCACAAAACTGAATCAGCCCTGCCACAAATGGCACTAATTGGCAATCTGGCGGTTTATGCTTAGACAAGATGATAACAGCAGGAGAATGTGGACCGTGAAACTGTACAGCTGATGAGTCAGTGTGCTCTACACAGGTCATAAATCATATCTGACCTTTACATCTCACCAGTGTCACCTCTGCAGCACTGAGATGTGACAACGTTTCCATCCTTGCTGAGCTCAGAATACAACATGGGATATAAAAAGGCACTTGATAATCCTGTGCCCCCCCCCCCCCCCCCCAAAAAAAAAAGCATTAAAAAGAGTAATAACAAAGACATTAATATCAATTTTCTTACCTCTTATTAGCATTAGCAACGTTATCATTGGTTCATTGATTATCTTTTTTTTTTCAATTCTAGATACCGATTTTTAAAATAGAGAGGACTTGGTACTTAATCACTTCCTGTAGACTACCTGGGTGAGAATCAAATTGTGCACAGGAAGATGTTAGACACAAAGAAGAAGCTTTTTTTATTATTATGTTGTATTTCAAAAATCTGCTCAAGTGACTGAAAATAGTGTTAAATACTTTTCCCAACCGGGACTACAGTAGTACTCACTTGTACCAACTTACGCCTTTTCAACCTCAACTGTAAACTTTCAAAACTGTCATTATGTGTACTGTATGATGTACTTGTCAATGAATGACAGAATAAACAGACTGCATGATATTAAAGGTTAATGTTTATTTATTTATTTATTTATTTATTTATTTATTAGCAGACGCCCTTATCAAGGGCGACTTACAATTGTTACAAGATATCACATTATACATTATTTCACATTATACAGATATCACATTATTTTACATACAATTACCCATTTATACAGTTGGGTTTTTACTGGAGCAATCTAGGTAAAGTACCTTGCTCAAGGGTACAACAGCAGTGTCCCCCACTGGGGATTGAACCCACAACCCTCCGGTCAAGAGTCCAGAGCCCTAACCACTACTCCACACTTAAAATGACACTGTGGAGTACACTCCTCTGTAAAAAGCAGGCAGTGGTTGTTGCGCCAAGTCAAGACAAACCACATCTGTTCTTGTGCTGTAGAAAAAGCTTGTTCCATTCATTTCACCTTAAATTACATTACAGTTAAAATTATGTTAGTAACTTACACCTGCACTCTGAGTTATGAAAAGCCAGTCACTCCCTACAAGGCCAGGGCAATACATAGGCAAAAATCCTTACACTTCCATCCTACAGAAAAATCCACCATCCACATTCAAGTGTACAAAAACTACTGTACTACTACACTGTCAAATGTTGCATAAATTGGACATTATTCCTAAAAGATGGCGAAAATTTCCGGCCATTAAAAAAAAAAAAATACTGGGCAATATTTAACACATATGATTTATAAAACTACTGTCTGGTTATTTTACTGACCAGTAATGGTTTTAGATGTGATTTACCGTCAAGGATTGTTACCGAGAGATTGTATCTAACCAATTGTCAGAGGTATGCAAATGAGCCGTGTCCCCTACTTAAGACGTCAATGGCATACACCGTCTGTTTACACCGTCACATTATGGCTACGGGACATGTCTGGAGACAGCTAGGTTGTCCAAAATATCGAGATGTCAGGTTAAAAAAAAGTTAAAATAAATTGCACACACACACACACACATTTATAGTGCTTAGTTTATTTTAAATGTATAAATCATTGCACTGAAATAGCAGTAATGTATTCTCCGTACACATTACATTATGTACAAATATAAATTTGCACAATAGGTATCTACAGCTATGGCCAAAAGTTTTGCATCACACTATAGAATTAACATATGAAACCTGCTGAATATTGTTACGTTAACATATTGAATTACATAATGCTTTGTCGATTTTCATATAGAAAACCTGACAAATTAAAAAAAATTGACATTCTAAAACCTAACATGAAATCCTGTACTATGGTACTATTATGGCTTCTGGTAGACTTTTGCAATATTATTTTCTAATTTCTTTGGTTACATGATGTTAAATAAAATGTCATTAATGTTCATATCTTTTTTTTAAATGATGTCTCATTCCTAAAATTCTAGGTGATGCAAAACTTTTGGCCATAGCTGCACAGCACAGTGGTAAAATCAAATGAATAGCCAGCACACTTTCTTTTTACTTTGGCCTATAGGCTACTGGTAACAAATCAAATCATGATCGTACATTACACATACTGTACAAAGCTTAAAAAAACACATGGGTGCACAGCCGCTTCCGAGCAAAAATGACAGCGTTAGTGAACCACCGCGATAGCGCACGAAAACGTGATTTAGAAGTCGGGTCTCATGCGTTGTGTAACGCATATCAAATAGCGAATCATGCGCCCAGCCAATCAAAGCACAGTGGACGGAGTAAGGTTATAACCAGTAAGGATTCAACATTCCCTTTAAGAGCATCTGTGCGTCTGCGACAGTGAACAGAGGGCATTTTGAAACCAAAAAATAATAAGGAAGGAGAAAAAAGCACAATAAAATGTCCAGCAGCCCCAGTGAGGAGGATGACCAAGCCCCTCAAGCAAGGCTACGAAATAAAAAAAGTAATCTATAAGGCTTTGTCTGACCTGCCAGGCACTTGCAGCATCTGCAACCTCAACCACTGGGTCTTCAAGTTCAGCATTTGCTTCCCTCAAACCCTATAATCTTTCCTCTGTAAGTTCAACATCACATCCATTATGGAGAGCTATGTTATGTAAAACACAAACCGGGATGATATTGCTAGACTTCTGAGGAGTGTACTGTAGTGTTCCCCCAGAGGCATCCAAACATCGGAATCGCATTTTGAGGATTCCAAATGTTCGCTCAATTACATTACGAGCACATTCAAAGGTATGGTTATACCTTTGTTCAGCAGGAGTCGTGGGGCTGAGCAGCAGTGTCAGTAGCCACCGCTTCAGTGGATACCCGTTGTCCCCTATCAACGAGCCTCTCAGACTGTCATCCTGCTGAAACACAGAAGCCACCTGAGAATTAGCGAGGATAAACGAGTCATGAGCGGAGCCAGGATGGTTTGCATGCACATTTGTGATGTAATTGTTGGGATCACACACTACTTGCACGCTGACAGAATAGGTCCCCTTACAATTTATGTAGCGGTGGCTATTCTGTGTTGATGCGCATAGCTGCGCATGTGTGCAATCGATGGCTCCCAGGACACCAGGAAACCCATAACTCCCAAGAAAACCCTGCTTTGTATTTTGTTGCAGCTCGTGAGAGACAGGGACATTGATGAATTCTCCTGCCTGATTTACTAAAGCTGCAGTTACATCTTGCACTGCCCATGATACAGCCGACTGGCTCATGCCTGCAGTATAACCCACAGTACGTTGGAACGAGCCAGTGGCACTGGTTCTGTGGCTGAAAAAATATGGCAGGAGATAGCTGCTCAGGTTAATGTGGTTGGTACTGTAAAAAAGGGCAATCATATAGTGCCAGAAGCACTGACAAGATGAATGTTAGATTGTAAACAAAACCGCAGGGTCTTCTCACTCTTCTGGATCAGGTACCAAGATATCTCCCTCTTGATGTACAGTCCACACAAGCACACCAAAGCCTGGCATTTTCTTAGAGCAACGAATAGGCTACAAACGTGATTTATATGTTTTCCAACCAGTAAGTAGCCTATCCTGTTCAGACAAGTTAACAATGCAATTTAAATTATGCGTTACAAATAACAAAATACTCAAATTACTTAATTATTGGATAATTAAACATAGTATTGGCATAAAAACAGAAATTATGCTAGGAAATTATACCGTTAAGACGCATCTCATGGTACAGATGGAAACTGATGGATGAATATTTTATTATGGGTCTAAAACAGTAAATTCACTCTTAGCAAGACAGAATGGATTCAGTTACAGATAAACAACAGACACAAGAAAGAATGGTGCATTTGGGAATGTAGTTTTACTTTTTACATGGGGTCACTTTATGGAAAACTGCCCAGTTTAACCATGTTCAATAAAAGTAAACAAGAAAGCACAGGATTTATATAATTACTGTACCGTTTCAAAGCTGAGTTTGGTCAGTTTAAAACAGCAAACTACCAGGAGAAAGCATCCAGTACTGGTCATTGTTGGAATTTCAAACATTAATTACTGATATTCACAACAAACTTTCAAAATGTAATGCAGAAGCAGTGTAGTAACCGGTGTTTAATGAATATTCTTCAGTGAAAAGTGTCAAAGGTCTGAATCATCATTCCAATTTTATACTGATAACATGCTGTTAATAATTCCTATTTTCAAGCTTAATCACAGGTTTGTGCAATTGTGTGGCAAGTAAGATAGCTTTTTCATTCCAGCCACTAAGGTTTGGATTAATTTTTCTATTATACAAATTAATCTTCTTCTTTAAACAGATACTAATTCCACTGGGAAATTAAATAGCTGCAAAAGCCCAGGTAATGATGCAGTGGGGTTAATTTGACTTTGACCAAATTATTCTTCATAATGCACATTTTTACCAAGTGCAGCTGCTCTATTTCAGGCACAAAAGAGGCTTCCAAGTCAGAATTCAATTTGTTTATGTATACATTATGTGATGTATATACACATCCAGTATATCATTCTCGGTACTGCATTAAGTATCACATGCAAGTTCTGGCTTGAATCTACTGTACAGTAGATGCTCCGAATAAACCTGAAATTAATGATCCTATGAATTAAAATAGACATATAGAATGTCCTTTCATGTGGTCACATTTGTTTTTAAAAGAATGTTGTTGTCTTGTTCAGCTTGTTTGTATCTATTACTAACAAGAGTTCATTTCAGTTAATTACCTATGCATTAAGGGATGTTTCAGTACCATTCATGAATCTTCAGTGTTACTGAACAGACTGCATCACAACACATTATTTATCATAGCTTCCTGCTGTGTTGTATGTATTCCTACAATATCTTTTTTCACTACAATCATGATGGAAATGTCTTGCATTAATGTCTCAGCATGTAATATTTCTATCCAAATAAAGCTCAATTACTACATAGATCAGTACAGTATTGTTACAAATCTATGCGCAAACTAACAGATCACTGCTCAGTGAAATAAATAAAATAATGTAATAGCATGATAATGGGTCTATGAAGGAATAGTGCAAGCGCCTGTTTGTGAACAAAACCAAGCACCACATTTTTTTTTTAAAACTGTTTTCTTTGCATGTAGGCTCATACTGGCGATAATACAGTACAGCGGGGTGGGCACCTCCAATATCAATGCTTATGTGTGATGTCAAGATTTGTGTTTATGAGCGACAACATGTCAAACAAAAATAACTAGTAAAAACTGAATTATGCACATTAATATGTAAATACAAATAGCAACACAATCATGATTATGTAGAAATGATATTCAATGAATGTGTACAACACAGCAGGTACAAATAGTAACTAATGTGTTTGCAAACCCTATGGTCTGTTCTGTAACACTTCAAGATATACAATAGGAATGTGTGATATATTCATGTACTATACATATATTTGAAGTCAATATCTTTGACTCTTTGCACTGCCTAATGGAGGCAATAAGGCTTGCCTCCTCTACCTGAGCAGGGAAAGAAAACTAGATTTTCATATGGTGGTGGGTAAAATATGGTTCCTTCCTCTATTTGTCAAAGGCACTATTTACAAAGCAGTACAGAAAACAAAAATAATTAGGCCTACATACAGTGTACAAGCTTCAACATCCACCTCTACAGGGTATTTCTATTGCTTGAGTATTTCAAGTATCCCCCTTGCTATTTTTTTTTTTTTTTTACTCTAGGCACTACGGACAATCGTATCCCGAAATTTCAGATCGTAACGTGCAGTTTGGGCATTTTAAAATGTGTACGTTAGTGGAACTTCCCAAGGATGACACAGAAAATAAATTGGCTTAAATGGCTTTGTTGCCTCAAGCTCCGATCAAACCAATTCAGTGAGTTTGATAACTTACAGTGATGTATCCTGAAACTAAATGTGCTAAGAATGGCATTTTATTTTGACAATATTGTTTTTGTAGTATTGCCATAATTCGTACAGTATGTGAGCAGAATATAAATAATACAGGAAATGGCAGCTGTGTAACCAACAAGAAACCCTCTAGGTTAAAGCATTAAGTGCAAATTTATAAATGTTAGTATTGAGGATAACTTAGTTTCTGGCCACACCTATATGTATCTTATATCCATTCACTTAAGATTATCACTTATTTAATCATCTACACAAGCAATTCTTGAAAGAAAAAAAAAATATCATTTTAAACTTGAAGACTGAAAACACAAGAATCTTTTAAGGTAACAGACCCTGATTAGCATGAATCTTTGACTACCATACCTAAGGTAATCTATAGTAAGGGTTCATTAATAGAGGCCCCTCCAAATGTTGTTTTACAAGAGTTTGGTAAGACCTATTTTAGAGAACAACTGTTCTGTCTGGGACCCATTTCAAAAACGCAATACTGAGAAGCTTGAGTCTGTGCAAAAAATTGCTTGTAGGATTGTATTGAATGACTGGATTTGGGATTCTACCTTTGCTAACCTTCTTAGTAGCTCCTCTCTTAAACCACTAAGTGGTAATTTCTATAAGGTTCTGCATTCACCATGTTTTACCTCTATGTCAGTCTGTGCTCGTAAAATACATGGGCTGAGAGTCTCCACAGAGCTGCTCTGACCATCAGTCTTTATCACCTTCAGTTGTGTCGTTACTCTTTCTTTGGCACAGCCTTGGGGTTATGGAATGCCCTTCTGGATGTCATTGTCAAGCCTCTCCGGGTTTGAACTTGTTTTAGTCGCAATGAAACTGGTATTAAAATATAAATATCTTTATCTTCTTTTGACGTATTTATATGTATTTGTATGTATATGTGTGTCTATATGTATCTTTTTATTGATATTACTTTTGATGTATAGTAATTGTTGTATTGTATATTATTGAGTACGGTCTACTTCGGTCTCTCTTTGTATTAGTGCTGCACTATTGTACCTGTGCTGGCCTTGTGGGCACAAAGTGAATAAACTAAACTAAACAGTAAGGGTTCATTAATAGATGGATGTAAGTAAATCAAAATTACCTGCTTTCAGAAAAAAACAACCCAGGTTTTCTAAATGCAGATCATACTTTATGTTTAGTACATGTACCTTGTGTAAGTAACTGCAGGTTCCTGACTTCCTCCCTCACTCTCAGCTGAAGAACCTGTTGCAAGATGTGCTGTCGCTGGCTTTCTTGTGCTATCCCCATCCTCTCCAGCTTCTTATCTGTCAGTCTCATCAAAGCCCGACCTGAGGGAGAGAGAAATACCAGGGAAAACACAGCTGGTTAAACCAAATGTGGTTGTGCTGATCCTTCTGTTAGAAATAATGTGGACCCCTGCTATTAAGATGTAGTAGTGGGTTATAAGCTCTGTGACCAATCTCGAAATATCCCTTAATTGTTTGGAACTGTAAATTGTTTGGAACTGTAAATTAAATGCTGCTGATGAAGTCTCCTCAGGCCCTATTCATAAAAGTACTTGCCTACTGCCGTAATAAAACGAATTTTGTTTAAAACTAATGAAAGCTGTCCATATTGCTATTCATAAAATGATCTAAGCAAACGGGCGACTGTCGCAAAGCACTTTATGACTGGGTATACAGTCGTTCAAGAGCGAAAATCCACCTATTTTTGATGACATCATCAGCATTATTAATGTTCCCTGGGTGGCGTCAGTAGCCATTGCAAAAAGAAAAACAAAATCCACAGACAGTAGCCTACTACAGAAACCCGAGTCTGCAGCTTCCAGTCACGGGCAGTTTGCAAAACCTGATTCCGATGCCCCTGTCACATCTGCCAAAAAGTCAGGACATGTCATAATTTAGAAAAAAAGTGATTTTTTAAATAAATACTTTGTATTTTTGTTTTGTTTGGCAATGCTGGTAAACATTTTCCTTCATATAAAGCTACAGTTTTTTTTTGTTTTTTTTTCAAAATAGGCAGTGTTAATCACGGGTATGTCAAACTGTATAACAGAGCAAGTGTAGTAATAAAATATGTCTTTAAAAAAATAATAGTCTGCCGAGGCTGTCGTTAGTTTAGACTTGACTGTAGAAAGCGTTCAATAACTCCTAGTTATCGACAGCATTTTGCTGTCGTTCACTCTTATGAATAGCAGGTTGACGCTCAGGGCCGATGAAAACTTTATGCTAATGAGGTAATCGTTAACCTTTCCTCTCAATTTGTTAAAAACATGCCTTCATAGACGAAAATCATTGGGGAATTATCTCTTATGAATAGCAACTGCCGACTGTACTTCTGTTTTCTCATTTCGACAGGCGTTAACCCTTTATGAATAGACGCCTAAAGGGTTATGGTGCTACCAAAGCTATACTTTATAATGGCCATATTGCTGCCCTCATGTTGATTAAATCCAGGCCCAGGTCATGTTGAGATATACTTTTAGTTACAAGAACGTGGACGCATTTTGTTGAAACAAGGTACAGATAAACTACTTAAGTTTTATTTAATTGGATCTGATGCTTGGTGACTATGAGGTGCAGTAGCTAGTTTGTGCACACACAGCTTCCACCAGGAACACCAGAGACAATTAGACCTATTCTTTCATAATAAGGCAATAACCACAGGCAGTAAAGACATTACATTTATATCACCAACCCAATAATATATTTGTAACTCATACTGAGAGACCTCACCCTTGTTCACAGACAAATACACACACTGTTCCGTGAAAACCCAGTATATACCACCTGTATTGGCACTGTGCTGAATCAGTGACCAAATGACACATTAGTTAACTAACTCAATAAGCAAGTAATAACAGTCAGGTATTTCCCATATAAAGTAAATGAGAGAAATGGTGATTTATGTGCAGTCCATATTCTCAAACAAAACCTTTTGTAAAAATCTGAATTTCCACTGCAGACTTTTTTCACACCCCAGTTTTGGCTGTAACTCAGGTCAAATTAAAATCTCAAACAATTTTTAAACAGTATACTACTGCTTGTGACTGCGTGGCTCTGTAGGTTTATACCCTTCATAATTATCCAGGAATCAAAGTAGCCCTGGTTTTAAATTCATCATGTGCCATCTGTTCAATTTACGCTTAAGATTGCACCCATCTCATGTTTTTGACTCTTTGATTGAAGCTGAAGCTAACCAAATAATTCCAGTAAATCTTATCTCATATGTATTACCATAATTGTGTAAGTCTCACATCTTGCTAAATAAAAGACAAACACATTATGGTACCTTTACTGATTGTTCCTTTCATATATTTCAACGCTGCACTGCTAATGGGTACCTGCATTTTACTTTAAGAGGTCACAGGAAGGAAGATAGAGGGACTGAAAATACATGAGTCATTGGAAACAGCCATGTTTCTGAGAAACAAAACCACAGTGTGAGGCTTCTGGGAGTTCTTATAAAAACTCAGTTCAAAGACCAAGCAGTGTTTTCCCAGCGACTCACATGTTTTCACTGTTTGTATGTTCCTTCGTGGCACCTCTTGAAGAAGAATTCAGAGACGAGGCAGAAGTGTAGCATTGAAAAATCTGGAAGTAGCAATCCTTCTCTATATTTTAAAAAATATCAATGTCAGTTACCAATAAGGTACTTTATAGTCCTATTATGGGCAGCCAGACTGGCACTGATGCTGATATCTTCAAGGTGTTTTCAAAAGGTTCTACATAAATACATTTTCAATAATTACCACCAGTCATGGCTTCTGAGACTGTTCCTTGTACAACACCTGTAATTTGTACAATCCATACAGTCTTTGATATGGTAGCACCTGTCAACAGAGTGTCTACTATAAGACCTTTTTAAGAGTCTAATCAGATCTCTTATTTAATTGATCTTTGTATAAAATACTGAAAGCATGGCAATTTCACAGCTGAAAGAAAATAAGCTTAATAAAGCACTGGTATCAGATGCCCTCAGTTGGTGATTGGAAATGTATAGGGTGACAAACTCAGTGAGATAGTTTTAACAGTTTCTAAAGGGCTTCACGCAGTAGGTAAGAGGTTGAAGAACATTACTGCTATAATGCACACCTTACTGGTAACCAGCGTAACTGAGCCAGAACAGAACTTAAAGCATGTGTTCAAGATGCTTGGTGCCATTTTGCAGCCAAACTGTATTTTGCACCATTCTGTAAATTGTGTGTGCTGGGAGACTAGCAAAAATTACAGTAGTAGCCCAAACCAGAGGACACAACAAAGGACCTCCACTTCAGTAGAAGAGAGACGAGGGGCGACCATGGCCATGTTCTGTAGGTGTGCTCATTTACTCTAGATTTCTCAAGAATAAGGAGTGTTTACATATTTTATTGGTGTTGTGGTAACAGAAACACTCCAAGAAGCAGTTTACAGTCTGTTTGTGAGAAGCCAGGGCGGTCAGGATTAAGGTGCATTAGCAATGCTTTTTGAGGATGCTTATATTGCACTTACCTACTCCATGCCTAATGCCTCCTGTATTATTAGCTCTCTAATGTCTCAAGAGCAATACCATTTTAGAAAAGAAAAGACATTCTCCTAGGCTTAAAGATTTTGTTTCTTTGAAGTCTTTTAAAAAAATATCTGTATTTGAGGGTTATTAAATAGATTTGAGGAACCCGAGTCCTATAATGCTGCTAGAAATCTTAATGACTGGGTGAGGAAGCCGTTTGTGTCTTTACCCAAACACTTCCCTGCATCTTAATGAGAGCCGCAACACAGTGACACCATTTCATAATAAGATTCATCTGAAGTTGCACCGTTTTCTGCAATGCTACTGATTCATTTTAATTAGGTTGCTAGGAAAGAGTTAATAACTTACTGGAAGCAATTTTGTAGGTGACTTACTCCACTGATGGGAACGGTACTGATTATTGAAGTATGCACTTCAGGTTTTAATTTTTTTTTATATATCAAATTAAGGGAAACAGAGTATTTAACAAGAGGAAATGTGAGAGTGAGGCTCATATTAAGTGAATTACACCACAGTGCATTTCTTGGTATTAGGAAGCTGCACAAATGGCCATAAAGTGTTCTCATAGGATGACTTAGTTGCTATGTACTAAATGAGATGCTAATTTTATACTAAAGGTAGAAACCTGCAGATGTACTTAAAATCGGTATTCCAGTTTTTTTTCTTAATGTGAATAGCTTATTTAAGTAGGGCAGTTTGTTACTGTCGAAGCTTGTACATGCCTCGAAGAAAGCCATGTTAAAAAGAAACTGGAGAGCGCAAAAAAAAATAAATGCCACCTTGGGATTTGTAAAAGCAACCGCACACCCATGGCTAAAATAGCAAAAAAGGTTCCATACATACATTAATTTACATATGTATCCACACAGTAGTATACATAATGTATTTTTCATTAAAACATGTATTTTCAAACCAACCTTGTAAATAAATAGGTATTTTACATATCGGTATTTAAGTTGAAATACACAATAGGAATGAATGGTTAATTCAAATAAATGTGTGTGTAGGATTGTCTGTTAGAACAGGACAAGCTGAAAACAAATTAATCATGGTTATCCATGGAGGACATCTTCAAATCTCAGGTCATTTTCCCTCAATAGAACCAATGTTAAAGCCTGGTTTATTAGTTACATTTGTACATGTACAATGCTACATAAAAGTGCAGACAAAAATGTAATTATTTTTCTATTGGAGGTTACAGATTGACATAAAAATCTATTGAGTTTTCCAGACGTTTAATTTTTCAAGACAGCCGTGGGCCAAAAAAAAAAGCCTTAAAAACAGCCTCTTTCCTCCTCCTACCTGTTATATCATGCTGTTTGAAGGACGCGCTGTAGATTTGATACTGATTGGGGCAGTGTTTCTTCAGCCACTTGCAGACATCCTGCTGGGTCCATAGAGCTACTGGCTTGGACAGTTTCACATTGCCAGGCTGTCAATAAGAGAGAAAAAATAAAATAAAAACACACATGTCAATAACCACGACTGCAAATATAAAAAAAATCAATACAGTACTTGTCTTAATAAAAACTGTGCGCTGTGTAACTGCCTCCGAAACGAAAATCATTTTATGTTGCAACAAAGCTGGAAATTATTTTGATCGTTTGAAAAAAGTAGTAACTTGACGATCTGGTGAACTTTTCATGTCGGGTTGATTTGGAATAAAAGCTCAATTTGGGATCTTGCATGTTGGATTAGATTTGGTGCACTTTGAAATGATTCATGTCAGACTGAATAAAAGTTCAGCTTCAATTTGGGATTTTTGCTTGTACTGTGTTTTAATTCTTTAACAAATAGGATAAAGCAAAGGCAGAATACTGCATACATGAGACGAACAGGTACATGTAATTCTACTTGTATTCACAATCTCATTTTATTAACTTACTCCAACAGTTTATCCTTCATTTTAATTATCTTTTTACTATAACGAACTCCTTGATATAAAGAACAAAACAGGTTCGTTATAGCGAGGATGTACTGTATTGTGAAAAATAAATCAACCGTGACCTAAATCCACAGTATTCACATGTAAAAAAAAAAGTTTGTTTGCCATGCAGACAGACAGCCTTTATATATCCCCAGATTATGGAATATCCTTAGCTATATATCTTTATACAGACACACAAACTCCAGATTCTTGTGCTCAATAATGCAATGCTAAACAATGTCCTTAACAAGTTTCACTATAATTGGATAAGTGGTTATTTTGATATATCTGTCTCCACTCTGTATGGTTGCCTCCAATATATCCCTGGTGCCATGCACATGAATCCCAAGTGGGAGATAATAAAACAAGACACTTATCTTTTGTTCAATGCAGCAATGTATAGTGAATTACACATACAGTGAAACATTAAACCTATAGACCATACTGTGACAGAAGCTGCAGTGAAGCGCTGTTGTGCACTTTATTAAACAAAAAACAAACAAAAACACAGGAACAAAAAAATGCGGCATGAGGGCAAAAAAAAATGTGCAAACCAAACAATACAATAAAATACAGGCTGGGCATTTGCCTTGACTATACAGTTTCAAAACAATACAAAAAGCACAGCACCCATACCCACACCCCCCTCCCAAACTCCTCCAAAAAAAAATTCTGGCTCCTTTTATATAAGTGGCCACTCCAAAATTCACATAAATTACATAACTGGGGAATGGCCACACCTATGATTGCTGGCAGGGACAGATTTAACCCCTGCCAACCTTACATTCCCACACTTACACAGGCAGGGCTTCTGCCCTGCCACACACCTCCCTCCTTGTGCAAAGCACACATGGCTACCAACAGCCACCTCCCTTAAATAAAGCCCCTCACCCTTTGAACTCGTCCTTCCTCCATAAGTCCCTTTGGTTCCTGTGGGTGGGCTGAAGAGGGGGCCAAATTGGATATAGGCGGAAGTGGTCGGGGTTGTACCTCCTTTGGCTGGGGGGGTCCTGGGCCTTGAAATAGGGGCACCTGTCTAACCCCTCTTATAATCCCTGGGCTTTTAGAAGGGGGCACCAGTTTAACCCCTGTGACTACCCCTGGTCCCTCTTAGTCGTAATTGCTCTAAAATGTAATCATTTACTGTATTTTTTATTTTCTCTCATTTGAATTTGCTCTTACTTACTATTGATATTATTGTCTTTTGTCCGCCGCCGCCACAATATGTATAACGTTTGTTTGCCCGTTTGGCAGAGCACCTAAAAATGTAATCCTGTAAACTCCTGGAGAATAGATTTATACCATGTATGTGTGCATATACATTGGTCGTCCAAAGTTTACAAACCCTCATTTATGGAAGTGTAACACCCTACAATTAATGTTGAATACATGTATATAGTACATTCTTATTATTATTATTATTATTATTTATTTCTTAGCAGACGCCCTTATCCATGGCGACTTACAATTGTTACAAGATATCACATTATTTTTACATAAAATACCCATTTATACAATTGGGTTTTTACTGGAGCAATCTAGGTAAAGTACCTTGTTCAAGGGTACAGCAGCAGTGTCCTCCACCTGGGATTGAACCCACAACCCTCCAGTCAAGAGTCCAAAGCCCTAACCACTACTCCACACCCCTATTTATTTATGGTAAATATATACCGAGCATCAAAAGAAACTTATCACTATTATAACACATTTATTTTCGAAAAAAAATAAGGTATATAAATGATGGACACTGACAAAATGTTTTTGGTTTCTTTTTAATCACTCGATCATTCATCCTTGACCATGACACGCTTGAGTGACTATGATCACTTAATCACCTAATTAGTGAGACAGTTGATTGGACGCGAAATGAGTTACGCGAAATGCAGCTACCAACTGCACTCATCGTCGTTTACCATGAATAGTTCTCCAATACGAATGCATGACAGCTGCGTCCTTTTACAAGGCTGGTGAGCTGACTCTGTGGTGAACCCCGCTCTGACTGCGTCGTGTGTCCGAGTTCCTGGGAAGTGACGCGTTTGTGAACTTCGCAGTGTCTTCTGGGAATTGTAGTTCGACGCGGTGATGTCGTAGCGCTGTTATGAGCAGTCGCTGTAATGGTCGGCACTGTAATGTCCATCGCGGTGATGTCGTAGCGCTGTTATGAGCAGTTGCTGTAATGTCCGTAGCGGTGATGTCGTAGCGCTGTTATGAGCAGTCGCTGTAATGGTCGGCACTGTAATGTCTGTCGCGGTGATGTTGGTGCGGTCTTGGACTCGCTGTTAGGTCATGTAACCCTCTCTGCCACTGGGAATGGCACCGGCTCCTTTGATCACCTCCATGAACGGCTGCTCCTCCCCTTCTTCCATTTTGGGGCAGCATACCACCACAGTCTCTAAAGGGTGCCTAGATGTTACAGGCAGGAATTAGAGACAGAAGCTGCAGTGAAGTACTGTTGCACACTTTATTAAACAAAAAACAAACAGAACATGGCAACAAGGGCCAAAACAAATGTTCAAACCAAACCAAACCATACCATACCATACCAGCTGGGCATTCGCCTTCACTATAACGTTTCAAACCAATACAAAAAAAAAAAAACACAGCACAAACAGTCCTCCAACAAACAAAGGATTTCTGGCTCCTTTTATACATGTGGCCACTCACCAATTACCTAATTGGGGAATGGCCACACCTGTGATTGCCATCCCTGCCAACCTTACATTCCCGCACACATACTATTTACATTAAGGGCTTTCGCCCTGCCACAGACCACTAAAACAAGTTCTAATATAGTAATGTCACAATATAAGTGATAGGAGAAGGATTTTGCTAGATACATAATTTGAAAGAAAAATAAACAAAAGTAACTAAAAAGAAAACAATTACTTAACAAAAAAAAACTGTTCAGCAATAATAATTCAGAGATATTGGTAGAGTAGGATGGTTCATAGACAGGAACATTTCAATTTTACCTAATAATTTCTACCATATTTTACAAGACACGCATACAAAAAATGTTTAGTTATATATTTTGTAACGCCTTCATAAGGAATAAAACAAGATTGCCCTCTTATATTATATATTGTCATATGTCAGCAATGTCAAAATGTGCATTAAAAAACGTGAAAGGACAAATATTTCTCTGAATATTTGCTAATGACTACATATGGATTATTTAGCTGAAAAACAAATCTATCATTTTGGGTAGGAGTGCCAGGTTTACAATATATGGTAAACATGTACACAGACTACTGGAATGGAAATGGAATACAATCTAAGGATTATCTCAAAACAAATGACAGTACGAAGTTTCATCACAATTGGATAAGCTACTCTCCAGAGATACAGGAAAATGTAGGGTCTGCTGTAGTTCGGTGAAGAGAAACAGTCCCTGATGACTTTGCTTCCCAGCCGGAGTGCCAGAGCCAATGCCATGCTCCCTGTGCACAGCCAGGACAGGAAACTGCGCTCCCCTGACTGTATGACTCACCCTGCATACCATGCGGCTGTGCCTTTACCAGGTGACCCCAGTGTTCCTTGTGTATTATAAGTAGGGCTCTTTGTTTTCATTTTTTATTTTTGGTCACGTGATGCCCCTTTAATTATATTGAGCTGGCCCTGTTTCTTAATGAAACACTTGGAAAAGCGTTGACTGTGAAACAAGATCACTTTTGTTTTTTCATTGATAATGTAAACAAAACAACAACAAAAACAACTCATGTTTTTAATTCAAGCCGAACACAAAAAGCAAGTGAAGTTAAATTGATTTTCCCTGATTTCAAATCTTAATGACTCATTGCAGAAATGTTAGAACCTGGTTTTCAAATAACAGGTTTTCTCTTAATTACGGCCGAATTAAATCAGCCCTATAACTAAATCCCTGTCACTAGGGGTACTGAATGCATCCCAGAAGTGCAGAATACAAAATATACATTGTTTTTCTGGCCTCGTTAAATCAGATTCCATCATTATTTTCAAAAAGCAACCTGGAGCAGAAGGTCAATTTCAATAAAGTTATTTCAGACACAGAAAACCCTTCCTAATTATTTTATTTCATTAAAAAGAAAATAAATTCCAAGACGTTGTATAGTTCTTTTAATGGATGTCTTGGGAGCAATATTATCCTATGTACTATCAAGCTAATTGTTTCAATGATGCCTAGCATGGAGAAGTGTTGATACTGAGCATTTTTAAGCACTTTACAGAATGCAGAGTTCTAACGTTCTGAGGAATCGGGTTTCAGAACCTAAAGGCTTTGATCATAAATGTTGTTTTTCCCAGTCATCAATAAAGTAAATAGTCCTTTACTTTAGTTCCGCATTCCATAAAGAATACAGTCACATTTCCAACCAGAAAAGACAGCAGTAAACCACTGCAGCAATGTGCAATAGCCTCCTGGAGCTATTCACTCAGAAGAAGACAGGACATTAACTCGCTTTACAAACCCAGAGCCAAAATATCTTTAGGTCATAATGATGTTTGCATGTACTGCTTTAATATTTAGACCTTACATGAGCTGCCTGATTAAAAAAAAAAAATGTATTTGGCTACTGCTAACTTAACTAACAAAATAATTACATAAATCTTACCTCTACTGAGATTTATGGAACTGCAGTATTCTGTATATAGGTCTCAAAAGTGTAATTTTTAAAGAAATCTCTGCATCACGTCTTGCTTTGAGGTTGTCTTGAACTTCACTTGGAGAGTGAAATTGTTTCTTAACCTTGTATACTAGATATCATATTTTAAATGGAACATACATGTTTGGTTTTGCACATGTTTATTTCCAAATTGCACATTTGATGCCTTATTATTATTATTATTATTATTATTATTATTATTATTCCATTATTATATATTATTTTGTAAACTTTATTTACCTTCTGAATACAATCTAACCAACAAAACAGTTGGTACTATACCCAGTTGGCATTTATTACGTGTAACCACACTGAGAATACATTGGGACCCCACCTTGCCATCTGACATTAAACAATCTAAAACATAACGTTGTTCTATGTTCATTTCCTCTAGAGGGAGGTCTGGGCTGTTAATTGGTCCCAAAGGGGAGCTTTGTTGCACCTTATGTTGGAGAATTCTCATTAGCAGAATACTTGAAATTGTTTCTAATGCTTGAGTCTGTCCAGTCTGCACATTTTATGACAATGGTATGGTTTGAGAGAAGTTTTACACAAAGATTCATTGATTTGATTTGTAGTAGCCAAATTAAAAGGACATTTCTGGTTGTTCAGTGAGCTTAAATCTGTAATCTATTTCGTTGTGTACCCAGGTGCAGTAAAATATGGTGAAATGTAATTTAATTACATCTGCCAATTAAATTTTGAATCCACTGTTTTGCTTTGGGAAATGGTCTTAAAAGGAGGATCACTCCATCGGGTCGTATTTGCATATTCAAAAGCTGTACATGCCATCAATAAATTAATTAGAGATTTCTCATTTTTACAAATAATTATGAGAGCTTTTCTCTCCTCTTTACAACACATGGAAGGTGTTAGTTTGTTATTAATGAATTATAAATGTGTTTAATTTATTTTGTATTATTTTAAAATGAAATTTTATACAATTTAGCCATGCTGAGAGGATATTTATGATGGTAAATAGGAAGTTAATTATAAAATAAAGTGTCCACATTTGCTTACGGAATAAAGAACTCTGGTTAACTGCAAATCATTTTTACTTTTCACTTAAGTATAATTGTGTGCATGATGCAAGTACCTAAATGTAAATTGTTTTGGAATAATTCAGTAGAGTGTCTTAATGCATAGACAAATTGTAGAAGCATATTTTTAGTTCACTTTAAATTAAATATACACTGAGTGTACAAAACATTAGGAACACCTTCTTAATATTAAGTTGCACCCCCTTTTGCCCTCAGAACAGCCTCAATTCGTCGGGACATGGACTCTACAAGGTGTCGAAAGCGTTCCACAGGGATGCTGGCCCATGTTGACTCCAATGCTTCCCACAGTTGTGTCAAGCTGGCTGGTAGTGGATCTCTACTCCGAATAGCTCGTTCATTCTCATCCCACAGATGCTCAATTGGATTGAGATCTGGTGACTGGGCAGGCCACTGCAGTAAGCTGAATTCACTGTCATGTTCGTGGAAACAATTCCTGGACAATCCTAGCCTTGTGACATGGGGCATTATCCTGCTGAAAAAATCCATTAGCAGATGGATACACTGCTGCCATGAAGGGGTGCACCTGATTGGCAATGATGTTCAGATATCCTGTGGCATTCAAACGTCGCTCCACTTTTATCAATGGGCCCAATGTGTGCCATAAAAACACACCCCACACCATCACACCACCACCACCAGCCTACAATGTTGACACGCGGCATGATGGATGCATGTACTCAGATGGTTTTCTCCATACCCTAGTCCTCCCATCAGCGTGAAACAGCAGGAACCGGGATTCATCAGACCAGGCAATCTTTTTCCAATCCTCCAGTGTCCAGTGTTTTCGTTCCTTAGCCCACTGCAACCACAGTTTCTTGTGTTTTGCTGAAAGAAGTGGAACTCTGTTAGGTCGTCGGCTGCCTTACCCCATTCGTGTCAAGGTACGACGAGTTGTGCATTCTTTTATGGGTCTTTCGGCACCAATGTTGTACTGGACTGTCAGTTGACTAACTGTAGCCCGTCTGTTGCTCTGCACAATTTGTGTCAGCCTCCTTTGGCCTCTTTCATCAATGAGCCGTTTTCGGCCACTAGCCTGCTGTTGGCTGGATGTCCTTTGGGTGGTGGACCATCCTTGATACACACGGGAAACTGTTGAGCGTGAAAAACCCAGCAGCGTTGCAGTTCTTGACACACTCAAACCGGAGCACCTGGCACCTACTACCATACCCCGTTCAAAGGCACTTAAATCTTTTGTCTTGCCCATTTACCCTCTGAATGGCACACATACACAATCCATGTCTCAATTGTGTCAAGGCTTAAAAATCCTTCTTTAACCTGTCTCCCCTTCTACACGGATTGAAGTGGATTTAACAGGTTACATCAATAAGGGACCATAGCTTTCACCTGGATTCACCTCATCTATTTCATAGAAAGAGCAGGTGTTCCTAATGTTTTGTACACTCAGTGTATAGTATTGGCTAATGTTTGATATTATATACTGTATAATGCACAGTTGGGTTAACAGACACTTACTAATTTTGAATTGTCTAACTTTCTGTAAGGTATAATTAGGTAGCTGAAGAATAGTGCTACTCAGGGTCTGTGAAATCATTCACAGTTTATCAAGCACAGTGATGAATTCAAAATGTGTTACTAAATAAAAAAGAAAACAGCAGGAGACAGTGGCAGACATTTTGAGTCCAACATACATTTTATTTTGCACAGTGCAGGATTAGCATGAAGGGCATGGTTGAACTAGAATGAACTACCTTTGAATTGAATGTGACTGTTACACAATGAGCTAATTGCATCCACCAGCCTGTTAAACTTGAATGTTATTCCACCGTAACAAGGAGAATAATTACACACAACATTATATAGAGTGAAATCCCTCTTATACTGCTACCAAAGAGAATGAATAAAATGGTCATAATTAAGTGCTGGTCCTCAGGTCTTCAGTCTGTTTTCAATGTGAAAGTGGCTGACAGAGAGTGTGGTCCTACAGCGAGCCACTCTTTATATTCCCTGGGTGTCTTCATTACAATGAAAGGCTAAACTAATGCAAGTATTGTTGTGGATCAAGCACACCAATAAAGCACCCCTCCACCGTGGTAGAATTGTGTGTAAATGGTTTGAGGAGCATGACAGACAAAAAAACAACAACGCTGGGTGAGCAACTTCGTAAAGCATCAACCTTGTGCAATGTGTCAATGGTAACATCCTCTGCCTGTAACACCAGCAGATACAATTGGAGTAGGCAAGTCACCACAACACTGACAGATGGTCACAGGGACAAGGCAACATGATTCTGTTTAGCAATACATGATGTTTTTGGAGACAAAGGGGGAGTGTTATATTTTTTCTGCCACTTATGGAACTCTAGCAGCCTTAGTTACATATATAATACCCTACAACCCTTATACGCCTCATTTGCTTGTCCTCTGCTGCTAATCTGTATTTTAATAACTGGTAAATAGTGCCACCTAGTGAATAAATCATCCAAAAACATGTATTACAAACTGTTTTCTTTAGTCAAACTACCTTATACAAAATTCTTATATTAAAAGAGAACAAAGCCTTGATTAAAATACAATACTATGGTGAATGGCTAATATTTACTTTGCTATTGATAAGAAATAACAGAAATCTAGAGTCAGAAAAGCAAATGCCGAAGCCAACGAGAAAACTCTACTACAGTATGTAGTGTAGCCAATCGAATAAGCGGTAAAAGAAGAAAAATATGTAACAAACACATACCGGTACAGAAATGATGAGGCTGACCAGATGCTGAGTTTTTCCAATTTAGTAACTTTTTATGTGTGTGTGTGGTTTTGTTTAGTTTTTTTTTTTTTTTTTAAATCATTCTAGTTGTAATTGTTTTCGGTTAGTCACATAAAATAGAAAGGCACTAGCTAGCCCCAGCTACTACAAAAACTCTTGAAAGGTACCTTTGGAATACAATTATAAAACTAATGTATTACTGTGACGAAACATCGGCAGAACCAACACAGGATTTATTGCACAATTTTCCTGAAACAGCAGAAAACTGGGGTAGAAATACTACTGTAATCGACTAACACTGCATATTGGTTCAGTACATTGTGATAGAATTGGTACATCAAAATATGAATATATGACTCTAAGGTAGGGTTGCCGCGATTATCGTTTACTACGGTATTTTCGATATTGTATTGCTATGATACTATTTATCATATTGCTTTTTGAATACGATCGAACCATTTGATAATCGCGATAATGGGAAATTAGCTAGTCACATTGCCATCAATAGAGCCCTGTTTAATTTAAGATCTCGTGTGATTTCAATTGAAACGCGGTTTAACGTTATTTCATTCGCCATTTTGTGGTTTTATTACTATGCAACCAAAAGAAAGCGTTTTAGGCAGCAGTCCCTTTTGAAATACAAAGCACGTAAATTCAAGATTAAAAATAAGGGAAGGGGGGTTAACCAGCAGTGGGATTTTTTTAACGATGGATCAACCTGAAGTGGAAAGTGAGCGTGTGCCCGAGGCAGCACTTCCACTGACACAGTTTACACAGGATAAAGCAACTGGACTTGCGCCTAACTTAAAAAGATGGCGACATCAAGTTTGGGATTATTTTGGTTTTAAAAAAAATGAAAAAGGCGAACCAGTAAAAGATGGTATGCCTACTTGTATGGCCTGCGATAAACAAATTGCTGCGGAAACGGGGAACACGTAAGAAATAACCCACGACAGGGTGTGCGGTAAGACAATTCTAACCACACACCCTGGATGCATTGTGAGGCATGAGGTCACAGGCCGAGTCCCTTCAACCACCCAGGAAGTGCAGTAAGAATTGTCTTACCGCACACCCTGGAGTGGGTTATTTCGCTTATAAAATGGCTAGATTTTTTTTTTTAAAATAATTACACAAACTAGCTTTTTTAAGGAAAAAATTAGAAATGTATTATGTATCCTTCCACTGAAAAAAAATAGTCCCTGAATACATTTATTTTGTACTTTATTTGTCATAAACATTACAGTGAACATTCCCATTTATAGTAACATTTTCGAGATAAAATGGCATTGGGAATTGAAAGCAGACTGATTTCCCACATCTAAGGGAGGATTCATGGAACAGCCAAACACTGCACTGGCACTTGTCATCGAGGGAGGAGCGTCTGAGTGTTTTTTGTTTTTTTTTGTGTAGGAAATGATCCTACTCAGGTTTTGCGGTCTTCAAGAGAAGCTGACCAATTAATTCCAGAGGCTGTTTTCACATCCATGGACAGTAAACAGCATAATTTCCCAAGATTGTAAACCAGCATTATATGATATGTGGACTAAACGACTTTGGTGACAGTTTGTGCAGTGCCGCAGTCCTTCCCGTCCGCGGCGAGCACAACAGAATTCTATCCCGAACCCGACCTTGTTTAAAAGCCCAACGGTTTTGTCTCAGAAGACAGCAGGAGAGATTTTCATTTTGTTTTAAATATGTTTCTGAAATCAGAGGGTAGTGGTGAGATGTATCTGTTGTGTCTAGTTTAAACATTGCATACTCACTAGTCAGTTTTATAAGGTGATATTTAGTTTAATAAGTAGATGCCGCTGCTGCATATATATTACATGCTGAGTGAGACTTGGGTGGTGATTTCTCAGATGGCTTTTGAATAAAGTGTTACTGCTACTGCTTACCTCAGAGTTTTCTTTGTTCTGTTCTCTAAATACCACAGTATATTTGCCATTTTTCCTGTAATTCTTAGTGACAGAGATGAAAAAAACATTGTTTGTTGGGTGATTTAAATGCTGTTTCAGTTGTATGTTGACATTTTTACCTACAGAAACACTAGATTAGATAATTGTTACTATTAAGGCGTAGTAATATTAATAGATCAGGTAAGTAATGTCATAGCTGTGCGGTAAGACAATTCTTACCACGTGGTCATGTGATCTTGTTAAACCAATCACAGCACTTAATTTATCCAAGCCATTTTACCAACACCAATTTATTTGCACATCTTAGAGAACACCACCCAGAAAGTTATGCAGCTGCAAAAGAAGACCAGAAAAGACCAGAAAAGACAGCAAGAATCAAGCAAGAACATGAAAACGACTGGCAAACTTTTCAGGAATATAAAATATATTTAATTAATATTTATCAAGCTTAGTTTTTGCATTTATACTACTGATACTGTCAATAGCTGTGCTTGTGTGCTATGTACCTAAGGTTCCATTTTTTTTGAATACCGTCTTTCTTAAATTAATTTTCGATCTTTCGAAAAAAAAATCTGATTCATTAGAATTATTGTTTATTTAATGTTAATGTTACTTTAAATGCTAAGTTATATAAAGGGTTTTAGGGTACTGATTGGCACTTCATTTTACTGAAGGGTAAACATTACAGTAACCTAATTACTTAAATGTTTAATTTTAAGGTTTATAATTAAAATTACATGTTTTCCTTGGTGGGGTTTAGCAGAAACATGGATGTATTCTAAATATTTAGTACATTACTTTAGGTAATATTCTTGATTTAGATGGGTAATTTTCTAGTGTATATTTTGCATGTAACTATTTTAGAATTTTTTAAGCTCCTGATAAAAAACAAATAAACAACAACAGCAAAAACAAATACTGTTTACTAGTTTGGTATTACAGTATATAATCCATTTATGAGTGAAAAAACTTAAATAGGATGGGAAATTGTTAGCCTGGCTGTCGCAATGTGATTGGTCCTGTTAAAAGTTAAGTGTACAATAATGGTAAATGTTTTTCAGTCAGATTTTGTCAGTCATTCACTTGCACACCAGAACGTTTCTATCTAAATCCATAAGATCATTTAAAACACTTTAAAACTAAGTGAGTTGTACCTGTTAACTCAGATTTATAGTAAATTATTTCAAACCATTTACACAAATAGAAAAAAAAAATACTGCCATTTGTAATGCGAAAAAAAGTAAACTAATTTAAATATCGTATCGTAGATATCGAAATTTCAATAATTGTAGAATAAAAATGGTTCAATAATCGAAGACTGTATTTTTTATATTGTGGCAACCCTACCCTTAGCACAGAACCACTGGACTGCCATTGTTGTGCTACCGCATTGCCATTGAAGGTTATATGGCAGGGGCAGACTCCAGCTATATTGAAAGCAGCTCACATAGTGCTCCTTTCAATGAAAATTTACACCAGAGTTACTTTTCACAAACTGCCGATTTGAAATGCCAGCAAGATTTCTGGCACCCAGTGGTTAAGCAGTACAAAACAGGTAGATGATCTGATGAATCCTTGCTGTTTCATGTTATTTTGAACTATTCTATCTATACTCCAGGCTCTCGTTCACTTCAGTGAAGCAGAACTGTCAGGTTATACCTTGTTTAATGTTTGATTTCTGCTTTAACAGACAGGCAGAGAGCAGTGCTTTTTTCTTTTCTTTATGTTTTCATGCTTCGGTGGCCCTTTATGTTGTAGAGCTGTCTGAAACGGTTTGATCTTCAACTAGCCACAGCATTTTCAAAATGTGTTTTTAGTTTATATTTTTGACTGGATCGCCTCGGCTGCTTGAAAATGCTGTTGCCATGGGATAACGACCATTCTACTCCGAACCTGATTGGCTGAGTCAAGTTTATAATATAAACTAGCAGCCTTCGCTCAGGCTTATCTCAAAGTATCTCTGTGCTACTGTTGATTCATTATTATTTTACCTGTTGAAAGCTAGCTTGTTCACATCACCCTGAAACTAATAACTTGAGAGTAGAGGAGTGAGTTACTTTGTTTTTGTCACTAGAGGTCTTTTAGAATCCATATGGCAAGGTGTTAGCAGCTATAATTAACAATATTCACACGAGAGAGAAAAAAGTCTGCAGTTAAAATTCGATTTACTAACTTAAAACTATGTCACTTCAGAAATTCCGCTTAGAAGTGTTCAAAAGGGGACTTTTTTTTTTTTGAATAGTTACCACGTAAAATAATTATCTAAGCAGAAAATAAACACATGTATACCATGCCTCTGGAAATATTTGAGTAAATGTCACCATTAAACATAGGAAGTGATGTTGCTCATGTTACTTGAATGTATTCTTTTGGGGGAAAAAATATTTGCATATTTGGGTCACTGCTTGCTTTTAATTACATAAGAGCAGGTGTTATTTGCTTCATGCTAATATTGGGCTTGGCTTTTGCCAAGATAAAATGAGATAGTAGTGGTGGGGACCAACCAAGATGTAGCTTCACTGCAACATCTGCAGACAATGAAGTAAGATATGAGCCTCCAGTGCTTTTTCTCTGCCAGGTAACGTGGATTTCCTTTTTGCCCAGTGTTGATGGCTGAAATGTAATGCTAGCTCCCTAGCGCTTCAGCATGGCAACCATCTGGAATGGGCTGGTTGGGGAACTTCACAGGGGTCATCAGACGGGCACCTCCTGTCTTTGGTGTTTCATTGACTAGCCCATAACACCTCAGGAAGGCCCGACAGTGATGCTGGTGTCCCAGCACCACTGTCCTCCATCCCACACCCAATCCAACCCAGTTTACTTACCTTAGCCATCGCTTCTCTTTTGTGGTCCTCAAATTGGCCTCTTTTCTCCTCAACCAGAGCCAGTTGCCACGTCTCTCTGCCTCCTCGGATGGAGCCTTCACTATACGCCACAATCCACTTCTACTGGATAAACCCAGACTTTCCAGCCCAGCTGTTCTACCTCAGTGGCTAACTCAGCATACAGGAGTTTCTTCTTCTTGTATGTCTCATCCACGGAATCCTCCGATGGCACTGTTAGCTCCACCAGGAGAACAAGGTGTGTTGAGGCTGACTACAGGACAATGTCAGGTCGAAGGGTAGTTGTAGCAATCTCAGGTGGAAAAATAAGGCGCTGGTCTGCCTGCATTCTCCAATATTTAGCAGCCTCCAATTGTCCCAGGCGAATCTTAGTTCTAATAACCTTTTCCTGTTGGTTGCTCTCTCGGGTGGAGGAATGTTGTTCTCTGGGATGCCAGATACTGCTGATATTGGTAGCGAGCTGTTGATCTTATTATGTCATTCTTCGAGTGCTAATGCCAAGCATCACAGCAAGTGAAAGCGACCCTGGCTCACAGTCGTCTTACATCCTGTAAGAATGTGCTTCAGGGTAGCTGGTGATGAACACAAAGGTCATGCAGTGTTCTCTCCTAACCACATATTCAGGTTCTGCTGTGATGGAAGAACATCATATGTGGACCTGATAAGGAAACTGATCCTCCACTGTTCGATTGTCTACAGGTCTCGCCAGTCAATCTTACGCTGTTTCACGTTCTCCCATTTCATCCATGTTTCCTGCATAGCCTGGGACACTGCCTTGACACACCTCATCCTCTCCACCTGCTTTTGCACTTCAGTAACTACCAACTTCCTTCTTTCAGCTGGAGCTGTTTTGTGCCTCTCGGGGAGCCGAACTGAGACCAAGGCTTCCTCTTCCTTGTTGCACTTGCCCCATAATATCACTGATATGATGGGCAGCCTTTGCATCTTCCACTGCATCCTTTTGCTGCCCACTTTCTCCCAGTTCTCAGTACCAGCGCTACCTGCCTCACACACTCATCACACAATTCCATCACTGTCATTTCTGTCAATCTTTTGCCAGATCACACTGACATGTTCCAAGCATCCCTGAAAGCATGGAATTCCAACTTTCAGTATTGAGTTGTCGATCCTATGGTTCTTCAAGAGACAGGTTGACAACCTTTGTGCCACAGTGCTGAAGAACATCTTACCCTCCACATTTAACAGGGGAATTGGACAGAATTGGTCCATGTTGGTAGATTATTTTTCTTAGGCAAAAAGAAAAGGAGGAGAGGCTGCAAGAAGGAATGCAGTAGACTTTGACAACAGGCCACTCATAGGAAAAGCAGCAATCGGTACTTGGTAGACGAGCCAATGCTGGAAGCTTCTGGGATTTTGAGTTATTTTAAAGAAAATAAATGGCAATCATTTGGTGTAGATTGTTCACCGGTTTTCTTTGTTCACATATAACTATGAAAAAAATACCTTTTAAAAACCAAATACATAATACAGTAATGTGTGCATCTTTCAAATACAAAAATGTGAGATATGAGAATTAATGGAAATACTAGACATATAAGATATGATTTACTGGAATTATTGGTTAGCTTTATGTTTTTTTTAAACTGTCCTCCTTTTCCTCCTTCAGTTTCTTACTCGTGTTGTTTCTGCATCTGAGTTCTGTTGTTTTGGACTTACTTTAGTCTCTGGCAGACTTGGATTACTCTCCTCACTCCCCGCTGGACTCTCTGCACTTTCTGTCTGTAGCTCTAAGCACACTTCTTCTGTGCAGGATGCATGATCTATGCCATTCTGACTCAGGTTGTAGTGGACAGCTAAGTAAAAATAACAGGAAAACAAAAATCTACAATCAGAACAGGTAGCATAAGCAGGTAAGCTGTTACTTATTCGATAGGATGAGCATCACTGTTCTCAAATGTATTACCACTTAATTACCACTGATTTGAAGTAATCTTGGACTACCTAATGTTAAACTGGACAAGGCAGTCCAAGATTAGAGGTGATCAGGGTATGTGAAACCAGCCCCTAGTTCCTAGGGGTGGAAATCTACAGCAGCGTCTGAAAAGCCCGAGATCATTTTGCAGTCTTTGACATTTGCATCCTACAACGAGCTAACCAATAACATTAAATGTCACAGAAAAATATAAACATGACCAAATATAACACAGAGGCAGAACATTTATATCCTAAACCAAGGCATTCTGCAGAACTATCACAGCAAGTTAAGCAAGAATAAGCTATAAATCTGAATTATATGTGACCAAATTAGACACATGTAAGCAGGAACAGATCCTGGACATGCATTGTTAATGTAAAATGTCAATTTTGTGGCACTTGTGAAGTAAGATATCTGCCTATTAATGGGGTTTCTGGTGTGAAATACACATACAATAGATGTCTATAGATGTATATTACACTACACTAAAGGATGTCACTACTATATTGTATGAGTAATACTTTCAAAAAGAAGAAAAATATAACAGCCGTATTCAATTGTTGTATCTCAGGGATCTGACGTAAGTTACCTATCCATTGGGCTACTGCTAACCTTGGTCAGGAATCACACATGGTATTATTGTACAGCACATCGGCAACGTGCACTTACTGAGGCAGGTAAGTGTTGTGGGAGAAATTTGTAGTTTGTATGTACTTTGTAAATTTCTAATCTTAAACTATGAGACTTAAGATGTTAATGAAATGTGTCTTCCCCTTTCTTCCTTCCCCCTTAACATTCTTTAGATCTACTTCAATAGACTAGATATTAGTAACAGAGGGTTGTAAAGATTTAAATTGCAGAATAGTTGAGATTACCTGATGTGCTAATCTTTAGTCTTGTCTCAGACAAACAATGCTGATTCTTATCTGTTCATTAAGAATGTCTGTCCGAAAGACCAACCTACAATTTAGTTCTATAAAGGGTTAAGAAGTGTGACACCTGGTGGATATGAGGTGCCATGACTTTCTCCAATGAAATTAATTGTTACCATGAAACATGGAACGTTTAAGGGAATAGAAATTTCTAATTTCCTTATTCTAAAAGTTAACTGAAAAAGAAACCTTTACAAGGGTATAACATTAACTTATTTAACAATCTCAGGGTTTTAGATTTACTACATTTAATACAATATGTTTGTGTAGGAAATATCTACATGCAAACCAGAAGTAAAAATGTTTAATACAACATAACACTTTGGTATGATTAAAAATACAAACAATTATACTTTGACAAATAATTAAAACAAGACTTTAACTGAACTGACGATATCGTGTGCATTTTAAAACAACAACTGTGAATGTCAGAACCACTTAAACATTGATTGAGTTTATCTACAAGTTTTAAAGTAACTGTATTGCAACTTAATACTGAAGGCAATTAAAACTGCTTCCAAACTGAACTTGTAAAACAAAAATGCAATCTTTATTCCAACCTAAACAACAGACGCTGTTTATTTATTTCTTAGCAGATGAAATAATGTGCAACAGTCACTGCACATAATGTGCACGAATCCTGCATGCATGTGTACATAACCATACTTAGACCTGCTTGCTTATGAAAATATTTGTTTGAATGTTTTATTCCTGCTTGTGTCTATACTTCTGGTACCATGATTTCTAACTTTTATATTTTTTCTCCTTACTTTTGAGAGCCTTAATAAACTTAATAACTTGTATCTGTTTAGTTTCTTTTTGACTGTTATGATTCCTAAAGTAAGCATTTATGATTGCTTTAAGATACTTAAACCTATACATATTAACTTTTAATGTTAGTTTATTGACTTAATTATTTGACTGGTTAGCCTCTCTTGATATTGAAACTGGAAAGCATAATTTTATAACTTAGCCTCATATTTATGTTCATAGTCCTTTTGATATTTGAAAAATCGAATAATGGAATTGTAAATATAATTATATAAGAAATTTGTGAAGGGAGGGGGGGTGGTCTAGGATATTGAGATAGTAATGTTAAATAGTATATCTTCATAAATATGCACTACAGTATATAAGGTGGCTAGCTATGGTTCTGTATTCTTCCACTCCATATTTTGTTTGTTTATTTGTATATCTAGATAAATACAAATAAATATACAATTTATTTGTAACATGAATCAATAAGACATGCTTTATTGTGTGGCCATTTTTTGGATGTAAGTAAGATTAGTGCAAAATGATACAGTAAAGAAAATCAAACTACAGAGTGGTCTGGAGAAAAAAAAAAACAATTGGCTGTTCTTCTTCACTGCCAAACCACACCCAGTCTGCATGTTTTGTACTTCGTTGAACTCCACTGAACTTCCCTGGAACTCCCTGCTATTCTTAATGTTGACTGACTTCAGAGAAGTTAGTACTGGGAAGTCTGACGGAAGTTAAGAGCAGGAAGTTTCAGTACTATGTTGCAGAGAAGTTAGTTTGATGGACTTGCCCCCTTAGCTACTTGTTGATCTTACTGAAATCCCAACATACCACAACAAGGTGAGGCTAGAGGGCTGAAGGATATGTACAGCTTAAATTTAGACACATTTTTACATAATAAAATTGTATGTTATGTATTTACGTTCTAGTTAAACTTGGATGTTTTACTAAGGCAAACCGTCTCATTTCCAGCAATGTCCTGGAAAGATGTTGGCAATAAAAAGATTGTGTTTTTAGCAGTTTCTGATACCTGAGATAGTACCCTGTCTACTTTTTGATTCAAGTAACGGAATTGTGTTCACTCCTAATATGTAACACTACCTGTACTACCTGGTCTCTACCTGCGATTGGTAAACATGTACTTGTTTGTCTATCATCATGTAACTCTGTCAGCCAGCTGGAAAACCAGTAACCAAAGTTAAAAAGGTTCTAAAAACATGAGATCTCATGTTAAACCTTAATAAGTAAAAATAACTGTGGCTTTATATTTTCCCTAACTGTTGTGTTTTCATGCATTTATGAATGAATCATTCTTTACCAATCTTTTCGTTCCAGAGCTGATGTGGTCTGCAACTTTGGTTTGAACATTGCAATCCTTGTAAGTAGGAGACAGTGTATTCAAAAGATTTCAGTAATGTTTTACCTATAACTTGGAGTGACAGAGATCGAATGATTCTTGGTGATAGATCTCCCTCCCGACCTGTGAGGGCACTGTGTAAAAGGAACAGAGTGTCCTTAACTAAATGGCATGACAATTTATTCCTTAGGGTAGGTGGAAGTTGGTCATTTAGGAAGGGGGCGGAGCTACAGTACCCAAAACTCAATGACCCGGACAGTAAACGGCGTGGCATCCGAGGATTGGAGGAACGGATGCGCTCGTTAACCTAGGGGTCATGAGCGAGGGTATAAACAGGGGTCATAGTGTAAGTGATCTGTTCCTTAGTAAATGGTTAGTGTTTCAAACCTACAAGGAGTCTGTGTTGCAGTATTGTGAACCGTGAGTTTTGTCTTTGTGTTTGTTAGTGTTTGTTAACTGTTGTCTGTTTTTTAATAGAAAACCAGGACATCACTTTCACCCCTGCATTTCACTGAGAACTGTAATAAACCACTTGCACTTATTCACTATCATTAAGAACTGTGTTTGTGTTTTGTGTTTAGTGTTGGTGTGTAAAACTGGACTTTTGGTCAATCCCGGGGATTTACAAATACCAAGTGATACACGCCGCTGTATCACTCCATCATTATTATTTACAGGTGTTCGCCATAAGGCTCTGGACATTGTTCAATAAATCAATAAACACCCTTGCACCTGGAAATCATTGTCTGTCTGTTTGGTATCCACTCTGCACTGCACGCACCTGTATTCACTCACCACTTTGCCACACTTGGCCAAACATGCCAAACTGTATTCAGGAGATTGACACAATATCACACTCACTTGCTGTTATATTTTGTTACATAAATAAACTTGTCCTTGCATTCTATGAATATTGTAGTTGATACAACACATCCTCATATCCAGGGGTGTAGTGCTGATGGGTCGCGGGGGAGCGCCGCCCCCCCACTTCTCTTGGGCAGGGAGAGCACTGCTTCCATGCTTCACATGTAGAATATTGAACTGTTTTGCTCCTGTTGTTAATATATGGAGATATACTTGTGTATAACCTATACAAATAAGCAAAGAATACAATAACCGTAAGAAACCCTTGAGAGATAAATAATGAAAAAAGTTTGAATATAGCCTGCCTGGTCGGGAACAACAGGTGTGAATAAGAAGGGAACCTGTATTAACGCTTTAAAATTAGACGTAATAATTGGGACAGTTTTTATTTTAGACCCATATAAAAGAAATAATGTAGATAAATAATGTAGATAGATTATTTTGCAAACGGATGCACTTCTGTTTCAAAACCTCAGTCTTATTCGCTCTTAAGCGCCTGCAATAGAACAGTGAGACGAGTTGATTCTGTACCAAACCATTCAATAGACGAGAAAGGGGAGTGAGGGGGTGTTGCACATAGGATTAATAATAATAATGACAGCGTTTTAATCATGTGTGTATTAGTGTATGAAACTGGTTGTGAAAATATGTACAGTGTTTGTTTATTTATTTATCTTTACTATAAATAGCTGTAATTCTAGTTGCTTTACAATGATATCTCAATAACTGATTGTCTGAATTTGTAATCAATTGGTACACTTGTTAGCCCTTTCAAATACCGTATCTACTAGTGATAAACTGTGGTTCTGTTGAGTTTATGGGGAAACAGGGACTGCAGGAGGCGTGGTAGGGTTGCGAGAGCGGAGGGGGAGGGGGAGGGGGGAGATAATAGCGACCCCTCACTTATAAATATAGCACTATACCACTGCTCATATCCATCACAAAATAATGTTGCTAATTCCCAGGGGTGGACTCACCTGGTGCGCACAAAGTTTAAGAAAAAGTGCTACCAGCTATATGCATTTCTGAACAAAATTGTTTTTGTTGTCTGTTACCACTAGATGGTGGTAATGTACAGGAATCGTGTTTTTTTTATTTTTTTATTGTCAAGTAAATCACATTAAGGATAGCGAGGATATTTCTTTACTTAAAAAAACCCTGCATTAAATAAATTCGATTTGGCACAACAAATAATCACGGTTCATTTGTAAAGTAAATGTCCAGCCCCTGATTTTTTTTGAGTATAAGCCATTTGCCAGTCTTTCCTTAATGAAGCTGCTTAAAAAAAAAAAAAAAAAAGCAACAGCAGACATTGCCAGCGAACGATATGTCAGGTGCTGTCTTTGTAGATCTGTCAGACATGGCAGATTGAATAAAATAGCTGCTACAATTAATTTAAACAGAGCAACAATTCTAGTATTTAAAAGTTAAATTACAATAGGTTTCCTTATATTGCAGTGTGCAGGGAAATCAAAGGTGTATCTTCAGAATAAACAACGTATAATCTGTTAAACATACCATTTTAGATTTAAGCACAACCGGTCCTGCCTAGCACTGCATGTTTCTCTTTTGCTGTAAATAACATTCAAAACACTAATGAAAAACGCACTCATGGCAGCATTTGCTTTAATCTGTTGGTAATTTTAACAACAGTGCCTCAGATAAATTTAGTTAAGACCATATTTTTAACAACAATCTTAAAACCATACTTCCCTGGCTAAGGCTGTACACATTGCAGCCTGTACTTTACTGTACTGTAATGTAATCTGCCACTAGTGTTATTCAACCTGTAGAATTTTGCATTTAATCATATCCTGACGTAACTATCACTGACACTGTTATCTGCTCTGATATTGATTCGTATTTTGTAATATACTTGTACTTACTAGAACTGAAGTCACTGTATTTTATCTTGCTCTTAATTGTATTAATACTTGTACTGCGATTCTTGAAATGTATTTTTTGTTTACGAGTGTAAGTCGCCCTGGATAAGGGCGTCTGCTAATAAACAAATAATAATAATAATAATTAACCATCTATCTTTAAATACAGACTGACGTTCTGGAATCCCTAGATCTACTTTTTTCATGATGCCGATAGCTCTGTGGTTTGCATGTATTTCACAGACATACTTTTAGTTTAGTTACAGCCTAGTCCATTCTTAACTCTTAGTGAACATTGTTACCTATAAGCAGCCCTGTTTTCCATGATGTTATGCAAGAGCACTGCTGCTGCCTGGGTGTGACGGTGTCTCTTTCAGGGGAAACGCTCACCTGCCATTCACCAGCTTCAGTACAGCAAGGTGGTATTCAAGCAAAGAAAGCAACCAGCATGGAAGAGAGGGCGGTTTTATTATAAGACTTTTTAAAGATGCATTCAAAATGCACAACAATAGTATAGTAACACAGCAGAGATGAAATATAGGGAAGGAACATAGATTATAAATGTCAGACATATTAAACACATTAGAAATGAAAACAATCACAAGCTTAACCATCATTTCAGATTAGAATGTAAATGTAACTTGTCATGTCATTAAGACATGCATTTCCTAAGGCTGATTGACAATGTGCTTATCTTGGCGAGAGCCGAGTTCAAATCAGCATGAAGTTTTAACATCTACTCTCGTGTAATGGAAATCTAGATGACAGAAAATTCCAATATCACTACAAATGTCCATGTGAATTAAATACTGGGAAAATAGCATTGCCTTGGGGAACACTGCCAACAGACACATACATGCATCAATACTAATAGTGACTATCAACATGTGATAATGCTGCTTGCACTAGAGGCAAGACAAATGATTTAAAAGCACTAGAATCACTCTTTACACTAACAGCCAAGGCTAGTAACATAACATACACTCGTGTTATCCTAGTCAGACCACTCATGGGTGTTACAGGTTATTGTAGACAACTACTGTAGCAAATGATGCCATTTTCTTAAGGACGTGCTAATTTACTATAGAGGTTTTGTTCCAATTAAAGTGGTTATTGCTTTCCCACATCTTATTGTCATCTGGGACATTTGTCAGAACACAAGGGTTATTTGTTAGCCACTTATTATTAGGGTATGTATACATTGGAGAAAGCAAATTAATGTGTCAGCAAGGCTATCACTTGGTATTACAGTCCAAACATCTTTTTTTTAAAAAACAAACTACAAAGTGAAAGGGGTGCACCATTCAAAAATAAAACCAAATAAAAAACATTTGAGGATGGAGTCCATCAATCTGCTCTGAAACAGGCAGACCGCATACAGATTGAATCCAACAGGTTCAGAATAAATGGTCTCAGCTGCACAGAAGATTACAGCTTCTCTTGGGTAACATTCTGAACAGCCCATGTGGGGGTGAGGCTAGCCATTCTTTACCACTGTGGCTAAAAATAGCACATGATGCTTCTTCCTATTCACTGCTACATAGTCATGACTGGTAAAACTGGAAAGCATTCCTACACACCCAGCAGTTAAAGGCACACACAGAGGTAGGATCTACAGTAGAATTACAAGTGTAATATACATTGTATGTGTAAACAATGCATCAGCTGCAGAGTCACTTACAACAATGTCTCACTTGAAAGACGGAGCACAAGGAGGTTAAGTGACTTGCTCAGGATCACACAGTGAGCCAATGAGTGAGCCGGGATGTGAACCGGGTACCTCCTGGTTACAAGCCCTTTTCTTTAACCACTGGACCATATGAACTTCTGAATTGAGTCATCCGGTACAGGATGTATATGTTTAAGAATCAATTTCTGTAGTGTTGAGGCACAGTAGCTAGAATTGGTTGAATATTTCCATCTCCCTGGAATGCTTTTTTAGTTTCTCTCTGGTTGGTGCCCTTCTTCCCATCCTTTAAAAGACTGCTATATAAGCAAATGCACTAAAATATACTCTTAACTGCAACTGGCAATCTATAGCTTGATAAATTAGAATGTTTGATGTTTTTATTGTGATGTTTGTGACTGATGTGCACATTGTTGCTGGCTTTCCAGGACATCATTTTAAATTATTATTATTATTATTATTATTATTATTATTATTATTATTATTATTATTATTATTATTATTATTATTATTTGTTTATTTAGAAGACGCCTTTATCCAAGGCGACTTACAGAGTGTAGGGTGTGTTTACTTCATTTTTTTAAAAAAGGTCGCAGGATTCGCTTTAAAGATCTGTTTTGTATTTAAAAGGTTAAAAAAATGATTATGGGAGTAAACTCACAACAAATTTGTTCAAGACTAGATTCAATTCTTTTAGCCTGTCTGCATATTACATGCCTTTTAAACCCGGGATAATTCTGGCCACTCTTCTTTGCACTCTTTCTAGAGCAGCAATATCCTTTTTGTAGCGAGGTGACCAGAACAGAACACAATATTCTAGATGAGGTCTTACTAATGCATTGTAAAGTTTTAACATTACTTGATTTAAATTAAACACTTTTCACTATATATCCGAGCATCTTGTTGGCCTTTTTTTATAGCTTCCCCACATTGTCTAGATTAAGACATTTCCGAGTCAACATAAACTCCTAGGTCTTTTTCATAGATTCCTTCTTCAATTTCAGTATCTCCCAAATGATATTTATAATGCACATTTTTATTGCCTACCTTACACTTTTCTCTATTAAATGTCATTTGCCATGTGTCTGCCCAGTTCTGAATCCTATCTAGATGTTTTGAATGACCTTTGCTGCTGCAACAGTGTTTGCCACTCCTCCTATTTTTGTGTCGTCTGCAAATAGTGTCACCTGGCAGTATATGGCACTATTAGTGCGAAACACAGTACCCTGCCAAATAGTGTCGCCAGCACAATTGTGTCTCATTGAAGATTACAACTAAAGTAACAATGTGCAACAGATTGCATAACCATCATATTGACTTCATATTTTAATTCTGTTTTGCGTTCTTTGATTTTGATATATATATATATATATATATATATATATATATATATATATATATATATATATATATATATATATATATATATACAGTATATACATATACACACATAGCTCTGATCATCATCAGGGACTGCTGTAAAACAAAGTTGACAAAACTGGGCTGCTTTATATAAAGTGTCAACTCTTGCAATTAATTAGTCTAAATGTTCAAGTTATTTGAATGATCTTAATTAATAATTGGCCAAATTTGCAGAACTGCATTGATGGTTTGTGTGGACGGTACCTTCCTTTTCTTAATTAAAAGGGTTTCCCAAGCGACGATGCCTATTCAGTATTGCTTCTGATCAAACGCTCTTTTTTTTTAACCTGTTCTTTTAGGATTTTTTTATTTTATTTTTATACACTAGGATAATTTTAAATAACTGCTTGCAGTCTGTTTATAGTATAATTGAATTATGAACTTTACTATTGTTACCTGCAACAACCGATAGACCAGCGGCCAATGAAACATTCATTACTGTACGCTTATGAGCAGATCACATACTGAATATGACTATTCTAATAAATATTACCAATTATTTATTCATATGAAACATGACAACTTTTCATTAAGGTGTCAAACTGCTAAAGAAAAACGGCCGTCTAATCTGCTGGGTTCTGTAACAACGTTTTCAACACTGTACTTTGCTACCTTCCAAAGAGAACTTGTCAGCATATTTTCTTAAACTACTTTGTTGATTTTTGCAACAACTATTGGGTTATTTACCCTCAGTTAAAAAATGTAAAGTACTGATTCAAAATGAAAGGTGACAGTTTTTGGCAAAGATGGAGGAAAAAAATATTCTAGGCATGCGCAGATGAATTCGAACAACTGTGCATGTATCCTGACTACAAATGAGAGGGTGCGTTATTAAATTCAATTAATTTCATTGGTGCTCTGCATCGCTGAGTCGGAAGTGACATCACTTGGTGCTCATCGGTGCGGGGAATTTAACAACAGTTTGGTGAATCAACATAGCTGATAATAATAATAGAAAGACTGCTGCTGCGGCATGCAATGCTGTGGTTGTCCTGTGTGAGCTGAAAGCTTATTGGGACGAAGGTTTAGTTATCTTTAACCGACTAATTAGGAGCTAGCTTGTTGTTACATTAAAATGTAGAAAGCAGCTAGCCTGCAACTGTAAATATTTATAAATATGAATATATTAATGGATACATTTTCAAATACAGTTCGCCCACTTTTCGCAACTTTGTAACATTTGTTTGAAGTATAAAAAGACAAATAACATACACGATAAAAAAATTATAATAATCTGTTCTCTCTCTCATATTGAATTCTTGTACGTCACCAGCTCAGTCGGCTACTCTGGATAAGTTGGCAAATGTGATATTGTTTATCAATATGTTTATTAGCGTTATTATATATTTATTAAAAATACACAACTCCATCCCCATTTTCAAAAGATTTGGTGTCTCTGAATCTACAATTACATTGACAATAGTATCTCCGTACAAGACAAACTTCCACAGTAGGAGCGGCCATTTTGGTTTTGCTGCAGTTCACCGACTCTCAACCCCGGTGAATCTGCTGCTTCAGCGGTGACGCACCGGTGAATTTAACAACAGTTCGTTGAGCAACTCCAGGTGAATTTAACAACGGTTTGGTGAATCCGCTTTACATCGGTGCATGCAGTGGTGAATTTAACAACTCACCCAGACACTATTCTTCTGATGAAACTATTTGGCACCTCAGTCCTCCTCGAGTCAGTCAGGCATCAGCCCTCCTCGAGTCAGTCAGGCATCAGCCCTCCTCGAGTCAGTCAGCCATCAGTCCTCCTCGAGTCAGTCAGGCATCAGCCCTCCTCGAGTCAGTCAGGCATCAGCCCTCCTCGAGTCAGTCAGGCATCAGCCCTCCTCGAGTCAGTCAGCCATCAGTCCTCCTCGAGTCAGTCAGCCATCAGTCCTCCTCAAGTCAGTCAGCCATCAGTCCTCCTTGAGTCAGTCAGCCATCAGTCCTCCTCGAGTCAGTCAGCCGTGAGTCCTCCTCGAGTCAGTCAGGCATCAGTCCTCCTCGAGTCAGTCAGGCATCAGTCCTCCTCAAGTCAGTCAGCCATCAGTCCTCCTCGAGTCAGTCAGCCATCAGTCCTCCTCGAGTCAGTCAGCCATCAGTCCTCCTCGAGTCAGTCAGCCATCAGTCCTCCTCGAGTCAGTCAGGCATCAGTCCTCCTCGAGTCAGTCAGGCATCAGTCCTCCTCGAGTCAGTCAGGCATCAGTCCTCCTTGAGTCAGTTGTCAGGCATCAAGCATCAGTCATCCTCGTGTTTTTTTTTTTTTAATTTAGTAGTCGCCAATTAGTTTTTTGTTATTTTCTCCCCAATTTAGTAGTGTCCAATTTTTTTGTTTAGCTCAAATTACCGCTACCACCCCTGCGCTGACTCGGGGGAGGTGAAGAAGAACACACACTGTCCTCCAAAGCGCATGTTGTTAGCCGCCCACTTTTTTACATACTGCAGACTCACCATGCAGCCACCCAGAGCTACAGCGTCGGAGGACAACGCAGCCCTGGTCAGCTTACAGGCGCCCAGCCAGACCACAGGTCGGCAAAGGAATAGCCTGCACTCGAACCGGCGACATCCAGACTATAGGGCGCATCCTGCACTCTACGTGAGTGCAGGATGCACCACTCGGGAGCCCCCTTTTTTTTTTTAAGGGGAGAGTGAGGGGTTGGGCGGAGTTGTCTAAATCACCCAATAAACAAGAGCAAAAAACTTTCAATACTTCCATTGGATGACACAAATGTCAATCAATCGTTCGACAAGTAGATGATAAGAAGTTATTAAAAGATGATTGTATAATTTAAAAAAAAATATTAAAATGTAAACTAACTGCTAACAATACAGTGCAGCTGCTGATTAATCAATGCATTTTACTGTTCTTTAATATGTATATTTAATATGTATATTTTTCAGCATTTAAAAAAATACATTAAGTTACAATGTGCAATTTAATTATTTGAATTTGCTTGGATTCAAATTGTAAGTCAAATCTTCTCAGGATATGACATGATTTAGACGACTCCGCATAACCTCTCACTCTCCACTTAAAAAAAAAAAAAAAAAAAACCTCGAGGAGGACTGATGCCTGACAACTGACTCGAGGAGGACTGATGCCTGACACAGGAAGGAGTGATACCTGAGGATGAATTATTTTAAATTAATTCAACTTGCCTCGGTGTACTGCAAAAACAAACAAACAAACAAAAAAAAACAGAAAACTGGAGTTGTAAGGAGAATAAAAATTCCATTCCCCAAATGCCTAATTCCCTTCCTACAGTGTCAGAGGATAACGCAGCTCTGGGCAGCCTACAGGCAAGCCTGCAGGCGACCGACCAGTCTACAGGGGTCTCTGGTGCGCGGTGAGCCGAGGACACCCTGGCCAACCAGGGCAGCAGTGTGGAATAGTGGTTAGGGCACTGGACTCTTGACCAGAGGGTTGTGGGTTCAATCCCCAGTGGAGGACACTGCTGTTGTACCCTTGAGCAAGGTACTTTACCTAGATTGCTCCAGTAAAAACCCAACTGTATAAATGGGCAATTGTATGTAAAAATAATGTGATAACTGTATAATGTGAAATAATGTATAATGTGATATCTTGTAACAATTGTAAGTCGCCCTGGATAAGGGCGTCTGCTAAGAAATGAATAATAATAATAATAATAATAACCTTAGTGTCCCAAGTGGCTTTCCTCCTGTTCAACATCTACTGTACACACATTTACACTACATCATTATGACTTAAAAAGCAACTTGGGATGGCTATTAAACAGTGGCCTCATTACAGATGTTACACATGTCTAAACATAATAGATTAAAAAAACACCAGAGTGTAACCATTAACTTGTCCCCAGTAAGAAATACCACATAGTACCACATAGTATCTATTATACCCACTTGCAGTAGTGTGTTTCAGAGGGACAGGTCAATGGTTACACTGGTTACGACAGTAAAAAGGTTGTTAGCATTCAAATTAATGTTAAAACAAAGCATACTAGTATAATAGTACTGATAGTTCTAACGGGGCACAGTCAATTACATCGTTTTAAAAGAATTATGTTTGTTGTATAATAGTAACAAGCTTCAAATCTGTAAGTTAAACGACCAGATTCAAAGTGAAATAAAAATATTAAGTTAACCTATACATTTTGTTAATTATGAATGTATAATTATTTGGTTGGGTTAAATAGCCTTGATAGCTCCAGTCTTGTCAGCTCAAGTTACATCATGTACATTTTCTTAAAATCACTGCACCACTACCGCCCCCGCCAGACCCCCCCCCCCCCCCCATTCAATCACAAACTATATGCTTTTAAACAATAGTTTAAATCACACAATCACTACCAGTGATACATATTTAATGTCTATCCTACATTTCGTTTCTAACACTGTGGCATTTTAATATTTAAGTAGCTTCAAATGCATTATTATTATATTCCCCTTGCCTTGTTTCTTGGTGTTTATAATGATTTATTACCATTTTTTTCTAAGTCTGGTTTTACAGTTTTGAGAGACTCTGTGATTGAAATGCCTTCCTCATTCCATTGTTCAGAAAATCTTAAGCCCCTTTCGCACTGGCATGCTCTACCCAGGTCAGAACCTACCAGGGTCAGGCCCCTGTGTCATGCGGGTCGGCTACGCGATTTCACACTGCTTTTGATAAAGCAGGGTTAACCTGGGAGACACAAGTAAACCATATGCATATCAAGCAGCTTGAAGCAGCCTGTTACAGACGCATCCATCCAAACTTCTCTGGATTGAACCGTCGGCCCAAATTTTGATTAGAGCAAATGTTTCTTCATCCCTGCAGCAATCTGGCTCATGGTGTGTCTCAAGCAACAAAAATATAGCTAAACAGAATAAACAAAATTTGTGTCGGCTTACAAACGTCCATCATGCATTTTGTCTCGCTCAACCAGGGTCAAAGCATGTCAACCCGCATCCTGAGGTGGGTTACTGGGACCTGGGTCAACCCGGTTACAACCCAGGTATGTGGTTTCATACTACGTGGGATTGTGACCCGGGTAGCCAGAACCGGTAGAAGTGCCAGTGTGAAAGAGGCTTTAGTCTTTGTTTCTGTTTTGTTTATGTTTTCCAAAAGTAGTCCTAGCGGTAGGGGCACAGGCGTCTATATTCACAGAAACACACTGTAGTTGCCCTGCATCATACTTGCAGTAGATGATTAAAAGTGAAATCTTCAAGCTCATCTTTAATAGAACGTTTTTAATTTGTATAGAACAGCTAGGTTTACAGTTGTAGTGTCAACTAAAATTCTTCTGAATTTCCCATGTTCTTTTGTAGCATGTTAATGAACCCAATAACACGGCACATGCTGTTGCTAAAAACACTGTATGCTAACACTATGTTTCAAACTAAAATGTATTTAAAATCCAGGGCGCATTAAACACATATAATGCTACAGATTAGTTAATAGTCAAGATGTATTTTAATGTAAGGTCTATCTAGAGACAGTAAAGGACATACTGTGGTCTATAGCCTAATCATCACAAAAACCACGCAGACAGCACAGCTTCGGCACCTGGGATTCCTGACTCAAAATAATGTGAATGATCCTTGTTCTTTTCAAACGTCCAAAGATGCACCGCATTTTTACTGTTAAAACACTGGTAAATACATAGCACCATAGCGCAAGATAGAAAAGAATGTGTAGATACCGGTTTGTTACTATATACTAACGACAGTGGCCTATCCACGTGACAAATACATATTGTATATATTGTATACACTATATCCTTGTCCTTTACAGTATAACTTCATTGTATATACTGTGTGTGTGTGTACACACACACACACACACACACACACACACACATCAGCGGATGTATGTGACATCCACTAAGGTACAGCGTATCTCTGCCGTTTATATTTACCCTACAGAAAAGTGGTATGTCATACTGATAACAAACAAACAAAACAAAAAACAGACCTTACCTTCAACAGCCATTATATCACTATTTCTGTATTTCGTTCATTATTCGTGCACTGGAAAGACAGCTGAACTTCAACGCACTACATCTATGCCAATTGTTTTCGCTTCCAGTCATCTGCAGCCAGAGTCAATTCAACCTGCACTGCCGAACCTTGTTGTGCCAAAGGACTCTGGGAAATGTATTTATTTTTATTATCACTGTGACGTAAATAATAATTCCACCCCATGCTGTGTGCCTTAGGGTGCGTTCACGGAGATCATTGTAAGCAGATTCTGTGCAGAATCTGAACAATTTAGCCAATGATCTTCTAAGAATGATCTCCGTGAACGCACCCATTGGCTAAATTGGTCAGAATCTGCGCAGAATGATCTCCGTGAACGCATCCATAGTTTCAACGCAGTCCTCGAGGAAAGGAGTGTAGGTGACACGTACAACAGGTATGCATGTGTATCTTGCTGTCAAAAACCTGTTTGGATACATTACTAAGTAACTACAAACCCCATTCTACCACACATTCTCTTTTGCTTGTGTTACTTATAGTTAAAGTATCAAGTGTTCAGGGAGTATTCAGCTGTAGTAACATTCCATGAATTACACAAGATATTTTACATGAAAGGTTTGCTCACATAGATACTAACACAAATCGTTTTCTTATGGATGTATTTGTTTAATGCTATGTCTGGGTTTTTGTTTTAGTTACCCGCCCAGTTTAACACAACCTGGACCTTAATTGTAAACCCAGTTCAAGAAAGCTGCACGATATCATTTAAACTTTGCCTATTTTACAATTAATTAGGTCATTTGAATTTTGAAGGATCATTTCTCTCCATAAATGAAAACTTAATCTAAAGCCAAATTGCCCGAACTGTACTACCAAAACAGCGTGACAAAAAGGTGAGACTTATTTTTATTTTTGCATGGAAACCATCTTGAGATCGGTTATGTAGTGTGGACAGGGCTAAGAGTGGACTACATTTTTCACTGCTTTACTGTTAGGAGATGAAATCTTCAGACTGAGACTAGATTAAAAGTACACAGGTTGTCGTCAACTAGACTAAGGCCCAGTCCACACTAATAACCAATCTCAAGAACCGTACTCAAAAATGTTTGAATTAATCCAGCTCAAAACATCCACACTGAAATACCATTTCATGTTTAGTCGGGTTTAATACGTCCACACACTATTAGAATAGTTTGGTTACAGTTCCAGTGCAGTGAGCAGTTGGAATTAATAAGATAGTGTCCCACCATGCACTGTATTTTATTATATAATAATGTGTTATGCTTCATATTAATAGAGGTGCATATTGCAAAAAAGAAATACGTATTTTAGAAAATGACAATGCAAACGCACACACAAGTAGGGCTCGAAGTTTTAGGGTTTTATTTTTTAATCAGATGACATCCCTTTAAACAAATTGAGTAGATTCTGTTTTCATAATTAAACTCAGAAAAAAGCTGTTAATTACAAGACAATCTTTGTTTTTACCTTCATATCTTGCCTGCGCCTAATTCTGGTCCCCTTAATTTTATTTCAAACAGAGCTGACAAATTACCTGACTTGTTCATCCCGATCCTACTTCTAACTTGCATTACATTTTTGCCGTCACCTAATTTAACGTTGTGCTTTTGTTATTTTCCCCACTAGTTTAACAGAGATGTCCTGACAGCATACATGCCAACAGTCCCTATATGGTCGGGACAGTCCCGATTTCCTAGCAAATGTCCAGATGCATAGAAATAATTTTTTTTTTCTATTTACCCATAGAAAAAAAATAATTTATTCTGCACAGTAGAGTTAGTGAAAACTATATGTTACAGATGTAAACCCGGTTCCCTGAAAGAGAAGATGGCCGCCAATTTGCATACTTTTGGGATATGCTTGCTTGTCAGGTATTCGCTGAGCATTTTATATCAAAGCTGCCGATAGGCCCTTCCACGGAGTGACGTCCTCGGTCCTGCCTCACCGAGGTAATAAATAGTTACTGAGCGGAGATCTCAGCCTCTTTTGCATTGAACCCAGGAATGCGAGTGATGCGACCTCACAAGGTTGGCGGTCATCTTCTCTTTCAGGGAACCGGGGTTACATCCGTAACCTATCGTTCCCTTTCAATTTGAAGATGACCACCAATTTGCATACTTTTGGGAAAGTATACCAAAGCCGTCGCGAGGGAGAATTAGCGGACAGCATCTGAGCGACATCTTGCTACCGCCATCTAGTGTTGGTGGTGTGAGCATGCAACCTCAAGGACCCTAGTGCCTATTAAAGGCATAGAGGGATCTACGACATTAAGTCGGTAGAACCTGGTAAACATATGCGGGGTAGTCCAGCTAACCTCAGTACATATATCGGTCAACGAGGCACCTCTGAAGAGGGCCCATGACGTAGCCACTCCTCTGGTTGAGTGCGTGGCCACCCAGTTGGGGGTAGGCTGGCATTAGTATACACAGTAGAAAACATGTCCACAATCCAATGGGACAATCACTGCTTAGAGAGGGCTTGACCTCGGGTCCGTTCACCATGACAAACGAAGAGCTGGTCAGACTGACGCAGCGCTCTCGTTTTATCCACATAGCATCTCAATGCCCAAACTGGGCAGAGGGAATTTAATCGCCTATCCAACTCCTCCGCAAAGGGAGGGGAATGGAAAGCCTCTAGTTCCACTGATTGATTCACCTTAGGGAGGAAAGCAGGGTTTGTGCGCAACGATACCCTGTTTCCATTGTCCCAAACGCACATACAGGAACTGTGCACAGACAGTATCCGTAGCTCACTGACCCGCTTAGCGGAGGTGATAGCTAACAGAAAGGGTGTCATCATAGAGAGATAGTTCAGCTCTATGAGATCTATGGGCTCAAACACGGCCTTCATGAGAGCCTGCAGTACCACGTCTAGAGTCCATTCGGGGAGAACGTCCTTTATAGGAGGAGGTAGCCGCCGAGCACCCTTTAGAAAACGGGTCACCAGAATATGAGCACCCGGGGATACTGAGTTGATAGGAAAGTAGCAAGCAGATATGGCTGGTAGGTACACTTTCAATGTAGAGGGGGATTTACCCGCCTCTAGTAGATCTTGCAGAAACTGTAAAATAACTGCTATAGGGCAATACACGGGATCATGGCCTCTGGCCATGCACCAGTTTTGAAAATATTTCCACTTATGGCGTACAATGCTATTGTGGAAGAAGCCCTAGGGCGGACAGATGGTCCCGTTCAGACCCACAGCTGGAGTCTGCTCGGTTCTGGGTGCCAGAGGGTGCCTTTCGCCTGGCTGAGGAGATCCATGTGCAGCGGGATCTCCCAGGGCTGGTCCTGCAGCAGCTGGCAGAGGTTTGAAAACCAGGTTCTCTTGGGCCATCTGGGGGCCACCAGGAGAACTGTCGCTTCCTCTCTCCTGACCTTCTCGAGGAAGGCAGGGAGCAGCGGTATAGGCAGGAAAGCGTATAAAGGCGCTTTGGGCCATTTGTTCACTAGAGCGTCGACGCCTAGTGGACCTCCGCAGCCGCGGAGGGAGAACCACGTGGGGCAATGGGTTGTTTCTGCTGTGGCAAAGAGGTCAAACTGGGCTTCCCCGAAGCGTTCCCAAATACACTACACCACCTGAGGGTGCAGTCACCATTCTGACAGGTCAGGACTCTCACTGGAGAGGAGGTCCGCCGCCCAGTTCACAACTCCCAGGAGATGTACAGCCCAGAGGGACAAGAGGTGCCTCTGTGCCCAGATCAGCAGCCAAAAGGCTATGCAGTGAAACCCCCTGGGATCAAAGCCCGCCCTGGTGGTTCACGTACGCAACAACTGACATGTTCTCCATGCAGACAGGGACATGTTTGTTGCGGAGCACAATGAGGAAATGTTGCAGAACGAGGTGGACTGCTCTCAGCTCTAGCGCATTTATGTGCAGGGACGTCCAACGGCCCGACCAGGATCCACAGACTCCTCGGATGCGTCTGTTGTCATCACTTGACGGTTGTAAATGACTCCCATCCTTACGCCTCCGCTCAGGTGAGGGGCTTGCCTCCACCAGCGTAGTGCTTTCCAGCATAGACGAGACACTGTCAGCCGGCATGCAATCACTCAAGGCATTGATTGCATGCATTAAGAGGAATTATCGAGCAGGATAGTTAGAAACATATGTTAATGAAGGACATGATTTAAAGTGGATGCGATTTATGAAGTGACTAGAGTATGGAATTAAGTGAAACCAGTTACGCTGATCAGATCATGGAGAAAACTCTTTCCAGAAAGAGTTTGATGAAGAAGAAATGTCAGCAGCAAGCCTAGCAGAAATTGTGCAGCAATGGGAGGCAGTGAAAATGTAGATGCACAAAATATTGAGGAGTGGCTAGATAGCGATTGCTATGAACCTGGATATGTTGCTGACTGACTGTGGCAGCATGGCAGGATGAAAGCGAGTAAGAGAGTGACTTACCTGTAGATGAGCATCTAGAAGGCAATGCCTGTAGGGAGATTAAATATCAGCCTAAAGAGAATGTTGAGGACACAGAGCAGGTTCTACAGGTATTACAGAACGTTTATGGAAGTTGCCAATCTGTAGAAAAGTTAAAGAAACAGTTTGTTTATAGTAGTGTGAAGGGGAGTGTGATAGAGATCGAATGAATCCTAGTCAACAATCTCCCTCCCGATCTGTGAGGGCACGGTATAACAGGAACAGTGTGCCCCAGACTGGATGGTTTGGCAGTTCATTCCAGGGTCAGTTGGAAGTGGGCCATCCAGAAAGGGGGCATAGTCACAATACAAGAAGTCATTGCCTTAATGCGGTAGGCGATGTGTCAGTCATGGATTGGACGATACGTGATTGCACTCGCTTCCGAAGGGGGCGTGACTGAGGGTATATCAGGGGATGTGGCAAAGCAATCTGTTCCTTTGTTATGGTTACGAAAGGACCAGTGAAGGAGTACTGTGTTATAAAGAAACTGTGAGTTTTTGTGTTTTGTTTTGTTTCTCTATTAAACTTTTATGTTTGTTGTTTATAGAAGGCTAATATCCGGGAGCTGTAGCTAAACAGCCAGCAATTAAACCCTGACATGCTTGGAGACAGGTCCAGTCTATTGAAGGTAAGAATGTTGAAGGTGCTGGGACGCTAGTATATCCAGACTTCATTATCAAGGGGCAATTATTATATAAGGTGAACCCTGCCACAGGCACAGGACAGCCTGTAACACAATTGATCGTTCCCAGGGAGATATTGAAGGAGTTATCTCATGCTCTAATGACCCTGCTAGAACAGATTGAAAAGCTGAGTCCAGAGTTAAGGATAGGAGTCAGATCCTACTGGATCAGTTTGTGGAGGGTGTTAGAGACAATATTCTCTCTTTTTTTAGGCTCCAGGATGAAGCAATCCTCTGGTCTGAGGAAGAGGAGAGAGGTGCTCCTGGGGGACGTAAGAGGTGTGAGGTTCAACAGACTGGCAGTGTCCCAGCACGAGAAGGTTGCCAGCGAGTCGCTCCTGACTAAACTTTTGTTTATGGTGAAGAAACAGTCGGTAGAGTTGGATGGACTAAGATAAAGGGTCCAGTGGCCAGCATGGCTTGCATCGCACAGATACCCCCAAAGGCCTGGTTGAACACCAAGTGACCCAAGGTGATAATAAAGGTATGTTTGCATGTGGAGTGGCAGGACATATCGCGAGGCAATTCCCAGCCAGGGCCCAGAGGACTGTAAGCCAGTCCCAAGAGGTGGGGACAGAATTAGACCAGCCCAATGAATTACATCAAGAAGGGGGTCTGGGAAATGGGCGACACCTGTCGCGATAAGTGAGGGCAACCAGGGCTTATCTTGTGTATATCCAGAGGAGTGTAAAACATATTATTATTATTATTATTATTTATTTCTTAGCAGACGCCCTTATAGGGCAACTTACAATTGTTACAAGATCTCACATTATTTTTACATACAATTACATTATTTTTCTAGGTAAAGTACGTTGCTTAAGGGTACAGTAGCAGTGTCCCCCACCTGGGATTGAACCCACGACCCTCCGGTCAAGAGACCAGAGCCTAACCACTACTCCACACTGCTGGCCTGTGTATGAAGGGCTAGTGGGAATATGTCCAGTGGTGTATGTGGTAATGGAAGGAGTTGTAGTTCCAAGCTTGCTAGACAATGTTCAGTGGTATCTACGATAACCAAGCTCTTCTTTAAGGAGCATTTTGCACCCCGTGGTAAAGAACTGCTACCCGCAAAATGGGCTAGATGTCCCCTATATAGGTTATTTTGACATAAACATGTTTGTGTTAGATCAGGTGGTGGAACGGAGGGGTGTATTGGTCACAAAAGATTATGTAGATCTCCTTACAAGGAGAAGGAAAGTAGTAATTCCTGGCTTAATTGTTATGTTAAGTGTAAGGAGGTCCTAGCTCAACAGTTGGGTGCCACGTACATGCAGCAGATCGAGGATGAATGTATTGGAGATTAGCGAACAGAGAGTGGGCTGGAAACAACACAGACATTTAGATTACGCGAAAGTCAGTGGGACCCAGTCGGTTAAGATCCCAGTCGGGACTGTAAGGATAGTCACAATTACTGGGCATAGGGGGAGTGAGGGGCTAGATCTACCTGTAATAACTGTGGGTGAGGAGATGGTAGGTGGAATAGTGAGTATGGAGCTCATTGTTCCATCTCCCCCTGGATCATGACATTGCTGCAAGGAGTTGAAAGCGCACAGGTTAGTGATGAGCAGTGTAAGGAGGCCTAACAGCTTTTCCTAAAGCATGCAGCGGCTTTTGCTGATGATGCCGAGCTAGGTTTTACCCAAGTAATTCATCATGAGATGCTTACTGTTGGTTATAACCCCATTCAAATGAGGTATAGGCAGATCCCCCCTTGTCAGTTACAAGAGGTGAGGGATCATATTCAGAAATTGCTCCATCAGGATGTAATTGAAGAGAGTTCTAGTCCTTATGCTGCTCCAATTGTGCTTGTCCATAAAAAGGATAATTCCATTCGCCTGTGCATCGATTACAGAGAGTTAAAGTGGAGCACAGTGGTTTTCCACGTTGGATTTAGCCAGTGGATATAATCAAGTGGCTGTAGAGGAATGGGGTAGGCATAAGACTGCATTCTGCACCCAGTTTGGGCTTTACCAGTATAAACGCATGCCCTTTGGTCTCTGTAATGCCTTAAGCACTTTCCAACAGATAATGAGCATATTTTTGGGGAACTTACAAACTTTCCTTGTATATCTTGATGATATTGTTGTTTTTTCTGCTTCTTGGGAAGACCATCTGAAGCACCTGGACCTGGTATTGGGGCTCAACATGGACTAAAGTTTAAGTCGGAGAAGTGTTGTCTATTCTGTAAAAATGTCAAGTATTTGGGGCATGTTATTTCAAAAGATGGAGTAGTGACCCGGACAAGATCCAAGCAGTGAGTGGGTGGTGGCCACTTACTACAGTCACAGAACTGTGAGAGTTTCTAGGGTTTGCCAGCTACTATCGCCAGTCTAGATTTACAAAAATCACAATAATAGCTTACAGTGACACTATTGTTTACATCCCTATGGCTTAACTGGAAAAATCAGGAATTGAGTCTGAACCTACCCCTGGAGTATTAGCAGAATCTATGTATGGCCAAAAGTAAATGGTGGGTTGTTTATCTGGTATCTAGAGTGTCTATACCAAAACTGAGAGAGTCCACATTAAAAAGACTCTTGTCATTGGATTCATTTTTCATAAATAACCAATGGTTTTAAGGGCCTGCATCATGGTACCACTTTAGTTGTGTCAAATTGTCAGGATTCTGAAATGGTACATTTTTCATTCCCACTTAAATTATTGTTCTCAGTACTTTTTGATAGTTTGGATTTACAATTATTTTATTGCTTTCAGATAATGTCGGGCAGCAGTGTGGAGTAGTGGTTAGGGCTCTGGACTCTTGACCGAAGGGTCGTAGGTTCAATCCCAGGTGGGGGGACACTGCTGCTGTACCCTTGAGCAAGGTACTTTACCTAGATTGCTCCAGTAAAAACCCAACTGTATAAATGGGTAACTGTATGTAAAAAATAATGTAATTGTATGTAAAAATAATGTGATACATTGTAACAATTGTAAGTCGCCCTGGATAAGGGCATCTGCTAAGAAATAAATAATAATGTACCTTTCCACTTGCTTCTAAATAGTATACATAAACGAAATAATAATAAAATAGAGCCCCATGTGTTTGTAAATATATGCATGGCACCTGAAATAAATCTTGTTTCACATTCTGAAGGCTACTTGATAGAACAGGATTCATTCATTGGGCAACAAGACACTTTCGCAGTGACATGACCATACACACTAAAAGCGACACAGAGGTGATGCGACAGATTGGAAAACTGCCAGATTAATAAAACTATACAAAATTACTATTAGGACATATTCTTCAACATGATGTAGTAATTATGTTTGCCTTTTCTGGTGATATTTCAACCTATATGGCAATAAATCATACATGGCTTATCCATTTTCTTCAAAATTGACTGCCATATATTACCTTTCAAATCTGTATCCTTATAATTGCGATGATCTTTGTCATAAGCTCTGGGTATTTTTCAAGCATTATTTTTTCCTCCGTCATTTTGGATACGGCTTCACCCTGCTCTACCACATGCATTGAAGCTGTTCTCTGATTGGTCAAGGGTGGGTAAATGCGTGGTGGCATGAGTTTTAGAAGCAGGATATTTTGACACAGAAAACTGCAGTTCTATATCTGATTTGTTTTGCCAAAAAGGGTCTGTAAATAGCCTTCTCATGCTAAAAAGCACTTAAATTGAACAAAAATGACATTTTAGCCATCAACGCTGGTTAATAGGAAATCCACATTACCTGGTGGAGGAAACGTGCTGAAGACTCATATATTACAGAGAAGCTATGTCTTGGTTGGTTACCCCCACTACTATCTACTACCTTATGAAGTAGATAACAGCTACTCTCATGTAACAAAAATCTTAAATATAGCATCACATAGCCAATGGATTGCTAGCTTACAATAGTTATGAAAAAAAAAAATATATATATATATATATATATATATATATATATATATATTTATATATACAGTGCCTTGCAAAAGTATTCAGACCCCTGACCAATTCTCTCATATTACTGAATTACAAATGGTACATTGAAATTTCATTCGGTTTGATATTTTATTTTAAAACACTGAAACTCAAAATCAATTACTGTAAGGTGACATTGGTTTTATGTTGGGAAATATTTTTAAGAAAAATAAAAAACTGAAATATCTTGCTTGCATAAGTATTCAACCCCTGTGCTGTGGAAGCTTCCAGTTTACACTGATGAAAGAAATTGCCCTAACAAGGACACAATTACCTTACCATTGGCCTCCACCTGTGAACCATTAAAGTAAACCATTAAGCCGTTTACCTGGCACCACAGAACACACACGCTAACACAGCACTTACTTTTCTGACTGCTCAGAAGCAGAGCACCTCATCTGCCTCCTTCTACTCAGCAGCCTTGAGCAGACTGACTGCTCCTCTTAAATACCCTGCACCTGGCTCTAATTTACAATAGCTACCAGGTGCAGGGGATAATTAATAATAAAACAATTAACAAAACTAATTAACTAAATACAAAAAGGTGCCATTTTTCCTTCAGGGAGGTTTTAACCCCCTCCCTGCTGTCTCACACAACACACTGCCTTACAATATATATATATATATGTATATATATATATATATATATATATATATATATATATATATATATATATATATATATTGTAATAAAGCATCAACTACAGCTACGACATGGTCAACAATACTTGGTGTCTACAAAAACAGAATTATTTTACTCTGCTCATTTCTACAGCATTGCAGTAGTTCAACCCTCTGTTTGGTTTGCAGGGGACCTTGCATGTGATGTAAAAAGCCAGGAGGTTTAAAAAATGTAAGTGTTTTTTGCAAGTCTATATCTGGCATATGCCTTTTAGTATTTTTCTTTGAGCCTTGAGGTAACTCTGTTGAACCCAGTTACAGCAACTTAATAAAATACATTTAAAGAAACTTGTGCCCTTGACATTATACCAATATAAGATATTAATATGTATGCTACACTGATATTATACTCAAAATTATCTCTAACCTGCTGTTTTGTACAAGAATGTATTTTCTTTTTAAATCTGTCCATAATATTGTTGAACATGCAATTGAAGTAGTCAAGCATTTTATTTATTTATTTGTTATTATAGATTTGCACTGAACTTGTTGATATGAATTTGCTTAAATACAATATGCGTACATTCACAAATTTGAATGTGGAAATAAGTACTGCACTTGAATTGACTAAACATATGTACATGTAACAATGGATTTTCTCCACAAGATGGCAGCTGTGTTTTGTATTTCGTACTTAAGACCCACTACATCTGGGTTTACCTCATCAAGTCATGGCCTGTGTTTATACTAATGCTTTTTTACATTATTTGTGCAGAAACCTAAAATGAATTTACATGAAAGCTTTGTAATTTAAAAAGTAAAATCATAAGGAGAAAAGTTTTGGTTCTTTACTTAAATGTGCTGTGATTCACTCCATCCTGTTGTCAAATGAAGGTGCTACAAACCTCTCTGAGGCCTCTGGGCTTGCAATTGGTCTCTGGATAACTTTCAGTTTATTTTATGATCTATATAGGTAAAGTACAGTACCTATACATACCTTTGTTTCAAACACATGCTTCCTTGATAGAGGTATGCAAGTCATACTGAAACATGATTGGAGAAATTCTGATGGAGGGCATTTCTCATGGAGGCACTTAACAAGTAATTTTAATAACAAATGTACTTTTTGAATCATTACTTTATACAGCCCTTCACCAGTTTTCACATATACCCAAGTGCTGAAGGAGACAAGGGAAGTCATCTCCCAGACACTAGAGTTTCCTCCCCATGAGTCAGGTAATTGTACTCCTTTTGGGTTGTGCCAATACTCGTTTTACCTTTAAGAAGTATTGGTCAGCAGGCTTTAAATACATCTATTAATTAATGTGTTGATTTCAAAACTAGCAAATGCAATTGATTCGTCACTTAAAGAGCTACTGCTGTGGAAACTGGGATATAAGAACATAAGAACATAAGAACATAAGAAAGTTTACAAACGAGAGGAGGCCATTCAGCCCATCTTACTCGTTTGGTTGTTAGTAGCTTATTGATCCCAGAATCTCATCAAGCAGCTTCTTGAAGGATCCCAGGGTGTCAGCTTCAACAACATTACTGGGGAGTTGGTTCCAGACCCTCACAATATGTATTTGTTTGCTGAGACTACAATCCCACAATTCACTGAAGGGATGACTTTCTAAAATATATATAAAAGGTAAGACAAATAATTGCTTAAAAATATACATTTTAGTTTGATCACAACAGGTTCTATATTAAAAACACTGTCAATAATTGTGCAAACAAAGGAAAACACATTGTTTTGTATTGTATAATGAACATGTTTTATCCCATTTTAATTAATTCCTAACAACTTCAAATTTCTTAAAGGTCATTACTTGGAAAATATATACACCCCTACTCCTCACCAAGGCATATCTAGACTAAACAAGCTTGCCGCTGCTTTTTGCTTTTGTTTTAAGTTCTGCAGTTAAGTGAGTGTGGTCATTTTTCTTCTTCTAGTTGATTATTGAATGCATGGGCCTTGTGCTGATTGTTGGAACAATGTGCTGATTGTTGGATTTATATGAACTGATATTTGAACAAACTGGGGTGCACAGATTACTTTTGCTATTGTTGATTGGAGCCAAACTCCCAACATGTGTTAGTCATCCTGTTTTGTGTAATGTGCCAATGCTTTCTCATTTGGTCTACTGCTGCTGTTAAGTAAAAAAAGAAAACAAATAGAAAAGAAAGACTAAATAAGAAAGAAAGACTAAACAAAAAACAAACAAAAAAATAATAATAATACGGTAACTCAGGTGCACATTAAAAAGGGTGGTTGGGGATTCCAAAGGATGATGGCCAGTCATTAATTTTACATTTCATATTTGTTTTTAGTTACAGCATGAATTTTGTAGGATATACTGTAATTAACATGTATGCCTAATAATAATGAGCTCCAGTGGTGAGGCAAGGATTCCAAACTAAGGAGGGCAAATGGGGACTGAGGGTTTTTTTGATGGGGCAGAAAAGGTTTATCCATTGTAGTGTAGCCCACCTAAGTTTTTTTGAAAACAATGCAAAATTTCATCAGGAATAATTTAAGAAAAAAATAAATAAAATATGAGCATTTTCATTGAAAGTCCATGGTTTCTGTCAGATACACAGCTTCCACCAGCGTTTCACCATTTTGCAACATGCAGAGAACTCGCCTGTAACAGTACAGGAGTAAAACTGAGTTATTATTTATTTATTTATTTATTTATTTATTTGGCAGATGCCTTTATCCAAACAGTATTACAATGCAAGATTAATATTTAAATACAGTATAATTTACAATAAGTGCAAATAATACTACTAAAGTACAATATGATTAGTGCAATAGTGCAAGGTTGGTGCATTAGCTGAGTATCCAGTGTGGTGCTTATGTCAGTTAAGTCCAGTGCATAGTAGGAGGGGTAGATCAAGAGATCTACAAGTGCAGTCTAAAAAGGTGGGTCTTGAGGAGGCGGCAGAAGGCAGTGAGAGGCAGATCAGTCATGAAGTTCTCTGCTAACTGATTCTACCACAGATGGGCTAGGGAAGAGAAGAAGTGGGCACGAGAAGATGGAGAGTGGGCGAGCGACCTGCACTGAGAGGCAATGGGCTCTGGAGAGTCCATCCACATTCCCGTGCTTTGACCCTGCTCTGTGCTCAAGTGTATACTTAAAGGCTTGTAGGCTTGAAAACCACCTCATCACCCTTGCATTCTTCTCTTTGTTTACTTGCATCCAGGTAAGGGGAGCATGATCAGCCAGTAGAGGTGGAGTGGAGAGGGCAAAGGGGGTGTAGGGAGACACGAAGGATTGGAGGTAGGAGAGGGCAGTGTGGTGAAGAGAGCGGTAGGCAAGAACAAGGGTCTTGAATTCAATGCGAGCAGAGATAGTAAGCCAGTGGAGAATGCAAAGCAGTGGAGTAGCATGAGAGTAGCAAGGCTAAGAGAAGACAAGAATTTTGAATGAGCTGAAGGGGACGGATAGCCGAAGCAGCGAGACCAGCAAGAAGATAGTTACAGTTGTCCAATCAGGAGAGTACAAAATCAAAGCAGTTACCATGTTCACCCTGTAGGATGGATGGATGGACATAAGGGTCCCTGTTTTTTAATGAGGAACTGAAAAAGTAACTTTCCATACTGATGCTATTGTGGATAAAACATGTAAGGTATCCGTTTTGTTGCAGTTTTAAATGCTTCCCCTTTCAATAAGAATTGTAATTACTTTGTTCAGGACTGTATAAAGATAGCTTTGCAGTCACCACTCTGGATTACTCAACACTTACTAAATATGCATACTCGAACTGCACAACACAAGTAAACATCTGAATAGAGATAACCTATTTGTTTAGATTATTTAAGAGCAAATTACTTTTTTTCTTTTTTTTTTAATAGATGTGATGGTAACACCGTTACTTAACTAAGCAGCATGTTCACATAGACCAGTGGTGCACAACTCAGGTCATGGAGGGCCGGTGTCCCTCCTGGTTTTTGTTCTAACCATACCCTAAATTAGTTAATTGGACCAATTAAGCTTCTAATAAGGTCCAATAAAGTACTTTAGGGTGCAGGTGGAATAAAAACCTGCAGGGACACCGACCCTCCAGGACCGAGTTGTGCATAAAATATAATTAAATAAAACCCAATAACTAAATGCTTTTATTAGTCACTCCAAGGTCACTAAATTGAAATCATGGAGGCGGATATTATCTTTAGCCGACTGGACTGGATATTAATTAATCTTATAAGTGTGCCTCATTGTTCCTGTAATTTGACAGCTGCAAAAATTATGGCTACGACTACACTTACGTTTTGTATGCTTTGATTTGTAAGCTTTCTGCTTTAGTTTTATCAGTTTATAGGAGATGACATTCTTCCTAAAGTATTAATTATGTAGTTCATTATTTGTATGAGTTTTTATATTTTCATATTTTGATACATCTTAAAGCACGTCACTAGCTAAGCAAGACTGCAATTTTCCTGTCTCTCTTAAAAAAAACAAAACTAGACATTTGCAGTCTCTCGTATCTTGGCGTCTGGGCAGAGCGCCCCAGTTACCAGGTGTCTAATCAAGACGTGAGGAGGAGTGGAGACACCATGTGAAAACAGAACACCACAAACAAAGGACTGGTTTTAAATGGTTTCTAACAGATTAGGTAAAAATTCTTAAATGTGATGCACTATAGAATGTGATAGATTTGGGTGAGTTTCCCCCCTTACCAGGAGGTGTGTTGAAGGTGTGTGATAGCAGGGTGGATCCATACTGATTGGAAGAGAGTATGAGAAATGGGGAGGAAATGCTAATATATTCATAGTATTTAATGTCATGTTTTTGTTTGAATTTTCAGTCAATTATTTGACTCCATGGACGTCTGTGTTATGATACAAACGTATACATTAGGGCATGCTGTGACCTGCGCGTCTTTTCTCGCTTATATCTAATGTTTATATGATTGTATTAACATTATTTTCTTTTATACATATCAAGCATTTTTGATTAAAAAAAAATCATTTCTCAGATTTAGTTCCCTACAAGTTGCCCACCTCATCTACTAGGTCCTCCTCAGCTCCCAGCACTCTCAATCTTCCACTATTGGTTGTATAGAATACATGTACAATTAGAATACATGTATATATGAGATGATTTGAAAAATATTTGGAATGATTACATTGGAACTGTCACAGGGTATTTCCTCTTCACGCCATGTGTCTCTCTGCCCCTGTGAAGAATGGCTTGTTAATGTAACACTACTATTTGCATTTAATAATAGCCAGTATGTTGACTAAACTGCAATGAATCTTACCTGGCATTCCTGGGACAGATTCTTGTATATCAACCCTAATGCTATCACTATCAATAGCTCCTTCTACTGAGGCAAGCAAATTGTGCAAAAATTATGTAATTAGGCTGTATATCATGGGGCAAAGGATGGTCAGATGCTCCACTCAGTTGCTTTTGGCATTGCTTGACAAAATACTTTCTGCTCTGTCGAGTAATTCTGTGCACAATATTCTGCAATGTGATACTTTACACTGTGATATTTTGTAATGTGATACTTTGTACTGTGATATTTTGTAACAATTGTAAGTCGCCCTGCATAAGGGCGTCTGCTAAGAAAGAAATAATAATAAATAATAATAATCCTAACAAAATTCTCACACAGCCATTATTGATTTGCTGTTGTTTTTAGTCTGTTTTATGATCACTCATGTCTTGGGTTTGATTAAAGTACAATACTCCTGGTGCCTGATCAATATGTTCAGACTGGTAGATAACATGATCAAGATAAGCACACACCACAGGATCAACATTGACTATTTTAACTCCATAACCTAGAAATAAGAACAGTATTTGTTGACACAATTAATAACAACAATGCTATATCAGCCCCATGTCATGACTCTACAGCTCTGGCCAAACGTTTTGCATCACCCTATAGAATTAACTAATTTAAGTCGAAAGAAACCTGCTGAATAATGTTACGGTAACCTATTGAATTACATACCGCTTTATAGTTTTCCATATATTTAACAAAAAGCTGACAAAAATTTTAAAATGTGACATGAAATACTGTGCTACTATTATGGCTTCCGGAAGCTTTTTGCAATATTTATTGTAGTTTCTTTATTAGATGGTGTTAAATAAATTATCTAAATTTTATTTATATATATATATATATATAAAATTATGTCTCAATCCGAAAATTCTAGGTGATGCAAAACTTTCGGCCCTAGCTGTAAATACAAAATGTGACATTTTAGTAACAAAGAAGCAAACAAACAGTGTTTTTGGAAATGTTCCCTGTAGATTTAGTTTATGTAATAAACAGGAAGAGTGTAATAGGACAGCAAGATCCAAGTAAAGGAACACAATAAAGGACTTGTTTCCTCTAAATAGACAATATATTTTTTTTAAAAAAAATATATAGGAAGTTTGATAGGCACACCCTGTACTGTGATAATTAATTTCCTCTTTTATATAAGGCCATTGATTCACATAACTACAACTAAATTGCAGTCTTGCTTATTTACTTAAAATCACAATACTGTTGCCGAGCAGGTGGCTTGTTCAGTTTTCAGTTATACAGGAACCATGACTTCTCTGTAGAACTGTTGACAAAAGTGTGACAAACCACGAGAACCCATCCCATGGACGGATCTGGGATGGGGCGGGGCGGGGGCTGGGCGGCGGGGGGGGGGGGGGGGGGTCCTAGGAGTCTGTATCACCCCTCTTTTCATTAAAAATGTCAGACTGTTCTTTACTTTAACGGTATGTTTCGTATCAGCTACCACCCCTTCATGAAAGTCTGGATCCTCCCCTGCTCCCCCTCCTAAAACTCAAAGAAAGACTGACCCACTTAATTTCATTTCTCGCTCCCTCAACTGTACTCCCAGTAAACCATTTAACACAATCTTCTTGTAAACCCAGTTCAAGAAAGGTGAACAATATCAGTAGTCACACAAGGTCAAATTGGAACAATGACAGACCCGAGTGCATTTTATTTTGGAATAGTTGAAAATGGAAAAAAGGGGAGTTAAGCATTAAGACACAGCAGGGGGTGAGATTAACATGAGATAAATCACACCCCTAAAGGTGAAGTGGAGTGCCTTTATCTCATGTTAATCACACCCCTGGACTGGAGTTTTCTTCATGCTTTTACTGTTTTATTTAACTTTCTCAGTGTATGACTGTGCCTCAATGCCATTGAGAAAGTAGTTATTTTTTTAAAAATGACATCTTAATATTGTTTCCTTTTTTTTGCTAGCATTGTGGTGGAGAAAGTTAAGTACAATTTGTGTGATCAGGCGGCAGCCACTGGTCCTCCAGAAATTAATCTACCCCTTCTAGAATGTCGATGGTCAATCACAGTGCCTCCTCATACAATGCGTTGCATAGTCTACTGGGAGATGGGGAGATGGTTAAACTGCCGTTAAGCAGTGTGGAGTAGTGGTTAGGGCTCTGGACTCTTGACCGGAGGGTTGTGGGTTCAATCCCCAGTGGGGGACACTGCTGTTGTACCCTTGAGCAAGGTACTTTACCTAGATTGCTCCAGTAAAAACCCAACTGTATAAATGGGTACTTGTATGTAAAAATAATGTGATATCTGTATAATGTGAAATAATGTATAATGTGATATCTTGTAACAATTGTAAGTTGCCCTGGATAAGGGCGTCTGCTAAGAAATAAATGATAATAAGGAATAGACTTTGGTCTCAGGATTTTTTTTAGGGGAGGGACTGACAGAGCCTGTGTACCAGGTTGAAATAAATGTGTTGCCTCAATTTTAATACAATAGTAAAATATAGAGGAAAAAATAAGAGATTCCTACGGTTTCCAACAACATGTTTGGTTTGTGGTTAACAATACATTTTGTAGTCCCCATTTCAACATTTATTTGTAGGCCGAGAATAATATAGGTGTGCTTTGAAAACCTTTCTTCATTTCTGGTGTAGAACAAAAAATAAATAAAAAAAGGCAATTTCATAATGCAACATGTCACATAAATTAAATAACACTGCGGTTATGCAGAAGCTCCATTGATTAAAAAATTTGTAAATGCTACAGTAAATATGAATAATGTTTAATCAGATTTAGTTTTACTTTTTAATGTAAGCGGAATGGCATGACTAGTGGAATAGTTTGTAAACAGTAAGTAAGATGGCTATGCAAAAAAGCATGTGGTATGTTTTACTAATATACATTTTTACTGGACATTACCAGTAATGAAATTTGAGTGAATCGTAGAATAAATCTGTAAATCAGACATTATTATTATTTATTTGTTAGCAGACGCCCTTATCCAGGGCAACTTACAATTGTTACAAGATATCACATTATTTTTACATACAATTACCCATTTATACAGTTGGGTTTTTAGTGGAGCAATCTAGGTAAAGTACCTTGCTCAAGGGTAGAGCAGCAGTGTCCCCCACCTGGGATTGAACCCATGACCCTCCGGTCAAGAGTTCAGAGCCTTAACCACTACGCCACACTGCTACCCTGCGTGTATAAATTGTATTTATATTCCGCCTTTCATACAAAAAGTATGTACAATACAATCACAAAATAATACATTTGTATAAGGATCCCAAGGCGTGTCACATACACATAACTGCCAACAATTAGACTATTGCATTAAAAAAAAAAACTGCCATGAAGAATATGTAGAAAATAGCAATTAAAAAAGACATTAAAAAAAATGTTTTTAAATGTAAAGCCCAGGCCACCACACAGTCTGCTGAGCACGAGCCCTGCATTTAGAAATGCCTTGATGTTTCATCAGGATTTCTTTTCTAAGACCCGCTGGTATCACCAGTCGCTGGCCTTTCAGCAGGAGATCACCTGCCAGAACGGAGCCACATCTTGTGGCACGTCGTGTTTCTCAGGCCAGCCCTGCTGACAATACTGAATCTGCTTTCTGTGCAGATGCTGGAATTGCAACTCGAATTGCATCAATAAATACTTGGACCTCTTTCTCCAACTGTACGTTTTCTGCTGTTGGCATGTCCCGGATAGGTGCTTGAGATAGCGTGTCAGCTGTGATGAGTGACTTCCCAGGGACGTGCTGGATCTGATAAGAATACCTATGTAGCCGCTAGCAAAATCTTAAGATCATTGTAGGAAGCTTATCCAGCCCCCTGGAGCCTAACAGTGGCAACAGTGGTTTGTGGTCTGTTTTAAGAATAAACTTCAAACCAATGAGACAGGAGTAGAGTCGTTCACATGCCCAAGTGACTGCCAATACCTCCTTTTCAATCAGGGCATACCGTTTTTCCGCATCTGTTAAGCCCCTTGAGATGTAGATGATGGGGCTCCATGTACCATCACATTGCTTCTGTGTTAGCACTGCACCAAGACCATATGAAGATGCATCTGCTGCCACTCTGGTTTTCGGCCTTCAGTGAATACTGGGCAAGGACTCTGGGGGAGCTGAGCTCTTCTTTGAGCTGCGGAAATGCCTTTTTCTGAGCCTCTCCCCAACACCACTCATTCTTTTCTTGCATCAGCTCTTTCAGCGGCATTGTAAAGGAAGATAGTTGTGGTAAAAATGTTCCCAGGTAGTTAGCCATTCCCATCACTCTTTGCACGACTGCTACACATGCTGGTTCTGGCATCTGCATTACCGCTTTTATTTTGTTAGGATCTGCTTCTAGTCCTTTACCTGTGATCCTGTGTCCCACAAAAAGCATGCCGTCTTTGGTGAACTCACACTTCTCATTAAGTGTTAGACCCACCTGCTGAAACTTCTGTAGAACTTGATGCAATCTGTTGTCATGTTCCTGTCTGTCACATCCAAATACTAGTACATCATCTGCATGGCAAAGCACTCCCTCAAAGCCTTCCAGCATCTGTGACATCCTTTGTTGGAAGTGTTCTGGTGCAGAGGAAATGCCAATGGGTAGCCTATTAAAACTGTACCGGCCAAATGGAGTAATAAAGGTTGTGAGCAGAGCGGATTCACTGGCAAGGGGTATCCAGCTTTGTAAACAGCTTTGCATCCGACAGCATTGCTAGCGCCTGGTCTACTGATGGCAGGATATGGCGTTCTCTCCTCACCCTCTTGTTCAGTCAAGTAAGGTCGACGTAAATCCTTATGTTGCCGTTGACCTTGGGCACCACCACCATCCCAGCACACCATTCAGTGGGCTGTGTCACTTTTGAAATTACTCCCATACTTTCCATTCGGTCAAGTTCGTCTCGGACTTTGCTCCTCAAAGGGACTGGAACAAGGCGAGGTGTTGACAGAGCTCAAGCTCAATTTTGTAGGGCTCCTCAAGTTTCCCCAGTCCGCAGAACACTGATGGGTAGTTGGCCAGGAAATTCTCCTGAAGCGCCTTCACTTCATGAATCCTGTGTACAAGGTGTAGTGCTTCTATTGCAGGCAGTCCAAGTAGCGCGTTTGACAATCCGGAAATCATGTAGACCTCTTGGACTGTGTTGTTCCCTTTAAAAGCTAATGTGCTGCTAAAGCACCCTCGAACACCGTACACGTTGTTTCCGGGCCCATATAAGACTTTGCTGGGTTGCATCAGCTTTCCATCTCGATCCTGTTTAAACTTTCCCACTGGGACTGCGGTAACTGCTGCTCCTGTGTCAAGCTTGAACTCCAGCTTTTCCCCATTTAAGAAAATGTGCTCAGTTCATTCTTTCACTGTAGTTGTTTCTACTTCGCCAAGAAATGCAACGTCCTTGTCATTCCATTTTGATTGGTTACCTTCTGAAACATTGTCTATAGCACGAGTGGAGTGGCACGCCACTGCATAGTGTTCCATCTTCTGGCATCTATGGCACTCAGCATCTCTGGCTGGGCAGTCTTTCCACAGGTGCTTTCTTATGCCACCACAGCACCCACAATCTTGTCTTGACTGTGTGGAGCGTGACATGCTGTGGGGTTTGTATTCAGGATTTCTCTGCGAGCAATAGGTTTTTTGACTCGTCTGCGTCCTATTGGCTTTCGACCCTATAGCATCCACATTGTGCATAGATGGCTCCTCTGTTGAACCTCGGCTTAATAGTGTCTGTTGTTTCTTGACTGTCTCATTCTGCCAAGCGCACAGTATGGCTTTGGCTAACGTCAAGTCTGGGTCAAGCTGAAGGCATTCAGAGAGCTTTCTGTCTTGTATGCCCACGACTATTCTGTCCCGAATCAGTTCCTCTCGAAGGACACCAAATTTGCAGTGCTCCGCCAAAGTGTGTACTGCTGTGATAAATGTTTCTACACTTTCACCTGGTTCTTGTCGCCTCATGTTGAATCTTGCCCTCTCGTAAATTACATTGTGCTTCCTCAACCAATGCTGTTCAAAGGCTTGTTTGACTGTTTTATACTTCTTGTCTTCAACACAAAATGTCATCGGCATCATCTCCCATTGTGTAAAGTAAAGAGTTCACCTGATACTCTTCAGACTTTTCATTGAGGCCTGATGCAAGAAGAAAACGTTCAAACCGCCTGATCCACTTTGGCCAATCACAAGTAGAGGAGAAGTCAAACTTTTCTGGAGGTGAAATCTGTACTGCTGTTGATGCCATTATATTTTACTTTGTGTTTATTTATTTATTTAAATACATTTATTGTATTTATTATTATTTTTTTAAACAAGCTAATTGCTTGTTGACTTTTTTTTGGAGGCAGGCAGCAATTTTTTTTCAAGTAGCACTTTGGCTTGGCAGTCAGCTAACTCTGAGGAGGTCGCTTAGCAACGCAGGTGCAGGCTCTCTCTCTAGGATGCGCTTCTTTAGTGTGATGTCACACTCGCTGCTAGGTGGTTCTAAACAAGCAGGCGAGTCAATGGCAAAAGGCATTAGTGCGTTTTAAAACCTCTATAAATTAAATTGTAAGAGGTCATTTTTTTATATAAATCAAAAAAGAGCAAACAGCATGGTCTAGCGTTGTGCTGCAGACTGCAATCACCATTCAGAAACATTCTGAGAAAGAGAAAACTGAAGTTTCGTTAATCGATTTTATGTATTGCTGGTCCCTAAATGGCAAGACATGCTGGTTTGTAGGAAACTGTCCAAATAATAGACTACTAATAAAAAATAGGTTTTTTGGGTTTTCAAGACACCAAGTGTACCATCATACACGAATGATTGTTAATCCCCTGGTTTGAAAGAGTTTTCTCCACTTTTAATTAGTTTTTTAAAAAGTCTATGCAGAAAACAATGAGAGCGTCATATTGTTTAGAACTGTGTAGCAACAATATCCAAGGAAGTAAGTGTTTGTGATGAAAGCACTAAAGAGCCGTATACAGAGACGATACAGACACAACCGTCTTGTACACGTGCACACTGTTCTATTTACTTATTTTGGTTTTCTCAAAACCTGTATTTTTCTCTGTCAGACTCACCGAGCAAGTCGACTGTACTTCTGGAAAGCGGAATTTGTTGTTTTCAAAGCATTGTACTTCTGACACCATACACTTTTATGGATACAATCACGGAGACGGACATCAGGTTGCAACACACTGAGATAACTTTTATTGAACCAAAATACATGGCTGTAGCCCCTTCTTCGTGACCCTTACTCCGGAAGTATATAGTTTGCCTGTAAATTAACCCTTTACAGGACAGACAAGCTTTCACTCTGCCACAACACGTAGAAATACGTAAAATATAATACAAATAATTTGTGTTAAAAAAAAAAAAAATCATCACAATTGAAACAGCACGTCTCTCTCTATATGTAGAAACTTAAGTGTGACAAGTTAACAGAAAGACACATTTATGTGTGTCTGTTTGAAGAAAAATGGTATACATTTTTATATATGATTGGAAATTGTACAAAGATTCTGTTGCATTTTTTCATGTCCATTCATATGAAATTTCTTCTCTAACCGTTGTGCAACTTTTGTGAGCCTTGCTTCTCTCAGCTTTTCCAGCAACTCCTCTGATGTATTGCCAGCTGTATTTTGGTCAGATTTCCATTCTTTAATGTAAAGCATCATGAGCTTTTGTGGTGAAATGTTTCCAGCTTTTTTGAATATTTTCTGTGCCTCCTGACGAAAAAGTTTTCTTCCAAATTTGATAACTTTTTTACGTTTCAGGTTTTGGCGATCAAAAAAAAGAGCGAGGATTTCTTCATGTGAAGTGCGTCCACCTAAACAATAAACATGTTTATATTATTATTTAATTATATGTACTTTTGGTTTTCCAGTAAATTGTCCAATAATATTTTACACTAAACTGAATAAGGAGTGCTACTACTTTAAAATATGTTTTGTTCTTTCCTCTTATTAGGTTTAATAACATTAACACTGGTCCCCCTTTTATTGTGCTGAGAATATTAAAAGCAACACTAAACTGTAAACCGTTGTATCCTGGTACCTTAAAGTGTTACAGAACAGCCTGCCGATCTTACAAGAAACGCATAACATAATCCTGATTATTTTGATATTTCTTTTCACAAATCATAGGTCACCTAGGGAATACTTCTCAACTTTTACTTGTGGGTGTTCACCAAGAGAAAGATCATTTGTCTTTTAAACATTAAAGTGCATCCAGGTCTTGTTCCCACGTGATCCATGAAGTGTAAATATAAATGGAAGAATAATCAGGATTATGCGTTAAAAATATATTGCTGTGATATGGACAACACAGTATACAGCAAAGGTAAAGTCATTTGTTTCCTGTAAACATTGCAAGGTGTTCTGTAACACTTTCTGTTGGTCATATTGTCTGAATCCAGCTAGACCAATGTATACCAATTTCAAAATGAAAATAAAAAGTAACAAAAAATCTGGTTGAGTAAATTTAGATGTGATGTTTTTTTCTTTCCTATATGCATTAAGCATGTTTTTATTACCATGCATTTACTGTTTAAAGTTTAGTCAACACTACAATCAAAATTCAACAGAACTAAGGTAGGGTTACAGTTAAACATGTTAAAAACATCTCTCTGGACACACGCCTTCCAGATTTCTAAAAATGATGCATTAGTAGGTTTGAATAGAAACGTACCTGTTGCTTTGGGGTCTGTGCATGACATACACAGGTTGTCATGCCACCCAGTACCACTGATGATCTGTATTAGGTTCAAGGACTCACAGTCAGTGTGTTTAAGGCACTTCTCATGTTTGGAACTCGCAGAAGAAAACCATCCTGGAGGACATTTCTCACAGACTGTGTCTTTGTGGGGCGTGCCTAGATACAGAAAATAAAATGAAATTAGTAAACAGTATTTTCCTTTTAATATGTTGTATATGTTTAAGGTGTCAGGTTAATGCTAAATGATGTGATGTAAATTAATACATAAATTGTTGAGGCTGAACCTAAAAAATGTATTCTGTGAAAAGAATAAGGTAAGCGCATACATTATGATAATGTATTCCACTCCCTACACAATAGGCATGCCTTTGAGCCACTTCAAATACCCCTTATCTAGTAGACAGATGTATCAATTGAATCCCTGAAAAAACTGCAATTTCAACCACAGATTGTTAGAAAAATGTAATAGTAACAAGAGAGATACATATTACAGAATGCTTCTATATATTTCAGTATGACCAAACAAAATTAAAACTGGGTCCAGTAAAAAGGCAATTAAACACATGTTTTAATCCCCAACTTCAAGATGGTCACCAGCGGTTGCTGGAATTTTCAGAGATGCTGTGGAAATAGCTTCACTATTATTATTATTATTATTATTATTATTATTATTATTATTATTATTGGTCTCCAACATTATGTTTTAGGGAACAAGCCACTGTGTACTGGGAAAGTTATTTCCAGCTCTGATGTTATATAAGTAACTGCCAAATGGGGGAGCTCCCTCCCTCTCCCGTTTTTAGAAATATGCCTGCATGCACTCTGGCCCTATTCAGAGAAGTCCAATTGCATTCTAGATGGCTGAGTTATGCTGGACATAGTAATACTCAAATGTCCGCCTGCTAATACAGCTTTTGGGTTCAGCTGATTGTGTGTCTTGACCTTATTATAAATTCCTGTCTAAAAATAATTATGCCTACAGACGTCACTGGGCTAGCCTACATATCCAGCTTTTTGGTTTGAGTGAACTGTGTTTGTAATTTTACTCTTTCAGGAGGGTGGGGGAGTAGTACACGATTACATTTACATGATAGCCCTCAACATGTACAGCAAACTTGAAGTACAGCCAGGGGAAGAAGGAAGGTCAGGAAGTCAGAACTGCTGCAGTTAAAGTAGTACATATAAAAAAAAAAAACGAAAAAAACAATACAAATTACCTTCCACTTTGACACCATATTCAGGTGGGCACTCACTGTGCTTAATGCAAAACTCAAAGTGCCAGTAATAGCCTTTTCTGCACTCACAAACTCGGTTGTGAAAAGGACTGCACTCTTTCTTGACAAACTGATTTTCCTTGCAGAAATTGTTGCAGTACTGACATTTCTCAATGTAATTCCAGTACTGGGTATAGTGGTTTTCTGAGCAGGGAGCACATATGGTCTGATGAGTGGCTGTACAATGGTTTTGTAGGTGTTGTCCAGGCGGGCAGCGATTACAGGTAAGTGTCTGTCCTGTTACTGGATCCTGGTGAAGGTAAGTTTCCACTTTAATCTTAAACAGCTGCTCTGCATGGTTGGCCTCAAAGAATAGGGCCAGTGTGATCAGCAACTGTGAAGACATATACACAATGATAATGCTTTAGTTAAATGAATGCATAACTCTCTGAACCCTGTAGTAACTTGTCATAAATACTATTTTTCCTTTTAATGGCACGTTTATTAAAATAAGGTCTGTGTTTAAAAACAGACCTCAAATAGCACTCTATTACATGAGATCTTAGTGAGATTAGATGAAAACATTTACAGCAAATTATAACATTTGCCAGATTATCGCAGTTATGTTAATAAATACAGGTCTAAATAAAAAATACTGCGATTAAATATATTTAATTCAAATTGGTATTCAAACCAGAATGAATACCAATATAATTGTCATATTCAAGTATGCAAATGAGTACATATATAATCCATAATAATCAAATTAAGAAATGATTTGTAAGTTCCAAAATATATAAGATATTAAATAAAACAATGCACACTAATTTCTGTACGTTAGGAGTTGTCCAAAAAAATTGAACTTAAATACCTGAACTAAAAATCCTTGGTTGTGAATTCTACTTTAATTTCTACTTCACATCCGTATTTACAAAAATCAGAAAACCAGGATTTTCTATTCATTAAAAAGACAGTGGTTTAGGGTGCCTCTGTAAATGCAAGTTTTATTGTACAGCAATAGCTGCAATTAAAGGTCTAATGCATCACAAAATGATACAGATACCGCCTCTTTAAATGCATTACAAAAGTTCAGAACTTCTTAGAAAGGAGCACTCAGCGTCAAATACAGTGCGAAAAAAAGAAAATGCTTTATTAAAGATGTGAATCCCCGCCACAGTTTGAAATTAGAACTATCACTATCAAGAAAAAGCATATCTCCATAACCAACATCTATGTGAAATGTTTGTCATACGGACAGATACCTCCATATACTATAGCCTTCAAATTGTGAAAATAAATATTATTCTTACTAAAGCATATCTTTACCAGTTTTCATCAGAAATAAATACATACATTCTGTCTGGTGCAACTGTCCAGTGGTGGATTCACAGTATTTAAAAATACTAATGAAAGTGTTTTAATCAAGTATCTGCTGTCCACCAGTGGTATTCTCTATTTTTTCTGTGCATTCACCTTGTAACAGACTTTTTATACAGTTACCGATGTTATAAATAAAGCACTTCAGTTTGACCAACAGTAGATCTGCAAACTATTGTTTTGTAAGTATTGTAGCAAACCTGCCTTTAGGGCCAACTGGATTTCAGTAGCGTAATTCGCTGCCACCACCTTTATTTAACTGAGAAGGTCCGGTTGTGAGAGCCTCAAACACTCAGGAGGGTAAAGGTTCAAACAATGCACAAAACAGATATAATTTGAAAATATGTCTTTATATAAAGAAAGGGAGGTACATAATTTCTCAGCAATTAGACAGGTTTACTCTTAAAAGATCAATTATTGCACAATGCCAGACTAAATTAGCAAAAAGCCTTCAATATAAAAAAACACACAAAACAGCAAACCAATAAACACTCCAATATCAACTGCAAATCAATTACTTCATATAACTAAATCACACACAACAATTACCAAATCATTTAATCGTAATTAATAGTTCAATACCACCGTATCATTCATTTGGAACATTGTATATGAAAGAGGTTAAACATAATCTGTACAAACCACCAAACCATACCATTTATGTAAAAAATATATAGTTTAATTCGTACTGGAAATTGAAAAAAATACTGTGAATAAATCCGTTGTCTTAAAGATCAACAAAATGTAACAATGAAAAACAACATTTAACAGTAATGCTGCATTTGAACTCACCTTTGTGTTAAACATAGTTTCAAAAGTCTCTCCTCCTGAAGTTTTGCAGTACTCTGAACCCAGGTAGTACCAGACTAAATACAGAAGGCAGGGCTCATGCTGTGTATCAAATATCACTCGCGCAGAAGCAATAGCTTTGTTTCACTAAATGTCAGGGTGTGACAGGATGTATGTAGTGTAACAATAACAGACCCCAGTCCAGTCTTCTGATCAAGTGCTTGGTCTTTATTTTCACAGTAACCAATTAAACACTCCAAAATAATAATAATAATTCAATAAACGGGGGGGGGGGGGGGGGGGGGGGGGGGGGGGGGGGGGAAGCCGGGGTACACAACAATGTGTAACCTGACCAAATAAAGAGAAACGGGGTTGCAGTCCCAAAATAAACAAACAACAAAAATAGTCTGTCTTCTTTGTATAAATCCAAGAACGGGAAACACACGCGATAATTACTCAGCACTTCCGGGTTGTCGCTCCTCCAAGCGTATTTCCGGAGCGTCCCATTTAGTGTTAAACCACAAAACGACCCGTCTTTCAATTCCCTGCTGGTCTCTCTCTCTCTCTCTCTCTCTCTCTCACTCTCTCATGCACTGTACCTTGCCAGAAGGAACAGAACCCCGGGCCACACCCCCTTTTGTACGCCCCGTCCCGTCCCCATTGGTCAGCGAGGGCAAACGCCGTCAGCCAATGCGTGATTGCCACCGCGCTTCCCGACCGAGTCTGTGACGTTGCGCACTGCGGCTCCGCCTGCTCCTCCTCCCCAGCGCCCTCACCGGTCGGGAGGGAGATCTAAAACAAGAGTTCACTCTCTCTTTGTCACATATCCCACCGCTCAGAGTGGAGCCGAAGGAACACTCGGCCAAATCTATCATTCCCATTACTCCCCCCTCCCGGGAAAAATAATCTGCATTTTGGTGATCTTTCCCTACACGATGTACCATATGATACATGTAAGGCTGCAATGCCAAATACCACCGAGTTATTCGAGCATTGCTATCCTTCATGGTGCTTAACCATCTGAGTGGGGCGTGGTCCATGACCAGATCAAATGAATGTCCCAGTAAATAATATCTGAGGGAGTGGGTAGCCCATTTAATGGCCAGGCACTCCTTCTCCACAACCGAGTAATTGCGCTCCCGAGGAAGCATTTTCTTGCTGATGTAGGGAATGGGGTGCTCCACCCCGTTAACTTTCTGGGACAAGAACGCCCCTAAACCAACCTCTGACGCGTCAGTATGGAGGAGGAATCTCTTGCTAAAATCTGGTGATATTAGCGCAGGAGCCTGGCACAATTTTTGTTTAATGGTCTCAAACGCTCCCTGACACTCCGCTGACCACTTAACTAAATTTGGCGCACACTTCTTAGTGAGGTCTACCAGGGGATTGACTACGGTGGCATACTCAGGGATAAAGCAGTGGTAACCAGCCAATCCCAATAGTGACCTCACCTGGGACTTGGTTCTGGGGACCGCCGCGTCCACCAAAGCCTGGACCTTGGTGGCCACGGGTTTCACCCGTCCGTTTCCCATGATAAATCCTAGGTACTGGGTCTCTAATTTAGCAAACGCACATTTCCTCAGGTTGGCTGTCAGCCGGGCAGCCCTTAGAGACTGAAGGACGGCTGTGAGTCGAATTACATGCTCTCTCCAGGTGGAGCTATATATAACAACATCGTCAATATACGCTGCTGCATGCTCACGATGGGGATGTAACACCTCGTCCATCAGTCTCTGAAAGGCGGCGGGTGCACCATGTAGCCCAAACGGCATGATTTTAAAATGGAACAGTCCATCCGGAGTTGAAAATGCCGTTTTCTCACATGAATTGCGGGTCAACGGGATCTGCCAATATCCCTTCGTCAGGTCTAAAGTTGAGATAAACCTGGCCGTCCCCAGTCGTTTGAGGAGTTCGTCGATCCGAGGCATGGGGTAGGCGTCGAACTTGGCAATAGCATTGACCTTTCGAAAGTCCACACAGAAGCAATTAGTGCCGTCCTTCTTAGCCACTATAACAATGGGACTGCACCACTCGCTTCTGGAAGGCTCAATGACCCCAAGTTCAAGCATCGCCCTCACCTCGTTCTGGACGCCACTCCGCCGGCTTTCTGGGATCCGGTAGGGCCTCTCCCGAACAGTGACCCCTGGCGGAGTAATAACAGCATATTCGGTAAGGTTAGTTCTGCCGGGCATGTCAGAAAACACATCCCCAAATTTCCCGATCAACTTACACAATTCCATCTGCTGATCCGGAAGTAACTGTTCCCCCATTGAAATCTGACTGGGGCTAGGGGCCTCTATGCAGGGTCCTAGGTCATCCTCCATCTCGCCTGGGGCTATGAATAAGACCTCCCTTGCCTTCCAGGGCTTTAATAAGTTGACATGGTAAATTTCCGTTTTTGTTTCGGCGATCGGGTTGCCTAATTTCATAATTTACTAGTCCTACGGCCTGTATCACCTCGTATGGCCCCTGCCATTTAGCACACAGTTTTGATTCCAATGACGGAAGAAGCAGCATTACTTTATCTCCTGGTCGAAAGGTTCGAATTCATGCATTAGTATTGTAATGCTGCTGTTGCCAATGTTGAGCCGATCTAAGATTGTCTTGAGCCAAGCGACCAATTAAATCAAGCCGATCCCGTAGTAGGAGCACATGCTGCACTACATTTTTAGAGGAGCCCTTGTGTTCTTCCCAACCTTCTCTCAACAGGTCGAGGATGCCCCGTGGCTGCCGACCATATAACAACTCAAAGGGGGAAAATCCAGTTGAGCTCTGAGGCACCTCTCTTACAGCGAAGAGTAGGTAAGGAAGAAGAGTAGCCCAATGTTTTTGCTCCTGACTCACAAACCGTCTCAACATTTGCTTCAATGTTTGGTTAAAACGCTCCACCAGACCGTCCGTTTGGGGATGATAAACAGACGTCCTGATGGGGCGTATCTTTAGAATTTTATATACCTGCTGTAGCGTTTTTGATAAAAAGTTAGTTCCGTGATCATTTAGTATTTCTTTGGGAATCCCTACTCTAGCCATAATCTGACTGAACTCTTTCGCAATTGCAGTGGCACTAGTGGACCGCAAAGGAACTGCTTCCGGGTACCGCATTGCATAATCCACCATCACTAATATGTGCGTGTACCCGGAATCAGAAGGCAGCACTGGCCCAACTATGTCCATTGCAATGCGTTCGAAGGGAGTGGAGACAATAGGCAGTGGGATCAAAGGGGTGGGGCGCACTCGACCCGGCGCTACTCTCTGGCATTCCGGGCAGGTAGCTACATATTTCGCCACCTCAGTGTAGAGTCCTACCCAATAAAATCAAGCCAGTATTCGGTCCCTCGTCTTGTCAACACCAAGGTGTCCTGCAAAGGGAACGTCATGAGCCAGCCTCATGACCTCTGGTCGACAGGACGGGGGAACCATCAACTGTTTGACAGGCTGTCCTGTGCCCGGGGCTAGATTTATCCTATATAGCAAGTGCCCCTCTACAACAAAGTGGGGATATACCAGCATCCCGATGCAGTCAATATCCTTATCCTCAATAGACCGAACCTGTTCCCAAGCGTGCACCAGTGTGGGGTCGTTGTTCTGCTCCCACACTAGGTCCGTGCTTGAGGCCCACACGTCCAGGATATTGACAGGGGCTGGAGCAGTCTCCGCCCTCAAGGGCCCAGTAACCTCGTCCGCCCAGAAACATTGCGTTCCCACCCCCTTTGATTGCCGTTTGGAACCATCAGACCCTTCTCCTGCCAGGCCCCAACCATGTCGGATCAATGCGCCTTCCCACTTTTCCCTCCGTCTCTCCTTGTGTGTTTTCCTAGGACGAAAAAGTGGAGAAAACAGTTCTGCATGGAAAGGAAAAATGGTGCCAATTACTTCCTTTCCCCGGGGGGTCTGCTGTGTTTACACGTGTGGTCGAGGCTGCCGATATTTTTATTAAATCCTTATATTGCGGCCAGTCTCGACCCAGAATGATCGGGTGTTGTAACTTTTCGGCCACCCCCACTACCAGGTGGCGCTTTATCGGACCTACCGATATTTATTTATTTCTTAGCAGACGCCCTTATCCAGGGCGACTTACAATTTATTTTTTACATACAATTACCCATTTATACATTTGGGTTTTTACTGGAGCAATCTAGGTAAAGTACCTTGCTCAAGGGTACAGCAGCAGTGTCCCCTACCAGGGATTGAACCCACGACCCTCCGGTCAATAGTCCAGAGCCCTAACCACTACTCCACACTGCTGCCCTAGATAAATATACTTTTAGGGTGGGGTATGTCGCCGTGTCCCCATGGATACAGGAGATCGCCACCTGTCCTTGTGGCTGCCACGACACACCGCCGAGGAGAGCTGTCCGAATCAAAGTTTGCTCGCACCCGGTGTCCACTAACACGTGGGTTTTCACCTTCCCCAGCATAACATCAACCATACACGGGAACCCCCGATCATTTCCCCATTTCCTACCTGTCTCCGATGCCAGGTGACATGCAGCCACGTCACACTCCATGGCTGCCGGGCAGTACCTGGCGATGTGTCCCGGCTGCTGGCACCTAAAACAAACGGGTGGGGCAGAGGGCAAGGGCGGTACATATCTGTCCCACTGTTGGTATGACAGCGGGGCGAGGGAAACCATTTTACCCCAGCTGGGGGCCAACCTCTGCCGCCATGGTAAGGGGGCCAGAGGGCCCAATGGGGTCGGAGGTCTAGCAGGTCTTGGTCCGGGGGGGTTTGATGGTGGTTTGGTAACGGAGGGAGAGGGGCAGTTCAGCAGGGTGGTCTGGGCGGACATGAGGACGTCCTCAAAATTTTCAGCCAACGCCACGGGCTGGTCCAGGGTAGCGGGGTTGTGCCGGCGAATCCAGGCCTGCGTTTCAGCCCCGACCACATGGCAGAACTGCTCCATAACAATGGCCTCCCCCATCTGGACCCCGGTTTTCTGGCTGGGGTTCAGCCATTATGCCATGTGGTCGCACAACCGCTGCGCCACCACCCTTGGCCGGGTGTTCGGTGGCCGCCGGAACTCCCGGAACCTGACCCGGTGGGTCTCCCCCGTTATGTTAAGACGGCGGAGGATAGCCTGTTTCACCAGGTCGTACTGGGCGGCGTCGACATCCGTCATGGCCTGGTACGCCGCTTGCACTTCTCCAATTAAGCAGGGGCCAAGTTGGCTTGCCCAGTACTCCCGGGGCCACGCTGCAGTGGTGGCCAGCCACTCAAATGCCACGAGATAGGCTTCCGGGTCATCCTCCGCCGTCATTTTCTGAGCCCGAGCCTTCGGGGCCACCATCAGGGGTGACGCTGGCGCTGCCGACGTCATCCCCATCCCAACCCTCTCGATGAGGGCTGTGTAGCGCTCCTCCCTCCTCCCTCCTCCGTTCCTCAGCCCCTCTTCGGCTGTCCAAAGCCTCCAGGACCGCTGCCAACATAGCTAGATCCATCCCACGATGACACCACGTGTGACAGGATGTAAGTAGTGTAACAATAACAGACCCCAGTCCAGTCTTCTGATCAAGTGCTTGGTCTTTATTTTCACAGTAACCAATTAAACACTCCAAAATAATAATAATAATTCAATAAACAGGGGGGGGGGGGAGAGGGGAAAGCCGGGGTACACAACAATGTGTAACCTGACCAAATAAAGAGAAACGGGGTTGCAGTCCCAAAATAAACAAACAACAAAAATAGTCTGTCTTCTTTGTATAAATCCAAGAACGAGAAACACACGCGATACTTACTCAGCACTTCCGGGTTGTCGCTCCTCCAAACGTATTTCCGGAGCGTCCCGTTTAGTGCTCTAGAAATACACAAAGAGTAAAAATGGGTTAGCAGGAAAGTTAAACCACAAAACGACCCGTCTTTCAATTCCCTGCTGGTTTTTCTCTCTCTCTCTCTCTCTCTCTCTCTCATGCACTGTACCTTGCCAGAAGGAACAGAACCCCGGGCCACGCCCCCTTTTGTACGCCCCGTCCCATCCCCATTGGTCAGCGAGGGCAACCGCTGTCAGCCAATGCGTGATTGCCACCGCGCTTCCCGACCGGGTCTGTGACATTGCGCACCGCGGCTCCGCCTGCTCCCCCCCCCCCATGCCCTCACCGGTCGGAAGGGAGATCTAAAACAAGAGTTCACTCTCTCTTTGTCACACAGGGCCACATATCACATGTGCACAGAAAAAATATGTAGCAATACAGTTTAGAAAAAGTTTTAATTTCATCTTCCTAGATACAAAATAAAAGAAAGAAAGAGGACACTTTTATTTTAATCCTAATGATTGGGAATAGGCAATGATTTGTATTTGTTTTGACACAAGTGCGCGGGTGTCCATGAGAAATAGAGCTTTATAGTCACAACTAAATAGGCATGGACTGGAAACCTTGCACATTTATGAAAGTAGAGTATTCACTGCTAATGGTGCAAAATCTAACATTTTGGGGGGTCTGGGTGACCCCTGGTGAGATTGACACACTGGCCCTCAAACATGAGTTTTTGTTTATCAAAATGCTGTTCTTGGGATTGATTTTTGACACGGTTTGGAGCTGTTCATTTAAAAGCTAGGGAGTTTAAAAGAAGAACAGGGAACTACGGTTCTGTGTCGATTATCAGCAGGTGAAGGAAGTCATTGTTAGGGAAATACCACAAGATAAAGATCACCTAACCGTGAAAAGCTATCATGGGACAGGAACAATTACCCATCACTGATGAATGCCGGTAAGGTTCAGAGTATCCCACTGAATTTATTCATAGCTATCAGGTCATCCTCCATAGAGAACAAGGTCCAGAAATCTTTAGGGGCTCTGCAAAATGGCTGCATTGGGAGAGCAGCAAGTTAAAGAAAAAAGTTAAGACTAGGTTCTGCAGCCCAGGGTGGGCTAGAGAAATAAATCAGTGTGGTATATGATGTGCGAAGTGTGTGCTTCTTATGGCCACAGGCCCTGAACCCTGAGCGCCCCATGTGTCTTGCTATGTCTAGTTTGTCTGGTAGACGTACCCAATGATAGATTGTAGCTCAAGGGTAAATCATATAGCACCAGCAACATTACATTTTGGCATCAGTAGACATGTTTATTTATTTTTTTATTCCTTAGCAACCATCGACGATAACAGTTTCTCATTGGGTCTGCACCATTGGCGTAGCCAGGATTTTATTTCGGGGGTGGATGTTCTTTTTATTTTTATGATAGTTAATAACACTGGAGTAGCAAGGATTTCATCCCGGGGTGGTGTGCAGGTGAACAATAGCCAAGATTTTGTTTCTTAATATTGCAATTATGGTGAATTTACAGTGCCTTGCGAAAGTATTCGGCCCCCTTGAACTTTGCGACCTTTTGCCACATTTCAGGCTTCAAACATAAAGATATGAAACTGTAATTTTTTGTGAAGAATCAACAACAAGTGGGACACAATCATGAAGTGGAACGAAATTTATTGGATATTTCAAACTTTTTTAACAAATAAAAAACTGAAAAATTGGGCGTGCAAAATTATTCAGCCCCTTTACTTTCAGTGCAGCAAACTCTCTCCAGAAGTTCAGTGAGGATCTCTGAATGATCCAATGTTGACCTAAATGACTAATGATGATAAATAGAATCCACCTGTGTGTAATCAAGTCTCTGTATAAATGCACCTGCACTGTGATAGTCTCAGAGGTCCGTTTAAAGCGCAGAGAGCATCATGAAGAACAAGGAACACACCAGGCAGGTCCGATATACTGTTGTGGAGAAGTTTAAAGCCGGATTTGGATACAAAAAGATTTCCCAAGCTTTAAACATCCCAAGGAGCACTGTGCAAGCGATAATATTGAAATGGAAGGAGTATCAGACCACTGCAAATCTACCAAGACCTGGCCGTCCCTCTAAACTTTCAGCTCATACAAGGAGAAGACTGATCAGAGATGCAGCCAAGAGGCCCATGATCACACTGGATGAACTGCAGAGATCTACAGCTGAGGTGGGAGACTCTGTCCATAGGACAACAATCAGTCGTATACTGCACAAATCTGGCCTTTATGGAAGAGTGGCAAGAAGAAAGCCATTTCTTAAAGATATCCATAAAAAATGTCGTTTACAGTTTGCCACAAGCCACCTGGGAGACACACCAAACATGTGGAAGAAGGTGCTCTGGTCAGATGAAACCAAAATCGAACTTTTTGGCAACAATGCAAAACGTTATGTTTGGCGTAAAAGCAACACAGCTCATCACCCTGAACACACCATCCCCACTGTCAAACATGGTGGTGGCAGCATCATGGTTTGGGCCTGCTTTTCTTCAGCAGGGACAGGGAAGATGGTTAAAATTGATGGGAAGATGGATGGAGCCAAATACAGGACCATTCTGGAAGAAAACCTGATGGAGTCTGCAAAAGACCTGAGACTGGGACGGAGATTTGTCTTCCAACAAGACAATGATCCAAAACATAAAGCAAAATCTACAATGGAATGGTTCACAAATAAACATATCCAGGTGTTAGAATGGCCAAGTCAAAGTCCAGACCTGAATCCAATCGAGAATCTGTGGAAAGAACTGAAAACTGCTGTTCACAAATGCTCTCCATCCAACCTCACTGAGCTCGAGCTGTTTTGCAAGGAGGAATGGGCAAAAATTTCAGTCTCTCGATGTGCAAAACTGATAGAGACATACCCCAAGCGACTTACAGCTGTAATCGCAGCAAAAGGTGGCGCTACAAAGTATTAACTTAAGGGGGCTGAATAATTTTGCACGCCCAATTTTTCAGTTTTTTATTTGTCAAAGTTTGAAATATCCAATAAATTTCGTTCCACTTCATGATTGTGTCCCACTTGTTGTTGATTCTTCACAAAAAATTACAGTTTCATATCTTTATGTTTGAAGCCTGAAATGTGGCAAAAGGTCGCAAAGTTCAAGGGGGCCGAATACTTTCGCAAGGCACTGTAAGTGATTATACATAATTACATATACATATGATAATTTAGCACCACTCGGTGCTGAACTTTCAAAACAGTTTAGCACCAATTTTCAAAACGATTTGCACCCCTCCTACCTATGTATCTTGTAGTGGTCAGAGGCTTCTTTTAGCAGAGCCAAAATGCAGTCATAGCACTATGAGTGGAACAAAGTATTTTTTTATTTTTTGTTTAGAATTGCATGAAAATTCTGAGTTATTAGTAGATTGCTTAAATTACATTTGTTGAAAACTCAGAGAGCCTCCATTATGTAAAATGACACCAAAAAGTAATTCACAGTACCATTCCTATTATGTGTGATATTCAATATATTACCACAGCTCCTCATAATTATCATTAGTGTTGGGATGAACACATTTCATTTTCATTTTTGAATATTTGTTTATTTTCAAAAAGTAATAAAAGCCATTATATTGCTCAGAACGCAGGCAGACACAGCATAGCAGCAGAGGCAGGGGGCATGGGGGTATGGCCCCTGTGTGTGCGCCTGTATTTTACAACAAGACCTTACAATATGTAACACGTTAAAATAGAAAACTATCCCAGGAGTAAAGAATAAGTTGTGTAGGACTTACTTTACCCCAGTGAATTAACTACAAAACAAAGGGGGCCAATAGCAGTTCAAGTTAAATATTGTTTTGTTTATTCCTGAAATAAATAGTACATAAAGTCGACACCGCATTTTATTTGTTTTTTACTTTTTTTTTCATTCCTTGCCATTGCTGTTTCTCCACAGTAAAGAGTGGCCATCGACACGTTTTCATAAAATAATAACATGAGGTTTACTTGTGCCTTTTTGTAGCTGAACAAGCAAGAAAACTGAAATTTAACTATAAACACTTCAAATAAAACAAACATGGAAATGGAGTCATAAAATGAAGGGGGAAAAAGCTCATCGTTTTGGTTCTCGTTTATTTCTTTCCACATAACATAAAGTCGCAACAAAAAATATATAATATATAAAATCTATATAAAAATCATTACACAACATTTACAGCAAGTTGGGCACTGTTAAGCGAGGCATTTCAGAATGACGTGCTTGCCTTTTTTTGTTCCATGAGATTCTGACTCACTCTAAGCAGCACAACACATTTTTGACCCAGATGGCGTTCCATAGAGATCATGCATGCACATGCATAATCTGGTTTGTTTACTTGTGTTTTTTTTTTTGTTAAATATATTAATCTCACATGGAGGTCTTTTTCATTTGCCCTTTTTTTAACTGTTGGCAACTTCTGGTGAGGTGGTAAATAAGTGCAAGGTATTTTTGTCATTTAAACATCTGATTTTTGTATCCAGATATTTGTCCCAGCACTTATTGTCATATAAAATGAGACCCACTGGAAAGGCACTTTGAAGTAATCCAATGTCATTGTAAAAACTGGTCATGTGGAATTGTTTTCAGGAATAATAACACTACTATGGTAGTGTGTGCAGTAGCAGTTTTAGGCACATGCAACCCATGTAATTGCATGAGGCCCTGAGGCAGCAAGGGGCCCCCTGTTATCGTGGCACAGTTACTATAGAAAAGCTTATATTCACCTAAAGTCTGTAACAGAATGAAAGACTTATTAACCATTTTACAATTCTTTTTATCTATAAGCCAAAAGGCATAAACAGAAAAACACAACATGTAGCGGTTTAATGCCATGTGCAATTTTATGTTAGTATGTGCCTCAAAACATGTAACCTGAGATTTAAGCTAAAAACTGTAAGACATTTAAAAATCAACTAATTTCGACACACTACTGTGACAGAAATATAATGAATCTTGGTTGTAAATCTCCCTCCCGGCCTGTGAGGGTGCTAAGCAGCAAAAGTAGAGTTCTTTGGACGGGCTGGCCTAACAGTTCTTTCCCGGGGTCGGGAAGTTGGTCAGTCTGGAAGAAGGCTAGACTCCGTTGCAGGAACGTATAGACCCGGAAGGGAAACGACGTAGCAGCTGCAGATTGTAAAGACAGCTGCACTCGTTTACCAAGGGGTCATACTTGACAGCATAAAAGGGGACGGAGAATTGCAATCTACTCCTTCGCTTGGTTTTTGGAGACAGAGAACTGGAAGGACCGGGAGAGACCCAGAGAAAAATAAAAGGTATTCGTGAGTGTTTTTGTTTGTTTGTCGTTGTTCGTAATTGTCTTAGTTTGTGAATCACTAGACGGCTAACACGTATCTGGAGCTGTCACCTTGGGCCAGCACTAACCCGGAACAACACTACACCACAGTCACTTAATAAATTGTTATCACCCACCACGAGCACTGCTGCACGCACCCAGACTGGTGACCGTGTCCAGTATTATTGTGGGGCAGATAATGTGTATTTATTGTTTGGGCTATAACCCATTATTATTGTTACCTCCATGCATTACACATTGGTGTGTTTTGCCGGAGGTTATTTTGTTTTCCAAACGGATTACAGTTTTCTGTCTGTGATTATTCCTGCACTCCATCACCTCTGCACCTTTTCTCACTCAGCAGCCACTTTGCCACAACTACAAACAAAGTTTGCTTGCGCATGCTGTCATTGTTGCAAACTTCAGGGGAATACCTGTATAAGTGTTTCACATGCGTGCTGCATGTTTGAATGAGCCTGGAAACAAATGCATATAAATGTGTTTCCACCCAATGCTCAACTACATCTAAAGGGGAAATTTGCTGGGCTGCCCTAACATCAGTATTGCCTTGCGTCTGCTTTTGACTGTGCCTGTCACAGTACCGTCAGGGGAGAGAAGCTTTTCTTGCCTGAACATGCAATTAATTAAAAACGTACTTTCTAAAATGTCGCAGGAATGTTTGACTGGACTAGGGTAGGTATTGATTGTGCACCAGATTTGCAGAAAACTGGATTATTCAGATAGAATTGCAGATTGCCACTGCGAAAACACAAAAGGTTAATTTCTAACTGTCTCTTTGAGTGCTTTTTTGCGATTTCTGTAGTCAGATGCAGTACATTTAATGGTGTTGTTGCCCTGTTTGAAAGTCATGTTATCGTAGTGTAGTATTACTGGTAAGAATAGGGAATAGGGGCCCTGGAATCAAGCTTTGCATGGGGCAACTGCAGATAAATGCTGCCACTTTAGCATACTTTAGGCAGAAGTGTTAAAAGGACTAGGAGCTCTTAAAATAAACAGATCCCCTGGGCTGGATGAGATCCTCCCAATAGCAATCAAAGAAATGAAAGAAGTTATCTACAAACTGCTAACCAAGATCATGCAACAGTTTCTTGACACAGGGGTTGTACCGACAGACTGGAGAATTGCAAACATATTACCGATCCACAAAAAGGGAGACAAAACCGAACCAGGTAACTACAGATCAATAAGCCTGACTTCTATTATATGTAAACTTATGGAAACTATATTAAGATCCAAAATGGAAAATTACCTATATGGTAACAGTATCCTGAGAGACAGTCAGCATGGATTTAGGAAAGGGAGATCATGTCTAACTAACCTGCTTGACTTTTTTGAGGATGCAACATCGACAATGGATAATTGCAAAGCACATGACATGGTTTATTTAGATTTCCAGAAAGCTTTTGACAAAGTCCTGCATAAATGATTAATTCTCAAACCGAACGCAGTAGGGATTCAAGGAAATGCATGCACATGGATTAGGGAGTGGTTAACATGTAGAAAACAGAAAGTACTGATAAGAGGTGAAACCTCAAAATGGAGCAAGGTAACCAGTGGTGTACCACAGGGATCAGTATTAGGTTCTCTGCTATTCCTAATCTACATTAATGATTTAGATTCTGGTATAGTAAGCAAACTTGTTAAATTTGCAGACGACACAAAAATAGGAGGAGTGGCAAACACAGTTGCAGCAGCAAAGGTCATTCAAAAAGATCTAGACAGCATTCGGAACTGGGCAGACACATGGCAAATGACATGTAATAGAGAAAAGTGTAAGGTACGGCACACAGGCAATAAAAATGTGCATTATAAATATCATATGGGAGATACTGAAATTGAAGAAGGAATGTATGAAAAAGACCTAGGAGTTTATGTTGACTCAGAAATGTCTTCATCTAGACAATGTGGGGAAGCTATAAAAAAGGCCAACAAGATGCTTGGATAGATGATATATATATAAGTGTTGAATTTAAATCAAGGGAAGTAATGTTAAAACTTTACAATGCATTAGTAAGACCCCACCTAGAATATTGTGCTCAGTTCTGGTCACCTCGTTACAAAATGGATATTGCTGCTCTAGAAAGAGTGCAAAGAAGAGCGACCAGAATTATCCCAGGTTTGAAAGGCAAGTCGTATGCAGACAGGCTCAAAGAATTGAATCTGTTCAGTCTTGAACAAAGAAGACTACGCAGTGATCTGATTCAAGCATTCAAAATTCTAAAAGTTATTGACAATGTCAACCCAGGGGACTTTTTCGACTTGAAAAAAGAAACAAGGACCAGGGGTCACAAATGGAGATTAGCTAAAGGGGCATTCAGAACAGAAAACCTTTTTACACAGAGAAGTGTGAGGGTCTGGAACCAACTCCCCTGTAATGTTGTTGAAGCTGACACCCTGGGATACTTCAAGAAGCTGCTTGATGAGATTCTGGGATCAATAAGCTACTGACAACCAAACAAGCAAGATGGGCCGAATGGCCTCCTCTCGTTTGTAAACTTTCTTATGTTCTTATACAGGGCAGCAGTGTGGAGTAGTGGTTAGGGCTCTGAACTCTTGACCAGAGGGTTGTGGGTTCAGTCCCCAGCGGGGGACACTGCTGCTGTACCCTTGAGCAAGGTACTTTACCTAGATTGCTCCAGTAAAAACCCAACTGTATAAATGGGTAACTGTATGTAAAAGATAATGTGATATCTTGTAATAATTGTAAGTAGCCCTGGATAAGGGTGTCTGCTAAGAAATCTTTTTTTTTTTTTTTTTTTTTTTGTCCTGGTATAGGGAAGATGTACTCTGTGTCTTGTAGTAGAGTGGCCGGAAGAATAATAGATGTGAGGTATGACATCTCAAAAACTCATGAGTGTAAAGTCAGGGGCTCAAGACTACATTTACCAGCATGCATTGTGCTGGGCAATTGAGACCGGCACACCTGTGCTGATTGAGTAACAGGGTGTAAACTGATCGTTACTGGGATTGTCTGCTGTGTTTAAGATCTCCTTTGTTCCCAATTGGGGGACGGGGAGGGGGAATTTGTGAAGGCTGAGGACTGAGAGGAGACCTGTGGGAACATTAAAAAAAGGTATTTAATACGTGTATGTGTTTTGTTAAGTTGAGTTAGCACTCTTAGAAGGAGTTAGGCTTTTGTTTATTTATTTTGTTTTGTTCACAAATATACAGGCACTGCCCTGTTTTTGCAAACTAACGGTGGTCCAGTACTTCATTTTTACACAAGAAGACAGTATGAATGGTCATTAATTATTTGCAATTAGGTTCCTGAAAACAACAGTAAATCAGAAACCTTTAAAATAACTGTGACCTATACCACAACTACAGTTACTCCCAGAGGAAGTCTCTGGAAACAATTATTGAATACAGACATGACCTTTACTTTTCATTTCCCTACCAGAACAATAGAGCTTGAAAGAGTATGTGGGAGAAAAAAGAAAAACAAGAAATTACAAGAAGAAAGTGTAACGCAGTTTATTATGTACTATTATTGGTGGTAAGTCACGTCAGTAATAGGCACACACTATTGTCCAGTCTTTGCTGAGGCTCTCTAGCAAGCCCCGCTTCTGGAGAACATCTTGAAAGGATATACAGTCAGCACTCGCATATCCGACCCTATAAAATTTTGACTTAAGTGACGGTTAAACGAGTGTGACGCATATCTGATTATTTCATTTTGGCCCGTTCCAACCCTTATCCGTTTTTTCAGGGAACACAACAAAGATACAAAGTCAAAAATACATAGCTGAAAGGACTGTGTTTTAAAATAAGTAGGCTTCCATTTAGATATACTGTAGTTGGTTTTGTTGGTACAGTACTATATTTTCAACAAAAGTATTTAATACAGGAGGATATGATTCTAAAAATATCACTTACCAAAAGAGACGACTGTGGACATGTGGCCTGTAAAACAGTACATACTTTTAAATCCGGTATGTATTGTAGTGGTTTGTAAAATTCCCCATTAATGACCCAACATCGTAAAACGTAAAAGGCAATGAAATTTAGTAAAAATTTTAAAAAATGACACCAGTTTCCAGAATTAAGAGTATCCAAAGTCAGTATTCAAAATTGCAGAATATAGTGCTCGATAAGGCCCTAACGTCACAGTTCACTTCCAAATGAAAATGCACAAAAACTACTAAAGATCACAGATTTTAAAAAAAAAGTGCATCACAGTATCTACAACTGTTTTTGCTGCATTTTAGTCATATGAAATTGGAGGAAACTGTGTAACTGCACAATAAAGACAGACATTTGGCATGGGAGGGAAGAAAAAATGCGGGCTGTGATGGATAAACAAGTACATTGCAATATTTTAGAGATGGGCTTTGTATCAGAAAACTGGTGAAGGAGTCGGAAACCGCGTGTGATGGGTAAGTGCAGTAATTTGTTACATTTATATAATGGCGATTGATTTTATCCTAATACATGTGCGGTAAAACGCAACTGACTTGTATCTGGGTAACGGATATCTGTGTGTTGACTGTAGCAGCATGTCAAAAGGAAGTCGCTCTTATTGGACTTGCACACAACAGAGAGCTGATCGCTCTTCCCATCTACTAAATGCTTGCCGGTTGTTGCTGATTTGCGACTGAGCACCATTCCACTGAGCCTAGGTCATGACAAGGGGTCTACTTAAATCGCGGTAAATTTACGTATTTTTCACGGGTATGTTGCGGAATAAAATTAGGATTTCGCGGACATGTTTAAATATTAAATAAACCTAAGTAAACAGTATTTCAGAACACTATAAAGCCTAAAAATAGTGGTACTTGCTTCCTTACTAAAACAGAGTGCTGGCATTTGTTAAAGGCAAGCATGCAGCATCCCCTTGCAGTTGACTTGCCCATACATTGAGACTGCACGTCTGCATCCACTGAATTGGTTGGAAGTTAAGGCAAAGCTTTGCCAAGTTATACAGATGTGGAAATCGATTAGAAACAGCCCACAAACTCAGTTACACAAGGGCATCTGGCATACTTTAATAAAAAGGCAATGTATGCAGCATGTTCGTTGTCATGTTATTTGTCCCATCCAATAATTTATTAGTACCGAGTCAAAACAAAGAAGACGTGGCTATTCGGGTCTAAAATTCCAACTGTAACAGCAGGTTGAAGCGAGGTGGCTGTGCTGGATCGTTTTAGTACTGATTTAACTTGCAGACAGGAATACTTCTTGTCTGGGCTGACTTTCCAGTTTGGTTTCTGAAAGCTGTTTATTTTACGTTCTGTTCAGCAGCCTCTGTAGTAGCCTTTTGTTTAATGTGTGATTCTGAAGCTAAATAGCGATCGATCGTATTTTCTCCAAAGACACATTAAGATATGGAAAACAATTACCTCAGTCTGCATGTAGTTTCTTTGGGAAATATCTTGAAACGATCATCAGCCGAAATATAGATTATAGTTTGCTTTCTTTGTCGTCCACAGTACAGGTCACATAAAAGCAGTAAAGACGCACTGATAGGCTGATTAAAACGTTGTCATTTGAATAGTAAACAAGAACGTTAACTGCTTTGGATAATTTATTTTGTACATGTTACTTGTGGACATTTTTTGTTTGTTTTTTGCTTTAGTGCAGTGCACACGGGACGGCGAAGGAATAAAAATGGGCTATCTACAGAAGGAAGATACGTAGTTTACGTCACTTGCGTTGTACAGTAGTTCATTTAAACAAGTTTTTTTTTTTTTCCTCTCCGTACTTCTTTGTATGCATTGGCCCCTAAGAGGTGAATTTCGTGGTGACACCACAATTTCACGATTTCCGCGAAATCCGCGAAATCGCGAATTAGGTAGGCCCCTAGTCATGACGCACTGTCATTGAAACAATACTACTGAGATTTATAGCATATGCAGGAGCCCCGATTACCCCATTCTGTAATTCATTTAGCATACACTGATGGAAGACCTGGCTGTCGGGTTTGTATGTAATGTGATTGTTTAAAATAAAAACAATAACCATAACTGACCTGAAGATCTTTTATGTTAAGCTAAGAAAATAAAAGTGAGAAGCAAGAAAAGAAAATGGAAAAATACATCAGTTTTCTTATTAAACTAACTTGCCTTGCTTCACTGGACAAAACCGCTTGGTTAAAAATAAGAAAATAACCACTTCCTGTATTCTAACTGACATGAATACGTCCAGGTGTGCAAACAGTGGCATTTCTGTCTGGAGCTCCCTCCTGTGGTGGCAGTATATCAACTCATTTCAAGCTAATTCCAAAGTCATTGAAAGCTGGCACTTCGTATTTATCATGTTGTTTACTAAAACCTTTAATATGGTAAACCATCATTTTTTTAATAAACACAGAGGCTATTGTCTCTAAGCATTTACAAATTCTAATTCTGGAAATGAAGAAATTTCTTTTTTAGTTCAGATAAAATCTGACCTTGGCACCAAAACACAAAAACTGTTACATTTAGCTTACCCATATCAGAAGAATGCCAGAGATTAAAACAAGCATCATCACTATTTCATCTCTTTTTCTCTGTCTCTCCCCTCTCTCCCTACTCCACCCACCTCCACTGTCACCTTCCGCCGTAACCTCTGCTCTCTCTCCCCCTCTGACCTTGCCTCCGCCGCTCTCTCTCACCTCCCTCCTATCGACTCCTTCTCCCAACTCTCTGTAGACTCTGCTACCTCCACCCTCTCCTCATACCTCAACTCCCTCTGTCCCCTCACCTTCCAACCTGCCCGCCCCTTACCCCTCCCCAGTCCTGGCTCTCCTCTGTGCACTGCTCAGCAAGAACTAAACTGCGCTCTGCTGAAAAGAAATGGAAGAGAACCAAACTCCCTGCTGCCCTAGACCTCTACTGCTCCTTTCTTTCTTCCTTCTCCTCTACTCTCTCCTCTGCTAAACGCTTCTATTTCCAATCTATTATCCAATCCTCCATTATTATTATTCTCTACCTTCTCCTCCCTCCTCAACCCTCCCCCTCCTCCCTCCTCTATCTCCCACTCACCCTTTTCAAGCTGCTGCTCCTGCTCTACTCCCCTTCATCTCCTCCCTTCTCAACACCTCTCTCCTCTCTTGCCTCTTTCCCTCTGCCTTCAAACAAGCCTCTACCCCCCCCCCCCCCCTCAAAAAACCTACCCTCGACCCCACCTCCTTTCAGAACTACCATCATGTCTCCCTCTTACCCTTCCTCCCTAAAACCCTCACGGGCTCACACCGCCGGTTCTCCGCTTTCCTGTCTAACCACTCTCTGCTCAACCCTCTCCAATCTGGTTTTCCGCTCTGCTCACTCCACTGAAACTGCTCTCCTGTCTGTCACTAACTCGTTAAATTCTGCCCGTGCTGCCTCTCTCTCCTCTGTCCTAATTCTCCTTGATCTCTCTGTTGCCTTTGACACTGTCGATCACTCTATTCTCCTATCTTCTCCAACCGCACTTACCAGGTAACCTGGCACAGCTCAACCTCCACACCTCACCTTCTCTCAACAGGAGTCCCCCAAGGATCAGTCTTGGGTCCTCTCCTGTTCTCCCTCTACACCTGCTCCCTCGGCCCCCTCATTGATTCCTATGGTTTCTCATATCATTTCTTTGCTGATGATGCTCAGATCTTCCTCTCCTTCCCCCCCTCTGATCCCACCATCCCCTCCCATATCTCTACCGGTCTTCTACTCCCAGCATATCTCCACTCTAGCATGCACTTGCCATTTCTTCCTGAGCAACATACGAAGAATCCGACCCTTCCTCACCAACAACTCCATGCAACTCCTCATCCAGGCCCTGGTACTCTCCCGCCTAGACTACTGCAACTCCCTCCTGGCTGGCCTCCCTGCATCCACCACCTGTCTGCTCCAGCTCATACAGAACTCCACTACTCGCCTAGTGTTCTCTCTGCCTCACTTCTTCCACGCTGCTCCGCTCACTCGACTGGCTCCCGATCACCGTTCACATCCAGTTCAGGACTCTTGTACTCGCCTACTGATGTCTTGACCAGACTGCACCCAGCTACCTCCAGACCCTCATCTCTCCCTACACCCCCACCCGACCTCTCCGCTCCGCTTGCACTAGAAAACTGGCTGTACCTCCTCTACACTCCCCTTCCTCCAGAGCCCAGTCCTTCTCCACCCTTGCCCTGCAGTGGTGGAATGACCTTCCTATGGTTGTCAGGACTGCCCAGTCCCTGACCACCTTCCGGTGCCTCCTCAATACACACCTCTTCAGATAACACCTGTAAAACTCAACTCTTCCCTTCTGGACAATATAGCACGCTGCCTTTAATGCACTTTAACTTGCATTTATCTGCTCCCTATTTTACTGTATTTAATCCTGCACTTAACCCAATCTGTAGTATCTTGTATTTCACTTGCACTCGTATCTAACCCTGATGTAACTATCAACACTGTTATCTGCTCTTGAACTGCCCCGATATCAAATCGTACTGTGTTTTGTATTTGCTCTTATTAGGACAGAAGTCATTGTATTTTGTATCTTGCTCTGAATTGTACTGGAATTCTTGATATGTATTTTTTGTATACAACTGTAAGTTGCCCCGGGTAAGGGTGTCTGCTAAGAAATAAATAATAATACTGAGATGCCTAACTCTGCAGTCTTGCTTCTATTGTTTTGCAGATGGAGCAAATAGCATATAAAGGACACAATATATCACATTATTTCTGAAGACCTGGTAATTAAAAAACGATTTGCACTTCAATGGGCACATAATTGTTCTTTAAATAGGGTAATGGTGTCATAATTGTACCATGATTATTCTGACATACGAATAATATTTCAATGGCATGAACCAATAAGTAATCCAGGTACCATATCAGTACCAGTGTGCTTCTGTAGCAGGACCTGGTAATAGATTTTTTCACAGTTGCCCATAATGCCCTACGTGACGCAAGGTCTTGGTTTGAATTGGAACATGGAGTAATTACAGTTTGAGGGGTCAGAAATAAAATTCAAGTAGCAATTTTTGTTTGTTTTGTTCCTTGCTGTAACAACCATTGAGGCAAATGTGTGGTTCGCAAGATCCTCCCTGGGTTTGCAGCTCACTTACTATACAATTTATAACAATATTTCCTGAGCATCCCCCTCATGGTTTTTTTTAGAGCAATAACATTTGTATCCACTATTTTACATACTTAATTTAACTGTTCGAGTCACATTCCTTATTTCACTGTAGTGTCTTAGTCTCTGATCAGTTATTGCCGTGACCATTTATTTACAGCAGAATCTGCAAGGGTTTATGGGCAACTGAGATACGAGTGATGCACAGCTGAATGATGTGTTCTGATAATAGTATGAAATGGTTCCAATACATAAGTTCTCATTAATTTTATGTGAAGTCACAGCTGTTATGTGTATATTTTAAATATGAATGAATTTAAGTGAATATAAATTCAGATAGAAATCACATACAGTCTCACAAACATAACCCATTTATTTTTCTTAACTGGTCACAATACATACCAAAAACAATTTGCAAAACATCTGCCGATCAAGAATAATGCTAATATACAATGTATGACTTTGTAAACAGAAATCTAATTAATAAATACAAACACAATCAACATTTATTGATAACAGGCATAGTTTATGATAAACTGCCATGTTAAAAATGGTCTGGTATTTTTCAGGGATTATGACATGTTCAATCATCCATAAAGTCTTACAGAATTTACAGAAACTGATTTTTTATGATTCCCTAGAACCTGAATTCAGCTGTCTTAAATCTTGAGCAATAGAGAAATGAAGGCTATTCAAAGATTGCCATTTAGTACTTTACAAACATATAAAGATCATAATAGTTATTTTTACATTTCAGAATGCATTTGTTGCTTAACAAATAAAGGTACTATAGTTTTTAATAACTACCAATAAAGTATTTGATGAGCCTTATGTACAGCAGATGACCACATTATTGACATACAGTACTGTGCAAAAGTTTTAGGCAGGTGTGAAAAAATGCTGTAAAGTAAGAATGCTTTCAAAAATAGACATGTTAATAGTTTATATTTATCAATTAACAAAATGCAAAGTGAGTGAACAGAAGAAAAATCTACATCAAATCAATATTTGGTGTGACCACCCTTTGCCTTCAAAACAGCATCAATTCTTCTAGGTACACTTGCACACAGTTTTTGAAGGAACTCGGCAGGTAGGTTGGCCCAAACATCTTGGAGAACTAACCACAGTTCTTCTGTGGATTTAGGCAGCCTCAGTTGCTTCTCTCTCTTCATGTAATCCCAGACAGACTCGATGATGTTGAGATCAGGGCTCTGTGGGGGCCATACCATCACTTCCAGGACTCCTTGTTGTTCTTTACGCTGAAGATAGTTCTTAATGACTTTCGCTGTATGTTTGGGGTCGTTGTCATGCTGCAGAATAAATTTGGGGCCAATCAGATGCCTCCCTGATGGTACTGCATGATGGATAAGTATCTGCCTGTACTTCTCAGCATTGAGGAGACCATTAATTCTGACCAAATCCCCAACTCCATTTGCAGAAATGCAGCCCCAAACTTGCAAGGAACCTCCACCGTGCTTCACTGTTGCCTGCAGACACTCATTCGTGTACCGCTCTCCAGCCCTTCGGCGAACAAACTGCCTTCTCCTACAGCCAAATATTTCAAATTTTGACTCATCAGTCCAGAGCACCTGCTGCCATTTTTCTGCATCCCAGTTCCTGTGTTTTCGTGCATAGTTGAGTCGCTTGGCCTTGTTTCCACGTCGGAGGTATGGCTTTTTGGCCGCAAGTCTTCCATGAAGGCCACTTCTGACCAGACTTCTCCTGACAGTAGATGGGTGTACCAGAGTCCCACTGTTTTCTGCCAATTCTGAGCTGATGGCACTGCTGGACATCTTCCGATTGCGAAGGGAAGTAAGCATGATGTGTCTTTCATCTGCTGCAGTAAGTTTCCTTGGCCGACCACTGCGTCTACGGTCCTCAACATTGCCCGTTTCTTTGTGCTTCTTCAAAAGAGCTTGGACAGCACATCTGGAAACCCCTGCTGGCCTTGAAATTTCTGCCTGGGAGAGACCTTGCTGATGCAGTATAAATACCTTGTGTCTTGTTGCTGTGCTCAGTCTTGCCATGGTGTATGACTTTTGACAGTAAACTGTCTTCAGCAACCTCACCTCGTTAGGTGAGTTTGGCTGTTCCTCACCCAGTTTTAATCCTCCTACACAGCTGTTTCTGTTTCAGTTAATGATTGTGTTTCAACCTACATATTGAATTGATGATCATTAGCACCTGTTTGGTATAATTGTTTAATCATACACCTGACTATATGCCTACAAAATCCCTGACTTTGTGCAAGTGTACCTAGAAGAATTGATGCTGTTTTGAAGGCAAAGGGTCACACCAAATATGGATTTGATTTAGATTTTTCTTCTGTTCACTCACTTTGCATTTAGTTAATTGATAAATATAATCTATTAACATGTCTATTTTTGAAAGCATTCTTACTTTACAGCATTTTTTCACACCTGCCTAAAACTTTTGCACAGTACTGTATTTTCCATGATCATAATAATAAACACACTATGTTGAGAGTATCTCAAATTAAATACCGGAAGCTAAACAAATATAATGTAAGTTATATATTTTTGCTGCCAGAAAGTGTTGCAGCTTCCATGTAATAATAAATCAACTCCTGCAAAGTACTCATTGTTTTTCACAAGGAAGCTTTTATCCCTTATCCCATAAGAAACCTGACACAAAAAAGGACATGCTCCATATTAAAAAGTTTAATGCTACACAACACCATAAAAAACACTCTACATTCTACTTTGAATGAACAACATAAGTCACAAATGTGGGCTTTAGGCGTAGGTTGGCAAATAATCATTTTTGTACAAATATCAAATGAAGCTTAACAATAAAACAGACTATAAATGTACTGCTGGGAATAAGTAAACATCAAAAGACTTTTAAGAGAGGACAAGTTCTTAACTTCAAAACACTCAAGATATACCCATGTAAAGGACACTGGTGTACGCTGTGTGGATTCTGACTATGTTAATAGCTGCCAAATTCAGTCAAAAATGCTCGTAAACAGGGTTGATGCAATAATCATGTAGAAATGTAATGGAAGCAACTGTATGTTTCTATGACATCAGTGAGCGTAACCTTGTGTTTGGATATGGTAGTATGAAGATTTTATGATCACTTTCAAAAAGAAAGTTTAGGGATAAAAATGACCTGACATTAGAAGGATTAGGAGCAGGCAGAGTAAGGGTCCATTTACTCTAAACTCTCCCGGAAGCTAGCAATATGCATCGGCTCTTCTATAAAAATGAATCACATAGGATAATGCATTACCATGGGAGCTGCCTAGTGGCTATTAAAAAACACCCATAAGAAATAAAGAGATAACTAGCGAGAAGTTTTAAGAAAAATGAAGCTCCGGTGTCTATTCGTTAAAGGATTTGGCTTTTAAACACTTACTCCCCTGAATAATTTCCAAAAACATTTTCTGGTAAATTCTGTGTATTGCAGAGTTGTTGAAAATTTTCACAATTCTCCTAAGGCTTTGCAGAAGCTTTTTCGGCACTTTCTGGGATCTGAGTTTCTTAACGCTTTGAGAAAGCACATTTGCAGTATCTTGGTCTGCATTCTGTGCCTTCCACAGACTCAGGAGCTGGGGAATATACTGCTTGGGATCACAGGTTTTCACAATCCATCTGATATCCTCTTCCTTCACCTTGTTCCCTGGCAAACTTTCCTTCACTATATTAAAATGGTCCAATGTCAAGTTCTTAAAGCCTGGGCACCTAGAAACAACTCTTTCACATTGATTCATGTCTATATGGAAAAAAGAAAGATACATAATAAATATGATTTAATTAGGACAATCAATCAATCTTTATTTAATAGTGCGCCTTTTATAAAGCGTTTTACATGGACAAAGCCATATATTGACAGCTATAAAGCAATAAAAAAGTAGAGAATACAATAAAACAGTCAAAATATATGACAATAAAAGAAACAAAAATGAGAGAAAGAAATACACTGTCGGAAATTTCTCATATATAGATTATGTGCTAATAATCTCTCCAAACCTTTGGATAGAAAGGGGAGATTAGAAATAGGCCTAAAATTGTTAAGAACCTTTGGCTCTAGAGTATATTTTTTAAGCAATGGTTGTACCACAGCGACCTTAAACGATTTTGGAACAATACCACATGAAAGGGAACTGTTAATAATATTTCAAACAGTAGTATACCGCAATCTGAATATTAAAATCAGATGAATATTACACCACAATAAGATTAGCTATACTGTTTAATGAGTATTTTTTTAACTACACAATTATTTAAAAATATGCTCTACTATAAAAGGTACAAGTTGGTTGACTTCCACCCAACTCAAGATCAGATTGGTGATATCGAGGCCTTGCTACTCACCTTGATAAATGCTGTAGATTTTGTCCTGGTCTTTGTTTTGGTGCATCCACAGTTTTAACAGATGAATTGTCTGTTGCTTGGGGTTGCACATCTTTTTGACTATTTCTATATTTCTGCCATCCACTTTCTGACCTGGCAAACTGTCCATTAACATATCCAGCTGATAAGCGGGTAAACCTTGAGAGGCTATAAACTGGAACACGGCCTCCTCACAGAGTGTAATATCTAAATACAAAACAAAGATATCTTCAATGAACAAAAAGAATATTTTTTCCCAACCTTGGGTCCACCTTGCTCTTATTGTATTACTTGTATTGTAACACTTGAAATGTATTTGCTTACGATTGTAAGTCGCCCTGGATAAGGGCGTCTGCTAAGAAATAAATAATAATAATAATAATAAAGATTTTCCCACAGACAATATGTTTGCTACCAAGAACACAGGTACTTAACATACTGTTGGAAGACCAGTGGAATCATTCAATGATTCAAATACTCCATGGAAGCAGAGATTACTTGGTGAAAAAAAATTTCACCAAGAAACATTTACTGTAATCATCTTATCATGTCCAAACCTAAGTCATTGTCTTCATTAGTTTAGCATATTTTTTTTGCCTTTAAGGTTATCGCAGCCAACTGAAATTCATTCAACTAAAAATAAACCTGGAAAGAAAGATGCGATCTTGGCTAAGTGCCCACAGCCCTGCACTGGCCTTTGTCTTCTAATGGGCTTGGGAGAGAATATCAGCTGGGGTTGCCTCGTCTCACATTTCCACAGTGGCCTTTACTGGTCAGGTGGCAGGTAGACATTTTCAGGCTGAATTGTCATCCAGGGTTCAGTAGCGATTGGCTAGGTGGTGGGAACTGAGGACCTGTACATGGCTAATATTGGGCAATTCAAATTGTGAGGGAAAAAAACAGGGTAAATACTAAGGGTATGCCGATACTCTGAGTAATTACCTATAAGACATTAGATTTTCAGGTAAATTCCAGCCAGTGTTTGGAATATTTCTTTTTCAAAACAACAAGAACATTATTAGTAATGGTTTACCTGTATAGCATTCAAGCTGATTATGAAAGCACTGAGATGAGGAGCCTTTCTCATTCGTATCACACACTGCATCATGTGTCGCAGTTCCTGGAGAAGATGTTCTCAACCCCAGTTCAGCACAGTTTGTGTGTTTAATGCAGGGTTTTGTAGCTGAAAGTTCATTTGAGTAATAGCCCCCGGGGCACCTCTCACAAACAGTGTCATCTTCTGATGTACCTGAAGCAGAGTTAAGAAAAGAAAGTCATTCTTCTTCTATTTTCTTTTTTTTTCTCCTAAATTTAGTGTTAAGTGGGGGCTTAGCTGATACCACCAAAAATATGCCACGTGTGACTTGATCTGGATATTAAACTGAGCCTCCAATGGTGAAAGGAGTGCTATTTTCTTACCTCTTACAGGCTTTATTAATATTTACTGGTCTCCCTTTTAAGTGCTGTGGATATTTTAGTTCTAGAACAGGCATATGTTTCAAATACAAACTATAGATTGTGGTACCTTTGCTTTAGGTCACAGGGTCTGAATGCAACTAGACATATGTACACTTTGAACATTCAGAGTGCTGTAATTATTCAATTAGGTTAGCCGAATAACACATGAGCCCCAGAAGGGGCTGAGTGGTTTGTTTACAGCTATCCTTATGAGTGAAATAAATTAGGGTGACCAGATTTCTAAAACTCAGAACACATAGATTAAAAAAAAAAAAAGAAAGAATGCTTCTTATTTGAATGTAGTGCTTTATTCACTATTACTGTTTTCACGTTAGGCTAACAAAAAATGACAACTTGACTGCCACGGCTCCTTCCCTTTTTACAATTCGTGTCTCAGTTGAACTATAACCACGTGTATTGTAATGGAAATTCTTTCTGTAGATTACTGCGAAAACTACATTTTTACACTTTGGCAAGTTTCCTTTTTGTGTTTTTTAGTTTACATCATAGTAAATCAGAAGACTTAAGAAATGACACTAGCATGTTCAAGAATAGTAACTTTGACTATATTATAAGGCATTTTCTGCAAATGTTGTATTCTTGAATATGCTGGTACATTTTCGTAATTCACAGGAGCCATATTTTAATATGACTGCTGATTGTTTGTATAAATTATATAAGAAGTGCTATCTGGAAGTGGTTGCCAACCTGGTCTTTTTTTTTTTTTTTACGTTTTGGGAAAGATGTTGGGAACAGGTGACTGGAAACGAGAACAGTCCTGTCAAACTGGGACATTTGTTCACCCTAAATAAACACATTATATGAAAGTTAATGGACTATTCTGTTTAAATACAAATATATTGTATGGCTAAGAACATATTTTTAAACCTATATTTACCAACTGAATTCAGAGAGTTACTTTCCTTAGATTAAGCTCGCCCGGTCATTCAGCCATTGGATTTGAATGAATAAAAGATGCATGCAGCAGAGTTGAATATGAGAACTCTCAAGACTTGTACTACTGCAACAGTCTTATAATGGAACTAGGGATATTGTTGCAAGCACTTAAAATGTTAAGAAATAAATTAATATCTCAAAAATGTCAACTGGTAAAGAATGGATATGCTTCTTGTATGGAAATGCTATTGCCTAGCATGGCTTAAATGATAGGAGGCTGTGTGGTCAGGTGCTTAAAGAAAAGGACCTGTAACCAGGAGGTTCCCAGTTCAAATCCCGCCTCACTCCGACTCACTGTGTGACCTTCAGCAAGTCACTTGTGCTCCGTCTTTCGGGTGAGACGTAATTGTAAGTGACTCTGCAGCTGATGCATAGTTCACACACCCTAGTCTCTGTAAGTCGCCTTGGATGAAGGCATCTGCTAAACAAATAATAATAATAACGTAAAGCCCTACTGACTAATTGCCATAAATGTTGACCACTTGTCTAATTGCTACCACTTACTTGTTTTCAGCTGGTACTGGTTTCAGCCAGATGTCAGCTACTCTTTTATAAACAGGATATATAAAATGGGAGAAACTGATCAAATAAAAAGGCCCCATGTGATAACAGTTGGCCTGATGAATTTATTTGTATATGACCATGTGGTTATGGTGGTTAAATTACTTAAACTACACCCTTGCCTTTTGCATACTTTTCGCCAAAACACTGATTGAATGAAAAGTACGGTATATATAATTTTCATTTACAAGCAGTTTATGGATCTGTATAACAGTATACTGATTTGCTGTCTAGTCCATTGTGACTGAAACTGACTTTCCATATGAAGACTGAGAATAGTACACAATACCGTTCTTTCCTGTTATCTACAGCTATGGCCAAAAGTTTGCATCACCCTATAGAATTAACTAATTTTGCTTCATAAAGTTCAATGAAACCTGCTGAATAATGTTACATTAACATATTAAATTACATACCGCTGTGTAGCTTTCCATATACTTAATGAAAAACTGACACAAATTGAAAAACGCAACATGAAATACTGTACTTTTGTGGTATCATTTTGTAGGTTCTTTAGTTACATGACGTTAAATAAAAGATCTAAATTATGTTCATATAGTTTTTTTTTAGCTGACTGATTCTTGAAAGGACAGCTCTGTCCTCTTTCAAAAACCCATAACTTTATTCCGCAGACGTGGTTTCTCATTGCCGTGGTCATCAGTACGAAAGCAGGTTTGTTTCAGTACAGATCTTTGCTGTCTTTCAAGGCTAGCCATCATTGCTTGGTCTGACTGGCTGGGAATCAGGTTTGTGATTGATTCAGGCACTGGTCTTTCTAACTGAAAAGCATTGAAAAGTTAAACACCACAACTTTTCATCACATTTAAATGAAATCTTGGACACTTGGAAGTGTTAACAGGAATTAAAAAAGTATACTATATTTTAAATTAAACATAGTTATTATTTTTAATCATTCATTCAAACAAAATAAACATTTTATAATCTATGGCAGATAGATTTAACAGCAAGTAGGATGCTGTAAGAGACACAAACATTTTTTGTTGAGATGCTTTGTTAGTAGTTGTGTGAAAGATAACATTTGGGTGCATGGTAAAAGGTAGATGCAGCTTTTATAATGTTTTCAGGGGATTTACTCCTCAAAAATCCATTTAAAATATATTTTCTTTCTCTGTGTAAACATTTCAGTCGTGGATTTGTAATCCTGATTAAATACACACCCAGCTTCTTTACGCCATATCCAGAGCGACAGGAACTATGTTTTATACAGAATTCAATTTCAAGATGATAGCCCTCAATGCATTTGCAGAGCCGGTTGTGTGTACTGTTGCACTCATGTTGAAAGTTCTGCTTCTCCTTGCACACCACAGTGCAGTACTGGCACTTTTCATCCCAGTGCCAGTTCTCTGAATAGTGATGTGCTGGACAGGGTGAGCACACGGTCTTTCTATTTGCATTGCAGTGATGTTGAACAAAAGTACCAGGAGGGCACTGGTCACAGGTAGAAAAGTGAGATGTTACCGGATCCCAGTGCTGATATGTTGGGGCAGGTATCTCATGGAGAGCCCAAGTAAATGAGACGGCCAACAACTATAAAAAGAAAAAGAACAAGGAAAGGCTTTTTAAATTCACGTGAACTATTGTATTCAATTAGACCAACATGATTTTCTCATATTCAAATATTTACCGAAAGTTAGAATTGGTGATTAACACTGCGAAAATACAGAGGATAATGACCAAAGGTAATATGCTTTTAGAGCTTCTGTGCAAAAATAAAACAAACCATGGACTTTAAATGAACTGTTACGCTATAGAACCAGGCTTCCCAACACTCACATTAAGTAGTGTTTTGTATGATGTTGTCTAGGACCACAATACCACTTGTCATCAACATCAGGACCACATCCACTTATCATTTGCTTATTCATATTTCGAGCCGGTGAAATTCTTTTTATTTTTTATAATTTTACGTTTTATTTTTCACAAATGTCGTTTTATTTAGTACTATTTTTCACAAATGATGTTTTATTACAGATACACATTAATAAAACAACCCAAATAGATGTATATCTATAATAGTATAGTATACATCATGTTTTACCTACATACATATTTTTTATTAAGCATTATCCAATATTTCTTTTTTACATTTGACAAACAAACCTCGCACAGAAAAATATTGTAGTTACCGTAATTTCTCATTAACAGCAGTAACGGTAACGTGCAGTCCCCCACTCTTTTTAATCAACTGCCTATTTACAGTAAATACTGCCCATGCCCTCTATAAAAATACAATAAGATCAAATAAAAAAAAAAAATATATATATATATATATATACACACACACACACACACACACACACACACACACACACACACACACACACACTACCGGTCAAAAGTTTTAGAACACCCCCATTTTTCCAGTTTTTACTGAAATTTAAGCAGTTCAAGTCCAGTGAATAACCTGAAATGGTACAAAGGTAAGTGGTAAACTGCCAGATGTTAAAAAAAAAAAGTTTAGGTTACCAAAAACTGAAAAATAATGTACATTTCAGAGTTATACAAAAAGGCCTTTTCCAGGGAACAAGTAATGGGTTAACAACTTACAGCTGTTCTGCAGCAATGGAAGTAAATTAAGCCTTGAAAGTTGATGCTAACAATTCCTACAGGTGTCCCAACTTTTGTTGATTACTTACAAAACCTCTGTCTGTATAAAAGCAGTGTTGGAACAGACTGTGTTACTACACCCTCTTAAGCATTATTTGGACAGTATTGTACTGCAGGAAGTAGTATATTGCTCTCATAATGGCGAGAAAAAGGCAATTAACAAAGGAAGACAGACAGACCATTATAACCCTTAAAAGTGTAGGTCTTTCCTTTAGAGAAATTGCAAAGAAAGCCAAGGTGTCACTGAATACAGTTTCCTACACCATCAAAAGACACTTGGGAACTGGAGAAAACTCAGACAGGAAGAGGTCTGGCAGACCCAAAGCCACAACAGAATCAGAAGACAAGTTTCTGAGAGTCAACAGCTTGAGTGATAGGCGGCTCACAGGACAACAGCTTCAAGCACAGCTTAACACTGGTCGAAGTAAACAAGTCTCAGTTTCAACTGTGAAGAGAAGACTTCGAGCTGCAGGTTTGACAGGTCGAGTGGCAGTAAGAAAGCCATTGCTAAGATGGCAAAATAAGAAAAAGAGGCTTGCCTGGGCCATGAAGCACCACCAGTGGACTACTGAAGATTGGAAGAAGGTCTTCTGGACCGATGAATCAAAATTTGAAATCTTCGGTTCATCACGCAGGGTTTTTGTACGCCGTCGAGTAGGCGAAAGGATGGTTCCTCGGTGTGTGACACCAACTGTCAAACATGGAGGAGGAAGCGTGATGGTCTGGGGCTCTTTTGCTGGATCCAGAGTCGGTGACTTGCACAGAGTGAGTGGCACCCTGAACCAAAACTGCTACCACAGCATTTTGCAGTGCCATGCAATACCCTCTGGTATACGCCTAGTTGGTCAGGGGTTCATCCTACAGCAAGATAATGACCCAAAACATACCGCCAGGCTATGTCAGAACTACCTTAGAAGAAAAGAACAAGACGGTAGGCTTCAAATCATGGAATGGCCTGTACTGTCTCCAGACTTAAACCCCATCGAGCTGGTTTGGGATGAACTGGACAGAAGGGTGAAAGCAAAGCAACCTACAAGTGCAACACATTTGTGGGAACTTCTGCAACAGTGTTGGGAAGAACTTTCCGAACAATATTTGATTTCCATTGTAGAAAGAATGCCACGAGTGTGTTCGGCTGTTATATCTGCAAAAGGTGGCGACTTTGATGAGTCAAAAATTTAGATTAAATTTTGTTAAACAAAACGATTCCATGATTTCTTTTTTATCTCCAATTGTTTATTTGTTCTATGCTTTAATTTCAGAGTACACTGAGACATTAAACTGCGTAAATGTAAATAAAAACTGGAAAAATGGAGGTGTTCTAAAACTTTTGACTGGTAGTGTATATATTTACATTGCCCTACTGTTGTGGGGCTGTCATAATAATTGCACATACAGAAATCTACCCATTAAAATAATTATAGGATTTGTATTTCAATCCCATTGCACTGAAGCAATATACAACAAGCTTGGGGTTTCTCAGTATTTAAACACTAATCAAAGCAGATTCATTCTTTCAAATCCATTCAAAAACGAAACAGCATTTGCTCCAGTGCAAAGTTTGCACCACTTGAAATAAAAATAAAAAAGAATTAGCATACTAATGCAAAACTGTACAAGCAAACAAGCCATATTTCCCCCAAAGCAATAAACAGCTAATGATGCTTAACAACGGTATATAGTTCCAGCCGACAGTTGCAAAATCTGCACATCATTATCTAGTCACCGCCAGCTGCATACATCCCCTCATGCTCAAGTTCTTCGCAGCGTTGTTTAATTTGAATTACATTCCCAAATGACTCGCTTCAAATTATACATCTGCACAAGTGCTAGTCAGAGCTTCCGTTTCCCTTCAGACCGTGTCAATGGTAACGGCTGAGCCTTGACAACTACAATTGAAGTATTTATCTAAAGTATTACACAGTCTCCATTGTATAACTACATGTGTTATCTTCTGTATATAAACCATGGCCAACAAAAATAGTGACATTTTAAAAATAGCAGCAAATGTTTATTTAACTAAATACATACAATAAATTCAGATGTTTGGTCTCAACAGGTTCTTCATGGGGTTTTATCCTAAATAATTAAAAAACTAGCATATGATTTGCTTAAGACTAAAGGCTGATTCACAGCACAGGCTTAGCTATTTAGTTAAATATTAGCAAAAGAATAACCCATGTGGTGAAATTGAGGATCAGTTCTCCATATTTTGTGGGCCATGATGCGTACATACTCTAGGGCAGCAGTGTGGAGTAGTGGTTAGGGCTCTGGACTCTTGACCGGAGGGTTGTGGGTTCAATCCCCAGTGGGGGACACTGCTGTTGTACCCTTGAGCAAGGTACTTTACCTAGATTGCTCCAGTAAAAACCCAACTGTATAAATGGGTAATTGTATATAAAAAAAATAATGTAATTGTATGTAAAAATAATGTGATATCTTGTAACAATTGTAAGTCGCCCTGGATAAGGGCGTCTGCTAAGAAATAAATAAATAATAATAATAATAATACTCATGGTAAAGGAAGTCAAACTTGTAACCTTAATGTTGTGATGATGCTATGTAGCAACCAAAAAGGACAGCTTTTGACAGTCTATAAATCAATTGTAATTACAGCTTCTGAAATATTTGCAATACACCCTATAAAAGGGCTCTTCAATTATTTGTTGTACTGTGTAGATATAACAACTATCAGAAATACTGCCTCTGTGCAGGTGTTCTGTGGAAGTATCCGTTTCTAAAATTGCGCCCATGGCAACCTAACCACAGTATTTGGGCTTTCCTACCAAGTTGTAATCCCCACTTTCTGACTGACTGTACCCTTTGGCTCTCAGGACCCCTGGGAAAGCCATTATCTCCCTTAACCAAGCCTTACTGTGTTTGGGAAGGCTGGCATTTGAAGGGTATATGGCTCTTTCTGTGTTACAAATTACGCAACCAAAGTTTTAAACTGATTGCAGATTCATGTGGTATTTGTTAGCTCAATTCAGAGTCAGAATTTAAAAACAGACCTCCTGCAAGCCTGTATTCTAATATGCTGTACAATAGGGCAGCAGTGTGGAGTGTAGGGCAGCAGTGTGGAGAAGTGGTTAGGGCTCTGGACTCCTGACCGGAGGGTCGTGGGTTCAATCCCAGGTGGGGGACACTGCTGCTGTACCCTTGAGCAAGGTACTTTACCTAGATTGCTCCAGTAAAAAAAAAAAAAACTGTATATATGGGTAATTGTATGTAAAAATATTGTGTAAAAAAAAAAATAATGTTGTATGTAAAAATAATGTGATGTCTTGTAATAATTGTAAGTTGCCCTGGATAAGGCCGTCTAAGAAATAAATAATAATAATGAACAGATTAAACAATCGTTCTGAGGGGGCCCCCCGAGTGGCGCATCCAGTAAAGGCGCTCCGCACAGAGTGCAGGATGTGCCCTATAGCCTGGAGATCGCAAGTTCGAATCCAGGCTATGTCACAGTCGACTGTGACCGGGAGTTCCTAGGGGGAGGCGCACAATTCGCTGAGCGCTGCCCGGGTAGGGAGGGCTTAGGTCGGCAGGGGAATCCACTGCTCACCGCGCATCAGCGACCCCTGTGGCCGATAGGGCGCCTGTGGTTCTGCAGTGGAGCCGCCAGATCTGTGTTGTCCTCCGGCACTACAGGTCTGGTGGCATCGCTGTGGATCTGCAGTGCGAAAAATAACGGCATGGCAGGAGCACGTTTCTGAGGACGCGTGTTCCAGCCTCCATTCCCCGAGTCGACGGGGGGGGTTGCGAGCGGTGAGCCGAGGATACAGGTAATAATTGGGCATACTAAATTGGGGAGAAAACCGGGGTAAAAAAATGGGCGATGATTAAATTAAAAAAACAGACAAACAAACAAACAAACAAAACAATCGTTCTGGACATGTTTGGCCTCAGAAAAGAGATGATGCATGAGTAGATGGTGGTGTAGCTACCAAGCAGCTAATCTCTACATCACAGTGACCTCATAATGTTAGATGAAAACTTTCTGTTTATGCTTCAGCAGTGCACACTACAAATACAGTGCCATGAAAAAGTATTCGCCCCCTGTCTGATTTTCTGCATTTTTTGACACTGAATGTTATCAGATCTTCAACCAAAACCTAATATTAGATAAAAGGGACCCTAAGAGAACAAATAACACAAGAATGTGATACATATTTCATTTATTTATTAAAGAAAGTTATGCAACACCCAATGCCCCCATGTGAAAAAGTAAATCGCCCCCTTAGACTCAATAACTGGTTACGCAATAACTGCAACCAAACGCTTACTGTAGTGAACTGCTCGTTTCAGGTCCTGCCACAACTCAATGGGGTTTAGGTCTGGACTTTGACTACGCAGTTCCAAAACTTTTAATTTCTTGTTCTTCAACCATTCTGATGCAGACTTGCTTGTGTGTTTCGGATCATTGTCTTGCTGCATGACCCAGCTGCGCTTCAGCTTCAGCTCACTGACGGATGGCCTGACATTCTCCTGTAGTATTCTCTGATACAGAGCAGAATTCATGGTTCCTTCAATGATGGCAAGGCGTCCAGGTCCTGATGCAGGAGAGATTGGACAGATTGGAGAGATCTCTTGGAGAGATTTTGGCAGGATGGCCACTCACTACTGTCCCAAACTTTCTCCATTTGGACAATATGGCTCTGACTGTGGTTCGGTATAGTCCCAGAGCCTTAGAAATGGCTTTGTAACCCTTTCCAGACTGATAGGCATCAACAACTTTTTTTCCGGAGGTCTTCAGGAATTTCTTTTGTTCGTGGCATGATGTGCCTCTAGAACCTGTGTGCTGACAACTTCACTCTGATAGTAAGGGCCAATGTTAGTCAGATTTATATTGGGCAGGGCTGGCCCAAATCAGGCCTGGTTGTTAACCAAAGTACTCAAACAGCTGGCCCTAATTATCCCTTTAATTGGGTTGAGTTAACTAGGGGGGGCAATAACTTTCACACTTGAAGATTGCATGTATTGCATTGATTACCTTGCACACCAAACAAATGAAAGAAGCACCAAACTTTGGTGTCATTTTTTCTCTCATACTCCCTCTATATACTACTACAACTCACAAAAAATCTGACCAAATACAATGTGAAAAATGTGCAAAAATGCAGAAAATCAGACAGGGGGCAAATACTTTTTCACGGCACTGTATATGTTTGGTTTATGGCATATTTTTCTTTTTTCTTTAGCTTGTTTTAACTCCTCCTGTACCTACAGCCTTTTGATTTATTCAGCAGTATCAGAAAGGATAGTTTCCTTGTTGTGTTATTGAGACGGGACAAGATCTAAAATGCAAAAACTAAAAATGGTTTAAACATGCTAATAAAGGAATGTAAAACATTCAATACTCTTTGTAAGCAAGTGAATAAATCAGAGATTTCAGATAATTAAGTTATGGATATTGGAGACTGGGTGTGTCTAAAAAGACAGTTACAGGAGTACAAATGTGGCGCTATAGTGCTAGATTCTAGTGCTGGGGTACCTCCTATAAGCCAGCAATATTAAATTCTGGCTCCTTTAGACATGTTTCATTTTTTTTTTTTATTTTGTATTATTCCTTAGCAGCCATAGATGATGATAGTTTCTCATTGGTTTGGACTACTCACATGACCCAACCACACTCATCCACATATATAGGAGAGAAGGTTTGTGTCCTGTGAGGGGGGCTTGATTGTAAGGCAAAACAGTTTAGCACCAATTTTCACCCCTGTTAACTCCCTTCTTAAGGCCAGCTCCATACAAAGGACAGCTTACCATTAGGACTGGTCTATGTCCATCATTTTTAATTTGATGGCAATTTGAAGGTGACCCTCTGTTCAAATTTCTAATTCTATTAAAACAATTTTACTCAGTCCTTCAGGCGGTCATAAAACGATGGACAACCCCTCTGATTTGTATCAAGGCTTGGGTACTAGAAATGCAGGTTAATTAAATAAGTTTTCTTGGTCTGCGGACCAGTGACTTGAAAAAAAGCTACAAAAGAGCACAATTTAGGTCAGTAGAGTAGGGAGAGCCAGTGGTGGGATCTCAACTAGAAATTGCATTGATAGCAGAACCAGAACAACTGGACATTTAGACCTATAATGAAGAACGGTTTGCATTACCACCTTAGATAACCATGTTCTATCAAAACCATGAAGAGTCTTTACCACATTACTGACGTCTCGTTGCCTGGCTTCAACTGCCAGGGCCAACTATACATTGAAGGTAATGCACATTATTCATCCAACATCACTGTATAACAAATATAACTTTAAATCTGCTCTAATGTTATTGGGTGAACTGTCTGTAACTGACATTTTTACAAAGGGTTTACTCCAGTGTTTAACTATTATAGGGCCTCATTTATGAAAGGGCACTACATTTGGAGTTAGCGCGCATGTAAAGTAGTGAGCCTAACGTGCGCTATAAATCAAAATTAAGTGCCCCATTTACTAACAGAGAACGCACTGATTTCCGTGCACAGTATTTGGGTAATTTATATACCATATTGTGCACACTACATGTATTGTGAGCGATAATTTCATGTGCACGATAATGTCAGAGACTTGCCCGTGACCACCGTGATAGCAAAAGCCTCGCAGTCCAGACGTATCTTTTGGTCAGTAGCTTATTGTGAAGGTGGAGGTGGCTTACATTGACCGAAAATGAGCGATCAACAGACAGCAGGACAGACAACTTAAAGTGAAACTGTACTGCTTACCTTTTAATTTTAACATGTATTTTTTGTCTGATGTAAAACATAACAAAAAAAGCCCTTTTCTTTTCTCCTTTAATGCATATACAATAAAAGTCAAGTTGTGCAATGGTGTATTTTTTTTTTGTTCTGCTTACTCAAGAAATATTGATTGATGAGACGTAGCCTCAATTCTCTTCCTTGTCGGCATTGCCACCCTGCAGAGCAGGCTCCATGGATCGGGGTGACAGTGCTATGCGAGTACAATCAATAGCACACGTCCTGTAAACCTGTCCTCTGGGAAATTTAATATAATTCCCCTTGAGCTTTAGCAGGACTTGTTTTGTGTAGCCTAAATTCCAGTTTATTAAATAGGTTACAGTTAAAGCTGAATGACATACTTTAAAATAAATAGTTAATACTCTAAAGCAGTGGTGTAAAACATACAGCCCACAGGGTAATATTTGGCAGCCCGTCCATTTGTTTATAAAATTGCATTGATGTACTAACTACTGTATAGTTTTGGAATTCAACATGTGCAGTCTGCATTGTATGAGTGACATTCCAGTTAAGCCAATCACAGCTCACAGAGGTAGTAAAATAGCCAATCAAATAGCACACAGGATCTGTTTCCTCACACGCACAACACATATAATTTTGATTAGGATAGTGAAGCGAAGGCTTGTTTAAACTATTTATTTGACTTTGTGTAAAATTTAAAATCAGCAGCCAGAGATGTCACAGAATCGAAAAGTGGAGGTGGAACACAGAAGATTCCAAAATCGTTAGCCAGATGATTATTTGTTCAATTAATAATTTTGACAGCAAGGCAACGTCTGATTTGCAGTGCAATGGTTGCTGTCATGAAAGATTATAATATACAACGTCACTATGACACACTGCACAAAGCAACATATTTTGAGGTTACTGGAAATTAAAGAAGCTATGGAGTCTCAACAAAATGAAAGGACTTTAACTTCAAGAAGCCATGGAATGTGCAGAATTATCATGAAAGAAACTAACTGGTGGGATTACAACAGAGGGTGCACCATGACTGAGCAAAGCGTGGATTGGCTAGCACTGCAGCAGAGTGCTGGAAAAAATTTAAGAAAGAAATGCAGAAGTAACTATTTTCTTGCACTGGATTCTGCATCAACAGGCATTATGTGGAAAAGATGCAGAATTAGAACGCGTAACGAGCATTGTTATCAAGTGTCCGGACAAAAGGTACATTTCATAGTGGTACTGTTTACTATTTCGCATTTTCACAGCTTTTCAGTATCTTTCTTTTTCAGTGCTGTTAAAAATGTTATATTTTGGAATATAAAGATTTTTCCGTTCAAACAATTTTTCATAACCAAGTAATTCAGCAAGATGTAATTATTTCACGTTAGTGAATCAAACAATTACATCTGTTGAACTGATTCTATAAAAACTTAATGAATCAAACGAATCGAGTCAGTAAAAAGAATCGAACTGCACATCACTAGTTTTCAGGCCAGAAAAAGAGGTTTAAATAGAGCGCCTATCAGTGGTTACATATAGCCTGGTGTCCAAACAAACGTATTATCGCTCACTTTAATGTGCACAATACAATTATCACCCTTTATTAAATACGATGTGAATAAAGCTCATCTCATTATTCAGAGCATTTAAATACATTATCATTCATTACCATACAAATCACGTATTCATCCTGATTACCATAGTGTGGCACAATAAAATTAGCGTGCACCATAATATGCCCACTATTTCAGGCGATAATGAATACAATTGCAATAGTAAACATGGAAATCATTAACAGTAATTGCAATTATCATGTACCATAAAGTTTAGCACCCTTTCGTAAATGAGGCCCACAGTGTGCATACTATTTACAGATTTCTTTTTTTTACAAAGTAGAACCAAACTACTTAACATAAAGTCTCTCTTGTCTCCCACTTAGTAATATAACTGTCTCATGGAATGACTTTCCCCAAGGAAAAAAATGCTTTGATTTTTGATCAACGTTATACAAAAAGATAAAATGGTAATGTTAGCATCAATGTGAGTTGGTCTTTTTATTCTTTAAACAATTTTCCTATAATGGGAACAAAAATATGATCTGCATATTTTACATGTTTGGCATTTAGGGATCTAACAATAAATAATGAAGTCTTGTGGTATTTTTTTATCATTAAATGAAGAAGTTGCCATGTTATAGTTCCCTTTAAAACATGTTTTGTTCCTTTTTTTAACTGAAGTACAGCACACTCCCTATTTAACGGAATACTACAATTTCGGTTATTCCTTGGAAAACATAAGCTACACTTCTTGTCTGTATTATTTTAAACAAGAACCATATCATTTTGCAATACTCCATGGCATGAATTTGAAAATGTTTGCAACTGCCTTTTCCACAAATGGCACAGACCAATATATATTAAAAGTCTGTCTACCAAATTCTTCAAATTAGGTCTGCATGTCTGAATTGCAATATATATATATATATATATATATATATATATATATATATATATATATATATATATATATATATATATATATATAATCACAACCCCAGGGCCTGAATGTTCACATACACTACAGAGGCACCAACAAATATTTAGGCAGACACTGTACATTTCAATTGTGTAAAAAGTTATCTGGAAAGCAAATCACTTTAAACAGACGAGTTTCCAAGTGAGCCAAACCAAGTTTATTTCTAAGCAAACTTTAGTAGGAAGACCATCTGTTTTTTGTTTTTTTTTTGCTGAACCATGAGCAGTTCTGAAGATGATTTCAAAGACACATGGAATCCCATGCTTTTTTTCTCACATAGCCAAAACAACTTTCTGAAAACATATGTTAAGTCCATGTATTGCAATGAGAAGGCACTGAATCTCTATTTAAATATATTGCATTTCCAATCTGCAGAAATAAACTGACCTACAGTAAAAACAAAAATAAAATCCTGTGCTGTGTTTTATCAATGTGCACTATACATACATATACATGCATACAGAAAACCTTTATTTAGGCTAACTCAACCAACTGCAAAAGGGACAGAACTGTTGTGTTGTAATATCAAGTTCATTTCACCAGTGCCTTAATTTGGTTGAGAGGTTCGATATGAAGATCACAGTGTACAGTTTGTGTACAGCAAGAAAAGTGCGGGGGTGTACAGTATTTATTTATGTACATAAGTATGTCTGTAACTACCTGATTTCATTAGCATACAACAAAAAAAAGTACCTTACAACAAGTTAAGTGTCCCATAGAGGTTACACGTGTGCTTCCAGTTTATTTCTAGCTAAGGTCACAAATCTAAAGTACAACACCTGATGTATGGAGTTTCTATGTGGTCTGCATCACTAACCCACTAATATTGGCGTCTTTTAGAATGGCAATAGAATGAACACATCTAGGAAAATAGAAAGATCTAACTTTCTGGGGGTTGGAGTGCTTGCAAAGCGCTGAGGTACAATCTAAGGCAGTACAGACTTGCTCCTAGACGGCAGTTTGGATAATCCAATATAAAGATACAGTTGCAGACACACAGGGAACCGTAAATACAAGACCAAATAAGGCATACATACACACTTTTCTTTTACCACTAAGCAGCGTCACTAAACTTCCAGTAATGAAAGAGAAACAGCTGCCTGGAATAAAAACATTCTTATTCCCCCCACCGTGTTAATTTGGTTCAGCTGATGACGAGTGGGTTAAAAATAAATTGCTGTCAAGATTTATTACTTTGCAAGTTTTTAATGTATTTGTTCACAAAACTCCTGGCATTAATCAGGATTATTACTGTAATCATTATCTCTTTCATATAATAACACTCAGAATTAATATTTTAAGATTTGCTGAGATGGAAAAAAAAAACAAAAAACAAAAAACAAAAAAAAACAGGCAGTTTTGAACTTAATATATGCATACTCCACGCCAAAAAAATTAAAAATAAAAATAAATAAATACATTTGAATGTGATAAATGATATACGACCTGCAACCCATTGAAAAGCATAGACAAACAGCATAGACATTTATGAACGTCTTAGACCATCTTTGTCAGATTCATCTTTAAGCAGTTTTCAGAACAGTACAGCGTCGGCTTTATGATGAGGCCGGTCGAAGTTATGCAGTTGCTATAGCAGCATTTTATACTAAATCACGTCAAATATACGCAGGCCTAATACATTTGATTCACAGCGATCTAAACAGCAAACAGTGGTGACATTTTTTAAATACCGAACCAACGTTGAGTCATTTTAATTTTACAAAGACAAGAAAAGCATCATTCTCGTATTTGATAAAACAGATAGTAAAATGTTAAACACTACTCACCAGGACATGTGTGCAGTACCAGTTTGCAAGTTTCATTGTGGCAGGCGCAGCCTGTTGTGACCTCATGATGTTGCTAACTACACCCTTCACTTTCTGGACGTAGAGAAAGTTGTAAATGAGAAGCTTTGGTAGCGGTAACAGTATTTATAGAGTAAAAAGGAGGAAGAAAAGCCCAACCCACCGTTAACCGGTACCTTTTTTTTTTTTTTTTTAAGTGTATTACCATACATGCCTGTTGAAATATCGATACATGCTTCGTTGCCGTTTAAATAACACTTAGTTTGCTAAAGGAATTACATAACGTTTTGTTTTGCTGGCTGTGCAGAGTACTGTTCATTTAACACAGCACAAGGTCAGAATTGGAGTTGTCCTGATCCCGCATGGAGGGTTGTCAGGTCTGCCTTATTAGTTTTGTGTGAGAGGGGAATTCTGTTGTATTGCCGATATACAGTTGTAGTCAAAAGTTTACATACCCCAATGGTAAACATCTCTCAAAAACAAATAATTTTATGGAAAATATTTTGTAGCAAAAGTTTTGCTTTTGTGGATGAGGGAAAAAAAGTTACAAGAAACAAAAAATGCTAATTCAAAAGTATTCATACCCTTTGATGCTATGATAGTATTGTCTACAAGGTGCTAGAAATTTCAATATGATAATGCAGAACCTATTTCTAGAAAATGCTGGATTGTAGGTGAACGTTCTTAGAGCATATGAAAGGGTTAGGTATAGGATGATTGCTGTCATTACCAATAAGTCAATATAGGAAAAAGTAAAGAGCTATCTGAAGACCTTAGGCAGAAAATGATTTATAAAGCTGGAGAAGGATACAAGATTTCCAAGCATTTGAGCATCCCAATTTCAGCTATTGTTTCTATTATCAAGAAGCTCCCTTGGTCTGGAAGAAAGAAGGTTCTTTCACCAAGAACAAGTAGAAGAATTGTGAGGAAAGTTAATAAAAATCCCAGATTGACTTTCAAAGATATTCAAAGTGAATTGGCTACAAGTGGGACAGGAGTTTCCATTTCAACCATAGGTCGAGTATTGCATGGTGAGGGTCTAAATGGTCACAGGCCAAGGAAAAAGCCACTCTTAGGAAAACGTCACAAGGACAATCGTTTAAAGTTTGCAAAACGTCATTTGAATGATGGATATGAGTTCTGGTCAAAGGTTTTGTGGAGTGATGAAACAAAAATCGAGCTATTTGGTCACGCTGATAGTCGTTACGTCTGGAGAAAGTCTGGTGAGGCATACAAAGAAAAGAACACCATACTTACTGTCAAGCATGAGGTGGTAATATCCTTCTATGGGGCTGTTTTTCCTCTAATGGCACAGGAAATTTAATTCCAATACATGATAAAATGGATTCCATAGCATACCAAAGATATTGGCCAATCATCTGAAACCCTCCGCTACAAAACTTGGTTTAAAGCACAACTGGATGTTCCAATACAACAATTCAAAGCACACATCAGAATCTACTTCAGAATATTTAAAGGAGAATAAAATCAAGGTTCTGGAATGGCCTAGTCAAAGTTCTGATCTAAATCTGATTGAGAATCTTTGGTATGAGATGAAGAAGGCTGAGTCAAGATAGTTTCACATGTACCTCCCAGAATTACATTTCTCATCATCCTCCTGCTCACTGGTAAATCCATCTCAGTTACATATGTGAGCAGGAGGATGATGGGAAATATATTTCTGAGAGGTCCATGCGGGTACATGGAAAGCCATCTTGAGGCAGGGAATGCAATTTAAAAGTTAAAAAAGTGGTCAAAATGTAAAAAAAAAAAAAATTAAAACAACACACACACCTTACATAAACAGTTGTAACAACACATGGGAAGATGTAACAATAAAATAAAAAGGTCCTTATGTACCCTTTAAGAATATCATAATCTGGGTAAATAAAGAGATACCTGTCTGTCTATCTGAGATTTTTTACTCATCTAAAATATATATTTGTAGTGACAACTGTACATACTGTACTTGTGTCATATGTTAGGATTTATCTAGAAACTAATCAGAGCTACTGGAGATATACAGAGGAAGCTGTACTTCCCTAAGTATCATACATAAATATGTCAGTTATATTTTTACATGCACATACTGTAGATATGTCATATTGCGGCACAAGGTAAAATCCTGTAGGAAGATAAAACATGAGCTAAATCTGTGGTCCTTGATGAAGGTAGTACTAGTATGGTACAAGGCAGGAACACCCAAGCTAAATTGAAAGTAGACAGTGCGAGATAAACCAAATCCTCATGGTAACACAATATAATTAGCAAAAATGGCAACATGTAATTGGGAATGTGACTCATCGTATTATAGATGATGTCAGACATCTTTATTTTGTAAAGATTCCGGTGTAAACAAACAATATCCTGCTAATCAAATAATCATAATCTAGGCACACTTGTGTGAAGCACAACATTGTTTACATTGGCAGGTATTCTAATACTTTATTTTTGCATCCATAGGCCTTGAGGCATAGCCAGGAATATTTCTTGAGATGGGTCACTGTCACTGAACTATGCATTATTTTCAAAATATACGTTAATATTTATTTATCTAAAAATATTTTACCTATTGATAAAATGAGAACGCTCTATTTTCATGAAGGTGTACATTACGTCAGGAGGAAGAATTAGTTTATTAAAACACATCCAGGGGTGCCTTAACATTAAAGATTTTGCGCAGGTACATTTTAGTTGGGGTGACAATTTGCGGGAAAGTCTGTTCTGTCCCTTTTAAAACATGGAGTATATTGTGCATCCTGTGATATATCAGCACTTACCAGCCAATCACATGTTGTCTATCAAATTCTGTCGACCTGCTGTCTTGTCCATCATGACTGAAACTGACATAAGAACATAAGAACATAAAAAGTTTACAAACGAGAGGAGGCCATTCAGCCCATCTTGCTCGTTTGGTTGTTAGTAGCTTATTGATCCCAGAATCTCATCAAGCAGCTTCTTGAAGAATCCCAGGGTGTCATCCTCAACAACATTTGGGGAGTTTGTTCCATACACTCACAATTCTCTGTGTAAAAAAGTGCCCCCTATTTTCTGTTCTGATATGCAACAGGGAGATGCAGCTTTTATATATCAGAGAATAAAAGTCAGGGATGCTGTTCCTGATGAAAATGTCAGTAACTCCTGGAAAACCATTTCTCTTATAAGGAGAGATTATGCTCTCTCCTGCAACACTTAGCATCATTTTCAGCTTCCACAACCTGCCATTCATTTCACAACGTCCATTGTTCAGGAGGATGAATGAACTATAATGCTGATAAGTGAAATTCTGTCGCTGCTGGCAAATGCTCCCAAGTAAAATTTTAGAAATGTATTTCCATCTTATTTATGAACCATAATGTAAATAGAAATATAAAAACTATGAGGATTAGGTTTCAAAATCGCCATGGTACAGACAACATGGGACACAGCAAAGGTCAAGTAATGGTTTCTCTTTTGAGGTGCTTAAAAATGTGTAGTATCAAGAGAAATATCCAGTGTTACCATGTAAAATGTGACAATCTGGGCCATACGTTTGGTTCGATGAAGTACGCGAACATCCTCGACTTTCCGGTATTCAGGGTTTTTTTTTTGCTTTGCCCCTTGGGCTTTTGTTTCACATTCATCACATTCATCATTGTATTTTTAATTTTTTTGCTGTTATAAAGCAATGTGTCCTTTTGCAGTGGAGCACAGCACTACTGTAGTCCGCCAGCTATAATATAATAAATTCTAGTGCTTTTTTATGAAACACAGGCACAGCATCAGCATTCATTATGAATACTGTATAACTAAATACAAATACAACTGCAGTACAGCACCTTCTTCTTTATAATGTAACACCACTCTTCTTCAGAAGCAGCTTCTTTTTATTTGTAGTCATGCACCGCTCTCATGGTACTGCTGTAAAATAATAAATACCAAACATTTCTTACTGGTTTAAAACGTGCATGCAGCTGCCCAGTAAAACGTGTATTTATGCCAGGTGGCAATGCAAAGTTTTAGTGTGATGCTCACAAAAAATGCACCATCATTGGCGAAGTGAAGAGAATGTAAGGATACGTGTAAAGTGATTTGTGGCTGCTAAAAAAAGTGTTTAGCTGGCGTAAAGTGGGATTTTACCAGTCCTTAAAAATGTGGCTTATATAAAGAATGTTTTTCACTAGGCGTTCTGCACCAGCTATCAAATTAGCACTTTATACATTGAAATTACATTGATGACCTCAGATGCTAACACTGACGAGAGTGAAAGGAAAGAGGTGTGGGTTGTAATGAAGGTAGCTACCGTATACAAATACCGTAGTTTGATTTATTTAATTTGCAATAAATGTTTTAATTATAAATTAAAATTACTGCTTTTTTTAAATTATAACTTTTGGCAGGAGGTTTTCCATCAGCCACTTTTGCTTCAAGAGACCCAGCTGAGTAATGTACCTTGCTCCAGAACTAAAGTTTGTCTGAATTGCTTCTTTTATATTAAATAGATACTGTAATGACCCTGGGTCTGCTGTAACTGCATTCAGAAAAGCTCTGGATCAACAGGGTCAACGTTTCAGTGCAGCAGGTGCTCATGGACGTTAGAGATGGGAGAACCACCACCAATCAGGGGCTCGGCTTGCCGCATGAATGTCCCCAGTTGCAACATTGTTGGCAGAATAGAGGGATGGAACATTGCAACTTCAGGGGATCTAGAGCGGAAACCATGTCTGCTTGGGATTGGTGGCTGGTGCACTGGGGGCTTGCCCTGGACACCAAGATAAGTAACAGGCTGCTGCTGCTGCAAGAGGGAATGGAGACAAGAAAGACAAAGAAAAATGGGACAACGCCTAAAGAGAGGAGAACCACAGACTGCGTTTAGTGGCTGTACACACTGCTAAAATTCCAGTAGACCACTGAGGACATAAGAGGCTGACAAGGAAAGCATGAGATTAACAAAAGAAAAACCTTTTAAAGACATCACTCACATAAAATAATTTGATTGAGTACATATTTTATGTGAGAAACAAGCTTTTACAGCTTAACAACACAGTCTCTAGTGTGTGGACAAACAGTGGGAGGCGTCACTTAACATTTTAAATACCATGTACATTGTATAAAGTATGATGTATTATGCTGACCACAATATAAAACCAATAGAATAAGTTGCGGAATACAATATTCCATATAAAATTTGTGATTGGGTTGATGGACAGCCCACTCATGGTATTTACAGTGCCATATTCTATATTGTTTATTTGCAGGTTATACAAGAATATTATTTATTGGGACTATGAAAGTCTTGTTTTGGGAGTAAGTGAAAAAATAACCCACAAACAAATGAAAACAAAACATTCAATAGTTCCAAAGCTATATTTTAAAAAAAAAACAGTGTTTTTAGTATTAAACAACTTGCTTTTAAATCAGTGCTTGAGATTGATTGAGGTCCATCACAAGGGTATTGCGTAAAAGAAAATTATATTGAACCAAACCTAATTCTGGCTTTAGGTGGAGATTGCAACAGCTGTTTTGCTTTTATAATTTATAACAAGATTAAACATGTGATACAGAGCTAACTGGGTAATGGGGTAATTATGGTAACCCTTGCAGAATTTGATTGTTACACAGAACTGCCTGCAGAGAATGAGTGGTAGCCAGTCTGACAGTATGATTTACCATAACATATGATGTGTGAGTATGATCTTGTTGCCATATGATATTAAATACTTTTTTTTCCAGAGCTTTCTAAAAGGTAACATATGCACAGTCAAAGTAGGGTAAGAATTGGTATTGGTTAACAGATGTATTTAGTCTTTAATGGACCTAAAACTAATACACAAAAAATGAAGTAAATCTTACCTTGAAATGCCCACCCATCCACTATGAACAAGACTTAACTGGTAATCTCTTATGATGTGAGAGTTATAGCCAATGTTAAACACCTTATTTTTATGCCTCACCTCTGCAAACCACCTAACGATCGAAAACTGAAGATCAATGGGTGACCTCCACAGTCAAGCGACCCTTTTCACCTGCCAAAGCAACAATGGATAAGCAACTGATGTTGCTAAGCAACTAAATCCTGGAAGCAAGGGCCCAGTCTACGATGTTTCCACCTGGACTTTTACTTCTGGAAGTAAAGCTTATCCGGCTCGTCTTTTCTTTAAAGACACCCACTGATCTTGCTCTTTCTTGGGGGAATTAGTGCTCGCTTCCCAGCCTTGGAGGCCGAACAGTATGGTCTCACTTCCGCAAGGGCAGCTCTCCGCAAACCAAGGGAAAACCATGTCCTCTTTTGTATGTCACAAAGCACTTGGCTCCTATTTCAGTTCCTTAGGCTTTTCCTCCACACAGCCCTTGCTCCTGTCCCATGAATCTTGAACAGTTCTCAAGTAAGTTTATTTTTTTAACAGTGCACTGTATGTTTTCAGTTCCCATTGTTGCTATGATCAGGTGCATGCTCAAATGCAATCTTGTTGAGGTTTATGGTTATTAACTCTATGATGATTTTCTTGGTTTTAACCCTGTGTGCCAACTCAACCTGTCCTGAGAATGCTTTACTAACCAGTGTTGCTGAGACACGAATTAACCATTTGCAGAGGGAGAAGAGGACAATCAGCCATTTGTAATATTAAACTTATATTAAGTATATTTGGGAGTGATGATTAGACTATTTGCAATAGTAAGGTTTATTATTAGTGGCAATAGTTAAACACTAAAAAATGAAGACAGGAACATATAGGTACACATACATTTTTTGTCTAGGCTGTGACACGAACAGGCAGAAATTGCATTTGTCTGTGTATAAATCATTACATAATTGTACAACCCTTAACACAGAAATGAGGGCTTTTCACTTGAAACTCAGATTATTATCTTTACTCAGAATGAAATCTGCAAATCATTAGCAAAAAGCAGGAAATGGAGTTAGATTTGGTTGAGAAATTTCAAGCAGTACTACAAATCCTTAGATTTGGTACCAGGATAAATATGCAAACTATTGTGACCCTACTAAGATGTGAAAAAGTTAGATTTACTACATCCGCAGGGTGAGTCTAAACTGGCATGTGTTTGCTGTAGGATTAAATTACAGATGATCAGTTCTTTTCCATTAATTCCCCAAGACCCTATTTATGACTGAGCAACCATATCAGCTACAGAAACACATACAGTGCTATGCGTCAGTGGCCACATTATTAAAACCAATTGCTAAAATGGAATAACTGTTAAAACAGTAGCAGCTTGATACAGCAGTTTAAAGAGGTCAAAACCAGAAAACCCATTCTATTTACTATTTTCTGTTTTGTTTGTCTTCCTTTGGGGCAGGTTCATTCTGATTTTTTCAAACACTACTGAGCATATATTAATCTCAGTATGATGTCTAATCACTTACAGATGCTAAATATTTCTGTAGAAATCCTGTTTGTTGCCTGGGTAATTTCATCTTGAGGCCTGTTTTTGAACCAATTTCAAACCACAAGGGTTACAATATATTGACATCACAGCTAATGACAGGACAGACTGATTCTTTAGAGAAAAGAAAATGGAAAGAGGACTTTCCATTTTCATTTAAGTTACATGAGTTTCAAAAGGAGCCCAGTCTTGGTTTAGCTTCAGATGTCAAACAGTATTAGGCAAATGGAATAAAAGCAAAACACATAATGCCACACATTGACTGAATAGAGTCAGTATTTTTCCAGCTAAACAAAATGTGCAACTAAGAAGTTTAGAAGGTAGGTACCAGCAACATAATGTCTTCTTCCAAGGACCACATGTCCATAGAAAAGAACTGACATTTTACAGTACATGTTAGAATTGCCATTGTTTGGGATCTCTTGCAATAAACAAATAGGGAACAGTACATAAAATATAATTTATATTCTAGATCACCATTGAAAACACTGCCAAGAGAAGAAGTACCTTTTTGGGTCTTGTACAGTACTGTATATAATACTATATAAAGGAACATACCATATCCATGGGGGAATTACTTTGGCATTGCTAGTTTTCAGTCACACAACTTTGAGCTGTATTCATGACATAAGAAGTGGACATTGACTCCATCGTGTTTTTTATTCAGCAACAAACATTTGGTAATAGTTCAAAATACCTCACTTTGGGGCTCCTGAGTGGCGCAACCAGTAAAGACGCACTGGGTGGAGTGCAGGATGTGCCCTATAGCCTGGAGATCGCAGGTTCGAATCCAGGCTATGTCATTGCTGACCATGACCGGGAGTTCCCAGGCGGTGGTGCACAATTGGCTGAACGCCGCCTGGGTAGGGAGGGATAAGGTCGGCAGGGCAATCCACGGCTCACCGCGCACCAGCGACCCCTGTGGCTGATAGGGCGCCTGCGGGTCTGCAGTGGAGACATTCAGATCTGTGTTGTCCTCCGACACTATAGGTCTGATGGCTTTACTGTGGATCTGCAGTGTGAAAAAAGACAGCTAAGCAGGTAAATCGGAGGATGTGTGTGTCAGCCGCCGTTCCCTGAGTTGCCGGGGGTTTGCAGAGGTGAACCGGGATTAATAAAAACACAATTGGCAATTCCAAATTTGGGAGAAAACTGGGGTAAAATCATTTAAATAAATAAATAAATAAATAAATAAAATACCACACTTCATTATCCCAAACCCATTGTAATCATATAATACATTCTAAACCTATGACACATATATCAATTGTTAGAAGAAAAACAAGTTACTGACTGATAGCATTTAGTTTATTACTTTTATATCTCTGGTGTATGTTCCCTTAAATTAATTAGTCACACAAAGAAATCTGTAATTTCTAAAGAAATACAAACAAACAGCTTTTCTAACAGAGTTAGAAAAACCCTGCACCTACAGTTTTTTCTTAACAGGCCATGAGGGACCAAGTCTCCTTAAGTAAATAAAAAAAGAACACGTATATGCAAACATGCTGCGGCCTTTAAGGGATGGAAAAAAGCAAGACAAATATCCACAAAAGAAAAATCCAGAATCATTTTGGCCATATGAAAAAAACATTTTGGCCATTGGTATTCCTAAATTCTTACCATTCTTTCTTAAATATTTATATTTTGTTCCCAGTATGAAAACAATGGGGGAGGACTAATTGCATTTTTTTGTTAGGCAATATTTGCACTGTAATGGAATGGAATACTTTTGGTAAATTCTTGGCTTTATGATTACAATATGCAATATCAGGCTTTGACTGCTGGCTGTTGTATAAGAGCATTCATCAAATTACCTTTATTGACTAAAATAAAAAATAGCAAAAATATATTTTAAGTATTATTAAAATAATAAGAGTAATATATCCCTGCAAGCTTTGTTGGTAAGAGGTTCAACAAAAACAAATATTATTTGCATCCTAATTGAAAGGGAGTTCTTGAGTACTAATTGTCTTCACCCATGAAAGAAAACAATCTCTGTGCTCAGCTGGTTCCCAACTCCTGCCACAGATACAGCTAGCACATATAACAAAAACTACACATGTATGGCAAGCCAAATTATCATTTAGAGATACGTCAAATTGCATTCTAAGATATCTTGAAATATTTAGAAATAGCTGTAAATCATTTGCAGATGTCTTTAAATGAATATGAGATATCTGTAAATAAACCATTTAGAAGATATCAATTTCATTTTGAGATATCTAAAAATGAAATAAAGATATCTCAAATTCATTTACAGATATCTTTAAATAATGTTTTTCTAGCATGGGACGCCAAACTGTCATTTAGAGATATCTCAAAATAATTTCCTGTTCATTTACAGATACTTCTAAATCATTTAGAGATATCTCGAAATTACTTCCTGTGAAAATGTTTTGAATGGACTTCCTGTCCATTTAGAGATATCTCCAAATGAACAGGAAGTTATTTAGATATATCTCGAAATGAACAGGACGTTCCCTTTCAATTCAAAGACGACCACCAACGACATTATATATGGGATATGCCTGCCCATTGGATAGGTATTGCTGAGCTCTCTATACCAGAGCTGTTGATAGGCCCCTTCCTGGGATGACGCACTCGGTCCCGCCCACCAAGGGATTAAAACCGTCATCCTGAGGAAGCCATTTCTCTTTTTCCTTCTCAAGATGGTACGGTAAGACCTCTATGTCTAGCTAAGCGTGTTGATAGAAAAGAACTTCTGAGTCGTGTTGTATTTCCCTAGCATCCCAGGAGACGTTTCCAGGGCCAACACCCGAGACAGACACCCCAAACTGCCCCGCCACAACCTCAGCAGCCCCGGCAGGGCCCCTGAAGGCTGGCAGCCTCAGAACCCCTTTTCGGCACAACAGCTGCAGTACTGGCGTGCTTGCACCTCGGACACCTGGATGCTCACCACCATACACAACGGTTACGCGCTTCAGTTCCACTTGGGACCTCGTTCCTTTCGAGGAATCACGAATACTTTTGTAACAGACCCTCTCCAGGTCTCGGTACTTCAGAAGGAAGTGGCGTCCTTGCTTTGCAAGCGAGCCATTCATCTCGTAGACCCCACCTCCCACGGAGAAGGGTACTACTCAAGGTATTTTCTGGTGCCCAAAAAAAGATGGCAGCTTTCGCCCCATCCTAAACCTTCTCAATAGGTTCTAAAAGAAAGGAGGTTCCAAATGCTGACTCACCGTCACATTCTCCAGTCAGTCCGGCCGGGCGACTGGTTCACCACCGTGGACTTACGGGACACATACTTTCACATTACCATTCGTCCAGAGCACAGGAAGTATCTCCGCTTCGCCTTTCAGGGAAGCGTTTACAAGTTCACTGTGCTGCCATTCGGACTCTCCCTAGCTCCCCATACATTTTCAAAGTGCGTAGACGGTATCCTGGCCCCCTTGTGGCTGCAGGGGATCAGAGTAATAAACTATCTCGACGACTGGTTGATCTGTTCCCAGTCGCGTTGACAGAGCATCTGGCGAGGCTAGCCTCACCATCAACGATGCAAACAGTCGGCTTATACTAGAGCAGTGCACGACGTACTTGGGGCTCCGGCTGGACTCCAGTACGATGCGCGCATACCTGTCGGACGACAAAGTTGCAGCTATCCAGGGTTGCCTCTCCCTGTTTTGACAGGGATCGCAGGTCAACCTCCTATTGTGCCAGAAACTGTTGGGTCTGGTGGCCGCAGCCATATCTGCCATTCAGTTGGGTCTACTAAAAGCATGGCTCAAAGTGTTTCACCTACATCCCAAGAGCGACAGACACTGTCGGCTGACGGTGTCTCATATGTGCTCGGCAGCCCTACGCTGGTGGAGGACGACCTCTCACCTGCGCGAGGGTGTACATATGGGAATGTTTTTTAACCGCCAAGTGGTGACAACAGATGCCTCCAAATTGGGTTGGGGGCAGTATGGGAAGGCAGAGGAGTCCACGAATCCTAGTCAAACCGCTGGACGTCCCTGCATATAAACATGCTGGAGCTGCAGGCGGTCTCCCTTGCTCTCCGCCATTTCCTCCCAGTGCTAAGAGGTACACATGTGTTGGTCCGGACGGACAACACAACAGTGGTGGCGTATGTTAACCACCAGGGTGGCCTACGGTCCCAGGGGTTGCATTGCATTGCCTTCGGGCTTTTGATGTGGGCTCAGGAGCGGTGAACTGGATGGTGAACTGGGCAGTGTACCTCCTCTCGAGGAAGGGCCCCCTTCCGTCAGAGTGGCGACTCCACCCTCAGGTAGTAGAGCGCATTTGGGAACAATTTGGGAGGGTGGAGACGACACAGTGCCCCCTGTCGTACTCCCTCCACTGCTTAGATGGTCCACTTGGTGTCGACGCCCTAGCATACAAATGGACCAAAGCGTTTTTGTATGCTTTCCCGCCTATACCGCTGCTCCCAGGCTTTCTCTAAAAGGTCCGGTTAGAGGAGGTGTCAGTTCTCCTAGTGGCCCAGGATAATCTGGTTCCCGACCCTGTGTCAGCTGTTCCACGGCCAGCCCTGGGAGATCCCACTTCACATGGATCTCCTCAGTCAGGTGAGAGGAACCGGGCGGGTTCCAGCTATAGGTCTGGCCCCTGAAAGGGACCGCTGGTTAGCCCTAGGGCTATCAGATGCGGTTGTGGGTACCTTGCAGAATGCTAGGGCAGACTCCACTAGGTCGTTGCATACCTACAAGTGGAAGTATTTTCAAGCTTGGTGTCTGGCTAGAAGCCATGACCCAGTCTCTTGCCCTATGCCAGTTATCTTACAGTTTCTGCAAGAACTGCTTGATGCTGGTAGGTCACCTTCCACTTTGAAGGTGTACTTAGCGGCTATTCCCCCGTAGATTCGGTGTCTCCGGGTAGACATTTTTTGGCTACCTGATTTCTTAAAGGCACTCGGCGACTACGCCCTCCCAGGAGGACTGTTCTCCCCAAATGGAGCCTTGGTATTGTACTGGAAGCTCTCACGAAGGTCCCGTTTGAGCCCATATACTCCATAGAGTTGAAGTGTCTGTCTATGAAGACAGCCTTTCTCTTGGCTATCACCTCCGCTAAGCGGGTCAGGGAGCTGCAGGTGCTGTTGGTGCACAGCTCCTACATGCATATTTGGGAAGATGGCAGCAGGGTGTCACCAACCCTGCTTTCCTCCCCAAGGTGATCACAGCCTTCCACATTAATCAGTCTGTGGAACTGGAGTCCTTCCATCCACCCCCGTTTTCTTCAACAGAGGATGAGAGATTGAATTTCCTCTGCCCAGTGCGGGCATTGAGATGCTATGTGGATAGGACAAGAGCTCTGCATCAGTCTGACCAGCTCTTTGTCTGTCACGGGACACAGACCCTAGGACAGCCCCTCTTGAAGCAGCGTCTGTCACATTGGATTGTGGACACAGTCTAGATTGCATATGATGGTGCTGGCTTGCCCCCACCTGGGAGGGTAGCAGCACACTCCACTAGAGAGTTGGCTACATTTTGGGCCCTCTTCAGAGTTGCCTCGATGTCCGATATTTGTACTGCGGCTAGCTGGGCTACGCCACATACTTTCTCCAGGTTCTACCACCTTGCCTTCCTGCCCTGCCTTCATTAGGCACGAGGGTCGTTGAGGGTGTAAGTTCACACAGCTAACCCTAGGGTTATGAGGTTCTGATGCGTCCCTCATATGCTGCCATTCCTTCTCCCTCGCGACAGATCTGGTATACATTATCATACATAACGTCGTTGGTGGTCACCTTCGAAGTGAAAGGGAACGTTCATTAGGTTAGTTACCGTAACCCTGGTTTCCTGAAAGAGAAGACGACCACCAACCGCGAGGTTGCATCGGTCGCCCTCATGGGTTCGATGGAAAAAGAGAAATGGCTTCCTGAGGATGACGGTTTTAATCCCTCAGTGGGCGGGACTGAGTGTGTCATCCCAGGAAGGGGCCTATCGTCAGCTCTGATATAGAGAGCTCAGCAATACCTACCCAATGGGCAGGCATATCCCATACATAATGTTGTTGGCGGTCATCTTCTCTTTCAGGGAACCAGGGTTACGGTAAGTAACCTAATGTTATTTCAAGATATCTTAACTGATTTAGAGATATCTCTAAATGAACGGGAAGTTATTTAGAGATACAGTCGCCATTGCTTAGAATGGGCACTTTTATGTTAACGTGATTCACCTGCAGTAAGCTCCCACACAATAACCTGACATTCAAAATGTCCCCCAATCACCAGTACAGTAATCAAATCAAACAAGCATGTATGCGGTTAAAAATGTTTATTAAGACACTCATCACACTAATAAAAAAAAACATGTATTAAAACCTATGAATGTAATAAAAAGTACAGAAATCCATGACTGCGACGGGACCAGAGTAAGGGTGGATATGTAAAAAGGTGGATCCATTAATCCTGTTTTAAATACCATTATATACAGCTGTAACAATTACTGTACTATATTATTATAGATCCAAACAGCTGAGTTTGCCAGACATATGCAGTGTGCTTAACACTGTATAAACGATGCCTTTGTTATTGAAATCATTGGGAATGGCAAACGCTATTTGTCTGATATAAACCGCTGCCCGAAATAACCCTGGTCTGTGTAAGTGGTGGTGACTGTACCTCTAAATGATTTAGAGATATCTTAAAATGATTTAAAGGTATCTGAAAATATATTTTAGATAACTCATTTAAAGCTCCATTTAAAGATATCTTCAAATATTTGGAGATATCTGGAAATGATTTAGAGATATCTTAAAATACTTAAAGCTATCTATACATTAATCTGAGATATCTCTAAATGATCACTTCGGTTGCCATACATATGGCACACAATACAGGCGAGCACAGGAACAATATAATACACTTCCTGAAATTCCACCACCAACTCCTGCTCTTCCACTTCAGTGGCATTTGTGTTCTGCCATCTTTACTACACCCAGATAACCACTGGACGTATACAAATTATTGGCTAAGATCCTGCGACAGATGGCAGGCAAGAAGAACCAATCAAAACATTGAACTTGCTAACAATGGGCAGCAAAGCATAGTCATGGGAGGAGTCAGGTGATTACATGACCCATAATTCCAACAACCATGAAATCCATTGCAGAGCGTGAACACAGTTCTTTATAGGAAGCTGTTGATAAGCCTAGAAGTGTGTTTAACTTGGCCTTGTGTGGTATTTATTCATGAAACAGGAGCAATTTAATGACGCATACTCTTAAACATTTGCCATTGATACAAGGGGAAAAGTAAAGCAGAAGCAAATACATTTCCACAACTTTAGTATCAAAGGACAGTTTTTACACAATTAAGTCAGAAGAATGATTCACAAAAATAATCTATTTCAGACACAAGCTACAACAGAACTATGCATTTACTCTATCAGAGCTGCCAACCTTGGACAACTAAATATGTGCTCTGAATTCACTGCCAGTAAAAGGGCGTTTATAGTTGTTAAATGTGGGGAACTGTTAACCACCAAACCATTCTAGGGTCTGTGGAAGGAAGAATGGAAGAAACTGTTTCATCTTCCTTCAGTAGCTAGAAACTGATATTTGGAACACACTTTGGAAATAAGTTGATCATTCTAATTTCAAACGTTACTGGTTGCAAATCCCTGTAATCATTTCTAGCAGTGTGTGTGTGTCTCATTTAGAGATATATCTAAATAACTTCCTGTTCATTTACAGCTATCTCTAAATGGACAGGCAGTCCATTCAAAACATAGAACATTTTCACAGGAAGTCATTTAGAGATATCAAAATGAGTTAGAGCTCTCTCTAAATGAACAGGAAGTTATTTTGAGATATCTCTAAATAAACAGGAATTTATTTCGAGATATCTCAAAATGACAGTTTGGCGTACCATCCTAGCAAAACATTATTTAAACATATCTGTATATCAATTTGAGGTATCTTTATTTCATTTTTAGATATCACAAAATTAAATTAAGATATCTTCAAAAGGGTTTATTTAAAGATATATCATATGCATTTAAAGATCTCTGCAAATGATTTACAGATATATCTAAATATTTTAAGATATATTTAATTTAATATGCAATTTGAGATATCACTAAATGATAATTTGGCATGCCATATATGTAGCTGTTTCCAATAATATAATGTATTTTGTTGTGGAATGTATTATTTTTTTATATATACAGCGCCTATAGAAAGTCTACACCCCCTTTCAAAATGTTCACCTTTGTTACCTTATAGCCTGCAATTAAAATGCATTAAAATAGTTTTTTTTTCATTTATCTACACATCCTACCCCACAACTTCCAAGTGAAAAAAATATTCTAGAAATTTGTAGAAAATTAATTAAAAATAAAAACTGAAATAGCTTGGTTGGATAAGTGTCCACCCCCCTTGTAATACAATCCTAAATTAGCTCAGGTGTAACCAATCACCTTCAAAATCACACACCAAGTTAAGTGGCCTCTACCTGTGTTAAATTGTAGTGATTCACATGATTTCAGGATAAATTCAGCACTCTGCTGGGTAGTGCATTTCAAAGCAAAGACTCAACAATGAGCACCAAGGTGCTTTCAAAAGAACTCCGGGACAAAGTTGTTGAAAGGCACAGATCAGGGGATGGGTATAAAAAAATATCAAAGGCCTTGAATATCCCTTGGAGCACAGTCAAGACAATTATTAAGAAGTGGTAGGTGTATGGCACCACCAAGACCTTGCCTACATCAGGCCGTCCCTCCAAACTGGATGACCGAGCAAGAAGGAGACTGGTCAAAGAGGCTACCAAGAGCTACAGGCTTTTATGGCCAAGACTGGTCAAGGTGTGCATGTTACAACAATATTCCAAGCACTCTGTATAGTGGGGTGGCAAGAAGGAAGCCATTACTCTAGAAAGCTCACCTTGAATCCCGTTTGAAATATGCAAAAAAACACTCAGGAGATTCTGTAGCCATGTGGCAAAACGTTTTGTGGTCTGATGAAACTAAAATGGAACTTTTTGGCCTAAATGCAAAGCGTTATGTTTGACACAAACCCAACACAGCGCATCACCCAAAGAACACCATCCCTACTGTGAAGCATGGTGGTGGCAGCATCATGTTATGGGGATGTTTCTCATCGGCAAGGACTGGGGCACTTGTCAGGATGGAAGGGAAAATGAATGGAGCAAAGTACAGAGAAGTCCTTGAGGAAAACCTGCTGCCCTCTGCAAGAAAGCTGAAACTGGGACGGAAGTTCACCTTTCAGCATGACAACGACTCAAAGCACACAGCCAAAGCTACACTGGAGTTGCTAAGGAACAAAAAGGTAAATGTCCTTGAGTGGCCCAGTCAGAGACCTAAATCCAATTGAAAATTTGTGGCATGACTTGAAGACTGCTGTCCATCAACGCTCCCCAAGGAACTTGACAGAGCTTGAACAGTTTTGTAAAGAAGAATGGTCAAATATTGCCAAATCTAGGTGTGCAAAGTTGGTAGAGACCTAACCCAACAGACTCACAGCTGTAATTGCTGCCAAAGGTGCTTCCACCAAGTATTAACTCAGGGTGTGGAGACTTATCCAATTATGATCTTTCAGTTTTGTATTTTTAATATATATTTTTTTCTCAATAAAAACTTTTTTCCCCTTAACAGTGTGGAGTATGGTGTGTAGATAAATGGGAAAAAATCCTCATTTAAATGCATGAAACTCTGAGGCACTGACACAACAAAATGTGAAAAAAGTTCAAGGGGGTGTAGACTTTCTATAGGCACTGCATATATAAGCTGCGCCCCTCAAAAATACCAACATTTATAATAAATAATAACTGCCAATTTCTATAAGTTAGACATAGAAAAATATTAGGATGTTGCAAAATTGTATGAGGATTTCAAAATCAGATCTTCTACCGCTGAGGAGTTACAAGAATTTGAATTACTGCCATGGTCTGTATGATGGCCCTATTATACACCTGCCTGGTAATCTTAGAACATAAGAACATAAGAAAGTTTACAAACGAGAGGAGGCCATTCGGCCCATCTTGCTTGTTTGGTTGTCAGTAGCTTATTGATCCCAGAATCTCATCAAGCAGCTTCTTGAAGGATCCCAGGGTGTCAGCTACAACAGCATTACAGGGGAGTTGGTTCCAGACCCTCACACTTCTCTGTGTAAAAAAGTTTTCTGTTCTGAATGCCCCTTTATCTAATCTCCATTTGTGACCCCTGGTCCTTGTTTCTTTTTTCAGGTCGAAAAAGTCCCCTGGGTTGACATTGTCAATAACTTTTAGAATTGTGAATGCTTGAATCAGATCTCTGCGTAGTCTTCTTTGTTCAAGTCTGAACAGATTCAATTCTTTGAGCCTGTCTGCATACGACTTGCCTTTTAAACCTGGGATAATTCTGGTCGCTCTTCTTTGCACTCTTTCTAGAGCAGCAATATCCATTTTGTAACGAGGTGACCAGAACTGAGCACAATATTCTAGGTGAGGTCTTACTAATGCATTGTAAAGTTTTAACATTACTTCCCCTGATTTAAATTCAATACTTATATATATATCATATATCCGAGCATCTTGTTGGCCTTTTTTATAGCTTCCCCACATTGTCTAGATGAAGACATTTCTGAGTCAACATAAACTCCTAGGTCATAGATTCATACATTCCTTCTTCAATTTCAGTATCTCCCATATGATATTTATAATGCACATTTTTATTTCTCACTTTTCTCTATTAAATGTCATTTGCCATGTGTCTGCCCAGTTCTGAATGCTGTCTAGATCATTTTGAATGACCTTTGATATCGTCTAAATTTGTGTTGTCTGCAAATTTAACAAATTTGCTTACTATACCAGAATCTAAATCATTAATGTAGATTAGGAAGAGCAGAGGACCTAATACTGATCCCTGTGGTACGCCACTGGTTACCTCGCTCCATTTTGAGGTTTCTCCTCTAATCAGTACTTTCTGTTTTCTACATGTAAATCACTCCCTAATCCATGTGCATGCATTTCCTTGAATCCCTACTGCGTTCAGTTTGAGTATTAATCTTTTATGTGGGACTTTGTCAAAAGCTTTCTGGAAATCTAAATAAACCATGTCATATGCTTTGCAATTATCCATTGTCGATGTTTCATCCTCAAATAAATCAAGCAGGTTAGTTAGACACGATCTCCCTTTCCTAAAACCATGCTGACTGTCTCCCAGGATACTGTTACCATATAGGTAAATTTCCATTTTGGATCTTATTATAGTTTCCATAAGTTTACATATAATAGAAGTCAGACTTATTGGTCTGCAGTTACCTGGTTTGGTTTTGTCTCCCTTTTTGTGGATCGGTATTATGTTTGCAATTCTCCAGTCTGTCTGTACAACCCCTGTGTCAAGAGACTGTAGGGCTCTGGACTCTTGACCAGAGGGTCGTGGGTTCAATCCCAGGTGGGGGACGCTGCTGCTGTACTCTTGAGCAAGGTACTTTACCTAGATTGCTCCAGTAAAAACCCAACTGTATAAATGGGTTATTGTATATAAAAATAATGTGATATCTTGTAACAATTGTAAGTCGCCCTGGATAAGGGCGTCTGCTAAAAAATAAATAATAATAATTATAATAATAATAATGATCTTGGTTAGCGGTTTGTAAATAACAAAGGGAGGATCTCATCAGGCCCAGGGGATTTGTTTATTTTAAGAGCTCCTAGTCCCTTTAACATTTCTGCCTCTGTTATGCTAAAGTTATTTAAAACTGGATAGGAACAGGTCGACATGTGGGACATGTTGTCCGTATCCTCCTTTGTAAAAACTTAAGTAATAACTTAATATATTTGCTATTTTTTTTCTTCGTCTATGATTTTGCCATTTGTATCTCTTAGACATTTAACCTCCTCTTTGAATGTTCTCTTGCTGTTATAATATTGGAAAAACATTTTGGAATTGGTTTTAGCCCCCTTAGCAATGTTCATTTCTATTTCTTTCTTGGCCTTTCTAACTTCCTTTTTGACTTGCATTTCCAAGTACTCTTTCTGTGTACTTTGTTTTAGGTCCCTTTTAAACGCTCTGAAAAAGTGCCTTTTTTCACTGAATATTTTTTTTAATTGATCTATTAAACCATTTTGGTCATTTTGTTTTAGATTTAGATTTGTCTACTTTTGGCATGTAATTGTTTTGCACCTCTAGTACTACATTTTTAAAAACAGCCATCTTTTTTCTGTGGATGTTTTCTCTATTTTACTCCAATCTACTTCTGTTAGTCTCTGTTTCATAACTTCATAGTTTGCTTTTCTGAAATTGTAAATCTTAGCTTTAGTCATTACTTTTTGCTTTTTAAAAATCACTTCAAATGAGACCATATTTTGGTCTGAGTTTGCCAATGGTTCTCTGACCTGTTTTAGTTATTCTGACTTCGTTATTTGAAAAGACTAAATCAAATTGTGTTAGGAAGCAGTCATTTGTCATTTCCACAATTTCAATTTCATCCATTTTATATGGGGGAAGTTGAAATCCCCCATTAGTATGGCTTCTCCTTTGCTACATGCATTTCTAATGTCATTGTATAACAGATTATTTAGTCTGAATTTGGTGGTCTATAGCATGCGCCTATTATTATGCCCTTTGAATTTTTGTCCATTACTCTGACCCATATTGATTCTGCGTTGTTTTCTTCATCCAGATTTAACACCTGGGCTTCATGACTATTTCTTATGTATAGTGCTACCCCTCCACCTCTTCTGTCCTGCCTGTCTTTCCTATACAGTGTATACTCACTAATATTATATTCGTCTCCATCACTCTCAGACAACCAAGTTTCTGTAACACCTATCACATTGTAGTTACTTCTTAGTGCAGTAGCTGCAAGTTCTAACATTTTGTTTCTGAGACTTCTAGTATTTAGATAAATACATTTAATGGGTGTTTGCCCTTGTTTTGATGTGGTCTCCCTTCTGTTTTTTTGTTTTCTCCCCCCTTCTTTTCTAGTTTAAATGCTTCTGAACCTCCTCAAGGATCCTTTCTCTGAGTAGATTGGTTCCCTTTTTGTTTAAGTGCAGTCCGTCCCGCCTATATAGATAGTCCTTGTTGTAGAATGTGCTCCAATGTTCAAGAAAGATGAAGCCTTCCTGTGTGCGCCATGATGTCAGCCATGCATTTTGATTTTGTACTTCCAGCTGTCCGTATGCTCTTTTGCAAGGTGCCGGCAGTATCCCAGAAAATACCACAGTTTTGGTCTTGTCTTTTAATTTCCTTCCTAGCTCTCTGAATTTATTTTGCAGTGATCTTGGCCTGTCTCTTCCAATGTTGTTTGTACCGATGTGGACGACTACTACCGGGTCATTTCCTGTTCATTTTAGGAGCCTGTCCACGTTCTCAGTGATGTGCATGACAGAGGCTCCTGGAAGGCAGCACACTGTTGTAGTAAGGGGGTCCAGATTGCAAACTGAACTTGCTGTGTTTCTCAGTATGGAGTCCCTAACAATCATGACCTCCCTTCCTTTTGCTGCCTGGCCAGCACTGTTTATAGGGTCCTGGATTTTGTTCCTTTCGTTTACTTGATGTTGGTTTTGATAATATAAATTTTGAAGTGGCTTAAATTTGTTGGATGTTTTGATTTCTGGTGGTTGTGTTTGACAAAGTTTCTTTTTTTCCCTGCTTCTGCCTACCTGAACCCAGCTGTTTTGACCCTTTTCTATCTCCCTGGTGGCTTTCAGTCTGCTAGGGGTGCTTATTTCTGACTTCCATGAATTGCATGAATTGTGGGTATGCCAGCTCCTCAAGCTCCTATTGCTGTCTCATTTCTTGCAGCTCCATTTCTAGCATACTTACTAGTTTAATATACAAACGTTATAGAATTAAATCACAAATAGCAAATTAAAAAGTGTGAAGTATAGAAAAACGAACTATAACAACAAAAAGTATATAAAATAACGAACTATAAATGGCGACAAAGCAGTAAACCTAACTATACTGGGCTACTGCAATAAATGTATCCACCACTGTAAAACAAACAAACAAACAAACAAACAAACAAACAAATAAATAAACGCATTTCATTTTTAGCATATAAACATAATGTACTGTAAATCTCCTGACTTTCAATACTTTTGCATTATGAAGAGAAAATCATATTTATATAAAAGATATGGAATTCAATATAACCACCAACAGCAAATCAACACTAACAAAAAACGAACTAAATGTAATCATAAAGCAGTATTTGTAAAGATAATGGGGTGAGGCAATAAATGTGGTAACCACTGTAAGCAAGCAAGCAAGCAAATAAACAAACAAACAAATAAATATATAATTAAAGCAAGCAAACAAACAAACAAATAAATATAAATATATACGTACTGTCAAGTACAAACTTCCTCTCGATCATGTCCTCTTCCACTTCAAAATATGTGCTGCTAGATGCGTTTCCTGAGTATGTGTTTTTCTTTTTCTTTTTTTTTAATTTAGTCGTTGCCAATGATTTCACCCCATTTTTCTCTACAATTTGGAATCGCCAATTCTGTTATTATTAATCCCGGTTCACCGCTGCAACCCCCTGGCGACTCCTCCTAAACGTGTCCCTGCCAAGCCGTCTTTTTTCGCACTGCGGATCCACAGCAAAGCAATCAGACCTATAGTGCCGGAGGACAACACAGATCTGAATGGCTCCACTGTAGACCTGCAGGCGCCCTATCAGCCACAGGGGTCGCTGGTGTGCGATGAACCATGGATTGCCCTGCCGACCTTATCCCTCCCTACCTGGGCGGCGCTCGGCCAATTGTGCGCCACCCCCTGGGAACTCCCAGTCACAGTCGGCAACTGTGTATGTGTTTTTGAAGTGTATCATCAAAATTGGCATGTAGGGATATAATTTCCTGTGTTCCTAGTGTCTAGCCTTATTCAATGACAAGGCTCAGAAAGACTGATTTGATTGCCCCATGGCTTATTAAAAAATAACTTCCTGAGAAGAGATTGTGTCATCGATGCTTAAGCTTCAAAATTAGAGCGGTCCGGCACGTAGGAGTTAAACCATATGAAAGTTTAAATATCATCCTGCGGTTACATGTACCAATTCCTATTCAAACAATGAATTGGAATGTATTCAATTCCAATTCAAACAATGAAAATGAACCTCAGAATAAATAATAGGCATCCCAAGAATTTTGCAATACATATAAAAGAGCTTCTAGATACACATGGAATACAGCAGCACAAGTTTTTTTTAGTGTTTTCACAAACAGACTCCTTTCAAGCTCAATGATAGTCTTTGGGGATTTGAGCTCTAGTTAAAAAACAGACAAAAAACATTTACACCCATCTTTTACACTACAGTGTTTTAAACTATGTGAATCAGATCATATAAGGCAAGGGTTCCCCATTTATTTTATTTTTTTTACCGGAGGCCCACCTGTTTAGCTGCATTAGGCATTGCGGCCCACTATTAGCACTTCTTACAAAAAATGACAAATTAAAAAATGTTTTAAACCGGTAAACCTAAATTGTACTTTTTTCATTTTAATCTTATTTTTTCTTCATTAGTATTTTATTGTTGCTTTTTTCGTTATCATATATAGTGCCTATAGCAAGTCTACACACCCTTTAACTTTTTTCACATTTTGTTGTGCCAGTGCCTCAGTTTCATGCATTTAAATGAGGATTTTTTTTTCACTTATCAACACACCATACTCCACACTGTTAAGGGGGAAAAAAGTTTTTATTGAGAAAAAAATTATATATTAAAAATACAAAACTGAAAGATCTTAATTGGATAAGTCTCCACCCCCCTGAGTTAATACTTGGTGGAAGCACCTTTGGCAGCAGTTACAGCTGTGAGTCTGTTGGGATAGGTCTCTACCAACTTTGCACACCTAGATTTGGCAATATTTGACCATTCTTCTTTACAAAACTGTTCAAGCTCTGTCAAGTTCCTTGGGGAGCGTTGATGGACAGCATTCTTCAAGTCATGCCACAAATTTTCGATTGGATTTAGGTCGGGGCTCTGACTGGGCCACTCAAGGACATTTACCTTTTTGTTCCTTAGCCACTCCAGTGTAGCTTTGGCTGTGTGCTTTGAGTCGTTGTCATGCTGAAAGGTGAACTTCCATCCCAGTTTCAGCTTTCTTGCAGAGGGCAGCAGGTTTTCCTCAAGGACTTCTCTGTACTTTGCTCCATTCATTTTCCCTTACATCCTGACAAGTGCCCCAGTCCCTGCTGATGAGAAACATCCCCATAACATGATGCTGCCACCACCATGCTTCACAGTAGGGATGGTGTTCTTTGGGTGATGCGCTGTGTTGGGTTTGTGCCAAACATAACGCTTTGCATTTAGGCCAAAAAGTTCCATTTTAGTTTCATCAGACCACAAAACGTTTTGCCACATGGCTACAGAATCTCCTGAGTGTTTTTTTTGCATACTTCAAACGAGATTCAAGGTGGGCTTTCTTGAGTAATGGCTTCCTTCTTGCCACCCTACCATACAGGCCAGATTTGTGGAGTGCTTGGGATATTGTTGTCACATGCACACCTTGACCAGTCTTGGCCATAAAAGCCTGTAGCTCTTGCAAAGTTGCCATTGGCCTCTTGGTAGCCTCTCTGATCAGTCTCCTTCTTGCTTGGTCATCCAGTTTGGAGGGACGGCCTGATCTAGGCAGGGTCTTGGTGGTGCCATACACCTTCCACTTCTTAATAATCGTCTTGACCGTGCTCCAAGGGATATTCAAGGCCTTTTTTTATACTCATCCCCTGATCTGTGTCTTTCAACAACTTTGTCCCGGAGTTCTTTTGAAAGCTTGAAATGCACTACCCAGCAGAGGGAACCTACAGGAACTGCTGAATTTATCCTGAATTCATGTGAATCACCACAATTTAACACAGGTGGAGGCCACTTGGTGTGTGATTTTGAAGGCGATTGGTTACACCTGAGCTCATTTAGGATTGCTATTACAAGGGGGGTGGACACTTATCCAACCAAGCTATTTCAGTTTTTATTTTTAATTAAGTTTCTACAAATTTCTAGAATATTTTTTTCACTTGGAAGTTGTGGGGTAGGATGTGTAGATAAATGAAAAAAAAATATTTTAATGCATTTAAATTCCAGGCTATAAGGCAACAAATGGTGAACATTTTGAAAGGGGGTGTATATATATATATATATACATGCACAGAATGTTGTTGCTCCTGCAGCCCACTCAGGACTGTGTCGTTGCCCACCTTTGAGAACCCCTGATTTAAGGAATTGGTTCCAGCACCTCTCTTCTTATTAATTTTTTTTTACTGTATAGAACATAAAATTGACCAATATTGCAAACGGTTTCTTCCTCATTACACTGCTGGGAGGTGAACTTAATTTAGGCTACTTAAATAAAGATCTATTGATTGACCCACTAAATAAGTCACTTACTGTTTACACTTCATTATTATTCATTAAAACTACAGTGCCTGGAAGCAAAAACTGCCCCCCCCCAACCCAACCCAACCCAACCCAACCCAACCCATACCCATGCGTCACGAGATAACACCTACCTCACTGTCACCATCCAAGAAAACAAAAACAAACATACAGAACATGTTATTAAGTTTGGTGACTCACAGGATGGAATTTTTAAATGTATTCTTCTTTTTATTTTTAATATTTACTTATTTTTATGTGCTTTTTAAAAACTATTCCAGAGCTGTTACGCAGCTTATATTGATCACCTTCTCAAAACACGTTATCATGGCAACAAGCTAAAGTGCATCCAAGTGTCCTGAATATAGACAAGCTGAAGATGCAGGCGCACAATTTATAAAGCTTTGGATTCGAATTTCAGATGCAAGCTTCATACAAGCCTTTTTTTTTACGAACAGTACCAAAAACTTGAAAACTTTGTACGACTTCCAAAGGGCTTGTTTGAGGCTGTTCCAATTCCAGATGACCAAATGTTCTCATATGCTTACATGTTTTATAACTTTATAACTGGGCTCCTCCTTACATGACTGATCCTTTTATTGTCAAATAAAAATGAACACAAAGGGGTGGGGGTATTTCTTGTTTGACTTACACATTCTAGAAGGTAACATTTAGTTTGATGCCCTGGTAACTCAAAGTTCTTTGGATAGTATACATTGTTTATATAGCTTCTCCATGCATTATAAATGTCATATTAATTCCTGTTGGAGTTCGTAAATAAATTGTGTAGTTTCCCTATGCAATGCTGAATTTTTAAAAGCTATGCATTTACTTTGCTCTTAATTACAGACTATTAGTCACCACTTGAAAGCTTTTAAGCACATTTAATGCTGCTCTGTAACAATGCCATATTTTCAATTAGAGCACATTTCAAATTGTATAAGCCTTCACTAATTACCTTAAGCCCCTTTCACACTGGCACACCTACCCTGGTCCAGACCCTGGTTTTGGCTACCCGGGTCACAATCCCGTGTAATGTGAAACCACGTACCTTGGTCGTACACACTTTGACAAATAAAAAACAGAATAACTTAGCAGGCAGTGTTTACCTTTTTAAAACATTTAAGCCACCAAACAGCTGTGACCTTTAATAGATTGATAGTGTGCGTGAAAAGATGGACCACATAACAGTTACAAGGTAAACATGGCAAACATAGGAAGTGTCTGTTATCATGCAAGTTCCTCACATGCTCATCTTGGACTCAATTTAAATATATACAGTTAAAGAAACAACAACATTGATTTGTTTAGAAATGGAGAACTACAACTTAAATTTGTATTTCACTTTTTTTCTGGAATTTAAAAGTACAAAACAACACAAAAACAATGAATGGAATATAAGGATGGATTACTCTATCCTTTCTGTGGGTAAGTAGGTCCCATACTAGCCTACTAGGATGTGCAGTTACCAACCATTCATATAAATAAAAGTATGAATCACCCACTTCTATTTAACTTTCAATTCTCAACTCTGAGAGGAGTTTGAAAAGTTAACTAAATAAAATTGTATCATCATGAGAAATCAGCCCACTTAATTCTTTGAAATCAAAACTGTAAGAACATACTGGCCCACACAAATGGGATGGCAATATCTAATACCCCTTGGTTTTGAAAACCTGGTTCATGTACAAAAAGTCCCATTGATGTTAAGTAAATTTGCAATAATTAGAAACTATATTAATGTACATCATTTAAAAGATACTGTAGCTGTAAAAACTGGTCAAATGTATGTGACCATATGATGACAGTTACATACAACACAATGAAAACAAATCTGTGAAAAATAATTAGGGCATCCATTGTTTTACGATCCTAACGAGTTGCAGTGAATTTGGCATGGTGTATTGATGCTGCCCATCAATTGCAGTTATTGACATTACATTACTGCCACCACTATGCTGGAACTAAAATACCAGTAAACACTCAAACATGTTTGTGGCAGGGATGACAGAGGGTGAGGCTCAGAGACAGTTTGAAAGTTCAAAAATAAAGTTTTTATTTAAACAAAATACACCAAATAAACAGGCACAAGGGCCAAACAAAAAAACATTTCCAAACACAGACAATTAACACCAAAACAAAACTTACAAAAATAAGTCTTCCAGGCTGGGCAACGCCTTCACTGGAGTCAAAAATATAAGCACAACACAAAAAACCCTCTTGCTCTCCTTCTCTCTTCCAAAACTCTCTCTCCCTACTGGGAGGATGAGGCCTCCTTTTATGCCAGGTGGCTGAATAATAATTGAATAATTAATTGGTGGATTGCTCCCACCTGAAGCAATCAACCTGGGCAGGGAGGAGAATTTAACTCCATCCCTGCCAGTATTTCCAAGGGCAGAGCCCTGCTCTGCCACAATGTTATTAAGTAGAAAAAAGCACAATATGTCAGTAACAACCCTTGGAAAACCAGTTGGTACAATTTATGCATTACCCCCTTGTGTTTTACATACAAATACTAATTGCTAAAAACCTGTGCTAGGGTTTTATAAACCAGTTAGATTTCCAGCTTATACAGGTCACCAGTGCAGCTGCAGTTGCCAGAATATTTAGTAAGGCTTCCTTTCCCCCAAATTAACTGGAAATAACAACATGAGTGATTCAGTTCATAAGTTTAGCATCTCCTGCTCAACAAAGACTCTCTTGTAAGGAGACCTACCTACAATTTCCAGAAATCACTCTAGTGGGAAATTCCACTCAACATCAAAATGAAATAAATACAAACTGAGGCTCATTCATCATTGATACCGTCACACACACACACACACACACACACACACACACACACACGTCTTACCAATCTCCTAACATAACTGTCCCAGGTATAAGTCATTCTGTAGATTCTTCAGAACAGAGGAATTACTACAATTGATAATCTACTATATGACCTGTCAAGTATCCTTTTAATAAGTAATAAATAGCATATGCCCCAAGTGAATTCATGGATTGGAGTGTAGGTCATATTGCACTAATTAACAAGACAGACAGTAAAAAAAAATCTATAAAAAAAGTAATGAGATTAATCTACAAAATTAGAGACACTTTCGCTTGTCTCGTGACCAAAGGTTTCCTTAATTAAGATAATTTGTTCAGGCACTAGACTAAACTAACACTTAGCAGGAAGTGTGACAATCAGAATGTAAGAACAGAACTTGCTTTGTGTAGGAAAATCAATATATATATATATATATATATATATATATATATATATATATATATATATATATATATATATATAAATAATACATGGATGAAGGCTATATTTGCATCCTGAGCTATTCGAAAAAAAAGGCATAACAGCACAGTAATGACATCAAAATGTCATAATTTCTCTAGAGGAAAATATACTTGAACTTTGACCAATTCAACTCCTCGAGACCACTTTCAATTCATATGTTTAAAAAAATAAATAAATGAGTAAAGCTGGTACATTCGTAACTCAGAAAAACTGGAGAGGAACGGGAAATTAAAGACATTCCTGTCAATGACTTTCAAATGATTTAAATCTCTCAACAACACCCACAATTTGTGTTTTTTAGGTACTTTTAACAAATCTGTCTCTGTGAAGATTTACAATCATCCTTCACCAACGGGAGCACCAACCAAGAGAGTGACACAAATCTTCGACCCTGACAGCAACTTAAAAAAAACCCCAAAAAAACATACCCCATTGAAACACATTTTCCATAAAAATACGTTATTTTTTGCAGTTCATTATCTACCCAGTTTAATTCACCGTTCCTGAATTATCAAAAAGAAAATTATATTTAAGATTCTTTAATACTGAGCATGTCGATCATGCTGTACAAGTATGGACCAGGGATGGGCATCTTTGATCCCAGATGGGCAGGCTACACCAGGTTAAATATACATAGATAGGTAAGTAATTCCTTTTGGACCTGGATGGAGGTTTCATCAGTTTAATTAAATCTTAAAAACATGGCTGGAACAGGACCACATGTAGCAGTTGAATGGGTTACTCTTCTCCGAGTTTTGAGATTGTGCTTTACAAGGTCCTGGATTGAAACTGACTACAAAAAAAGGGTATTGGAATAGGTTTTCAGTTGACATATTGCCAGGCCAGCTCTTGTGGGAATTGACAGGACGAGGCAACGCAGAGCATGGACTCAGAACCTTGATCTAGCCAGGCCAGGTATTAATTGTTAAAATCAGATTAAATATCTGGGTTGGCAAGAGCAAGAAGATGTCAGAGAATCATAACTGTATTGGGCTTATTCAGGGAGGTCTTTAGAATATCTTATACATGTAAAATACTAATGATGTATTTTAACAAGGGTTAACCAATTCAACTGAACATTTCCCAGTTAGATGTTTTAGTTAGTAAAGGTGAACTTAATATATTTGAGATTAAGGTCTTAGTAAAAGCTAATCAGACTGGTAATAGATTACTGTTTTTTAATTTGGGCTAAATAGAGCACTTATTAATTAAACCATATTTCTTAACCCTGGAAGCCTACTGCTGTTTTTTAAACTGAGGGTTTTTATTAAACTGAGGGACTTAAATCAACAAAGTATTGTTTTAGTTATCGTGTCTTAAGCCTATATATTTTTTTCACTTAAACCATATCCAATGAATCCCTTTGATAAAGCCAAAATAAGTCATGTTAAATGTATGTTTTAATGAATTGTGCATACACAGTTTATATGTTATAACTTGCCCACTGGGTGCCTTTACTGTGATATATGTTTACTGTTGAATGGGGTCCACTCTACTTAATTGTATTTAAAAAATATTGTCTCTTTGAATTGCTGTCACTAACTACATTTATAGATTTACAAGGATATATTGACCAAAAGGTCTGTTACTTGGGTTAACCTTGTATTCTTTTTTTTGTTTTAACAATAACAGCAAGTGAAAGAACCAGGGATTAATGTAAATATTATTCAGGCCAGAGTATTAGATTTCTGCTGTCCAATTTCATGCTCAATTTCTCTCTGCTGGTCACAAATCATACATAGTATTTCACAGGGGGGAATCAGGGCTGCGAGATGAAAGGAGTGTTTTGCAACTTGGGATTTGAGGCTCGGCCTCCAGAGCAATATAAAGCGTTACCATAATTACATTAGACAATATCATTTGAAGTCTGGATTTGGCCTTTACTGGTTTATCTTTCAGGAAAAAAACACTGTTTTAACCTTTTTATTCCAACTAAAGCTTGAACAAAGCAACATAAGAAAAAAAAGTGTTTTTTTGGTTAAGCGTCTTCTGTCATGTTTTTTCTCCATGTGTTTTCTATTAAACATTTGTACCATCATATCCTTGTGCTAATGATCTGTTTAACTTTCCTACAATTGTATGTTAGAAAAGTTATTGTTACTAAATTAAAAACCATAACAATATGATGTTTAATTATGTGATAATGGCCTCTAGAGCAGGGGGGAGAGAGAGAGAAAAGGACAGGCCAGACTCCAATCGAGAGAGCCTTCCCTCTGGAGTCGAGGCTGGCCCTAATGGCTCTAGGCCCCTGAAAAGACAGAGTCCTCTGACTTCTCGGAGAGTCGTTATAGGTTTGGCCTCGTGACTGGGTCCCAGTTAGCGACCGGGATCAACCCTCAGAGGATGGAACGGCTCATACAAAGCCTTGACATAAGGAAGAAAAGAATCTGAAAGAAAATAATTGTTAGTTATGGGACTCGAGCACTAAGAGTAAAAGGGCAATGTCCCAGGAGGGTAAAGGAGGAGAGCCTTCTTTCATGAGGCAAGATATATAGCATATGAGCGGCGAAAGAATAGTGTGGCTGGTGATCCCCACTGACCACACAAAGAACCTGCAGAGTTACTGGAACTCCAGGTCAGGGAAGTGAGACTCACTATCCCTCCAGAGGAGACCGACACAGAGGCATGCGGCATATGAAAAACTGAGGAGGAGGAGGGAGGAGGAGGGAAACGCAAAACGCAAGAGAAAGAGCTGAGCTGTGACTGTGATTAAATAGGGAGTCAATGATGACAGACAGGAAATATTAGTCATGATGATAGGCAACTGGAATTAGGAAATAGCGAAGCCCTGTTTCACACCCCCTGAATTTCACAAGTTAACACTTGATACAGCTATACAAAATGAATATCTTTTTTAGACTGTTTTGTTTTTTGTCTCTAGGTAACGTTTTATTTGTGTATACAGTGCCTTGCGAAAGTATTCGGCCCCCTTGAACTTTGCGACCTTTTGCCACATTTCAGGCTTCAAACATAAAGATATGAAACTGTAATTTTTTGTGAAGAATCAACAACAAGTGGGACACAATCATGAAGTGGAACGAAATTTATTGGATATTTCAAACTTTTTTAACAAATAAAAAACTGAAAAATTGGGCGCGCAAAATTATTCAGCCCCTTTACTTTCAGTGCAGCAAACTCTCTCCAGAAGTTCAGTGAGGATCTCTGAATGATCCAATGTTGACCTAAATGACTAATGATGATAAATAGAATCCACCTGTGTGTAATCAAGTCTCCGTATAAATGCACCTGCACTGTGATAGTCTCAGAGGTCCGTTTAAAGCGCAGAGAGCATCATGAAGAACAAGGAACACACCAGGCAGGTCCGAGATACTGTTGTGGAGAAGTTTAAAGCCGGATTTGGATACAAAAAGATTTCCCAAGCTTTAAACATCCCAAGGAGCACTGTGCAAGCGATAATATTGAAATGGAAGGAGTATCAGACCACTGCAAATCTACCAAGACCTGGCCGTCTCTCTAAACTTTCAGCTCATACAAGGAGAAGACTGATCAGAGATGCAGCCAAGAGGCCCATGATCACTCTGGATGAACTGCAGAGATCTACAGCTGAGGTGGGAGACTCTGTCCATAGGACAACAATCAGTCGTATATTGCACAAATCTGGCCTTTATGGAAGAGTGGCAAGAAGAAAGCCATTTCTTAAAGATATCCATAAAAAGTGTCATTTACAGTTTGCCACAAGACACCTGGGAGACACACCAAACATGTGGAAGAAGGTGCTCTGGTCAGATGAAACCAAAATCGAACTTTTTGGCAACAATGCAAAACGTTATGTTTGGCGTAAAAGCAACACAGCTCATCACCCTGAACACACCATCCCCACTGTCAAACATGGTGGTGGCAGCATCATGGTTTGGGCCTGCTTTTCTTCAGCAGGGACAGGGAAGATGGTTAAAATTGATGGGAAGATGGATGGAGCCAAATACAGGACCATTCTGGAAGAAAACCTGATGGAGTCTGCAAAAGACCTGAGACTGGGACGGAGATTTGTCTTCCAACAAGACTGATCCAAAACATAAAGCAAAATCTACAATGGAATGGTTCACAAATAAACATATCCAGGTGTTAGAATGGCCAAGTCAAAGTCCAGACCTGAATCCAATCGAGAATCTGTGGAAAGAACTGAAAACTGCTGTTCACAAATGCTCTCCATCCAACCTCACTGAGCTCAAGCTGTTTTGCAAGGAGGAATGGGCAAAAATTTCAGTCTCTCGATGTGCAAAACTGATAGAGACATACCCCAAGCGACTTACAGCTGTAATCGCAGCAAAAGGTGGCGCTACAAAGTATTAACTTAAGGGGGCTGAATAATTTTGCACGCCCAATTTTTCAGTTTTTTATTTGTTAAAAAAGTTTGAAATATCCAATAAATTTCGTTCCACTTCATGATTGTGTCCCACTTGTTGTTGATTCTTCACAAAAAATTACAGTTTTATATCTTTATGTTTGAAGCCTGAAATGTGGCAAAAGGTCGCAAAGTTCAAGGGGGCCGAATACTTTCGCAAGGCACTGTATGTAATATTTTGACTTTTTTTCTCTGTTACAGTAAAAGGAAAACCAATAAACAGAGTTAAAAAGACAAACAAGTCATGCTCACTGAATGAATAGAATGTACAATGTGAAAATGAGCCTGTACAACACCAAATCATCAGCTGTAAAAAAAAAAAAATCTTTTTGATCTAACCATCATTTTTACATAATTTACCATACTATGTGGGGAGTTGTCGTGCTTTCCTTTGATTTACTATGCTTTGCTATACTTTGCATTAGTTTTATAATTTTTTTTTTTTTTTTAAGTATTTTTTTTTAACTAAGACAGTCTTACAGTATATATTAATTATGGTGTCTGCTGCCACCACCAGGACTTCAGTATAACCACAATTGCTGGCTTACCTGAATACAATAATTACGGTAACGCTTTATATTATTGTGTGGCATAAATTGATATTAAATAGATATGAAATTGCATATTAGATTAATGTTAAATTAATATTTTATAAATATGCAATAGCTGGTTTCTTGCTAAATGTTAACCAAATGTCTATTGAAAATGTAATTGCATATCACGTCTATTTGTATTACGTTTTGTTACCCTTGAAAATATGTAATAATTTCCCACTGTTTACATGTTTTTAATTGAAAATACAGTTAATCCACCTTAAATGTTAATGGGAAGTAACAAGGAATAATTGAACGTTAATTTAATATCAATTGCATATCCATTAAATATTAATTTAACATTAATATTCAATTGCATATCTATTTAATATGAATTTATGCCATGCAATATTAAGCGTTACCATAATTACATTAGACAATATCATTTGAAGTCTGGATTTGGCCTTTACTGGTTTATCTTTCAGGAAAAAACACTGTTTTAACCTTTTTATTCCAACTAAAGCTTGAACAAAGCAACATAAGAAAAAAAAAGTGTTTTTTTGGTTAAGCGTCTTCTGTCATGTTTTTTCTCCACGTGTTTTCTATTAAACATTTGTACCATCATATCCTTGTGCTAATGATCTGTTTAACTTTCCTACAATTGTATGTTAGAAAAGTTATTGTTACTAAATTAAAAACCATAACAATATGATGTTTAATTATGTGATAATGGTTTATAAAAATAAGATTCAAATTCTTATTTTACTTGTAAAAACATTAAATTAATTTATTAATTTGCCTTACAAATTTGAGTATATGACTTGACTATCACAACTTATCATGCCTGCTGTTTATTTAGCTTGTGGTAGAGCAGTAGCATGCACAGTTGCCATGCATATACGAAATAAGGTTTGCAAGAGGTAGCCACTTGCTGCAGTGTTGTTTTGCAACACAGCACTGGACAAGATCGGAGATAAACTCACATCAGCCACACATAGAAGAGTCAGACTGGGTGTACTTGATCTATGCAAGGTTCCTAAAAGTTGTGCATTTACTGTTATGTACTGTATTACGTTGAAGTTGTGCATTAACTAAAAGTTACCGTATGTAACTGCGCCCAAACCACCACCTGTCATCCATTTCTGGTTATAACAGTATTTTATTTCTTTCTTTATGCCTCCTTGATGTGAGAAACCTTTTTATTCCAAGAGTAAGGTAATCATTTTTCAATAAGAAGAAAAACCTGTAGCAGGTACATTATTTAAACAAAGGTGGTGTACGTTTATTTCTCATTTTGTAAGCTGAAAGGTTCTTTTGAAAAAATGTACACATTTAGAAAGCCAGTCCCAATGTCTTGCTAGCTTTTGTACGTTGGCCCAGATATGCTAAACTGTGTGATGTTCAGGAACATAGTTAAATTAACCATCTAACTCATGATTGCTTGATGTTTTTCATGTTTTTAAACATAAAAACATTTAAAATCATGGTTTTACGAGTTGGTATCATATTATTATGTTAAGTTTTCTGAAGTTAATTTCATGTCATTGCATGATACAGTGTATTTAATGTTTTTGCAAGTTAGTATCATGATTTACTATTTTTTTTTACTTGGCAGAAATTTGTAGTGTTATTCTTGAATGAGTCATGAAGTCATAAGAAGTAAGCCAAATACAGAGGTTAGAACTTTTAGCACATTTTCTAAATATTTTGTTTTGTGGCTATTTTTACTGTTGTAATGGCTCAAATATCTGGCTTAATATAATTAGCAAATTTCAACATATAAAAAAGAGTAGGTGAATGTTTTTTGTGGATCAGACTGATAAGCAGATGCAACCCAGTCCCAATGCAGATACAAAGCAATAACACAATCGTGGGCTTTGGATAACTTCTCAAACCTCAAGGCCGAATGTTGAATTGTGTGTAGACTTCATCCAAACCCAGAATTTGAATAAATGCCTTGCAAGTTTTTGCCTGTCATTGGTAGTGATATGGGGTTTTTAATTGGCCTTCGATAATAGCTGTTTGAAGTGCGCAACAGAAAATTATAGTTTTACCAAACACTGAAAATCCATCCATTTCAATTTTGACTGGGATTTAATAGGGGTGTTGTGGTGTAGTCATGACAAGAATACAAGTTACCAAGGAAATAACAAAGCAAGTTTATAATATATGGTTATTGGGATATGTGTTGTGTTCTACTCAAAATTAGAACAACATGTTTACAATGATAAAATTGCTGCATATTAAAGGTAGAACAAATAGGGTGTACAAAATGTACTATTCATTGTATTTGTTTTTCTGTTCTGCTTTTGTTTCCATTTTTCATTGCATCCTTGAAGCTTGTTTTTTAAATTGAGCTCAGTATGGTTCATATCTATATTTTCTATACTTAAGACCACTTTTGCTTCTAGTTTGTTCCTTAACTTTAGAGATCAGACAATAACGACATTCAAAGTGGCAGCAAGAAAACTCGTACTGTCACTAAATACAGAATCAATGTGAGACTAAAGTTAAGGGAATGGGAGTAATTCTATTATTAGTTACATGTAACACTGTACAGCCTTGGATAAAGGCATCTTGCAAATAAATACCGTACATAATAAAAGTGATAATAATAGTATCAACTTCAAAACCTGTGCAAGCTTCCCTGCTGAAAAATGCTTTGTGATAGGCTAGTTAATTGCTGCTGCCAATGAGATGCAATGTGCCTGAAGATTATTTATTTATTTATTTATTTATTTATTTTCAGTACAGGGAAGGTCGCACAGGTGTTGAAGGTAAGACTATCAATCAAATTAGTCTCTGTTACCTTTCGTCTCACATTGATTCCGCAAATATTCCTTGTAGAAGCAGAGGCTTGGTTGTCACATGTAGAGAAAATATTGCTATAAGCCATGTGAGCACAAACATTAAAAACAAAATAAGTTTCAAAGTTTCATGAAAGATAGGAAGGTAATGTGGAGCAAAAATGCTGTATTTTAACATATGATTCATACAGCGATTTCACTATGTATAACATGAGGAGTATCTGTCTTTAGAAAATAATCCTTTTAAGCTGACTTGCCACTCTAAAGTGAGAGTTTTATGACCATCCTCAGACTCATCACAGTATGTGTAACAAATATGAGTCACCTATGAATTGCTGCACACCCTGAGACCCAAATAATGTTTCCTCATAGTAATCTGTATTTAATAACTGGCTGATTTTCATATGAGACATGGAAAGGAGGAGTGATGACTTATCTACATCACCTGGGTGGGTACACTTTAAAAGGATGATTCCAACAACAACACACCTCTACAAAGGTGTTTAAGAAGTGCTGTTCAAAGAGAACATTGTCTCTCTATTCTCCATCGCAGCCATTTTCTCTCTTCCAGACTTAGTCTTAGCCTCTGTCTCGTTCCACAAGCTTTTGACTGCAGGCCTTCTTCATCTTCACCTCCTTCATCTCAACAAGAGGCCCCTGTACATCAATGCCAGCAATTAGACCTGCACCTGCTTTCTTTCGTTTGTGTTTTCTTCAGACAAAGCAAGATCAGAGGAAGCACCCAACACCAGCAGCTACAACCAATCCCTTGCTACAAGCAAGCTGGAACCACAGAATCTATGCAGTTAAACCATTGAATACTAGTATGAGTTACGAAACTAATTAGTGCTTTAAATCCATTTCTTGAATCAGCTGATCCTCATAAAATCATTTGATTGAACCTAAGAACTCAATGTTTATTTGAGCCAATAATGATCAATATTGCTTTGACTGTTTCATAAATCAATGATTTATTCATAGCACACAACCCTTTGTTTTGCATATGAGTGGATGAATATATTTGGTTTATGAAGTACATAAAAGTCGACTTGCCATTAAGCATAATTAACCAAAATACTTCTGATATCTTTGACGCCTTTCTGGGCTCTGAACAATAATATTTGTTACGAGACCTTGAATATTGGAGGCATATCCTGAAGAACAATAATATCCTTCAATAGTTCTGACAGTGAGATCATTGTTTCACTTTGTACACCATATTTATGTTTACGAATTGAAAGGCTGGACACACTTTGACAAGATTCCCCCTTACCCCAAGCCAACCAAAACTGAATGTACAGCAGGAGGGAATGCAATCTGAAAACAGTTTGTTCATTTTATTTATAGGCAGGAGACACTTTATCCAGACAAGTAACAGGAAATAAATAGGGAATAGTTGTGGGATGATTATGAGTGCTGATAAACTACCAGGGGATTCACATGGTTAGATAATTATTTTTATATGGCGTGTCAAGACGTAGACCGGATTGTAGCCAGTCAAAAAGAGGAACTGTGTTACTCTTTATGACTAAAATCGAATCCTCAATTCCTTTATTATTACAATGATTTTTATCTTGGAACTTGGAATCTTATCTTGGCTTGGTTTTGTTTGGTAAGAGTATAATAAAAGAGTACTTGACTGCACCTGATTTATCCAGATTCTGTTTGAATGTGCAGAATAGAAAAAAAAGATTCTATCTGATTTAAAAAAAATGTCATTTAACCTGTACTTTCAACCTAAAAACAGTGAAAAATAAAACCTGTAAACAGAAAAGTGAGAAAGGTGGGATTGACCCAGAGTGGTTTAAGATCAGACCACAGCATTGTCATTGAACATCTGTCATGATGTGCTCAAGAAAATATATTAATTTGGGCAACATACAGTTTAGCATGACCAAAAATGAATGGAAACGGAAAATGTGGACGGGTGATGGCACAAGTGCAATTACGTTGGAAATCTGTACATAAGATAATGTGTATTTAGGAATTTGCACAAACTACTATCAAAGTATGCAGGTTTTGTTGCCTTGTCCCATTTAAATTTAAACATTTGAATTACTACATACAGAATGAAACAGTATGCTAAGATTGTTTTATGTATTAAAGTGAACATTTGTTGAGCAATCTAGAAAATATATATCATGCATTTTATAGTATTACAGATGTACTGAGGATGTGTTCATTTGTATTTCAACGGAGTGTGTGCATGGAATATGATTCAAATTAAAGGATTTGTTCAGCCCACACATGCCTGATATTACAGGACAAGGTGAAGATATTAGTCAGCATCCCAGGGTAACATGTCTGTTATTTGCTAGATTTCATTTAATCTTCAAATGTTGAAATTATATCTATTAGCAAAGAAATCTTCTGATATCTGAAGCACATTAGTAAGTACCAGGTGCACGGGACCTTGATTATATGAATAAGGTAGCCTCTGTCAGCGATTATTTTAAAGTTTGGGTTACAGAACTTAATTGCATAACAATGTTACTGGAATCTAAACTGCATAATTATGTGGGAAACATAAAACTCATTCTAGGATACTCCCAAAACAGGAAAATAGACAATATGTATGTCCACTTCTTTCACACTGACACATTTACTGGGAAAGAGTGGGGCCTAGATAAAATACAGGGTGGGGATCTACACATTTTCACCATATGGCTTATTGGTTACACATTTGTCTAGTCACACACATACAGTATGAGCTCATTATCGTTTGAAAAAATAATTTGCTAGTATTTGATTGATGGAGCTATTTCATCATTTAAATGGGTGCAAATGTGACATGATATATATTATTTATTTCTTATTATTATTTATTTCTTAGCAGACGCCCTTATCCAGGGCGACTTACAATTGTTACAAGATATCACATTATTTTTACAAACAATTACCCATTTATACAGTTGGTTTTGAGCAATCTAGGTAAAGTACCTTGCTCAAGGGTACAGCAGCAGTGCTCCCCACCTGAGATTGAACCCATGACCCTCCGGTCAAGAGTCCAGAGCCCTAACCACTACTCCACACTGCTGCCCATGCAATTAATATATAATACTTAAGGCTAGTGTACAGTGTATTGCATCTTATAGCTAAGGGACAGAAAAGTCTAAGCTTAAAGGTTGCTACCCAAAAAACGTGATGTGGCAGGCGGAACTATGCAGCGATGCGTCAAAATGAATAGAACCTATACTTTTGATAAGTATCTTTCACACCACAGGAGAAATAAATAGGATTGAATCCTATTTTTTGCAGTTTGGCGTGCGTCAACTAGAGAATTAAGCAATCAGAGAACAGCTTCAATGCACGTGGTCCAGCAGGGTGAAGCAGTATCCAAAATGACAGAGAAAACAATAATACTTGTCGTTGAAAAAATACCCAGAGCTTTATGACAAACGGCATCACAATTATTTCACGGGGCGTGAGCTGGGTTGAAGAGTAAGGCAGAAGAAGCAGCAAGGGGCTGTTAGTAGGACAGAAGGTGGTCACTGACTGAGGGCGACGATGCCGACACATCCCAGGGGTAGAGGACCCAGCAACCGAAATGAGATAGACAAGGTGATCGCTGACTGAGGGCGACGATGCCGACACATCTCAGGGGCGAAGGACCCAGCAATCGAGGGCAGGATAGACAAGAGGTCGCTGACTGAGGGCGACGATGCCGACACATCCCAGGGGCAGAGGACCCAGCAACCGAAAACACTAATGAGGGTGAAGACTCGAAGAGCCGCCCCTCAAGAGGAGATTGGAGAGGTACCCAGCATCTGAGACTTCTGTAAGAGGCGCTCGTAAAACCCCTGATAGGCCGAGATGTCACGCTGCCTGGGACCTGAAATAAGGACAAAGCATTGAAGTTAGTATAGGACTCAGCACGAGAGGCCACGTCCCGAAAGAGAGGCAGTACAGAGCAGAGCCTCGACAGGTAAGATAGGCGCAGGAGCTGCGATAGAACAGATTTTGGCCGGGGGTCCGCTCTGACTCACATGGTGAGAACCCCCCTGAAGGTAAGGGAGGCGGATGCCTAACCCTGAGGTCGGGGAAGTGAGACTCACTTGCCCCCCAGAGACGACCGATGCGAAGGCATGTAAGAAGGAGGAGGAGGGGAGGAGGAGGAAAACGAAACACTAGACAGAAAAGGTGCAGGTGATCAGAGCTTAAATAGAAAATAGATGCTAATTAACAGGAAATTAGAAAATTGGGAGATTGAAAGATTGGAAGCACCCAGCTCCACGCCCCCTGAACCACGCAAGCTAACATTTCACGGGGCGTGAGCTGGGTTGAAGAGTAAGGCAGAAGAAGCAGCAAGGGGCTGTTAGTAGGACAGAAGGTGGTCACTGACTGAGGGCGACGATGCCGACACATCCCAGGGGTAGAGGACCCAGCAACCGAAATGAGATAGACAAGGTGATCGCTGACTGAGGGCGACGATGCCGACACATCTCAGGGGCGAAGGACCCAGCAATCGAGGGCAGGATAGACAAGAGGTCGCTGACTGAGGGCGACGATGCCGACACATCCCAGGGGCAGAGGACCCAGCAACCGAAAACACTAATGAGGGTGAAGACTCGAAGAGCCGCCCCTCAAGAGGAGATTGGAGAGGTACCCAGCATCTGAGACTTCTGTAAGAGGCGCTCGTAAAACCCCTGATAGGCCGAGATGTCACGCTGCCTGGGACCTGAAATAAGGACAAAGCATTGAAGTTAGTATAGGACTCAGCACGAGAGGCCACGTCCCGAAAGAGAGGCAGTACAGAGCAGAGCCTCGACAGGTAAGATAGGCGCAGGAGCTGCGATAGAACAGATTTTGGCCGGGGGTCCGCTCTGACTCACATGGTGAGAACCCCCCTGAAGGTAAGGGAGGCGGATGCCTAACCCTGAGGTCGGGGAAGTGAGACTCACTTGCCCCCCAAAGGATGGACCCCCGGCACCTCACGAAAATTCCCACACCGTGAAGAAAACGAGAGACAGCACATGCCAACGCATAACATAAACAAAAGTACGTAAAGACGAACGAGACAAACAGAGAGATGGTTAGATTATTAGTAGCTGTGATTATGTGTATACCTGCCGCTCAGTGGAGAGGAAAAAAAACCCCATGAACCTAATGGGGAAAAACCTCTGGTGGCTCCGGCGGACAGGTAGCCCCCACTCCGGGCATACTAGCGATTTTAGAATGGGCTACAACTATATCGGAGGGAGATGAATGAATGTAAGAATCTACTGCGGAAGAAGACCAGCGGCCCATGGTCTTGATCAGGCTGTGGTTGATGCTGGCCCTTGCAGCGGAGGTAGCTGCGCCTATACGAAATGAATGGGGAGAATAAAGCTGAGGAGGGAGGCCTGCTCTGGAGAGGAGGGTGGAGAGGTGGGCTGAGAACCAGTGACGTGTAATAATAGCGTGGGAGGAATCGATGAATAGAGGGTCCAGGGGGGGGGGGGATTTCCTGATGGAGAGATATTTTGACATAGCCGAGAAAGGGCAGATAGAAGATTCAATCCTTGAAAGTTGGATGAACTGACCATGCCGGAGTTGATCTGTCTTTGAGGTACGCAGCCGAATTATAAAATAGCAGTTGGAAATGCAAGAGAGGTCACATACACGAATACCCGCTGCGGGGAAGCTTGAAGCTGAAGGAACCGTGAATTCTGAGCTTCTGAGGAATCCGAAGAAGGCTGCGAGACAGATGGTCTCCATTAGGAGATCTTCGTAGGGGGAGAAGCAACCTTTCCGAAGAGTAGAGATGAGAGAATGGAGGATGTCTGTTGATATAGGCAGGCGGGAAGATGCAGCAGGGGGGGAGCTTTTGAGAATTCCGCGGAGAGTCAGACGAACGACTGGTATGGAGAGGATGATGGGTGAAGGCACGGACATGATGCGGTAGTGATATTGGATTCCTGAAATATAAGATTTAATGGATGCTGGGGAAAGATGGAGAGATTCTTTAGCATGAACGATGAAGGCTAGGATCCAGTCTTGATTGAAGGGAATAGGGTGGATACGATTATGAGCACAGAATCTTAAAAATGCTGACCAGGCCGTAGAATAAGAGGCTCTTGAAGAAGGGGCGAGGGCTGTAGACATGTAGTTTTGAGCAGATTGAAGGAGGTTGCGAAGGGTAGAGTTCAGTCTAGGAGCAGCTGATGAAACTGTGGGATCTGGAGAGGGCTTGGGGAGGCAGAAGGAACCAGCTGACGGAACTTGGATACCTGTAGGCGAGAGAGAGCATCAGCAGCATTATTGTGGATACCAGGCAGATGGCGGGCCTGTATTAGGAAGTTGAGAGATACGGAAGACCATATGAGACGACGGAGCAGGCGCATAATGAGGGGGGATGAAGAACGTCCTTTGTTGATGATGTGCACTGTGGGTTTGTTATCGCTGAAGAAAAGGATTGATTTTCTTGACCATTGGTGACCCCAAAGGACAGCGCCCACTACGATTGGATAAATTTCTAGGAGAGCTGTAGATTTCTCTTGAGGGGGAAGGAACTGAATTTCAGGAGGCCAAGTGCTGGAGAACCATTCGGGAGCGAGGAACCCGCCGAATCCGATGGAGGAGGCGTCGGTGAAGAGGGCAAGGTCATGAGGGGCTGAAATGAAGTCGTCATAAAATAGAGAGAGGCCATTCCAGTTAGTAAGGAGATTGATCCACATCTTTATGTCTTTTCTGGCGTCGGCTGAGATTTTCACGTGAGAATTCATATTCCTAACAGTTGATGAGAGGGCTAGGAGACGTGAAATAAAAGTTCTGCCCTGAGGAATGATGCGGATGGCGAAATTAAAATGACCGAGGAGAGACAGGAGGTCCCTCTTCTTAATGAAAGAGGAGATCTGAAAACTGTTAATGAGTGAGAGTAAGCGTTGGAGTTTGGCAGGAGGCAGGCTGGCTTCGAATTTCACGGTATTGAGTGTAATGCCGAGGAATTCCAGGGAGTTAACAGGGCCGATGGTTTTCTCTTGAGAGAGAGGGACACCAACTAGGGAGAAGAGGGTCTTAAGCTGGTTAATTGCTTGGGCTGGAGGATCCAAAGGGGGTGAAATAAGCAAAAAGTCATCCATTAGATGGAGAAGGAAGGGGACATGATAGGAGTTGAGCAAAATCCAAGAGAGGGCTTCTGACAAAGAATCGAATATTTTTGGGCTACTGCAACAACCAAAGGTGAGCTGGGTGGAGAAATAGAACTTGTCTGCCCAACAGACTCCGAAAAGGTGACGGAGGGAAGGATGAATAGGCATGACCTTGAATGCATCAGAGATATCGGCTTTGGCAAGCCAGGCTCCATGACCTGCAATTTTGATGAAATAAATGGCATCTGAGAGCTTAATGTAGTGAAGAGCGAACTCCTCGCTTGAAATGAGGGAGTTAATGCTGCGTGTGTAGCCGCCCCGAGGAGCGGATAGATCAATGATAAGGCGTTTCTTGCCAGAATATTTGCGGGTAGCGATGCCTATGGGATTAATGCGAAAGGTAGTGAAGGGGGGTGCTGCAAAGGGGCCGACCATGAAGCCTTTGTCGACTTCGGCCTGGAGAAGGGAACTGACGACTTCTGGCTCAGTGATGGCAGAACGGAGGTTCTGACAAATGTGAGACTCGGAAGGAACGTGAGAAATGCCAGTGAAGAAGCCATTTGTAAGTCCACTAATTAGATAGGAGACGAACGCCTTGTCTGGATGATTTAGAAGCGCATTAGCTAGAGCCGGAACGATGATAGGAGTAAAAACCTGAAGTAACTTTGATTGTCACTTAGCTTTAAGAGGACATATGGACCGGGAGTGGGCATCATTGCAGAAGCTGCAGACATGGAGGTTCTTGCAGGCGCGGTTGAAACAGACAGAAGAATTAAAGTTATTGCATATTTGCCTGCCACCTGAAAACTTAATGGGACGGCCATAGACATCTTGAGCTTGAGATCTGGTGGGTGGAGCTGAAGCATGGATGGAAGCAGGGGTAAGATGTCTTGAACTGAGAAGAGAAGGCAAAGGATTAGGAATGGGTTGGGGAGCACTAGCTGCTACCTTAGGACATAGGTAAGAGGAGTGCGCTGTGGAGGCACATGCACTGCAGGCGTTGGCACGAATTCCGCTGAAAATGCGGGTGAAAAGATCTGGGTCGGAACGGGACCAATCCACGATACGGTTGTCGGCTGAGAGGGTGGCGGCAGCTTTGGCTGAGAAGGCACGGTGGTATTGATAGAACAAGGTGCCTCCGTAGCGCACAGACAATTCGACGACCAGAAAAAGATACTGATTTAGCTCCTGTAATCTATGTGGATAGACAGAACAAAGAATGTCACGATAGACGGAGAAAGCAAGGACGAATTCTCCCGCGGAAAGGCTTTTTTGAAGACGTGGGTCGCGGGACTTTAGAGTGACTGAAACGTCTCTGCAGTCAACCACTCTGTGATCTAAAAACTCAGAAGAAGCAATGAGAATAGAAACGAGATTAACATCCTTGCCTTCAATTATTAGCTTCCTAATTTTTGGAGAAATAGAATGGCTGGTGATAGCACGGGGAGAAGAGGAACTTGCTACAGTGGCTGAAGAGAGGTTGAACTCTGGAAGAGCAGCGGGGGGTACTGAAGAAGACGTACCAAAAGTATAAGCAGGAGTGCTGGAACTGAAGGCGGGTGGAGCCGAAGAAGGGTTCTCCAGTTTGTCAAGACGGGCGCTGAGGGCTAGCTGAGAGTCTATAATGGGCTGGAGCAGAGATTGCAGTTGATTAAACGTGACCTGAGGAGCGCTGCTGGAGGAGGGGACGGGCGGGGTGAGTGACTGCGGCGGCAGATGCTGTGGCTGCGTTGACTGCGCTGGCAGGGGGAGCTGGGCTGCGAGAGCAGGATCTTGCGCATGCGCAGCATGAACAGGAACTGAGAACGTAGCAGGAGAGGAGGGCCTGACGGCCGAAGCTTGCAAGCGGGGGGGAAAAATCGGCTCGGCTGACAAAGCTTCACAATAAGTAAGAAATAGAGACATGCGATCTCCACCAACGGGAATGGGAATGGACTTTTCAAAGAGTATTTTCAGCAGCTTGGGTGTCGTCCAATCTTTATAGTGGAGCTGCGGTGGAGGCTGGCTAGCGGAACCGCGCTTTGAGCCCCGCTCTTGCCTAGCTGAAGAACGGGTAGAAGCAAGGTTGACTGGCGGGGCTGGTGCGGTCATGGACCGAGACGAGGAATGGGATGCCTGACAGAGACGGACCGGTGGAGGGGTCGGAGGCAGGAACTCGTCTGAGTCGGAAGGAAAGGCGTAGGCTGAACGCTTCTCCATTTGGAAGCAGGTAAGACTGCGCGTATAAATCTTGATGAAACGATGGTCTTCGTAATATATATATATATATATATATTTTCTTCGAGTAATGCGTAACACTACCGGTCAGGATTCAAAAACGAAACACTAGACAGAAAAGGTGCAGGTGATCAGAGCTTAAATAGAAAATAGATGCTAATTAACAGGAAATTAGAAAATTGGGAGATTGAAAGATTGGAAGCACCCAGCTCCACGCCCCCTGAACCACGCAAGCTAACATAAAGATACAGATTTGAAATATAATATATAGGAGTCCATTTTGAAGGAACTGGATAAGCCTGGTGTGTATGATTTATTGCCATATATGTTGAAATACTGTCAGAGAAGACACTGCAATGAACACACAGCAATTTTGAACAGTTTTATAGATCTGGCAGTTTTTAAACCTGTCGCATCACCTCTTTCACTTCTGGTGTGTATTGTCATTGCATTGCGTCTGGTGTGTGGAGACCTTAAAGCAATCGGCTAGATAACAAAAGTGTAAAACAATATCTGTGCTTTGCAAAGGGCTTCATTATTTATTTATTTATTTATTTATTTATGTATGTATTACAAAGGGCTGCATTTCTTTTATTTGTAGTAACTTCAGTATTTTTGTATAACCTGGCTTTTAAAACAACCAAACTATACAGCACTATCAAATGGCAATAATTTGAAATGCTGAATATATGGTGTCACATAAAAAAATAAAAATAAATAAAAAACGGAATAGAGGTCTCTAAATCCCTTGTATTGTATGCTTTTTTCCCTATTTGGTCAAAGAACCTTGCCATGGCTACTTCCAGCAGATAATGAAAGATTGCTTGGTACGGCCTTTACTATAGTAGAAAGATGTGCAAGGTTACGTCAGAAATGGGACTTTCACTGCTGAGGTGCGGCTTCTGGACATGCCATGCAAAAAAAAACCTGAGATACACTAAAAAGTCTTACAGATACCACGAGTTATCCGGCCGTTCGTGTCCCTCATTATGTCCAACCACTTAAGGGGGGCGTGGTCCGTGATGAGAGTGAAGGAACGCCCCAAGAGATAATAGTGATGATGATCCCAATGATGGGTAGCTCCTTTCCCTGGGAGCCATTTTCTTGCTTAAATAAATAATGGGGTGTTCTACTCCATCAGTCTCCTGGGATAGGACAGCTCCCAGACCAATATCGGAGGGATCGGTCTGAAAAATGAACGCCTTGCTGAAGTCCGGTTTAATAGGGCTGGGGCCTGGCAAAGCTTCCTCTTAATCATGTCAAAGGCCCCTTGACATTCCCCTGTCCACTTAACTAAATTTCGTCCGTTCTTCTTGGTGAGGTCAACCAGGGGGTTAACTATGGTGGAATACTCTGGGATAAAACGGCGGTAATAGCCTGTCAATCCCAGTAGTGACCTCACCTGAGACTTGGTCTTTGGGATCACTGCCTCTACCAAAGCTTAGACTTTGTAAGCGACTAGCTTTACCTGGCCTGGTCTCAAGTTTGCCAAATGCACATTTCCCCAGATTAGCCGTCAGACCCACTTAACTCAGAGACTGTAGGACGTCTGATAATCTAACAATATGCTCTCCTCAGGTAGAGCTAAAAATCACCACATCATCAATATATGCTGCGGCATATTTCTGATGGGGATATAGCACCTGGTCCATCAGTCCTGGGGCTCCATGCAGCCTGAAGGGCATGGTCTGGAAATGGAACAGACCATCTGGGGGTAGAGAAAGCAGTTTTCTCTTGAGAACTGAGTCAGTGGGATCTGCCAATATCCCTTTGTCAGATCCAGAGTTGAGATAAACCGTGCCTTTCCTAGTCTGTCTAGGAGCTCGTCCACCCGAGGCGTGGGATATGCATCAAACTTGGAGATAGCATTCACCTTACGTAAATCCACACAGGAATGAATGGAACTGTCCTTCTTTCCCTTTCCTTCCAAGGTTTCATTAAGTTAACATGGTAAATTTGGAGTTTATTCCAGTCCGTCCATCTACAGGTGGTAAATGGAGGTCTTGATGGGCCTTATTTTTAATAATTTATATACTTCTTTTAAATAATCAGACATGAAGTTGGTTCCTTGATCAGTTTGTATCTCTTTGGGAATTCCTACTCTCGTCATAATCTTTACTAACTCTGATGCAACGGCACTAGTGGACCGCAATGGTACTGGGAGAAAGGGAGGAAGGGAGGAAGGCCGCCCATTGGGTCTCTGGGTGGTCGAGGTGCTCTGTACAATGGGGTGGCAGGGGTGAATGGAGCTTGAAAGGCCGGCAGGAAGGAAGCCCTTGTTGCTGGGGAGGATGGCTTTGTGGCTCTGACGGGTGATGGACGGGTGGCAGACAGAGAAGATAGTTGCACCAGCCGTGAATCCTCAAGCGCCTCTGCTCATGTTATAGCCTCCAGCGTGGTGGGCTGTTGCTGGATGACCCAGGCTTTCGTCGGCGGTGCAGGCTTCAGGGCAGAGCCACCGGGTTGCTTGGTCCCTCAAATATTGTGCTAACACATGGGGTCTGGTTCCCTGGGGTCGCTGGTAATCCCGGAACCGGCGACGGTAGGTGTCCTCCGTTATGTTAATATGCTAGAGGATGGCCTGCTTGACCAGGGTGTAGTCCATGGCGGCCTGATGTGTCGTCGCCCAGTAGGCCGCCTGGGCTTCCCTGCTCAAGTTAGGGCCCAGTTGGATGGGCCCAGTGGGAAGTTATCGCTAGCCGCTCAAAAGCGACAAGGTAAGCCTCGGGTTTGTTGTCCAGCGTCATTTTGGTCACCCGCGGTTTGGAAGGGCTACCGCGGGTCTGCCGCCAGTTCCCTCCCAGGGAAGCAGGGCGCCCATCTGATCCATCAGGTCGGCGTAGGTCTCTCGCTGCTCCGCCTGCCGTTGGGCCTCCCGTTCCACCTCCCTGGCTTCTCTCCTCCTCTCGTATTCCTCTTGGCACTGCTCCTGCGCCAAGAGTGCCACCACCATGTTGGGGTCCATCCTCCCCATCCCATGAAGACACCACATGTCAGGATGTGCATGGTAAAGTACAAAAAGGGAATGTCCACACCAAGTTCAGACAAAAAAAAAACTTTTCTTTTACAAAGCCGTCGGTCAAAATAATAAAGTCACCCCTGCTACCAACAATGTTATCAGGGGGAAAGAAAAAGACAACAGTCTTCAAACAAAAATACAATAATTAATCCGGTGCCACCTGTGCTCTCAACACCAGGTTATGGTCCTGTGCTGTGCTGTGCTGTGCTGTGCAGTGGATAGTATCCTGAGTCCTTTTGCTGGCTGTATAGCTGCAGCTCCCCTGTCAATCCTCTGCAACAAAAACAAAAAACAATCAGTCAGCAATGTAAGGCCCATGCTCACGCAGCTGCACCCCTTTTGTGCTGCCAAACTCCACCCCGTAATCAACCCAGCACCCCACCTTATCCAATCGCTGCGCTGCCCCCAGGTGATCAGAATGGATTTGTTTAGCAGCACTGCAGTCACATACCCTCCCCAAGATGTCCGACTTCCGGTTTCGCCGCAACACAGAGTTTGGCCATCTCGGAGACAGCGTAACACTAACCTTACCAAACGTCCTTCCTGGTCGGGAGACAGACTTACAGCTCGGATTCCTTCTCTGTCCATCACACATGCTTACCGGGACTAGTTTTGAATGTGACTTTGTTTACATTCCAATCCAGTGGTGTACTACAGCTGAAATTGAGGCCGGAGCTAAGCTTCAGTAGTTCTAACAATACTGCCACTGATACATCTTTCATAACTTTAAAATATTTGAAATAATTTCAAAATTCGATTGTTGTTTTGATTTGGACTCCTGATTTCCTTGAGAACGAGCTTAGTCAAGAAATGCCAGTTAGCGATCTGCCTGTGCATTATTTAAATTCCAGCAGATTTCCAGCAAGATGTGCACCGTGGCTGCAAATTGACTGAGCTTAAGGTTCTATCTAAAAAGACAGTTGCAAAGATACTATAAAAAATAATCCCTGAATTAATTAATTTAATATAAAAGAACATTACAAATGTGTCATTTGGTTTACTGGGACCACGAACGATCAGTCAATATTCTCTATATCTTGCAAATAGTTTGATATATATGTAGAAATACAAATAAACTGATACATTTGAGATAAATAAATAAATAGTCCATTCTAAATGATGTATAGAGCTCCATGTTTTTCGCAAATACGAAATAGCACGAAATAAAACGGAATGCAACATATAAAACAAAATAAAACAAAATGCAAATATAAAACAAAATAAAATGAAAAATCATTATAAAACAAACATAGACATATGACATTTTTAAATTGGGAGGTTTATACAAAAAATACTTTAAATAAATACTTGCAGTTGTAGTTGTCAAGGCTCAGCCATTACCATAGACACGGTCTGAAGGGAAACGGAAGGTCTGACTAGCACGTGCGCAGAGGTATAATTTAGAGCGAGTCGTTTGGGAATTTAAATTGTGATGGAAGAGAAGAGGCGTTTGTTTCTAAAATGCCTAAAGCACACATAACAATTAAACAGCACTGCAAAGGGGATGTATGCAGCCAACGTTGACAAAATAATGATGCGCAGATTTTGCAGCTGGAATAGGAGTCGAAAGAGACCATCATTAAGCATTAGCTGTTTATTCCTTTTGGGGAAAATATGTCTTGTTTGCTTCTATTTTGTATTAGTATGCCAATTCTTTGTTTTATTTCAAGTGGTGTAAACTTTGCACTGGAGCAAATGCTGTTTTGGTTTTGAATGAATGAATCTGCTTTGCTTAGTGTTTAAATACTGAGAAACCCCAAGCTTGTTTTGTATACTGGAGCCCTGTTTCAGTGCAATGGGATTAAAATACAATTCCTATTGTTTATTTTAATGGGTAGTTTGCTGTATGTGCAATTATTATGACAGCCCCACAATACGGCAGTGTAAATATATATTATTTATTTTATCTTATTGTATTTTTATAGAGGGCATGGGCAGTATTTACTGTAAATAGGCAGTTCATTAAAAAGAGTGGGGGACTGTTTATGTCAAAATGTTTTTAAAAAATAGGATGTTGAATAAAAAATATGTATGTAGTTAAAACATTATGTATACTATACTATTATTGACAGACATCTATTTGAGTTGTATTATTAATGTGTATGTGTAATAAAATGAAATAAAAATAAAGACTCTAATTATGTATACTAATGCGCTGGAGAGGCCAGGTTGATCCTCACAGCCAGCAACACATGAAAATAAGTTGCTGAAGGTTAAATTTGATTCTAATTGTATTTACTTTAGTGTATATGACAAATTATAATTAAGGCCTGGCAACAGGCCAGGCCTTGTTCTAATATAAAACCACACCTTTCAAGACAAGCCAAAAAGTTATTAGAATAGTAATGCTACTGGCAGAACAAAAAGAAAGCCATTGCTTTTTTTAATCAATGCTGGTTTGTTATGAGCTCAGTAGTATGGTAATTCAAGATGTGTTCAAGATGGAACTGGGCAGCATATGAACAACATATGAATTGATTCACTCTATGTTTAAGTACTGATTTCCGATTACTTAATTATGCACTGGAACTGAATCGGAAGTGACTTGCCCCAGTAGCACACTGTAGCTTTGTTAGGAATTTTAAAACCTGGACCTCTTCATAAGAACATAAGAAAGGTTACAAATGAGAGGAGACCATTCAGCCCATCTTGCTCTTTGGTTGTTACTAGCTTATTGATCCCAGAATCTCATCAAGCAGCTTCTTGAATGATCAAGTGTCAGCTTCAACAACATTATTGGGGACTTGGTTCCAGACTCCCATAGTTCTCTGTGTAAAAAAGTGCCCTCTATTTTCTGTTCTGAATGCCCCTTTATCTAATCTCCAATTGTGACCCCTGGTCCTTGTTTCTTTTTTCAGGTAAAAAAAGTCCCCTGGGTCGACATTGTCAATACCTGGTCGCTCTTCTTTACACTCTTTCTAGAGCAGCAATATTCTTTTTGTAGCGAAGTGACCAAAACGGAGCACAATATTCTAGATGAGGTCTTATCAATGCATTGTAAAGTTTTAACATTACTTCTGTTGATTCACTATATATCCAAGCATTTTGTTGGCTTTTCTATAGCTTCCCCACATTGTCTAGATGAAGACATTTCTGAGTCAACATAGACTCCTAGATCTTTTTCATAGAATACCCATATGGTATTTATAATGGACATTTGTATTTCCTGTGTGCAGTACCTTACACTTTTCTATATTAAATGTCATTTGCTATGTGTCTGCCCAGTTCTGAATGCTATCTAGATAATTTTGAATGACCTTTGCTGCTGCAACGGTGTTTGCCACTCCTCCTATTTTTGTGTCATCTGCAAATTTAACAAGTTTGCTTACTATACCAGAATCTACATCATTAATGTAGATTAGGGATAGCAGAGGACCTAATACTGATCCCTGTGTTACTCCACTGGTTACCTCGCTGCAGTTTGAGGTTTCTCTAATCAGAACTTTATGTTTTCTACATGTTAACCACTCCCTAATCCATGTGCATGCATTTCCTTGAATCCCTACTGCGTTCAGCTTGAGAATTAATCTTTTATGCGGGACTTTATCAAAAGCTTTGTGGAAATCTAAATAAACCATGTCATATGCTTTGCAATTATCCTTTGTCGATGTTGCATCCTCAAGAAAATCAAGTAGGTTAGTTAAACACAATCTCCCTTTCCTAAAACCATGCTGACTGTCTCCCAGGATACTGTTATCATATAGGTAATTTTCCATTTTGGATCTTATTATAGTTTCCAAAAGTTTACATATAATAGAAGTAAGGCTTATTAAAACTGGATAGGAACAGGTTGACATATGGGGCATGTTGTCCGTGTCCTCCTTTGTAAAAACTTGTCTTCATCTTTGATATTGCCATTTGTATCTCTTAGACATTTTACCTCCCCTTGAATGTTTTGCTGTTATAATATTTGAAAACCTTTTGGACTTGGTTTTAGCCCCCTTGGCAATGTTCATTTCTCTCTTGGCCTTTCTAACAGTTTCCTTTTTGACTTGGGCTTGCAGTTTCAAGTACTCTTTCTGTGTACTTTGTTCTTGGTCCCTTTTAAACGCTCTGTAAAGTGCCTTTTTTCACTGAATATGTTTTTGAATTGATCTAGCCCTCTGTTCTCTCTTACACTGTGCATGTCAGGCTGTCGTACTTTATAAAATAACTATTTTATAAACAAGTAGGTCAGTAACATACATCACCCACCACGGCTGTAAATAAAAAAAAGAGTTATCCGTAAAATGAAAAAGTTGACAACCATGACATATATCAACAGTACTGTATGTACGAAAAACAAGAATGACCAAGTTTCATGACAATTTGATAAGCGATTATCCAGACATATGCAAAAAAGTGAATGGCCTAGACAGATGGATGAATGGACACCCTCTATATCCACAGATATACTCTTTATAACTTAAAATAAGTAATGCTAATACCAAGTTTACTTACAATTAATTCTCTAAATATATTACAAAAGTAAGTGTGACATACCAATGGACAGATGTACTGACAAACATATAAGCGGTTACAAGATATAGGGAGACATTTCTAAAATCTATTAAGTGTGAAATACAGTATTTGAACAGTAAGATGTTCTTCTTTGAACCTAATGGTCTGTAGTTTGCGCCCAGCCCTTGCCTTCCCATTCCTTATGTGAATTAATTACAGCTGGAAAGAATCCTGATCCCTGTGGTTGAAACAGGTAATAATGTCCACGTTTGTTGTTTTATTATAAGCTATAGCATGTATGCTGGCTTGAGACACTAAAGTCGCTCCAGATCCTAGAGGACGGCGAGTAGTCACGGTTGAATAATAATGGCATCACCATAAGACACGCACTTATCTCTCGACTACAGAGCTTGGTTTTTAGTTAAATGGTAAGACATTCGTCCAGCCCTTGTCTTTCCATGCAATTCAATGGGTTGAGATGCCACTTGATTACACCATGTCCAGTGCTGAAAGTTTATGAGATTTGGGATACAGTAAAACTCCTGTTTCTTGTCACAATATAATGCACACTTCTGCAGGCTTGGTCCGTCATGATCTGTTTGCCATTTGGTTGAGGGATAAGCCATTTAAAGGGTAAAATATTCAGAGAAACTGTTTAAATAGAAATGGTCCAGAAATCTATTTAACATACAAATCGAAAATAGGTTGCCAGTTATGTATTGAAAATATGTAATAGTAAATACGGCAGTATTGAGCAAATTGCTCCATCTACTGGTTGTAGTATACACATTTTGTATTATTTTCATAATAACAAACCGAAAATGTCAGTACTGCCTCAATCAATAACTCAGGAATAGCAGCACAATGAGGATAATTCCTGCACTCTGATTGGTTAAGATGCTGACAGAATATACAGTATATAATGGTCACTGACATCCTTCTGCTTTGAATACTTGGTCTGTACAGAACCATTTTTCTGAAGAGTTTAGTCAAATGCTAAATCCTCTGTGAGTTATAGGGGGCTTTTATTTTAATATTTTTTTGTGGTAAATCTAGATGCGAACTAAATATTAATAGAGTGGTACTCTTAAATCAGTTTATTATATATCATCCACAGCTTCAAATATGCAATCATAAAATCTGTAGTAAAACCTATACACACACCGATAACTGCATTAGTTGAAAAACATGAGGTCTGCATGATTCATTTCATGTTATCATTACCTCAGAATTATGGAAAGTGGTTTGCTAAGCCACTGTGATGACCAACAACATTTGCTTTGTAAACACTGTATTTTTACTGTGGCATCTGGTTTACCAACATCTAATCAGTTTCATCTCTGTGTACCATGACATTTCTTTTGTACATTTTAAGGTTATTCATTAAACCACTTGAAAACTGTTAGCTATTAAGAAAAGATTCATAGTAGGTCATGTCTGACAGTATTTATGTTAAAATCAGAAGGGACTCCAGTTTCCCAGAACATGGTTATATAAATATTTAGAAAGCATGGTTAGCTGATAAAACAGGAATTCTCTTTCATAAGGACAATTTTCCAGATAAAGAGCAAGGAAGATTTTGGCTCAAAACATAACTATACCTAAAGGCCAGCATAAAAAGCTTTCCATAGGATTGTGTATTTTGAAAAGTCAGTTGTAGAATTTGACATTGCTTGAAAGAGAACACGTCTGTTTCATACAACTTGAATGAAGCAGCCAATCACTGATGAACTTTATTCCATCATCATTCTTGTTGACCTTGTTTTGCATACAGTTTGGTCTATATTAAGAACGATTTAAGATGCTCCTGAAATAGGAAAGGGATTAGGAGAGTTGTAAACCACACAGTACAAAATGTATCTGTTCAAGTTGGTAGAATTGCTTCAGTTGTAATTGAATTTGGAATTTTAGGCCAACATAGAAAAATATAAAGGGCACATTACCTTAATCAAACTGTGTCCTCAGTTGTGTTATGCAGAAATTTGCAAATCATGACAATAAAATATTGTTTATAACTGTAAACACTCAACCAGCGACAACAAAAGACTGATGCAGGCCACTGCCATTTTTTAAACTTTTTTTTGTAGTCGTAGTAGTAATACTGTACATAGTTATACCTATAAATGTAGGCCTCAGTTGGACTTATTTTTTGTCATACAGTATGTGCAGGAATATAATTTGTTTTCTTGCAGATGCATAAAACAAAAGTTTGCCAGTATGAAGGTTCCCAGAGCATTTAAAATTAGACAAGGCAGATGCAAAGCTCCAGAAGCAGCTCTGTTTAGGGGACCCACTTGTTCTGGTCACTGTAATTGGCTATTATGACAGTTAAGAGATTAAGTATAGTAAACACATTTCAGAATTGTGTAATACTCCACACAGGATGTCGTCTGTAGGGCATTCCAACAAGGAGCCATGGACAAGCAACAGCTTAAGAGATGCCTCCTGCTGCTTCTGCTTCTTCTTCAGATGCAAAACATCTTTCTCAGTGCAGAGGTTTGCTCAAATCATATGATACTGCCAGGACCGAAAGGTAACAACAGTGAGTCATTGACAGTTGCTATTCTATTTTGCTTTGTTGATAGTTTTTTTGTTTGTTTGTTTTGTTGCTAGCCTGATTTCACTGACATTATATATATATATATATATATATATATATATATATATATATATATATATATATATATATATATATATATTGTTTACAAATATGCTATTAAAAAAAAAAACGCATCCAAAATCAAATACACATAAAACATGATGCATGCCTCTTTCATACAGGAAAATGCGAGATCTACAAAGTCATTGTAATACAAGATTTATTGGAATTATTTTGTTTGCTGTCTATACTTTAATTTAAACAATGCAATATTATATGATTTGGATTTGGGTCATATATTGATATAATGTTTTGGCTGGATTACAATCTCAGAATTAAAAAAAAAAAAAAAAAAAAAAAAAAAAACAACTCCACTATATCCTTGTCCCTGGGCTTAAAACATGTGTGTACATAGATTTCCAAACATACTATTCCAGTAGCCTGAAAAGAGATCCGCTCCATCCAGTCTGTGTTAGTTTCTTACTGTTTGTCTTACTATTTTAACATTTCCTTAAAAATAAAACAGATACTGCATGCATGACCTCATTTCTGACAATGATTCAGACCCTGTCAAGTTAGTAAACTAAAACAACTGAACATGTGTATAACAGCTGTGGTGAAGTAATGACAACTTAAAACAACCCACAGTACTACTTTTAAAAGATATATTTGGTTAAATGGTTTGTACATTTGATTACACATATACAGAGGGATAGACCTATAGTCATGACTCAAAGAGTGCTAAGAATGATCCTTTTTTTATCTGATAAGTTAACTAAGCAGTGAGCAGTGACCAATGAGTATTTTGTAAGCAAACACATTGTATTTGGCCTTCTGGAAAGTATTTGGAACAGGAAACATTATTGGATTGATATAAAAGAAAAAAATGACTAGTCAGGCCTTTAACCCTTTTACTTGCACAATGATTTTGGATGGTAGAAAGTTATACGTATTTATCAGTAGTAGTATTTGTGGCTTAATTTGTTGTGTCAAAAGTTAAATATATATTTTTCTTCTGTGGAGAGATTAGAGAATAAGGCCTACCATTTTTGTTTCCTTCATTCACAGTTTATGTGGAGTTGCTATGGTAAAAGAGACATACCCATATCCAATGACTATAGGTGTGCAGAGAACTCACTAGTACGTCCCTGGGAGAGCAGTAAAAACGTAACAAATATTTTAAAGTCCTAATGTGTCATTTAAATTGTTTATTGTGAAATTTTTCTGTGATAGACACATATCTGCTACCTGAAGCACTGGAAGCTTCACATATAAATACAAATTAACATTGGTAGTGACTGTTGGTCAAGAAAGATATGATGAAATTTAATCAGAGAAAACAAAATCTACTTGTAAGGCAGTATATACAGGCACACACAAACTAGGTTTAATGTAGTAATTGTAACTTTTCATCAGTGTGGGGAATATATTATTTTTTTAATTGTGATTTAAAGTGCTCAGCACAGCCCCACTCAGAGCTGCAGACACAAAATCTGCAAGATTAGTTTTCATTTGTTGTGTTGCGGGAGGTGCTAGTACACAGTATACATGTGATAAGACAACTTTGAATGGAATAGATTGAAAGTCTGCAAGATTAGTTTATTGTTAATTATTTTCTAGTTACTTAGAGATTGCAGGTTTTTATTGTAAAGGAGAGGTGATTGTGTACAGTACACAGTACAGCATAATGAGATCAATCAAATAAGTAAATAAATATGCATGACTTATTGTTTATTAATTATTTGGGCATTCCTGGTTTTATTGAGGTGTTGTCTCATAAACAACAGTTGAAGAGAAAAAGAAAAGATTATTTTTCAAATTCAGTATTAGGCTAAGGGCTGGTTATTGAAAAGCTCAATTATAGCTCCAGAAATGGAAATCTGCAACATTAAAAATGCACAGAAACACATATTTTGGAAAATAATACTCTGTGTGTCTGTTGAAAAAAAAGGGCTGAGTAAAATGCAATGAGTTGCCCATAAAAACACACAGAAAACATCTTTGCCTAAATAATAAATACAAAAATCTCTTGAACCTAATCCATAGGGCAAGATTTGTTTCACAAGAATGAAAACATAAAAAACAACATTAACATTAAAAAAACCCAAAAAACGGTTTTGTTTAAAAAGACAAATATGGGGCTTAATATCAGCTTGCTGCAAACTTACAGAACAAGATAAAAATGGCTGGATAGATTACCATCTAGGAATTTGTTGTCCCCAATAACAACATTCGAGTGTGGTCCAGTGGTTAAAGTCCAGGGCTTGTAACCAGAAGGTCACTGGTTCAAATCCCACCTCTGCCACTGACTACCTCACTGTGTGTATCCCTGAGCAAGTCACTTAACCTCCTTGTGCTCCATCCTGCTGATGAGATGTTAAATCAATGTCCTATTATAAGTGACTCTGCATATAGTGCACATTTCACAGCCTACCTCTGTAAAGTGCTTTGTGATGGTGGTCCACTATGAAAGATATTATTATTATTATTACTGGTGAAAGCCTTGCACTGTCCCTGTTCGTAGTTTGTAGACGACCATAAGGATCAGAATTCTGAAACTACCCTTCTGTAGGAAACCTTGTATATATTATACAGTATATGTACATGCATACTATGTATAGAAATATATATGCAGTCAAACAATGTTTAGCAAATACTACATGGATAGTACAAAGTGCTGTCTTATGTAATGTTTGTATAATGCCATGTCTGGATTTTTGTTTTGTTTGCCTTTGCTTTTTTATTTAACTTTTTTGGTGGACAAATGAAGCCGGCTCCACCGCAAGGTTCTTTAACACAACATAAAAACTTCTTGTAAATACTGTTTTAGAAAGCTGTTTGATATCAGTATCGTGCAGTATCATGTCGTGCAAATTGGAACCCTGACAGAAATTTTAAAATATACCCACCCATATTTTAATCAGTGCTGGGATGAACACAGGATTTTCATGTTCGAATATTCGCTCATAATTTAAATATTCGTGTGAATATTCGTTCGTCTTTCAAAAAGTAATAAAAGCCATTATATTGCTCAGAACGCAGACAGAGACAGCATAGAACACACGATCATGACAAGATCATGTGCTTTTTTGAATGCTAAGTTTAACAAGTTTTTAACTTTGTACAATATGCGATTGTCACAATGTGTGTGCTGAGTACTCAAGTCATAACAGTGTCTGTTATGATTTTTTTTCTTTAGCATTTGCTATTTGTCACAGTACTAATAATAAACAATGAAAAAGCCTATTACTAGTAGTACATTGTTTTTCTATGTAAAAAACAAACTAGTCAAAATTCAAGTAGGGATAGAGAGCTGATCCATGCAAAAAGAAAAAAAGGACTAGTACTTCTCATAGACTGCACAAAAAGGAATTCCCTTTAAAATGTTTTTGTCGGCAGGTATTAAAATGGACCTAAATAAACCTATTAATTAATGTGCTAGTTTCAGAACATGAAATGCTGCCTTTCCCTCACGATTACAATTGAGTACCAACCAATGGCAAGTAACTCTGAGTGCTTCAGAAGCTAACAGGAAGCACATTTATCTTTCACCTGGGGCACTGACATTTTACTGCTGTACCGATGCCATAAATATAGGAGGCAGTGTGGTCCAGTGGTTAAAGAAAAGGTCTTGTAACCAGGAGGTCCCTGGTTCAAATCCCACCTCAGCCACTGACACATTGTGTGACCCTGAGCAAGTCACTTAACCTCCTTGTGCTCCGTCTTTCGGGTGAGACGTAATTGTAAGTGACTATGCAGCTGATGCATAGTTCACACACCCTAGTCTCTGTAAGTCGCCTTGGATAAAGGCGTCTGCTAAATAAACAAATAATAATAATAATAAACGGACGATGAAAATATGTTGTGAAACTCGCAAATGCAGTAATTTGTCACGTACATGTAACCCTTCCTTAGTCCTAACTTAAGAGCTACCACTGTGCAAACTGGGAAATGTATTTTATTTGTCGAGTTTAATCACAAATGACATCTTGCCCAGGACTACAATCCCACAATCCACTGCAAAAAAGGATGTATTTTTACGGAAACAAGCAAAGTAAAATCAAAATGATCTTATATATTTGCTTGCGATTGTAAGTCGCCCTGGATAAGGGCGTCTGCTAAGAAATAAATAATAATAAAAGAAAAGTAAGAAACACTACACATAAAATATGAGTGGTTTTAGTTAATTTGATCACAACGGTTCTATATTAAATCACACTGTCATATTGTCTAAGCAAGGGCAACGGAGGGAACAATTTGATTTGCGTTGAGTAATTGTATTCTGTTTAAATATTACCTAACAACTTCTTACAGGGAATGAACCGGAAAATACAAGTGTTGGCACTTTACTTCCTTTAACTTTAAATAGTGTTAAATTAAATAGTTTCTTGTATAATAATGTGACTCTTGGATCACACTTCTTCTTTTAACAGGTGATGAAGGACAAAAGGGAGATGAGGGAGAAGGAGGAAAGCAAGGAAAAGTGGGCCCTCCAGGACCAAAAGGTATTCCCCCTACATACACACCCAGTCTCAATCACTTTGCTACAGTGCTTTACTTTTAATGCTATACCATTTTTCCTTGAGCAGCATGAATATGCTTATTTTTACAAGCATTCAAGTAAAAATAATTCAAGTAAAAATCATTCATGTTTTGGTAAAATGGGCTGATACAATTGACCGTATTTTAAAATGCAAAATCTGTGTTTTAAATATAATATGTAGGGAATGTATCATTAAAACTCATTCAAAACAAGCTAATACACATTCAAAATGACTCAAGATGCAACTGTAGCACCTAACATTAATTAGTAAGCTTTTTATCGGTCTGTTTACCAGTGTGCCTCACTATACTGTAACTCAGTCAATGCTAGTATCTGTATCATTAGTCCAGGCCATGGGAGAGGGCTATATGCAGTACTGGAGGTTGTCATCTCAGCACCCTTCTCAGCAGCATCATGTCACTCAGCACCCACCGTCGACGATAAAATACTTCTCACATTAAAATAATAATAAATATTCCTTGGAAATATATGTATTACATATTGATATTTATATTTAGAAATGTTTTAATACATGCGACAGCTTTGCTTTCATTATTTAAAAGTAATCAATAATGACTACTATTCTGAGAGACTAGCTTCTGTTAACACGCCACTTAATTCATATCAACACACATCGGTCGGGTGCTGCTGATAAGGGTGCTGGGATGACTGCCTCCGGGTGTGCAACAATAACCGATTGAGCCATGGCTGTGACTCCAGATTTAAATAAAGACTTTGTGCTCGATGAGCATCCTATACTTTTTGGCCATGGGAATATCTGTGCAAGTATTATTGGTGAGACCATAAAGGTATTGTTTTAAAACGGTGGTATTTCAGAGTTCAGATTATTATTAGAATAATAAATCACATTTTGAGCTGTAAATAAGGACATTCTCTGTTAGTTAAAAGGCATTTAGAGATTTTAAATATACTTCTGCTAAATAAGGCTGTATGAGCTACATCTGTAACCTATGTAATTCATCATAGTGCAGCTGTCCTAAGCACAGTGGACTCTTCAGTAATGAGATCCAGTCTAGTGAAATGTGTATCTCTATTTTCTTTTTTCCAGGAAGCATATTAATTCCAGTTTAATCTAGATGGTGAAAGACACCTTAGAAAGAATGAGTTTCCGGTCTTTAATAGAATATCGTGGGAGACCTATGATTTCTACATGTCCATCTGGCTAACGATTGTTCTCTGAAATGAATTGCCATTGTTGGAAGAGAAAACAAGGAGGGAGCATGAGCTAGATGCACTATGATGCTCATTAGGCAAATCCTGTATGAAGATGAGGAATGTTTTAGGTTTTATTCCCCTGCTTATTTATGAACCTTGAATACAAATATATTATTGGCTATAGTTATGGTTTGATCTTCTTTATATGTTAAACTCTGATTTTCAACAATTAATACCTCTTTCAATAGGATTATAAAAGATAAAAGGATTGGGGGGTCAAAACATTACAATTTCCTGTGTACAATATTAATTATAATGTGATTTTTTTTTAGTAGACCTGGAGAAAATAAAAATCTGTGATAGCTATAATAGTGATCTCTGCTGACTTAATTTCCTATGCTGGTTAGAATTTGATTGTATTTGCAGTTTTAAAATTATTTTAAACGTCGTTTTTTGTGAGTTTTTGAGAGGTGGTGATTTTCTATCAGGTTCACTCAGAAAGACAAGCGTCCAGAATCCTGCCTACTTGGCAGGGGGATATCGGCTCTCTGCTAAAAGCCTAACCTGAATGCAGCTGAGTAATGGGTAGCATGACATTTCCTGACTTTTGGGCCTTCAAGCTGCACCACTGAAGTTAATTAAAAAAAATTTTGCAATCTTCATCCATAACAATTGTTTAACTAAGCTATGCTATTTTTGTTAACATTACAAGGTGTTTTGTAACCCTCCCAGGGAAGCAACAAGGGTGATGGGTTGCAATATAACTGGAAAGCAAGGCTGCAGGGTTATAGATTTGGATGCTGTTAACTAGAAGAGTGATGTATTGTGACTATCCTCCCAAACTCAAGTTTCATTTGAATGTATACCTGGTCTAAAAAAGGGAGCATCTCAATAGCTAGTGTGTAAAGGCATTAGGTCAGTGCTACAAGCTTTTGTACAGACAACATAAATTCAGGAAAATCATATGCAATCCACTGCACAAGGAACTCAAGTTTATTTAGCAAAATTGCAGTGACAAGGGGAAGTCCTGCATTTCAACATTTTGGATAAGCCACATAAATTTGATTCAGCTGTATGTTAGTAAGTAAACAAGGTGCCTGGCATGTGTTTAAAGAAACTAGAAACTCCACCCGTTACCATTAAAAAGAGGAATTAATTCAACCTAAGATTTTATTGTCAACAAGCTCTTCATTCACAAAATGTATGTTAGAATTTCTGGGAAATGTTATTAATTTTAAAAATGATTCACAGAATTCTGAGCATGAGATAAATGGGTGTTTTTGGTTCAGATTGATGTATTTGCTGAGTTGCCAAATAACACATCTTAAGCTAATAAGAGAATTATACTGATTGGAAAATAAAATGATCTTGGTAAATCTGAAAGCTTTCGGAAAAGTTGTAATATATTTATATATGTTATATGTATACACGTTATATGTTATGCTTTCTGATGAGATTTCAATGTATTTATCAGACACAAAGTTGTGTATTTGTAGTTTGTCATTAAGAATCATAAATATTTTACCAGAAAAATTTCCTGAATCAATAATGCTGATGGTCGCATTGGCTGAGGGAGGAGGGATAGTCATAAAACAAAACACATATCAATAGTCCTTTCAAAGCAATACAATGGATTGACACAGCTTTTCCACAGAAAATTAACACATCTTTTCTGTGCTATGAGGGAACTTAAGGGAAACATTTTACAAATAATAGCATTTAATAAAAAGCAAGGCTGACAAGTTGAACACTCCAGTTACATCTGCTGAAAACCCAGAATCAGGTAGGTAAAATGGGAATGTTTCTGTAATATCATTCTAAAATCGGACAGTCATTGTAAACACCTTTTTAAAGCAATGCATGTTTTATTTATAGTGCGGTTCTTAAGATCTGTGACATCAAAAATATTGGCATAGTCCCTCCTTAATTACCATACAATGACACCCACTTTGAAGTTTGTTCTAAACCAGTGTTGTGGTAAAAAAGGATAGGGCCAAATTATAGTACTAATATTAAAGCATACTGCCTCATTTTTTGTTGTTGTTGTAAACATAGCCAATGTGTCTCATTATTTTCAACAGAACATTTTTACTTTAACCCAAATTAAAGCCATGTGTAACTATGGTTACAGTTAATGTACAGTGGTGATGACTAATCTTATTTTCCAGTAATTCTTTAAATATTAGTGTTTAAATCAAATATAAACCATTTACATATGCCATGTTAATTACTTTCTTCAATGTATTCAAAAACATATTTACCAAAGTGACAGTTTTATTACAGGGTCACAGTGTGTTTTTGCTTTTAAAGTGGGTAAAATTCCTGTCTTGTTCATTTTTTATATTTAAACAGTGGCAGTATTTGGATCCACCACTTTGTAGATCAATTAAATAAGTAGTAATTTTGTAATACTAAAATAAATTTTATTCTGAAAATGTTTTGACTAGAAGTGTTTCTCAAAGTCTTCAATGATTAAATTATTCTACCACTGGGTTCAGCGTAGTTCCACAAACAGATGGTAAAGAGTGAACATCTTGTTATGGTCCCATTAATACATATGGTACTAAAATATTTTGTGATCCTCACATGAAGTGAATTACAATCATGTGGTTTCAACACATGTTTTTCATGCATTATTATTAGAGAATTGAGCAAACATTACCTAGTAAAAAAATACTGGTTCAATTTCAATCATTATAAATAATTTCAAACGACTTAAATAACAAGTACAGGCTATTAAAATGGACACTAAAAGTACTTTGACTATGAAGGGCTAATTGCTGAGTTGACCATAGATTGGAACGAACTAGCAACACAGATTAAAAATGATTCCCAGTCGCTGTGTAAGTTTATTATATTAACTTTATTAAATGTGGCATACATCTAATACAACACAGGATGTGCACAATAAAAAGCAATTCAGAAAGATTTTGAAGATCAACTCTTTGATTAATCAAATTGTAATCTGAAATGGTAGGAACTTGTTTAGACTGGCACAGTAAAACCACATCCTATATTTGTCACCAGGTAGATGGTATGATTAATTGATGGAAAAAAAATAGAAATCTTTTTTATGAAATAAAAAAAAATACAAAGAAAACATACCAGGGGCCATATAGAGGAATGTTTTGTGATCTGTATTATTGATATGGCCAAATTACATCAACGTGGCAGTGAAACAGTTCTTTTATACATGAAATAAAATAAAATGGAACTTAACTGAGAAAAAAAAACATAGTATACAGCTGTGCACCAAATATTAAGTAAAAAACTTGATAAGTTCTCAATACCCCAAAAATGTAAAAAGTCACATACCCTCAATGTCAGACATATTAGGTCACAAGTCATACTTAAGTGTGCCATTGAATTTCACCCAAAGTGCATCTCAAATGGTCTCACTGTGCTGATTAAACATGTGCATAACTATGTGCACAAGACACAAAATGAATGAACCTGTCACAATATTCATGATTATACCAGGAATAATGTTATAGTTTATAATCGTATTACTCCAAACGAGAATTCCAAATCTTTCCGAAACCCACTAAAGATACTCATACTAATCACACTGCAAAAACACAGTGCATGTTTACAGTGTCAAAAACATTTCCCAGAATTAATTTGTTACTTTCCAAGAACAAGGAATTAATCATTTTTATTAACTTGGTTTAATTGTGTCTCCTACATTTGTTATAGAAATATTTGTGGTGAGCGTTCTTCACAGTTGACTGGTCATCTTAAAAGAAAAAGAAAAAAAAGATTGAAAATAACAAAAAACAAGAATAACAAAGTCCCTGAGCTTAGTCATCCTTCTATGGAAGATCCCTAGGGCCATGTGAGAAACTAAAAATTTTGATTTTAAAAACTCAGGCAGAACCCGAGACAGCACTGCTGTCTGAAGCCTCAAATTCACTACTGTCGTTTTAATCTAGTATAAATTTATTTTCCCACATATATTGTAGAATCAAAGTTGTATATTGCCTAAAGGGAAATCTAGATTAATTATTAACCAATCCCATGTAAAACATGCTTACTCCAAACTTCAGCTGCTTTTTCAAACATATATGACTCTATAATATATGTGTGAAAGGGAATGTATACTAGAAAAGACAGTTTTTAGACTTTTATGTGACAGTAGTGAATTTGAGGCTTCAGACAATAGTGCTGTCAGCAAAAGTTCGAGTTCTGCCTGTGCCTGGTTTTTCCCCAGATCCAGCTCGTTGTGTAGGTCTAGGTGTAGAATGGCGAGATTACGAGTTTCAAGTCTTAATTTCGAGTATCAAAATTGAATTCCAAGGTTTTTTTGTTTGTTTGTTTGTTTTTTCTCTCCTTGGAACATGGATGTAGTCTATTGAATTCATGCACAGCATCTGGGTTATGGTGTCAAAAGTCATCGGTCCAGATGCAGCAGTGCTCCCAGAAATCGTAATCATTACTCATCCCATAAGCTTTATGTTACACGTGACAAAGGAGGTAGTTAAAAAAATAAAACATCAATAATAATAATATAAGGAACAAACTCTCGTGGCAAGATAAAGGACAAGACCAAAGGTGGAAATTGAACTTTCATATTTGTGTCTCGTTTAATACCTCTTTGCTTCCTAGTATACCTTAATGTTGTTGAGTTGCTATACTGGTAATTGATTAATTTTCCTGTTTTCTCCATTTTCTCCCAGTTATGTTTTTAGTAAATTTATATATTTTTTCATGTGGCAGCATTTTCTTGTTTTCATCAGTAACATTTTGAAATCTGGTCATCATTTTCTTTAACATGCCAGTTTGTGTGAGTTAAGATGCCCACGCGATCTGTACATAATAAACCTTAGAATCTTATAGCTGTACATAATAAGACTGAAAACTCTAGGAGCTCTAATATAATCTATAGGGTGTAAATGGCTACTACGACTACGACTAATAATAATAATAATAATAATAATAATAACAACACAACTTGGCAATTATCTGTTAATGATTAGGAAAATGTAGTATTAATTTTAATATCAGACACTGATAAAATTAAAATACAAATTAAACTTTAAATGTGCACTTACCGTATTAACATTCAATGCCGGCAAGGTATTAGTCAGAAAAGGACAATTTGGTGCTTTTACTGATTTTTTACATTCTGGATCATCAGAAGAGAGATTTTTGCTCTTTTTGAAGGCTTCAACCAGACGTATCTGCTTCCTTTTGCTCATCACTACCACTAAATAAACAGTACGATTCTATAAGCTTAAAATGTCTGTTTCGCTTCAACAGAACACACCAGATACATGCGAGTCCACACTTATGAAGCTGAAATTTTGCAAACCAAAGGTACACGCAGTGTGTAACATGCATAGGGCTGCTGGCACCAAACAACTTCTGAGTCCTTAATAATCTCCCAGGTTGTCATTTGTTTTAATAAAAATTGCAGAAAGTGCTGGCACCATCTATCTTACACAATATCTCTTGACTGAATAACTGATTAAGTTTTGGAGGGGGTAGTTTGGAAAAATTTACATTTAATTTGAAATTCCGACAGACTACAATTTATTTATCACAGTCTTGAGTTCCTCCATATGTTCATTGATAATGTGGGAATATAGAATAATTTCATAAATATAAACAAAACACATTTTGCCACAAAGATCCCCAAGAGCTATTTCATCAATCTTTTGATTTTTCTGTCCTGAAAGAGAAAAAGATTTCCATCTGCCAATTTCCATTTTTTAAATTACCATTGTGCAGATGATGCCTCCATCAAGGATTCAGGTTACTATCTTGATTTTTCTCATAGCACCGGATATTACAGTTTTTTTTTATTTTATTTTTTTTAGATTATTCACATATCTTTTTAAATCTCTTTTTGCAGTCTTACATCATTTAAATATTTGCCTTGTGTATTTTAAAAAATATATAAACACAACAGAGCTTCAAATACTGGAAGCACTTAGGTATCCTTGTTAATCAAGTTATAATACTGATACAGTATATATGCTGAATGTTAATTTAAGTTAATTACCATAATGTGTGCTTCTGGTGTTACTAAAACACTAGACAAAGAAGGTTAGCTACCCTGTCAGAGTTGTGTAAATAGTGAAATAAGTCACACTCCTAATCCATGATATTAACCCTTTAAGTCCTGTTATCCCCGTGTTTGTTTGTAGAGTGCACTGACCAGCAACTGAAACATCTAGAAGAATGATGATAATTGTATTTAGTACTTAATTGTATTCAGTACAATTATTTAACTGTATTTAAGTGGAGCACCATCCTTTTCATGGCAGATACTGATCTGTCGCCAAGTGCGACATCTTCTGTAACATGGATGGAGTGACGAGGCAAAATACATCCCTGACAGCTTGTTTAAGCTCAACTCACCTGCAGCAGAAAATGAAAATGAATTGTAGGAAAACAACATGGGGGTAACAGGACACTGTGGACACCCTGTACATGGTGTTAACAAAATTATTCCAGTAAATCTTACCTACAATAGATTGCTATAATTTCATAGGTCTCAGTTTATCCTGTATGAAAAATGCACACATTATGGTAAAAGAGAATTAGATTATTTTAATGGTAATTTATTTGAAGTTGTAAGAGAAGAATATTTATTGGACGCTCCTTGCAGATACTTCAATGCTGTATTTCCAGTCAGCTTCATAAAGCTGCATGAAGGAATTAAGTTGACATTGAAAACACATCATAGAAAATGCAGTAATTGGTACTCAAATGCAAGCCAATGTATCTAGCATCACGGGACTCTTAATGAAAATAAATAGAATATGAGAATTTTTTTGTTTGTTTTTCCAGGAGAAATGCATATATAATAAAATGTGCTCAGGAAGAGTCATTGTCTAAAAAAATGTTTTTTTCTACAAAGACTCAGATAACCAGATGTAACGCATATGTGTCGGATGCAGTCCTTCAGCAGGAAGTACAGCATGGAAAATAACCAGTTTTATTGTTTCCTAATGCTATGAAACAAATACCATTAAAAATCTAATTTACGTTCAACAAAATGTGACTCTTCCATAAAGGAAAATGTGAGATCTATGACTGTGTTTGTGTGTATCCAGTGATTTGAAACGGCGTAGTTAAATAAAGTAATCTCTCTTACTTTGTACTTCAAGGACTGGCTGGTGAACAAGGAAGCCCAGGAGATATTGGAATGATGGGCAAGACTGGCCCAATTGGAGCAAAAGGTAATTATTTATTTTAAGGCAGATCCTTTAAAAGGTCCTGTAACCCCTCACAGGGCTTTGTTTTCCCTTTTGTCATGTCATCAACATGAAATGAATCATGTATGTAGCCTGTATTGTATTTTCTGCTGCCGCATGGGCCACACTATAACACATTAAAGAGAGTACAACAACAACAAACTTCTAAAGTGCTTTTCGTGTGACACACACCTCAGAGTGTCGTAAATATTGAGTTTAAAAATACACTAATACAATTAGGAGATACAGGCCTAGACCTTTGCAGACGATTGAATTAAACCGATGATGTAACTGCATACAACACAGTAACAAGTGGGTTGGGGTTTTTTTTTCTTCAAATTAGCAAAATTTGTATTTGTCAGACAATCAACCAAAACGCAGTCATGTCTATAAGATCGATATTTATTTTTCTTTTTTTTTTTTTTTTTTTTAGCAAAGTTTTAGTTTCTTTTGGGAGATTTGGAAATTAACAAAATATTAACTGCAGTGAAATATTCATATGAGAAACTTCAGTGATGACACAAGAATCAAAACACATTTCACTGAAGCCCCAAGCCAATAAAGTTACTTTTTTAATGCTGTGCAGCACTTGGGTATCAATGGTTTTCTTCATTGTATACCATGGCTTTAAATCGCATGCATTACCAGAGAGCAGTGCTCGAATTATGGGGGTGGGGGGAGGCCAGGGAAGGCCCCCTTACTTCTTTTAAGGGCCCCCTCAATTTTGTATATTCGTGTTTTGGCCCCCTTACATCTCAGGTCAGATGCTAGAAATCTATTGACTGCGGGAGGATTTTCTGTCTTGTCGGATATTTCTTGTTTTTATATTTTGTGGGGAAAGTCTGTTTCAGCCACTCAATGCTACCAATCAAACAGCTTTTTCGTCCGTGTGCAGTGTGGATGTAGAATGCGTGCTCTTATATAATTAACCATTACAGTGACCATCAATATTACACAAACCAGTGCTTGTTTTTATCATTAACTTTCGTGTGAAACTTGTGTTAAAATTCACAGTATCACACAAAGGTTTACCAGATGACCAGAGACAGCTGGGATTGGCCCAGTTCTCAACCTTTAATTTTTTGTCCCAGTTGGAAACGGTAAAACTGCTGTTAAATCGTCTCGGTTTTCCTACTGTATTCATATTTTATTTTTTATGAGTACAAAACTGTAGCAGTGTGCTCAGCAAGTTAACGTATGGATTATTTGTTTAATAATTCTGATTATGTGTTTATTAATACATAATAATATTAATTCATAACTTAAGTATATGGAAAACTACAAAGCGGTATGTAATTAAATATGTTAACGTCAGCAGGTTTCATTCGACTTTATGAAGCAAAATTATTACTGGAGTCAACGTCCTGGTTTGAATGATCACCCCCCACCCCCTATTTTTTGCTGAAATTAGTATTTTTTTTTTTTTACCATTAATTTCTGTTTTTTAATAACCATGCACAAATAATGCCTGAGAGGAAATATCGCGGCTCACGCAAATAGAACAAACTGCCTAGAACAAGCAGTTGCTCTGTGCTTATATTATAATGACTTAGGCCCTGTCCACACTATGCCTTTAAACCGTATTAGTTGCATTTAAGCCGGCTTAAAAGTGCTAAATACGGTTTGCGTCCACACTACGCAGCATTTAATACCGTACTCGAGAACCGTACTCGAGACCACCTCAGGAGGTAGTCTCGAGTCCGGTTCTAATTAGATCGCATCAGGTAGTGCGGTTTATCAGAAGTGTGGACGCTGTAATACAAAACTACATTTTTTTGTGTATCCTCCAATATCCCAAAATGCTTTGTGGTATGTTTGGCGAAATACTCAGAGCAGGCGTCTGAAGGACTTGCTATCAGTGTACACTCCGCACTAGGTATTCATTTTTATGCTTCAAAAAATCTGTCAGGACATCTCTGTTAAACTAGTGGGGAAAATAACAAAAACAGAATCAGCTCAATTTGTTTAAAGGGACTTCACCTGATTAAAAATAAAACCTGAAAACTTCAAGCCCTACTTGTGTGTGTGTTCGGATTTACTTTTCCCACAATACTTGTTATATTTCATTTATGCAATATGGACCTCTTTTAATATGGGGCATAACACGTTATTTTAAAATAAAATACAGTGCATGGTGGGATACTGTCGCATTAATTTCCACGGTTCGTTGCGCTGCTGGGAATTGTAACTGAACTATTCTAATGGTGTGTGGATGCATTAAGCCTGTCTACTCCAGTCTACTTCAGTGTGGATGCTTTGAGCTGGATTAATTAGAGCGGTTTCGAGTACGGTTATGTAGTGTGGACAGGGCCTTAGACAATTGCCTGCATCATCAATGATGGAAGGTTCAGATGACGAAGACGTGGAGTTCGGCAGTTTCAGATCAGATGATACAGACTCCGCAGTCTGATTGATTGATTGCGCTTTCCTGTTACGCTACAATCCATTTTTTTTTTTTTTTAAGACACTGCAAGAGCTTGTAACTCAGGCATTTTATTTTGTATTGAACATTTTAATGCTGTGGTGCTACTTTTGATACTCCGTCAATGTATTATTTTTGTTGTGCTTTCACACTGGACACTCCAATACAGAGTATTTATTTTAGGGGACTGAAAATGTCATGTTTTTATATATTTTTTAAATGTAGCGACTTTTATTCTAGAGTTTTTCGCCTACTAACGTGGTTTTTCATGATGTGCTTTTGCACTGCACACTGTAGCTTTAAAGCTTAATGTTTGTTTTGTGAAAATATTTGAAATAACACAACGGTTGACATACTGCAGCAACTTTGAATTGTATTTCACCAGTCCATAAATATGTCCACTGGACTTCTTGATTCTTTAGCAGGGCTGTGTGCTGTGCTTGAATTTTAAGCATACCTAATTGTAAACGTAATTTAGATACCTAATGTTAATAATGTCTGTAATTTTGTCCCTTCCTGAGTCAATCATAATATATAATTAAACAAAAAAAAAAAAAAAGCATAAATAAATCAAACATGACAAATATGTAGATTTTCTATTAGCCTTCTTGTGTGATGGCCTGAAATACTGTGATTTACATACTGGAGTTTGTGTATGCTTATGAAGTCCGAGAGGAAAAAATTGATTGGCTGTACTAAAAGTCACTTTGGGCACACATTTTAGGGCCTCCTACTTTATTTCTCATAATTTTAGCCTTGCCAGAGAGCATACTAAATTGCTTTACTTAACCAAGAATGGTTACCGACTCGAAATAAAACTTTTTTGTTTTTTACAGAAGCTGTTTATGGTTTCTCGGTTGACCAACGTCTTCACACTCATTCCAGTAAAGAATCTGAAGTAGAGCTTGCGCACCTTGTGGTTACCGCTGGTAATTGTACCATTTTTAGGTCAGAGGACACTAAATTACACTTCTGAGGACATTTTTAAAGAAATTAATTTGAGTGCATTTTAAAACTTTTTTTTTTACATTCAAACTAGGTAACATAGGGTATAATATAGAGTGAAAACATTATTTTCTTAATAATCTTTAGACCCTCAGCTGTTTAGAAAAGTTTTAATACTGCATACTTTCGTGGATATCGGCCCTGATACAAGCCCAAGTCAAAGTCAAGTCATTTCAGTCGGACCTAAAAAGGATATAATTTTCAGTCTGTAAAGGGCTAGGCAGTTGCAAAGACCGAATGATATAAATTCATCTTCAAGTTAGTTTTGAAGGATTGAATAGAGTCACTTATACTTTTTGGAATTGAGTTCCAGAGCTTAGGCACATAGGGGCAAATATTCAAAGGTCTTGCGAATGTTCTCATCTTTCTCGTAACTCTGCTTGCTTTGCGAATGTTTTGCGTAAAATCACAAGTGAGTGATATCTGAAAGAGTTGCTGAGAAACTGCAATTATCGCAGCGCTGCGGAAATGAATAAATTAACATGAATTAACACAGGAAATCAACCGCAACTCTCTCGAGGTACATAACCATCGCAACTTTTTGCAAAATGAAGACACGTTATTTGGGCTTGATGAGGCATAGCCCCAGCACCTCTTCAACTATGAAAGTTAAAAATGTCATTAAATGTTTTGCTCTCAAATGTGTTTTCTTACAATTCTCAGCACAGTTTTATCCATTCTGCAAGTTCTTGCGTCCGCTAAACGGAGACAGTCCACTGCCAGGGACATTTAATTACTTTACCATTTGCGTGCCATAAAGATGACACTGGCTGTGAAAGAAGGACTGCGACTCTATTGTCGTTTTTTTATACACAAATGAAATAAGCTTACTTGATTTGAAAAACGTCTTGAACGATACAAGCAAATTCTTACACAGCTTGGTTTGATTGAATGAGTAGTACACAACAAGCTTCAATAAGAAAGCTGAACACTAATTCCAGTAAGTTTTTAATGAAAACAAATATTGTAGCCTACTTCACTAAAGTGAAAACTGGCTTCTGTTATTTTTAAATACCACTGCCTCTGATTATACTACTGCTTAATAACAGTGTTGGAGAGTGCAGCTGAGGGTCTCCTCCCTCACAAACAGGAACAACATTTTATTTAGGGTTGGTGTTGAACTTAAACGCGTTCATGTCTACCTGTACCCCTACCCCCACACAGGAACATAGCCTGCTAACTTCCCCTATTCAAAAAAAATATAAAAACAATAATAACGGTCTGGTTCTCTCTTTCCTTTTTTCAATGAATAGAATTTAATTAATAGAGAATAAAATCAAAAACAGATTGTCCTGAAATACTTCCTGTGAAATAATTAAGAGGAGTGTAACCAGTCTTAAGTGATTTCCATGCAACATAGTGATTTGCGAGCAAATTAACTTTTGAATTTAGCTTGTGGTGGTGAACTTGCGAGATTATTCATGACACCTTCCGTAGCATCTATTTTGAATCTCACTCAAAAGCACAACTTTTTTCGCGACTTGCGGAAAAAAATCTGTACAACTCCCCTTGCAACACACGCAAGGTGTTTTAATATTTGGCCCATAGTTTGAGAAGGCACATACTCCCTGGGTAGAGAGTCTGGATAGAACTCTATGCTCCACCAGTAATCCAAGACATTCCAAGGGACATATGGAACAAGCATATTTGCAATATAAGCAGGATCAAGAGCAAGTAAGGCCTAATGTCAGTCATAAAACCCTAAAATCAATCCTGTATTGCCCCGGAAGCCAATTAAGTAATTTCAAAGGAGTAATGTGCTTTCCAGCCCTAGTTTTTGTAAACATATGAGATGCAGAGTTCTGAACAAGCTGCAGCCTAATCATACCCCACTAGACAGGCCAGTGAAAAGAGCATTGCAGTAATCAATCCTGGTCACGACAAAAGTATGAACAGGGTCAGGGTCATGCATGATCTGTTTGGCTATATTTCTTAGATAAAAGAACAACGTTCAAATAATACTATGAATATAACCAGTAAAAGTAAGCTCTGGGTCTAGAATGACTCCCAAAGTGCAGACCTTTGAGCTAAGTTCAATACAGCAGATATACCATCCAACATGATAGATTAGACTGGATGCATTACCTAATTCATGTCGAGACCCCAGGACTATGATCAACATTAAGTACAGGCTGACAGCTGAGTAACTGAAGAAGGACCAGAAGATTTCATGGCCAAATAAATATGTGTATCATCAGCATAAGAACTGATTCCATCATCTCTGTAGATTTTACCCATATACACAGCAGAGGACAGAGCAGCAGTCCTGATGGAGCCCAGGTGTTATTTCTCTGGTATAAGAAGCACATTTATCAAGGGCCACAAACAGTTGTCTGTTTGTAAGATAAAATGTAAACCATTCCAAGGCAGTACCATTCATAGAAAGCCAGGTATTAAATCAGTAAACAATGATGATCTCTTTAGTTTCATAAAGTACATTAAAACATAGACCAGAGAATATGATACAAAGATAAGTTTGCAAGTGTATTTCTGTGGCAAAAGTGGCAATATCAGCATTACTAGTTGATATATGTAATATATTTAGATTAGCAGGTAGATATTGATCCCTGCAGTATATCTTTGACTTCTTAAAAGTAACATATGTTGGTAATATGTTGGTAGTATTATCCTATGAACGAAATAGAAAAAGTAATGCAAATCAAACAGAATTTTGGCTCTGGTTTTAAACATTTGCAAAACAGAGGTCAATTAGTTCAAGGTTTAATTTCCTAGATATATATATATATATATATATATATATATATATATATATATATATATATATGTGTGTGTGTGTGTGTGTGTGTGTGTGTGTATGGGTAATACTACCAGTGCCAGTCAACCAGTGCCCCTAGCACAATAATCTAAGCCAGTGGTTCTCACCCTGAAGTCAGAAACAGGGCCTGCTGATTCCACTACATGTAACCAATTATATGAATTGTTTGCCTGTTCTTTCCATTGGATTCTATACAGAAGGAGAATGTGTAAGTAGGTTTATTCTGACAATGTATGACAGTGCAAGATTAACCCTAAAAACATTGATTACACAAGTCTGGAGCTGGTATAAGTGTATTTAATTCATTCAGATCATTTATTTACAATGTGTTGGTGTTTTCTGACTGTTTACAAGTGTTACTTTGTATTACTATTAATACAATGAATAGGTTTGCTATTTGTAAAACACCAACATTGAGACAAGTTATACGTTTTGAACAGGCATATTACTATCAGTACTCAGAAAAGTCATATTCGAAAAAAAAAAAGTATATATTACAGATTTTAGTTTATACTTGTTACTTGGCACATCTCTAAACCAATAATTATAATTAAAATAACTAAAATATATATTTGTTTTCAGGTGAAAAGGGAAATAATGGATTAACTGGACCGTCTGGATTCAAAGGAAAACCTGGTACTGATTTTTTGTTGAAATATAAAAAATGCTTTTTTTTCACCTTATTTTCTCACCTGAATTCCCTTTCTCCAGACGGGATAAAGCATTGTTTAGTTGATTATCTAATAATAGCTCAATATACTAAATATGTGATTATATCTTTTGATTAAATGCCAGGCTCTACCTGTGACTGTGGAAGATACCGTAAAGTTGTAGGACAACTGGATGTCAACATTGGCAGACTAAAGAGCTCAGTGAAGTTTGTAAAAAATGGTAAGTTTATTCTGTGCTTCACTAGCACAAAATTGTATGATTTAAATATCTTTCATTCAGAGTGCAAGCCAGTGAAACATCAAACTGAAAGCTTTATTTTTACACAATTCACATGTACTGTAACTATATGAATGTTACACTAAAGTTATTAATAGACAGCAAGAGCAACATTTTTTTTATTATTTATTTTTATTTTTTTTAAATAGTTTTCTTGTTTTGTGAAGTTAACCAGAGCGGATTCAATTATTAGATCATCAAAATAAGAATGGCACAGACCAGTAGCGGCTCCTAACTTTAAAAAGTGGGGAGGCCAAACAACAAAACCTGCTTTTATATATATATATATATATATATATATATATATATATATATATATATATATATATATATAACATTTATTGCAGGACATTTCTAGCAAAAGCTCTTCTTCAGCTGTGTAGATGGTTTTTTAAGCATTTAAACTCTTTGCGTACATCAATTTTATTTTTATTTTATTTTTTTCTTCTTATCAACCTTCATTTTTGTACACTGCAGTTCAACCGGCTGCTCCGATTTAACAGATTAATTGGACCGATTAATCAACTAAATAGTTGATCGCAGATTAATTTTTTTTACAATTTAATCGGGCAGGTTTTTTTTTGTTGTTTTTTTTTTTTTTGGTATGTTTGCATCAAAGACAAATAAAAAATCCATTCTCAGTTCTTGTGCATTATATTTGATATTAAACTCTTTCGTGGATTGATGTTGTTCTGTGAAAATGTGTTACAATTAACTGGATAAGGGCGTCTGCTAAGAAATAAATAATAATAATAAAAAATAAAAAACACTTTTAAAATGGCTAAGTTCCCATTGGGCTTATGTTGTTTTAGATTCTATTGATTGTTCTATGTATTACTATGCAGGACAGCCACTATAAGATCATTACCTTTATTAAAAACGTGCGGGGATGAATCTACCGATGAATCAACTAATGCCCAAAAATTAACCGATCCAAAATTTTAATCGAGTGACAGCCTGTGACAGGCTAGCTGCAGGGATGACGTCAGGCCAGAAAGAATCACACAGACAGGCAGTACTGGGGTTGAAACTGAGTCGCTGCGGCGCTCAGTATGTTTATTAAACAAACAAAAATAAACGATTGAACAAAACACAGGACACGGCACTTGAGGCCAAAATAAATAGACAAACAAAATGGACTAACACTTAAACAGTGGACGAACAGACAAACACGGTGAGTAAAAAATAAACTTATATTCCCTCTTTCCTTAGTTTTTAAATTCCCTCCTCTCCACACCCGTTCTCCACTCACCGAACACACAACCCTGTGTGAGTGCTTTGTGCATCTATATATACTGTTGGCCCGGGATTCAATTACTAATTAATTATTCACTTGAATCCCAGCACATGAACTAATTCTGTGCAATCCCGTGCTCACATATTAAATACTTTAAATGCATGTGAAGTGCAATCCCCATGCCTAAATATAATGATACATTTTAAACACTCGTGCTCATTACCCACATTATATCCTGTGTACCAACTACAATACACCAATATTAACACACGCAACATACAACATAAAACACAAAAATACACACAAGGGCGGGGCACATTGCCACACAGCCCTATATGTGTGTGTACTTTTTATTATATGCAATACAACGTTGCATGTTTCAAAAGGTACTTTGTAATTTAATAAGAAATGTTATATAATATACGGTATAATAATATAATATACGCATATATAATATAAGGCAAGCAAGTGAATATAACAACGTACTTTTTTTTTTTTTTTTTTTTTTAATTTAGTCGTTGCCAATTAGTTTTTATTATTTTCTCCCCAATTTGAAATGCCCAATTATTTTTAGGCTCAGCTCACCGCTACCACCCCTGCGCTGACTCGGGAGGGGCGAAGATGAATACACGCTGTCCTCCGAAGCGTGTGCCGTTAGCCACCCACTTCTTTTACACTCTGCAGACTCACCATGCAGCCGCCTCAGAGCTACAGCGTCGGAGGACAACGCAGCTCTGGGCAGCTTACAGGCAAGCCCGCAGGCGCCCGGCCAGACTACAGGGGTCGCTGGTGCGCGGTGAGCCGAGGACACCTTGGCCGACCTAACCCTCCCTCCCCCCTGACGACGCTCGGCCAATTGAGCGCCACCCCCTGGGAGCTCCCTTCCATGGTCGGCTGTGGAATAGCCTGGACTCGAACCGGCGACGTCCAGGCTATAGAGCGCATCCTGGACTCTAGAGAGTGCTTTTACTGGATGCGCCACTCGGGAACCCTTTATAACAACTTACTTGATTGATGAATCCTGAGTAACTTGTAGAAAAAATATTTTTACAGCCCGTGGAAGATTTTTTAAATCACTGTATCCCACAGAAATCCACATGGAAGATGAAGAGCCGGTTTGAAAAACAAATCTGTATACCATTTCGTTCTTTTGTACCATGAGCAATTAAAAAGGCAATTTTGTTTTGATCCTCCCTGTTGAAAAAGGTCCAATTTAGGCTTTGGGCGAACTTTATTGTTATTTTTTAGTCTTATTTTTTCCTCAATTGAAAGCGAGGAAAATGGCATATGAATTTTAAAAAATCTACATTATAAAAAATATACTACCTACTGTATACGGAAATCGAAAATTAAAGGAGTGACCCATACCCTGCCTGGCAACAGACACGTCAAGATTAAATCTAATTATGATTGGTAGAGGCTAGCCGCAAGTTTGCATCGTGTAGCCAATACAAATACAGTAAAACTTGACAGACAGGGTGATTTCAGGTGGAATACACACATAATCCCACCCATTTTGAGGCTACATGTTAGCCAATAGCAATACAGAAGACCTTGGAAAGCATGACGTAAGTAAGCTTTTTTTACTTTTACAAAATTACACATAGGCTTAGCCTCCGTAGCCTCTTATGACGAGCTGCCACTGGCGTAGACTGTTTCTGGGGTAGATGGAAAACTGCACCATTCACTGTAACAGCTGTCAGTCTGAAACGTTCTGACTTATTATTATTATTATTATTATTATTTATTTCTTAGCAGACACCCTTATCCAGGGCGACTTACAGTCGTAAACAAAAATACATTGTGTGTGTTTCATTTTTAAAGTTTTTTGGTTTTCTTAACGTGTCTATATTGCAACAAAACAATAAGAAAATATAAAAACACTGTTTTAAGACGTGTTTATACCTGTATTACTATTCCAATGTTTTGTTCAGTGAATGTCAGTAGATGAAATCACAAGTAGCTCTCAGCATTTGTAAAAAGTATCGATTGGAAATTATATAACTTATACTTTAGCAAATACTGCATTTTTGGTAAAGATACGTTGTTCTATGTCATTGTATCTTTTCATTTAATTTGATTAAAATTGCAATGATCTCTATTTTCACTGTATTTTGTAGTGTCCAATAATTACACTGTAGACTACTTATGATATTGTGCCCACAGGGTTGTATTGTTACTTTATTCTACAGGCTAATGAAACCCCAATCTCATCATGCCCAACAGATGCCATGTTAAAAATGCAACAGTGGCAGAACAATCTGAAATGTAGTTAGCCTACTACAAAATGCGGGTACACGCCACCCTGCCAGTATATGATACAGTTTAACAATCCGACCTCACTCCGTTTTACATTTCAATCTCAATCTCACACATCCACAACTGTCGCTTCTGCATCTCACTCTGGTTATCTTCACAAAACAAAAAAACATGACATGAGTTGCTCTCGCAGTCTATTATCAATAACTGAATTGTAACATTCATAAAGACCCCCCCCCCCCCCTCCCCTCCTCCACTGCTCCAGGTGAACCACTAAAAAACAGTCTCATCAACAACATTAGGTCAGGGGCAAGCAGGCTAGCTGATAACATTGAACACCATCTAGCAAGGCATTTAAACGGGGAGAGGAGGGAATCTAAAGGGGCATTTGAAATTCAGGTTAAAGTATCCTGCCATTCCTGCTACCCGCTGAGTAAACATAGAGGTGTGTGCTACAGTAACCTTCGTCAAATTCCTATTACCCCTGCTCAATCACATGCTCTTGATTGGACCAATTTATGCCTATTTAATTTATTTTAATGTCAGTTCTAATAAGGATCTGTTAATTAGTGATTTTATTCAGGATTACAACATTGATATTCTCTCTAACTGAAACATGGCTTGGACAATCTTCTGGCTTCTCCAGGATTCTTTTTTCCAGAAAGCTCACTCTACTGGGCGGGGAGGTGGACTTGCTATTGTTTTCCATAGTGAACTTAGAATCAAACAAGAAATTGTTGAAGGTTATTCATCTTTTGAAGTTTTAACCTTGACATTAAACAGTCAATTACCTGTTCATGTTGTAATTATTTATCAATCACTTAAGTCAAACCTGCTATTTCTGACAGAATTTGGGGATCCGCTTTCTATATTAACAGCTATGATAGGATTCTTTTATTGGGTGATTTTAACCTTCATGTTGACATTGATTCTGATTCTAACTCCTTTTTTTGAGGCTACTGTCAAAGGTCCTACGCATAAACGTGGCCAAACTTTAGATCTGGTAATTTCTCGTGGTTTAGCTGTTAAGAACTTCATAACCCTAGATCTTACTATTTCTGATCATCTTGCCATTCTTTTTGAGGTGAATCTGCCAGTATCTACAAAGACTGTGGACCGTACATTTCAATCCCGGGTAATTAATTATTCAACTGCTATTAAGCTTTCAGATGTCTTGAGCTCATTACCACTCTCTGAGTCCTCATCAATAGATGAGCTGGTTAATACCTACAACACCACCTTGACTGGTATCTTAGATACTGTAGCGCCAGTCACTCGGAGAGTGTCTTTTAAAAAAAGCTCACGTGGTTCAATGATACAACTCGTAAGATGAAATATGAGGGTCGTAAAATAGAACGGAGATAGCAAGAATCTAAATTGCATGTTCTTTACATCGCATGGAAGAGCCACCTGGTTAATATAGGAAGGCTCTGACGTTGGCTAGATCATCATATTATTCTAATTTAATTTAAACAAATACAAATAATCCTAGATTTCTTTATGCTACCCTAGATAAATTAATTAATCCTTCTCCTAATAGTCATACCCTTGACATTGGCTCTTCTCACAGCTGCAATGACTTCTTACATTTCCTTAAAAATAGAATACTAGATGACAGAATTTTACCAACTACACCTATTAAGGCTACTATGGGGGCTTTTTCTTTGATTACCCTTCAGGAACTGACAGAGCTAGTTCAACATGCTACTACATGCTCTTTTGATCCTATTCCTACAAAATTATTAAAAGATGTTATTGGTATTATTAATAACCACATTTGAAAAATTATAAATGTTTCGCTTTCCTCCAGTATAGTTCCCGCAACACTTAAGGTAGCTGTGGTAAGCCTATGCTTAACACAATTTAGACCCTAAAGTCCTCAATAGCTATAGGCCAATCTCCAACCTACCATTCTTTGATAAGGTTCTAGTTGTTGCAATTCATTTACAGAAATTTCCAACTCTTAATGGTATATTCGAGAAGTTTCGGTCTGGTTTTCGTACTGCACATAGCACCGAGACAGCCCTTGTTAGAGTTGTGAACGATCTGCTGATAAGCTCTGACTCAGGCTTTCCATCAGTATTAATTCTTCTTGATCTAAGTGCTGCCTTTGATACTGTAGACCATTCCATCCTACTGAATCATCTTGAAAGCACAGCAGGACTGTCTGATTGTGTCCTATCCTGGTTCAAATCTTATCTTTCTGATAGGTTTCAGTTTGTCTCTATTGGGGAGGTAAAATTACAATTATTGGAAGTTGTCTGTGGTGTTCCATAGGGCTCGATTCTCGACACAGAGTGAACTTCCATTGCTATGCTGATGATACCCAGCTATATTTGTCCCTAAAGCCAGTAATTTCTTCTACCTGGGTGTTATTAGCTACTTGCCTTAGAGACATTAAGCATTGGATGTCACAGAATTTTCTAATGTTGAATTTAGATAAAGCAGAGATTATGTTAGTGGGATTACAGAACCAACTAAAAGGAAATCTGGGATTGCATGAGCTTTACCCTTGCAATCTCTCATCAAAATTTAAACTAGAAATTAAGAGTTTGGGGGTTGAATTGTCGGGGACAAAGTGTCGTGAACCCATTTGCCAACACAGGAAATTAAACCAGGTCGGGACATCATTTCCTCTTGTTTTTTTGCATAATTAAAAAAAAGTGCTTTCAGTTATCCACAAGGGCTACACAGTTCCAGAGAGGGAACTATGAAAATAGGTATAATGAAATGACAGAAATATGTATTTTTAGTCATTGTAGTACAAACATATTTTTTGTTTCTATTTTGTTAGCAGTTACATTTGCAACCAGTCACAAGGTATATCTAAGTTAGGGAAATATTTGATAAACAACTGCAATAGAGATAAGTGTGATTGTCAGTCAAAGTTGTCATTCCAGCCAAGTTAGATTAAAGGATGGAGGAAAACTACTGTGACTATCTTTACAGGACTGAACTTGAGAGTAAATATAAGGTATTGCCACAGCTGTAATGAGGTAATAAAGTGAAAGTTGCGCCTAAAAATAATTGGGCATTTCAAATTGGGGAGAAAATAATAAAAACTAATTGGCAACGACTAAATTAAAAAAACAAAAAAAAACAAAGAAAAACTGTTTGTTCCATACGGTTATACACTATATTGTTGATTACCAAACATATTAAAGCAATATGACCAAACAACTGACCAAAAACTCCAGGGGTCATATTCACAAAGTTGACTTAAGTCTAAGACTGGTCATAAGTCATCAATTTGGACTTAAGTCTTATTCGCAAACAAGTCTAAATGGAATTTTTGGTCTTAAGTATGGTCTTAACTCTCAGACTACCCTGAAGGAGGCTTATGTCCTAATTTTCTATTGACCACAGCTATTTTTAACTAACATGGCATGACAGATAACACTGTATGATTTATTTGAAGATCACCCTGCAGAGTTACTGGTACTAAATCAAAACATCACCCAAAACTAATAGTTATATTCATAATTAAAAACCCTGCACACAACAGCTCCATCATTCATTCAGCAACTACATATTTCTCCTGCATTCATTGCCATTTTCCTTATTATTTACCTTGGCTGGCAATTTGATTGCCATAGATTTCTCTGCATCAAATATTGAAATCGTATAGGGTTTCTTTCTGTCCTGTCCTACTGAGTTAGACCTGTGTGCTGGTGGTTTTATTCCATTTGTTAACCGCAGTCAGTTTCTATGTGGTCTCTGACCTTATCCTTTTGTGGTTTGCTGGGTCAATACTATTCTTCATGCTCTTGCCCCCATTGGAGCCATTCTGGATGATGAGGGTCAGGATGATGAGGGTCAGGTTTTTAACCCCATCCATACCCCTCACCTCCCTCAAGCCATGCTCAGGGCGGTCTGGGATTAAATGTTGATTTTATTGCTTCATGTAATTTTGAATGAGGCCAGAGAGGTTCTCTTTACTTTCATCTTTTGATCGCCGTAACTGATGTTGGCTGAGGCTTTTCCAGATAACTCAATTTCACGCTTAGTGACCTCAGCCGTAAGAACTATTCCTCAGGAAACTTGTATTTGTTTTCTGTGTGCCAAGAGGACTTTGCTGCCCTGACTCTGACAGTTCTTTTGTTTGGTTTGTATTTTCGTGCTCCACAAATCTCATACAGTGCCTACTGCTCTCTGTAATCCTCACCTCTGGGCTGAAAGTGCGACCGCTAAATAGCCCGATGCACAGGCGCTGCTCATTGTGACCCTCATTATCATGATTGCGGATCATTATTTGTGTGTGTTGAGTAATTTGCATTGCTCTTAAGCTTACATAGGCTGCAGTGCAAAATAATTGCCAGGCCGCAAGGCAATTAGAATTTTGCAGCCACAATTGTTTGCACTGTGCCTATCCTTACATCAGCCCCTAAGTGACTATGTACCAAGTTGGAGCAGAAACCTTTCTTCTATTTATTATACCTGCGTATTCCAAATTGGTTCCAATGTATATTCCAAGTATAAAATGCAAACGAAAAACCACAATATCTTCAAACGTAACCTGAGGATCTTTCTTCTTCACAACGATTTTAAGGAATTAGTTTATATGGAAAACAGAAAGTTCCTAACCTAATTCTTTAATTAGGTTCCTCATTTCCACTGTGACACACACTTCCAGTCTTATGATGACCTACTGTCTGGGAACTAAGAGGGTGACATAAACATAAGTAAATACTCTTACTTTTAATTATGAACATATGGGTGATTGCTAGTTAATGTCAATGGAATTTGGGAAATGCTTCCTGACATGATAGCCGATTTTTTATATATATATTTTTAATCAAACTGTTCATATGGAATGCAGGTTTTTAGTTTTTAGTTAATTAATTTATTTTCCAGTATTACAGTGATAAACAGATAAAATTCCTTGTACCTGGTGTTCTAGAGCACATGCGTTTATTAATATAGTCATATAGGTATGTTAATAATAATTATTTTACTTGTGAAATGGTAAAAAATAACAATATTCTATGCCTTCGGAAAAGGAAATACTTTTAAAAGTATTAAAATGGGGGGCCTTTTTGCAGGGAGCCTTGCCCTCACAGCTGTCTGATAGATGAACAACAAAACAACATACAGAAATGGTGTTACTATAACAACCCTCTTTATTTTTTAAAGTTATTGCAGGTATCAAGGAAACTGATGAGAAGTTCTACCTAATTGTCAAGGAAGGGAAGAAGTATAATGAAGCCCTGACGCACTGTAAGGTCAGAGGAGGAACACTGGCCCTACCCAAGGATATGGAAACCAACTCTATGATTGCTGACTACATCACACAGGCTGGGCTCACCCGTGTATTCATTGGGTTACATGACACTGATAAGGAGGGCCAGTTCATGTACACAGACAACACCCCGCTGCAAAACTACAGCAGCTGGAGGCCAGGGGAGCCAAACAATGGGGTCATTAATGAGGACTGTGTAGAAATGGTCAGCACTGGAGGTTGGAATGATGTGGAATGTGACCTCACCATATATTTTGTGTGTGAGTTCTTAAAAAAAAAGAGGAATACTCTCACAATCCTGTGAGACTTTCCTGTATTGAGAGTTCATCTGTATTTAGCCCGGGCTGTAAATAAATGCCAGAAAGCCACAAAATAGATACATTCCGTATTCATCACAAAATAGCAACCTTACTGTAGAGTTGCTAATATACAGTTACTAATGTAATCTGTAGTGCAAGGGCAACTGAACAGAATAAAAAGCACAACGTACCAGAAATGTGTTGGTTAAAGTACCATGCAGAATCCCTAATATAACAAATAGCTCCCCAAAAAGCTTGCCATTAACCATGCTTTACCACTGTTACTCATACATTTTACAGGGCTTGCTGTACCATATTTATCTTAATTTACTTTTTGTCTCTTGCCTGTGACGTTGTGATAGCATACTTTACTACACTTTGCTCTGCATTTACCATGTTATCTCACAATAAACTTTGAAGGGTTATACTTTATTTGATTTATACTGATTACTTCTAAAGAGTATGAGATACCAGCAAGACTGTGTCTCCTGTACATGATTAGATTAGTTATTATTAGCTATAAAATCCTTTGATACTGGCAACAAACGTGTTAATTTACAACCCAGAAATAAAAGGAGCCAATTACATTTGGTAATTTTGTCCCATTAACATGTGCTGTGCTATTTTTGCATAATGTAAGCTATATGTATGTGTATACTCAGATTCAATAAAATATTTATCAGTTAAAGTATGGGAAAACATGATGACATTAAATGGATTTAACAGGCGCTATATTGGAGAAGACTGTACAACGCAATGTGCCATACACACACACACACACACACACACACACACACACACACACACACCTCAAACCAGGAAAGGAAAAATAACACATTGTAAATAAGTGAACCATAAAGACAGTATCAAAGTCTAAAGAAAATGTGAAGTCAGGGGTTTTGGCACTAAATCTTCTTGTTATTCTCTTAATTTCACATGTTCTTGCATTCCAAATATCTGCAGTATTTCCAGTGATGTTGCTAAGCTTTTCATATTGTGGGTCACTGTGGCAAAGTGGCTGCTGATTAAGAACAGATGCAGAGGTGATGCAGTGCAGAAATAATCACAAGTGAAAACTGTAATCCAATTTGGATATGTTATTTTTATTATTACACAAATCCTGGTCTGGCGACCAAACAATAATCCTCCGGCAATACACTCCTGGTGTAAAGCTCGGCAGGAAAATAACAACAATGATTTGTAAACAAAACAAATAATAACACGTTATCCGCTCCCACAATACTACTGACACAAATCACCGGTCCGGGTGCGTGCAGTAGTGCTCAAGGTGGGTGATAACAAATAACAGTGACTGTGGTGTTGTTGTTTCGGCTAGTGCTGGCCCAAGGCTCCGGAGACGTGTTAGCCGTCTAGTGAATTTACAAACAAAAGATACTAACAGTGCTACAAACAACAAAACACTCACAAATACTTTTTGTTTCTTTTTGGGAACTCTCCCGGTCCATCCAGTTCTGTGCATCTCTGAACCCAAGCGAAGGATGAGATTTACAATTCTCCGGCCCCCTTTATGCAATCATGCATGAACCCTTCGTAAACGATTACAGCTGACTCTATTGCCTGCAGCTGCTCCCTCGTTTACCTTCCGGGTCAATACGTTCCTGCAAAGGAGCCTTGCCTTTTTCCAGGCTGACTGACTTTCCGACCCAGGAAATGAACTGTCAGGCCAACCCGTCCAAAGCCTTTTCCTTTCGCTACTTAGCGCCCTCACAGGTCGGGAGGGAGATTTACAACCAGAACTCATATTTCCGTCACAGTCACCTATAGTCATTCATTTAGGGTAGCATATACCAGTATTCTAGCCCTTGAAAACAGCCTACTTCAATAGGAAGGAATATTAATAATAAATACATATAGGATATGTGGTAATTTAATAGAATAAGGCACCAAAGATTATTTAGAATAAAGTTTCAAAGTTCATAATTCTGTATATTACAACTTTAGCATAATTATGTAAAATGCAAAGTTCCTGTTACAAACCACAAGTTCCTAAGTTACAAACCACATTCTAAAAAGCATTTGACCAATATTGAAAAAGGTAAGTTTTACATACAATTTTACCAATTAAAAAGTCAGTTTAGATGACTTAACTATACAGGTAAAAGCCCATTATTTATATTAAACTAATTAGCATTGAATCATTTTCCTAGTTTCAGGGGTGGCCAATAATTACACTGCAAAATATTTTTTTTTGTTTACTTAACATTGTAATGTTGTGTTGTCTTCCTTCATTCTAAGAATGTTAGTACTCAGATTAAGATCATTGTTCAGTTCAGTTCCCAGGCTGTGCTGGTTTGCCTTTTTTTCTTTCTTGGAGTAAAGTAGTTCCACAAATCCACAAAAACTGTAAATACAATTTAAATCCCCTGCTGTTTGAATAATCAAAATAGACCCTATATTATCTGTGGGAATATTTTCCTATTCAGATTCAGAAATAATTCCAGGCCCACTTTTCCAAGTAATCACAAGCAATAGGGCAGTTCCCTATCAAGTACAAAATGTTCATAGAATGAAAAGGTGCCAGAATTTTAACAATGAAAAGAAAAATCACAGGTTATTTAAACAGTTGTAGCAACACGTGGGGATGTGTAATGCTATATTTTTTTGGAACCCTGCTACTTAAAAAAGCAAATGAGTTGGACCGGAATTTATCCATCAACGTTTAGAATTTAACCTTATTCTTTGTATGTAATTGTTGGAATTAACATATCTTTCATATATAATCTGTTGACAACTCTTTACAGCTGGTATGATTCAAATTCTGTCAAAAAATGTGGAAAACATGTCTAAAACATTTGTAATACCGCTATTGTATTATAATGCTTACTTCTGTGCATCTGTTAATTTTAAAGCACTATATTTCATAATATCATTCAATAAATTCTATGTTTTAATGTTAGAATGGTTAGTGAAACGTATTTATTTTTCAGTTACTCTGGATATCAGGGTATTGTACACACTTTCCCTTGTCTTTGGTTCCCTCTAGTGCTAGTTTAGGCTTATTGCTGTCCAATAATCTTTTAATTTTATTATTTATTTAATTTATTTATTTATTTATTTATTTTTCCCACCAGGTTTAGAATGTTCAATGGTGTTTCTTCACCTCTGATGCAGGTCACTGTGTGTGCCCTGATCCCTCTAGTAATCTCATTGTCTCGTTACAGCCAAGTGCCTGGAGGAAAAAAAGACAGGCCTCTAAGGGTCAATTGCAACAAACTGAAAGCAGGGTACCCGTGGTTAGTACGCAGCTCGGTATTAACTAGTACGCAAGTTAAATAAAAATTGCAATTTTTTTTGTGTTTTTTTTTAAAGAAGGAGCGATTATTTTTTAAATAGTAATATATTAATTGAGCAAGATGTGTAAGTGAGTTAAACACACACAGAAAAAGGACACGCTGCTTTGTCAACTACACCGCGAATAAGGAACCGGGAATAAATAACTGGGACAGGGTAAAAGCCAGAACCAGACGGAACGGCCTTGAACGGTACTTTAATTAATTCAATTGCTTTAAAAAAACAGCATAGAAAGTTAAACACACGTGAGGAGACTATTTTAGAAACCAGACCCAATTAGTAAACCGCTGTCATTAACCCGTTCCGGCCCAGAACCCTCTTTTTATCACCCAAAAGCTCCCGGAACACTGGGTTTCATAGGACCTCGGTTTTACGTCTCAAGGACGGAGCACAAGGAGATTAAATGATTTGCTCTGGGTCACACACAGTGTGAGTTGGGATTTGAACCAGGAACCACCTGAGATGAAGCCTTTGTCTTTAACAACTGGGCCACCTTACCCAAGCTTCATCGAATACCTTAGGTAATTCACATTTTTAACTCTCGGCGCTCGCTGTTTTCTTATGTCATTCTTAGCCGAGTGCATGACAATCCGTCTAATAATTACACTGTAGCATATTCTGTGCACAGAGGGAGCACATTTACTAATGTAACAGGAGGAGGGAGGAGGAGGTCTTTTGGGCAGGGGTGTGTTGGGGGCTATTGTTGATTGTTCGGCGAGGGAGGGAGCAATTACTGAATGGCTGGATATTGTGAGCATGGGTGTGGAGTGTGATTGTGGGGTTATCTGGGGGGTTTATTATTGGGCTTTGTAGTGGCCACCGTGGTTTACAAATAACTTTAGTCTTCTATTTGCTCCGAGTTCCCATTACCTTTTTATTATTAATTTAATAAACACTGGCTTGAGATGTGTTATAAAAACAAATCTGACATGCTCCGCCTCATTTGTACGGACAGCGGTTGTATCTTACATTAAAGGCTAATGAAACCCCAATCTCATCATGCCCAACAGATACCTCGTTAAAAATGAGATACAGTTTAACAATCCAACCTACATCTCACTCGTTTTACATTGCAATCTTAATATCACACATTTACTACTGCCGCTTTTGCATCTCACTCAGTCTCATCAACAACACTAGCTTGTTAAAGTGAACAATCAACAATTTCTGTGTGGTTACACAGTCAACGTCTTAAAAGTGCACACACATTTTTCTTATATTATGACTCTTAAAATATGTACATCTAGTAATATGGACGAATTCTCTCTCTATTAGTGATGCATGGACCAAGAAGAAGCGCATGGGAACCCAGGAGCAAGCTGATGTTCTCCAACACCTATATTCTCATCATTCAGTCTACAACATCCAGTGTACCACAAACTTACCAACACAAGCTTGAATGGCTGTCAATGCTAAGCACATTCAGCAGTTTACAGAAGAAATGAGTACAGAGTTCTCAGCATACTGCATGGACTATTAAACTGATTATTATAAAGTACAAATACAGAATCTTACACGTGGTTTCAAACAGCACCACATAAACGGTTCCGCATCTAAGACATAGAACCGTTTTTGCTCAATTTTGCTTTCTTGAGAGTGTAACACATAGCTGAAATTTGCTTCTAGTGCTTAATCACTAAAAACAAGATCTGGTCAATAACATGATATTCTCTGTCATTACTGAATTTGCAGGCAAATGTAGTGTTCCGATCCAGTAGTACTAAAGTACTAATCAGTGGCTCTTTGCAGGTGTTTCTATCAAGGCTGAAAAGTGTAGTTTGTATAGACAGTAAAAATTAACGAACATCCCCTCGACTGAATACCCATTCTTGAATTTGCAGTAGATCAATTTATATTAACCCATTTCATGCAGGGAATGAGCAATTAAAGGTCGGTTAACACTTCGGACAGTTTTTGTAAGTATGTTACTCACTGTATTATGTGTTTCTTTTTTTCGTCTCCTGTGCAGCTTCTGGGCAGCTTTATTAATCAAGCTGTTTATTGCACGCAATGGGAAATGAAAGATGGGTTTGGTGGGTTTTTTCAATAGTGTTATGTTGTTCTCACTTAGTTATTATTATTATTATTATTATTATTTATTTCTTAGCAGACGCCCTTATCCAGGGCGACTTACAATCGTAAGCAAATACATTTCAAGTGTTACAATACAAGTAATACAATAAGAGCAAGAAATACAATAACTTTTGTTCAAGTGTGACAAACCACAATTCAATAATACAGCAGATAATAGTGATAGTTACATCAGGATATGATTAAATAGTGATAGTTACATCAGGATATGATTAAATACAAAGTACATCAGGTTAAACACTTGGCAGATTACAGTAATCTGAAGTACAGGATTAAATGCAGTAAAATAGGGGGTAGATAAGAGCAAAATAAAGCACATTTAAATGAAGGGTGATAGTGTCCCAGGATACAAACAGAGGAGTTCTACAGGTGCTGTTTGAAGAGGTGAGTCTTAAGGAGGCGCCGGAATGTGGTCAGGGATTGGGCAGTTCTGACATCTGTAGGAAGGTCATTCCACCACTGCAGGGCGAGGGTGGAGAAGGAGCGGGCTCTGGAGGCAGGGGAGCGTAGAGGAGGTAGAGCCAGTCTTCTATTGCAGGCGGAGCGGAGAGGTCGAGTGGGGGTGTAGGGAGAGATGAGGGTCTGGAGGTAGCTGGGTGCAGTCTGGTCAAGGCATCTGTAGGCTAGTACAAGAGTCTTGAACTGGATGCGAGCGGTGATCGGGAGCCAGTGGAGCGAGCGGAGTAGTGGAGTAGCGTGGGCAAAGCGAGGCAGAGAGAACACCAGGCGGGCAGCAGAGTTCTGGATGAGCTGGAGCGGACGGGTGGCGGACGCAGGGAGGCCAGCCAGGAGGGAGTTGCAGTAGTCTAGGCAGGAGAGTACCAGGGCCTGGACCAGGAGCTGGGTAGCATAGTTGGTGAGGAAGGGTCGGATTCTTCGGATGTTGCTCAGGAAGAATCGGCAAGTGCGTGCCAGAGTGGAGATGTGCTGGGAATAAGAGAGGCAGGGGTCCAGGGTGACTCCAAGGTTCTTAGCGGAGGAAGAGGGAGAGAGTGTGGTAGATTCCAGAGGAACAGAGATAGAGAGATCAGAGGAGGGGGAGGTGGAGGGAAAGAAAAGGAGGTCAGATTTAGAGAGGTTGATGCGAGTGCATCCAGGAGGAAATAGCAGACAGACAGGTAGAGATACGGGAGGAGATGGTGGAGTCAGAGATGGGGAAGGAGAGGAAAATCTGAGCATCATCAGCATAGAAATGGTATGAGAAACCATAGGATGCGATGAGGGGGCCCAGGGAGCGGGTGTAGAGAGAGAACAGGAGAGGACCCAAGACTGACCCTTGGGGGACTCCAGTTAAGAGAGGGTGAGGTGTGGAGGTTGCTCCACGCCAGGTTGCCTGGTAAGTGCGGTTGGAGAGGTAGGAGGAGAACCAGGCCAGAGCAGTGCCAGAGATCCCCAGGTCAGCAAGAGATGATAGTAGAATAGAGTGATCAACAGTGTCAAAGGCAGCAGAGAGGTCGAGGAGAATTAGGACAGAGGAGAGAGAGGCAGCTCGGGCACACTTAAGTGAGTTGGTGACAGACAGGAGGGCGGTTTCAGTGGAGTGAGCAGAGCGGAAGCCAGATTGGAGAGGGTCAAGCAGAGAGTGGTTGGACAGGAAAGCAGAGAGCTGGCGGTGTACAGTCCGCTCGAGGGTTTTGGAGAGGAAGGGTAGGAGGGAGACAAGACGGTAGCTCTGGAGGGAGGTGGGGTCAAGGGTAGGTTTTTTGAGGAGTGGAGTGATAGAGGCTTTTTTGAAGGCAGAGGGAAAGATACCAGAAAGTAGAGAGGTGTTGAGGAGGGAGGAGATGAAGGGGAGTAGAGCAGGAGCAGCAGCTTGAAAGAGGTGAGTGGGGAGGGGGTCCAAGGCACACGTGGTGGGTTTGTGACCCTGGAGCAGGGAGGAGAGGTCAGAGTCTGAGAGGGGCAAGAAGGTGGAGAAGGAGGACGAGTTAGTAGGGGATGTAGTGGGTGTAGGGGTTGGAGCAGGAGGGGGTGCGGGGGAGGGAGAGGTGTTAAAGAGTTTGCGGATATCTGAGATTTTAGAAGAGAAGAGAAGGAGGCAAAGTCATCAGGGGAGATAGAGGAGGAGGAGGGAGGAGGAGGAGGGGGGGTTAGGAGGGAAAGTTGTATTGTGTGTATCATTTTCATGCTCTGTGCTCCTTCGGAACCCCGTGTTCCTCCCGGTTTGTCTATAAAGCTGTTTAATGCACGGGAATGGGCAGTTAAAGGTCGGTCCGGTGTGTTTTTTCAATAGTGTTATGTTGTTCTCACTTAGTTGTATTGTGTGTATTATTTTCATACTCTGTGCAGCTTCGGAACGCCGTGTTCCGGCCGGTTTTGTCTATATAGCTGTTTATTGCACAGAATGGGCAGTTAAAGGTCGGTTCGGTGGATTTTTACAATAGTGTTATGTTGCTCCCACTTAATTGTATTATGTGTATAATTTCCGTCGTCTTTGCACCTTCGGAACCCAGTGTTCCGGGAGCTTTTTGGTGATAAAAAGAGGGTTCTGGTCCTGAACGGGTTAATGACAGCGCGTTATTAATCGGTTCTGATTGTTAAAATAATATTCTCCTCATATATTCTTACCCCATCCATAAGTAACCAATTTCCAGGTGGTATGGCATGCCGGTGTTGAATAATGAGTGCGAACGGCCCGAGTGTTTTTAGCCTATTTGGTAGTCGATTGGAGTTTAAGAAGTGCACAGCGGCTATTTTGCGATGCTGGTTTCTCTCTCTCTCTCTCTCTCTCTCTCTCTCTCTCTCTTCTCTCTCTCTCTCTCTCTCTCTCTCTCTCTCTCTCTCTCTCTCTCTCTCTCTCTCTCTCTCTCTCTCTCTCTCTCTCTCTCTCTCTCTCTCTCTCTCTCTCTCTCTCTCTCTCTCTCTCTCTCTCTCTCTCTGTGTTCCCTCCCCTGCACGGACATTGTGTGTGTGTGGTGTGTGTATTTGTACTTTTGTACTGTGGTATTGTTTTAATTGTGACCGTTTTATCGTGTCTTTGAATATGTATCTCCACTTTATTGCTGGATAGCAGCGTTGTTGCATTTGCACTTTAATACATGACGTCATTAATGTGAACCTCGTTTAACTGCTTGAAATCTTGCTACCTGTTAATAGGTGAATGGAATTATTGTCTTATTATACCAGTACCGTTTTAAACCATGTGTTGCTATTGGAAGTTTACACTGAACAAACGCTTGTTAAAGTGTATGTGTGTGATTTTCTTGGTGACCTTGTTCCTACATTTTTAGATCTGTTATCTGAATAAAAAGAACCTAAAGGATCTTTTCTAATTTGTTTGGTGCCTTATCGCACTGGACTGACGTAGTCAGGCTACATTAGTAGCCTACTCTTACATTCAACTGTGAAAGTCAGTAGCGTGTGTGGCCACCGTTGGAAGCAATACAAGAAGTACATCTGCGATGCATGCTTTGCACCCGGTTTCTTGGAAAGTCATCTGCCTGTTCAGTTGTCTCCGAGCCCTAAAAGCCACACCTCTCCCAGTTCGTGGCCTGTCGTTGACAGAGTGTCTAGTTATACCGTCTCGCCAGGTTTGAAATTGCCATGTTGATGTTTTTCTGTGATTTTCTTTATTTCTTTTATTCAAGCTTGCAATTCAACAGCTGAAATCACTCCTTATCCAGCGTCAATAAACCATCTCACTGATTAGGTGTTTAAATGCTTCAGTCATTGTCACTCAAGCCTGTCATTGTCAAGGATGAATGATCGAGTGATTAAAAAGAAACCAAAAACATTTCATCAGTTATCACATGGTAAGAAACCAGTTTTTCAACTAGCCTCCCTCATCAGCGTGAAGTCCAGCTATCTACTGGAGGTAGTGTGATTATTTGTTCCTTGCACGGATTCCTTTATGCCTGTAAGTTAACAGAAAGCAAATCTTCTGATTTGTGCTAATAAAGCGACTGAACGGAATATTACTATATTTTGTTTTTAAATGTATGAATCACGTATATAAAATACTGTATTACTGTACCTTGAACTCAAATTGATAACGTCACTAACAGTACATTGTTCTTGAGTTGAACCGTCTGCCTGTAACTGCAACCAACGCAAATCGTTTGAAAAGGGGAGTGGTTGTGCACCTGCCCTGGCATTAGGTTCACGTGATTCACAAGAAATTTGCTTGACATTTTCATCTCACGACTGAAAAGACAGGGACACACTACAATGTCTGCACCGCCACATCCTGTTTTGGCCTTCTCAGTCCCCAAGATATCTTTGCCTACAGGATTCGACGTTTTGAGAACGTATTCCGGAGCGTTCGTATTCTTGGAGATAGTAAGTGGAGATTTCTTCATAATAATAATAATATATTATCAGAAAGGTACTCCGTGATGGACATGGTTAACCTCTATGTAGCCTAGGTCCTAGTTCACTTAAAAAGCTACAAAGTCACTCTGTTACTCTGTAGCTACTGTTAAAAAGATCGAATCGTGTCTTTAATAAATGTTATACATTTTCTCTAACAACAAAAAATAACACATTTTTTTGTCTATCTTTTGCAGCTTTTTGGCGGTCTAGTATGGATTTTGGTAGCCGCTTCAAATGTCCCAGTGCCCCTCATGCAGGGTTGGGTGATGTTTGTATCGGTTACTATGTTTATCTTTTCAACTGTGTACCTAGTTTGTTTTCTGTGTGGCTTTGCTGATAGAATAAACACGGATTGGAATTTACTGGTAAGTAGTTCAACCTGTTTTGTTGTTTGATCTTGACTTTGTTTTAATAATTGTCACTCATGTCAACGGCTGCATTCGTTTTTAAAGGTACGTGTGTATGTATGTAGGGCCCTCACCCTATGCTGTACATTCACAAAACTACGGTGGGCCAAAAGTGCAAGTCAGTGTTAGAGGTGGCCAATACAGAAAAAAGTATGACAAATAAAAATGGGAAGCATCTTAAAAGGGTGGCAAATACAGAAAAGCATGACGGAAATAAAAACGTATGAAAATAATGACCTTTTTTATTTATTATTCTTGTATCTACACTGTTCTGATTTTGTAAATTGAACTTTCTATATGTTTTTTTTTTTTTTTTCTTGAAAATGTTACTACAATTAGTTGATTCACAAGCAACCAGAAAAGAAAAGTTGCCTGAAAGAGGCCTTGTGTTTGGTGGCACCCTGGACACAGCCCCTGAATGGTGTTAACTAATACAAAAAGGTGCTTGAGTCATTTTGGAGCCATTATTAACTAAACAACTTATATGGTCATTTAGTCTAATTTGCTATTTATAAACATCATTTTTTGTGTCCCAGGTCATTTTTGTTTTATCAAATTTAAACTAATAAAAGAAGCAGCCAAGTGTTTCTGTACATTATGTATGTCATTGTAGAATTTCTTTATAATTATCTGTGCACATTACTTTAGAAGTTATGTGGCTTCCTTTCTTGTAAAAGATTCAATCAAAATACAGTACTGTAGTTCAGAACATGAATAGATTAATAGAACTCTGAACAATATTACAGATATAAAACAAAATGCAAGAAAAGGGTAACCAATGTAAGCTATTTACTTTTTAATTTAATTTTTTAAAACATTTTTTTTTAGGACTTTAGTTACCATTTCATTGCCTTGTTGTTCTACTTTGGCGCCTCCCTACTTGAAGCTGCAACAACAGCAGCTGCTGGTACTATAGGGATTTCCACATCCAGCTCCACCAACACCAATGGAACATGTATTCTGGTGCTGCCAAAAGGGAATGTTGTCACCTTCTTAGATTATCGTCAGTACAGCATAAACGTTGCAGCTACTGTAAGTATTATATACCTTATCACTCTTAAGTTTTATATTATTTATTTCCCTGCCATTTGCATATTCACCTCTTAGGATATTGTACATCATCAAACAAGTTAGAAATCAAATAAGGAACATGTAGATGACAAACAATATAATTAGGGCTTCTGTTTTTTGGTGTTTATTAATTTTATTTTCTGTGTTTATCTTGAGCTATTTTCGAGTTTTCGAGTACCCTGAATTCATTTTTTGGGGGTTTCACTTTTTATATTCTGTATGAGATTATTGTTTTCAGTTACTTCCCAAAATTCTTGGGCTTTTTTTCCTGGCACAATCTGTATAGTAACTCGACAGGACTTGCACATGTAGTACCTTCTTTCCTTTGCTGTCTTCCACAAAGAAATGCTTATGGTCACTGGCATATTCTTCTGGGGGTGTTTTAAATCTTGCAAACGTGTACAATCCTCCATCTGCAGGGTCTCTAATAGAAATGTAGGATTTCCTGCCACTCAGTAGTTGGAGTGGGTTTAAAGTATTCAGAACGAATCAATGCAAGATACAAGTCAGGAAGGAGGGACATTGCATAACTAACTGCACTGGGAAAGGGGTGAAGGCATCGTGAATTAAGTACCCATTTCCATTGTTTTTCCACTATTTATCGGATATTCAATGATTACATTTCTGTGGATCGGGGATGTTTTATCTGTGTTTAACGGTTAAAACCCTAAATATAATTAAAGTGCACATTAAAAAAGGCATCCACTGTAGCATGGTGTCACACATACACCTAAAATATGGCAGACATATATTTTGATGTCATATATATTTATTAAGTCACTGTCACATTTAGCCTTAACTCCGCAAATAGGAAGTCAGTACTTTAAATGGTCTCTGTAATATGAGATTTGAGAGTTTGCCATGTTTGTAAAATTACTACAGCTTGTTGAAGGTCATCTGGCCGAAATGTTGCTCTGTTTTTAACTTTGTTCTTTTAAAATAATAAAGAATGGAAATTTGATCTACAATCTATTGTTATGGTGTTGCACCTCTACTTACATTAATCGTGAACAATATTGGGATATTTGGGACACTGATCCCGGAGGTAGCCCCCAGGAATGGAAACACTGGTAATTAGATAAAATACTTGGTGTGCGATACAGGCTACATGTTTTGGGCTTTACTAAAATTACTGGCACAAAACGATTAATTTTTATTGCAGTTTACTCATAAGCAAACATGTTTACCAAATATGGCACTAATATCGCAAAGCTTTTGGTCTATCATTTGGAAATCTGAGGCACATGACTGTATTTAGAACCAAAGTCATTGTATTTTATCTTGCTCTTAATTGTATTAATACTTGTACTGTGATTCTTGAAATGTATTTTTGTTTACGACTGTAAGTCGCCCTGGATAAGGGCGTCTGCTAAGAAATAAATAATAATAAAAAAATAATATGGCATCCAGGAGGCTGTGTTGTCCAGTGGTTAAAGACAAGGGCTTGTAACCAGGAGGTCCCCGGTTCAAATCCCACCTCAGCCACTGATTCATTGTGTGACCCTGAGCAAGTCACTTAATCTCCTTGTGCACCATCTTTCGGGTGAGACGTAGTTGTAAGTGACTCTGCAGCTGATGCATAGTTCACACACCCTAGTCTCTGTAAGTCGACTGCTAAATAAACAAATGATAATAATAATCCATAATTGGTCACAGGTCAAAGTGAATGAGTCAAGCAAACACCTAGTGCCAGTGCTATAGTAGCCTCCAAGAGTCCTTGAAAAATTGTCAAGAATTACAAAAATACAGTTCAACCAGATGTTAATGGTGTAACTCAATAAGAGTCCTGAAAAAAAACAGATTATCTAATTTCTAGATGTGGAAGAAGCTTGTTTGGAAACTAAGCTTATTACCAGCATAAATAACTTTAACTTTTAGTCATTCCATATATCAGGAAAGATCACAGAAATGAGAAATATTACAGAAAGAATGCGTGCTCTGTGTTCAAAGTTAGACAGTGGATGATGACTTGTTCTTCTAAAGAACATGGTGTCATCAAGAGCCTCATCCCTTTTTAATAAGAGGCCCAGGCAAATGTTGCTCCCACACTCTTTTGTTATGCCGCACCTGTACTTTGAGCTCAGACAGGTGTTGGTAGAGGCACAATGAATGTAAGAATCAGTGGGGCATAATTGCTGCACGTTGTTCAGCATGCAATTGGTTTGTAAAGCACTTTTAGGTGTGCCAGTCCCTGAAATACGACATTACTATTGAAAAGATTATTTACAATTAGTAGTTTATCAATAGTGTAAGAGCTACTGTACTGTAAGTGGAAATTGTAACTCTTTGAAAATATGGTGTTGATCGATTAGTTGGGATCTGTATTTTAGGTCCATGTGCCTTTTTTGAAAGTTGAACTGGAAGTGTTGCTTTATCATTTTTTCATGCTGTCTCTTATTTTCAAAGAGGTATTTGCATGGAGGTATTTTGTAAAATCTAAATAAATGTCGATTTTAAAGTTGTGGCTGTTTTATCACTCCTATAAAAAAAAAAAAAATTGAAACAACAATGGCGCAATTTCCGTGGAAAAAGAAAAATAAGTCTCCACATTTTTCTCACTCTATTGGTAGTTCTTTCGGGTTGCGTGTGTTTCCATGTAGTGTTCTTTTAGCCAGAGAAATTCTTGGTCCAAATTATTATTATTATTATTATTATTATTATTATTATTATTATTAATTTCTTAGCAGATGCCCTTATCACATTACAGATAAGAGCAGTTATAAAGTACAGTGGTCAGTAGAAAATAAGATCAAATTCAAATGAGCACAATAAAGAAGGGACAGGAGACTTGCAGCAAGCGAATGTTAAGTCTGTTTGTCTTTTTGAACAAAGTCATGGAACAAACAGGTTTTCTTTTTCCTTTTCATGTTTTCGTTCTTCTAAAACAAATCTTCCTCAATGAATTAGGTTTAATTTTATTTCAACAGTAGGTGAGCCTGGTGGTGGTGGTGGTGTTGATAGCCCGTAGCCAGCTATGCTAATTTAATACATAGGGGTACAAACATGACTTTTTTGTCCTTGGTAGGTACCCATGATATGTGCTACTTAAGGCTAGTGTACAGTGTATTCCGTCTTATAACTAAGGGACAGAAAAGTCTAAGCTTAAAGCAATCTGCTATCCGATCACCAAACACAAAGATAACAGTAAGTTTTTTTTTATTTGCAGTGGCTTCAGTATTTTTTTTTATAACATTGCTTATTACATCCAAACTATAAAACACTCATTTTATGAGTCAGATGGCAATAATTTAAATGTTGAATAAATGGTGTTACATAAAAAATATATATATTGAATGAAGAGGTATGTAAACCCCTCATACTGTATGCTTCTTTTTTCCTGTTTGATCAAAGAACCTTGCCATGGCTACTTCCACCAGTTCTTAGATAAAGGATTGGTGGAACGGCCTTTACGTACAGTAGAAAGTTGCACAAGGTTACATCACAAACAGGATTTTCACTGCTGAAGTTTCGTAAGCATAATGTACGGCCAAATGTATTAGTCATTCGGGCCGAGAGCCCATCACAGCAGTCGGGCCCTGATCGCCCATCACAGTTCATCAAACCATCTACAATTGCAATTAATAAATCTCATCCATGGCGGATTCTCTGTGCTGAATAAGGGGTCCTGTGAAAATGTTAATACTAAAAACAGGTCGTTATCACCTTTTAACCTTGCATTGCACTCTTCTGGTGACCTGTCCCAAATAACAGACCTACAATAATAGTAGTGCCTGGTATCAAAGTTGAGGAAAACATAAGATGTTAGGCCTGACAATGACCATGTCTCTTTTAACAGTTCTTCCCTTAAGAGCCTTCACTGGCTTGTTTGGCGTTTACTTGGATGAATAATAATGGATGCATTTTTGAACAAGCGAGATCAGATAACACCCTTTGTCCACTTTCAAACCGGTTAGATTATGTCCGCTATACAGGGGAATTAAATACTTAGCCAAGTATTTTGTAAAAACTAGTATTTCCAGTTTAGAAAATTCAAGGCCTGTGTTGCATGCCATCTTGGTGCAGGGGGCCTTCATTTACAAACAGAACAAGAAATTTTTTTATTGTAGTTAAATAATTAAAGGCTGGATACCACTTAGCCAAAGCTTAAGAGGTTTGTACTGAACAACTTTGGTATTTTGGGAAAGAAGACACTTCCAAGTGAATGAAATGTCCTCTTTGCCCAATAATACTAACTGATATAACCACTATTGGAGTTCAAGGGAAAACGTATATTATTACTATCTACATTATTCTGTAATACCTCTCATTGTTACTACATTGATGAAGACAAACTGCATGATTCTGTTAATATAATTGAGCATAACAGTAGATAGTCTCTATAAAACAGCCGTCTATACAGGATCAAACTATGTTTCTGTATAGACCTAGACACTAGAACACCACATGCAAACAATATTTTACTCTCTGTTGATAGATTAGCAAAAATAAGAAATACCCCCAAAAATGAACATTTCTAGTTATTTTCAAGTTTACTTTCAATTTCTGTATGCCAGTATTGCTGTGTCGTTACATAGATCTAACTAAATGATTACATTGATTTACAAAAGTAACATGTCTACAACTGGTTTCCAAAATCGAAACCAATTTATCTTGACAAATGCTTGCTGAACAACTGTTCCTTACTTTTTTATTATGTATTTCAGATATTGTCATTTGCCGTGACAGCATGTTATGCCTGCAGTATGTGCCTGGGATTCAGAAGATGGAGAGGGTAGTACTGCATGACTCTTGCTGCACAGATTCTATACAAAATATAGTATACTTGGAAAACTATGCAATGGACAAATCTTTCCTTTTTTTTACCACTCTCGAAGCCTATCAGTGTCATCTTACATATTCATCAGGAATAACCAGGAACAAGACATCTAACTCAAAATAATGTAATTGCTGTTCCTGTTTTGTGTGTTACATTTTCAGTATATTTTTTAGATCTGCTTGTTTTTCAATTGTGTAAATAATGAAAAAGCTGTCTAAAATAAATTATCTTTTCTTTATAAGACACGTGGTTCTGATCTTTTTGAAAGTAATTTTGAGTTATCTTTAAATGACAACTGGCACAATATAGACTTTATTATTTGAAGGTATTGGTGTCTAAATAATTAAACACATCTTTAAATTGTATTGATATCTAAATTTAGTTTAACTTTCAGATATGTTTAAATAATGATGTGCATTCTAAAATAAACATTTAAGAATAATCTTGCAATCATTAAACTAAAGAGGTGTGCACAATTTCTATCTTCCCTAGCTTCTCTTCAGCATTAAAACCTATTAAACCATTGTACAATGCATTGTACACATACAGCTATGGTCACCCTATAGAATTGACTAATTTTGCTTCATAAAGTCGCATGAAACCTGATGAATAGTGTTACGTAAACATACTGAATTACATACAGCTTTGTAGTTTTCCATATAAAAAAATTGACATTTCGAAATCTAACTTAAGTACTACTATTATGGCTTAATGTAGACTTGCAATAGAATTTTGTAGTTTCTTTGAATATATGATGTTAAATAAAATATCCAGATTATGTTTTATATATATATATTTTTTTTTTGTCTCAATCCTAAAATCCTAGGCGACGCAAAACTTTTGGCCATAGCTGTATGTAAGAATTCATCATCCACATGCAAACAAACATTCTTATACTATTGCATTCCGGATGGTTTTGAGTTGTAAAGTTTCTGTCAATTATCAGCTCAGCAGAGCTCTTGAAAGCTAGATCAGAGTATTCCAGATCACAAGTAAACCCAAACACATGCTATGGTCTGTAGAAGTAGTAATTGAATGTATATAACCAGTAGATGGCAACCTTGTCTTAAAATAGCAAGTTTTTAGGTAAAGGTATGAAAACCTTCAAAAATGTATATACATCTAGCACATCAGTGTCAATATTAATGTACAGAAGTTATCAGGGATTTTAAGCATATTGCAGGTTTTTTTCTTTTCTGCTGGATAAATACACTGTTGTACTGCTGTAGAATAAAAAATGTAACCCAAGTTTGTCCGAACTGATTTAATAAGTGTTAAAGTGAAAGTACAGTACATTGTTGGTGGTTTTAGTAGTTCAGTGTTGCCAGCCTTCTTTATGCAATGTGTTTATATTTGAGATACACTGACCAAAGTTGCAGTGCCCAGATGTATTCCTTGGTCTTTGTATGAGCCTATATGAACAATAGTAATTGTTTCCACCAACAGTTAGGTGCAGACTTGTAATTAATAAGAAACATGTTGAAATTGGAAATTGTGGGACAGCGCCCCCCCAACACTGTTAAACACTATGAGAATGAAGGCTTGTCTTTCTTGTTAAACACTATGAGAATCAAGGCTTCTCCATTGCTTGTTAAACACTATGAGAATGAAGGCTTGTCTTTCTTGTTAAACACTATGAGAATCAAGGCTTCTCCATTGCTTGTTAAACACTATGAGAATGAAGGCTTGTCTTTCTTGTTAAACACTATGAGAATCAAGGCTTCTCCATTGCTTGTTAAACACTATGAGAATTATCCTCCGTTGCTTGTAAAACAATATGAGAATGATCCTTCACTATTGCTTGTAAAAGACTATGAGAATGATCCTTCACTATTGCTTGTAAAAGACTATGAGAATGATCCTTCACTATTGCTTGTAAAAGACTATGAGAATGATCCTTCACTATTGCTTGTTAAACACTATGAGAATCAAGGCTTCTCCATTGCTTGTAAAACACTATGAGAATGATCCTTCTCCATTGCTTGTAAAACAATATGAGAATGATCCTTCACTATTGCTTGTAAAAGACTATACGAATGATCCTTCTCCATTGCTTGTAAAAGACTATGAGAATGATCCTTCACTATTGCTTGTTAAACACTATGAGAATCAAGGCTTCTCCATTGCTTGTAAAACACTATGAGAATGATCCTTCTCCATTGCTTGTAAAACAATATGAGAATGATCCTTCACTATTGCTTGTAAAAGACTATACGAATGATCCTTCTCCATTGCTTGTAAAAGACTATGAGAATGATCCTTCACTATTGCTTGTTAAACACTATGAGAATCAAGGCTTCTCCATTGCTTGTAAAACACTATGAGAATGATCCTTCTCCATTGCTTGTAAAACAATATGAGAATGATCCTTCACTATTGCTTGTAAAAGACTATAAGAATGATCCTTCTCCATTGCTTGTTAAACACTTGGTTTTGTTTTGAGCTCCATGTACTCACCAACCTGCCCTTAGAATTCTTTACTTGCCATTCTTGCTGAGACCTGATTAAACCTGCTTGTAGCGGGAGGAGAGCCCAGTCATTGGTAAAGCATGCTTATAACAAATGGTGTACAGTTATGGGGTTTGTGGCAGTGGAAGCAAAGATTTCATGTTTGACTGTTGGTTCTACAGATTGCAAGACACTGCAAATGTATATCATGGCCATATGGTGAATCTTCTGTGGAACAGCTACCTACTTCCTTTTTTATTATTTATTTATTTTTTAAGAAATAAAAAACTGATGGAGAGAGGAAGGTTGTAGCTTTTTAAATGCAACCATTGCTAATAAAATTAATGTATAACACACTTTAAAATGCTTAGGTGTTACCACACGTCTTCAGACCTGCTGGAACCCTGCTTCACAGTAATCTGTGAAGACAGGAAATATGTTAGAAATGGAAAAACGTTACTTGTCACAATTCTTCATTTGCACATCTGGCACTGGTCTGGCCATTCTGCTCATGTGAAGCACTGTAGCTCTTTGATGGAAGACGCATTTCACACGTTCAAGTGAAATTACACGTATTTCACAGGATGTAGCTTTGCCGCTTGGTGAACTTTTCAGAATGAGTCCATGAGCGAATGAGTTCAAAGAATGAAGGAATTGATTGGTAAGTATTTTTACACATTTTGATCTTGATGTAATCTTGTGAGATGTAGAAAATCAAGTAAGGTAAAACAAATAAGAAACCAAGTCAAATAAGGGATGTTTTGAATATGTTTTCAAAAAATAACATTATTTTTTGATGTTAATATTAAGCAGAATGAGGTTCTAATTAGCTTGGCATTAGAAAGGGTTAAACTAAATCAAAGGAAATAATCACATTTTGTTTTCTAAGTATGTTTTTGGGACACAGGTAAATCTGCTCATTATACTTCCTATGAGTATTACTGTAAATTAGTTACTATACATTGACTACCAAGAAATGATCCTATTCAGATACCCTCTGCATACAGTATCACAGTTTTTAGGCCTACGTCCTTTTTACCTACATTTTTTTTGACAGTGTGGTGTTCATTTTTACACATAACTCACTGTAACTTCAATTCCTAACCCAAACATTTCCCTGTACACAAATCTTATGTTCTATAAAAAGGGAATCACCAAATGTATTGTCCCCACCCCACCCCACCCCACCCCATAGTCAAGACAGGGAAGCAAATAAAGTGATAATGTTGTTCATGTTCATTCGAAAACAAATATATATTTTTATATTTTGTCTCTGTAGCAATAGCCAGTACAGATGCGGTTTCACCGGGTGTTAGCCCTGCTCAGGTGCTCAGGTGCTCAGGTAATGCACTGTATATGGTTTTTAGCCTTAAGCATGTTCTGATTTTTAGTCTACACTTCTATTGCCACGTCAGCTGCTAGCAACAAGGATTAGCCCATGTGATAGCATACCAATGCTATATACAGTTATATCTTAGAACAGAATGCTGTATATTAACACTGCATGCCTTTTCCATGAGTATGACAGCACTGGATGATCCACCCCTCTGTCCGTGACAAATATTATGATAGCCATGTTACACACATGCTGCATTTCTTAAAAGGGCCCAAACATTTTTCTTGGCAAGGTGATGTGATTTCTATAGAGCCAGCTCCGAAAGAACAAAAAAGCTTACGGCTACTGCAATGTGTTTCTTTAAGTCTGTAGCCCGTGTCACCAAAAACACTGTCCTAGCTTTTTGATTTATGTTTTACATGGCACCAGCAGCTTTCTTGAGCAGTGCAATTTTCCAATAAATCTGAGTGCCTTTTTCACTGCCACTGGAAGGAAGCTGCAGTGAAAATAGCAAATATGAGACTGCTGTAAATTGTGTTGCTGAAAAACACATTTTTACTGAATGAGGGAAGTGTTTGTCTCCAAGGAGAATTCCACATTCCAAGTTTCCAATGGATACACTAGTTTCCAATGGATACACTATAAATTAAACACAGGTACACAAAACAAGAATACAAGCCTACCACTAAAAAGTGCCATATTCTTAACATGTACTTGAGTCCTGTTTAACAGAACAGGTCCCACAAACAGAACTGCATTAGGAGTTCCATAATATCCCTTATACATTTTACCTGTATATTTTAACACATTATTTTGAAGTTAATCATGCTTTACCCATGTTGATGCAATTACTGTCCATTACCCTATGGTTAATAATGTTTTGGGTTTTTTTTTAACAATGACTTAGCATATGGTAGTTCCCAATGATTTGCCATTTTGCTTATTCAAACTGACCTCAAAGTTAAAATAAAATTTAATTAAAGGTGACTTATAAACATTTGGGAATCCAATTAAATTAATTATTTTTATTATTATTATTATTTCACTGGAAGTTGTAAGCTGATGAAAGAAAGAAACAAATAAATAAAATCATGCTGTCTTACTGTATATTTACAGTATTCATGTTTACTTAAAAAAATGTTCTAAAGTAACATTTAGTTATTTTTTTAGTTATTTTTACTCTAGTTTTTAAATGTGTAATACTTTCGGCTTTGCTGTTGGCCTCAGTGGTATGCTCATCAATATACCCGAAAACAACTATGCAGTGCCATCTTGCTTGCATGTCTGTGTTGTCTTGTTTGGTTTATAAATCATTTGATACTATGTTGGCTCCTCCTGTTTCAATGTAAAGTATAGAAGTTACATTTTCAACAAACCAAATGCATTCATTTAGAACAGAAAAAAATGTTGGTTATCTATATTTGTTCATTTATTAATAAATACAGCACTAATATGATTCATATGCTGTGGCTGGGAACAGTTGGTTCTGAATAGAAAGTAATATTTGTGAACATGCCAGGGGAAAGTGAACACGATGTTCTTGACCCTGTTTAACACATTACCGGTTAGAACACGCTCACTTGGTTACACTCAGATTGTGTTGATAACTTATTATTAAGGCATTCACATCCACTGCCCTTTTTAAACGGATACCTGAAAAAATGAACAGCAAAATTAAATGTGCTGTAATGTTAAAAAGGGCACAGTAATGGAAACAAATATAAGATTCGAGTACAAAATTAAATGATTAAAATAGAGTAAAAACTTCTATTAACAGTTTCTGAGAAATATATTTTATAAAGCATGCAGAAAGATATTGGTACATTGCCAGAGATTATTATATATTGAGATGGACATGTGGTACCTAGAGTGTAATGTAAAAATGCTACCCATTTAATGCTCTGCTGAAGGTGTTACAGAAGTAGAGGTATAGAAAATGGGGAAAGAAAGGAGTCACTGTAATGGATGGAATGTTACGGAAGGGGCCCTTACAGCCTCCACCCAGCTCTGACAGGAATGTGTAATTTACTGCATTTACATGATGACGTTATGTAAATTCAGATGTGATTTAAGGTGGTAACAAGTTGATGTTTGGAGTTACTATTGCTCCCTTCCACTTTGGCCTAACAATAAAGCGTTGAATGATCTTCTTGTTGACATCTGATTCCACCTTTTTCTGACTCCTGGTGAACTAGAAAACACCTTGGGTCCTATTCTTATGATTTTTATTAGATGAGAGCAGAAAATGAGGGGTGGGGACCAACCAAGACGCAGCTTCGCTGTAATATATGAGCCTTCAGTTCTTTTCCTCTGCCAGGTAACATTCATTTCCCAGTGTTGATGGCTAAAGTGTGATGCTAGCTCCAGGGAGCAACCGAAGTGTGTCCTCCCAAGCACCTCAGCATGGCAACCGCCTGGAATGCGCTGGGTGGGGCACTTCGCAGGAGTCATCAGGTGGGTACCTTCTGTGTCCGTTGTTTTGTCGACTAGCCCACACCTCAGGAAGGCTTTACAGTGATGCTGATGTCTCAGTACCTCCCCTCCATTCCCCAGGTAACTCAGCTCAGTTTACTTATCTTAGCCATCCATTCCTTTTCATTGATGTGAACTTCCTCCATCACTTGCCTTAGCAATCCATTCTTTTTCAGTGATGTTAACTTACTCTTTTTAGGTCCCCAGTTGGCCTCTTTCCTTCTTAAAACAATCAGCCTCCTCGGATACAGCCTTCACTATACGCTGCAATTCCTGTCCACTGAATGCAAGACCTCTAAGAAGCTGGGTCATGGATTGCGCAACGAATCCTAGACAACCCACCTCTACTGGATAAACCCAGAATCACCGCCCCCACTGTTCTGCCTCAGTGGTTAACTAAGCATTCCAGAGTTTCTTTCTCTCATATGCCTCATCCACGGAATCCTGCCATGGCACTATTAGCTCCACCAGGAGAACAAGGCATGCTGAAACTGAACACAGGTCAAGAGTGGTTGTAGCAATCTCAGGTGGGAAAATAAGGTGCTGGCCAACATCTGCCTGCATTCTCCAATCTCTAGCAACCTCCAATTGTCCCAGGCGAATCGTAGTTCTATTAACTTTTCATGTTGGCTGCTCTGTGTGCTTCTCTGTCGTTCTCTGTGTGCCTTATGCCTTTTAATCAACTTCTATTTTTTAATGACAAATGATCAGTAATTTTGTCTGTATGATTTTCTATTCTTAGTGTTCTTAGATTATACTAACTATTTCAGCACAATCTGCTTCTGAAAAGACCTGTGGCATAATGTGAGTATTGAGTGTTTTGTCAGAAAGGGTTAGACAAGGGTTACATGTTTTAGTGCAGTAACAGTGCTGATCAGACATTGTCTGCTAATGTAGCACTTGGAGTAATAACTGTCTTATTACCAACTGTCTTCTTATTTCAACTAAACCCATAAAGGCCTCACATTTTCCAATGAAGTTATCAGCAAACACATGTCTAGAAAGGTTTGCAAGCCTCTGTACTGTTGAAAGATGTGTGGTGTGTTTACACCTTAACAGTTGCTCTCCTGCTGAGAATGTGTCCAGTACAGAATGGAAATACACTGCAAAGATTACATTGCATTATGCCCTAACTATTAAAACAAATTATACATCTGAATAAATATATCAACACTGCCAGAAACATCCAAACATGTCATTTAAAAATATCCATGTCTTATGTTAAGAAAAGCTACTTTGCAAGTTTGCCAACATTTTCCAGCAATTATAGTTGATTTCGTCCCACTTTTTGAATTGACTAGTTACAAAACTAATGTAGTATTTTCACCCTTTGTTGTACTTTTTTTAACATCAATCTTACAATAATTCTATATTATGTCCTTGTTGGCATGCAAAATAAGTTATTATTGTCATTCAAAGGGTTTATTGAATCATACCACAACAGTTTTGCTTTTGTTAATGTTTATTTGACTGTTACAATAGAACAGATAATGTAGGTCATGAAGAGGTACTGTATTTTCTGGCTGAATTCGCCTCAATCTGCCACTGTGGGAAATATCAGTTGTAATACAAAATCCTAAAGGAATACCAGCTCTTATACAGGTACATCTATTTACTATTTAATAGACTTTTCTGAGACACTTTATCTTAGGACAAATTTTTCACCATAGATGAGGTGCATAGTACATACTGTAATCATCTTAAATCATGAACTACAGAAAGTTTGATAATAAGCCAAACATTGGATAAGTCTTAGTGAGGTATAAATGTACTTTACAATTACACCATGCACTTATGGGAAACTAAAGCCAAACTCTATGTATTCCATAACCACATAACTTTTCCCATTACTTTCTTTTATTAAAAGTATTTTTTCCCCCCATACAGAACGTAGAAAATGGGGTGTAAAAGGCCTGTTACTTAATTTCACTTTCTGTAATTAGATCAGAAATGTACCTTTTCTCTTAAATGGTATTTATTTTCATATTTAATATCCCTTAAACTGGAATATTTAACTTAAAATAAGGGCATTTTCACAACTTAAAGAAGAGAAAGAGGAAAATCCAGGTCAATTTTCCTTCAGAGCGACACATTGCCAGTTCTTCTCATTTTCTATGTTCTTTACTTAGACAATGTTTACAGTTAAATACTCAGACAAAATTGTCAATGAAACGAAGGTTAGACACACAGAGGTACAGCAGGAGGGTTATTTCTGTTCCTTTGATCAGGGTTGCTTGGAAGCAGCCTTGCAGAAAAATGTGGAATCATTTGCCCGCCTTTTTCTGGAAATGTCTGTTTTTGTAGTCAGGCATGGAGCTAAAAATAATATCCATAAATTTTACTTAGAAACCCAAAGTAACAAACAATATTGTAAAACTGACACCATGCGGACATTTGAGAATCTTAAGCTGAGCCAGGATTCTGACATTTAACTTTATATTTTTTTTATTTTTTTTTAACCACAATTAAGTCAACCACAGTGATCTCTCAAATAAATTATCTTTGGCTAGACCAAACTGAATAGAGTTTTTTAAAGCAACTATTTACCCAGGATAGTTGAACTCAGATGGTGCATCGTATACCAGGGTCAGTCTTATTTGCATTCAGTTTTATAGCAAGGCAGACAGAGGAACAGGAAAATAAACTGACTTTCAGTTAGTACAGAAGGTGGACTGAGATTCCTTAGCTCCTAGTCTACTGTGTAACTACTGGGCTAGACAGCTTGCTGTGTTTTAGTGTTCATAGTCATCGTTATTTTACTTGTACTGGGTGTGTATATAATTGATGAGAAGAGTTTAAAGCAATAAAATACTTTATATTTAATAATACATAATATTTATATAATAAAAATACCTTATAAAGGGATTGTTTATATCATGGTGTGAACAGGACGGCTTGGTGGTGACATCAGACCAGGATGACTACACAACAGGCAGGACAGCGGGGTATGAAGCGCTGATGCACGTTGTGGGAGGGCAGCGGTGTGGTGCAGCGCTTAATAGCTATACAAATAGGAGACAGAGACAGTTTAAGCACTAATGTGCGTATTTATTTAGAAAAACAAAAAAAAATGGTTCACAAAAGAAAAAGGTATTGTGTCTTTAAATAAGGCACAACTTCCCAGGCAGAGTAAGGTATGAACAATTTGAATGCTTGTTAGCAGGCAAAGCTGCAGAGGCTGGGCTGGCAGCAGTCATCTCTTGATGTTCTGAAGGGATTTGCCAGCATTTAGTCCAAGAAAAAGAGGGAAAAGGGAAGTTATTTGCGTGTTTGTTTGTTTGTTGTGCTCTGATCCTTGTCCTGTGCTCATCTCCCACATGTGGAGAGACTGCTCCTTATATACACCTGTGGCTGGCCAGCCACAGTTTGCACGTGTATTTGGCAGTGATAGTATTAACCCTATCCCTGCCAAACTGGAAGAACAGCAATGCCACAGTGCTTGCGACCTGTCACAAGCGTATTTATTGACAATAAATATATATATATACATTTTTTAATTTAGTAGTTGCCAATTATTATTTTTTGTTGTTGTTTTCTCCCCAATTTAGTAGTGTCCAATTATTTTGTTTAGCTCCGCTCACTGCTACCACCCCCGCACTGACTCGGGAGTGGCGAAGACGAGCACACTTTTTTACACACTACAGACTTTCCATGCAGCCACCCAGAGTTACAGCGTCAGAGGACAACGCAGCTCTGGGCAGCTTACAGGCAAGCCCACAGGCGCCCGGCCAGACCACAGGGGTTGCTGGTGCATGGTGAGCCGAGGACACCCTGGCCGACCTAACCCTCCCTCGCCCCGGGCAGTGCTCAGCCAATTGTGCGCTACCCCTGGGAGCTCCAGTCCTCGGTCGGCAAAGGAATAGCCTGGACTCGAACCGGCGACCTCCAGGCTACAGGGCACATCCTGCACTCTACACGAGTGCTTTTACTGGATGCGCCACTCAGGAGCCCCTGAAAATGAATAGTTTTAACAGAAACAAAACACTTCTACAAAATAAACAGCATGATGGCCAAAAGAAACAGACACACAAAACAAACAAGCAGCATGCTGGTCAAAATCCAGCACGAGTAGCAATTGTATTCATCTATCTTTTTATATTCACTCACGTCTCGTTCTTACTCCCTGAACACCCAAACCCAACCAGCAAAAGCTGCAGGTTTTTATAGATGTGACCATTTCCAGATTAGCAATAAATTAATCAATCCAGAGATGGTCACATTCTACACGAGTTTTTACTCTGCGTGGCCGACAGCCAATTTATCAATAATCACCAGCTGCCGACCACGCATTTTCACAAGCGTGTCACACACACAAAAAAAAACAATTAAACCATTAACTTAAAAACAGTAATACAAAAGTTGCTGAAAACGGCAATTAAAAAAAGAGAAAGAAAATGTGGGTTTAATTGTACAAAATATAGTTTGTTGCAACAAATAAAACAAACATAACATTTGAATTTATAGATGGTACTGTCCAGATAAACTATAAGCAGCTCTGACTAGTAAAAGTTATTTGTTTAACAAAGTTTCTTTAATTGTGTAAGTGATCCTTTATGAACGTTTTCAGGACTATTTTCCTAAAGCTTTTCTCAGTTGAAGGGTATCAAATGAATCACTAAAAGCTAAAGTTTTTTTTTAAGAAAATAATGATTTTTTTCTTTTTTTTTGTGGTAGTTGGCCTTCGGCTCGGTCAACTACCACCACTCGGTACAGCCTTCATGGACCGGCACTATCGCTTAAGTAGAAAGCTGCACCAGGTCACAAATGGGATCTCCACTGCCTTGTGAATATATGGTACAGCTTTTAACTTGTTACCATGTAAAAATAAAAGGGGACATCATAGAAATGTTTTTAAAAAATCAAAGCAGTTTCACGATTCAATCACTGTTTCACATGGTCTATATAAATTCCATTTATATCAAAGTGTGCAGTTTGAATCATTAAAATTAAATACAGAGAGATTTATGAAATATACTGTTCGATTCAAAAGAACGCTATGAAAAAATTCTTCATTTTGTTTTTTACCATCTGTGTGAAATCATAACTCAAATTACCTCAAATGATGTAATCCAGAAAGTCAGCAGGATTCATATGGGTCCAATTTAACAGAAAACATTTTCTGATTTAATGTGTTTCTTCTCATGAATCATTTAATGAATTGGCCTGCAGTGTTAATACCAGTATGACTTTGCATGATATCTGCACGGAGAGCTAAATGAGCTAAATATCTCAATCAGTCTAAATCCATACGAACCACAAACCACTTGCACAAATAGTAGCAATAGATACATGAAAAGAAAACAGACTCTAGACCAAACAGTACTGAAAAGAAAATAAATAGGAAATGAATAAACCAAAAGTAGTGTAATTAAGAATCGTGTGAATTGCCTCCTTGGAGAGCTGCAGTGTTATTCTGGCGTACCCCATGTAGTGGCAGAGGAGACCGCTGCTTCTGCAGCTCAATTGTTTTGCTAATTTTCTTGTTGAGTTGCTTCTAGACGCCGCCATTTTCTACATTTAAATACAAGGCATACCTGTTATGCTAAAGCTGTGATGTTCAAACTGTTGGCAGTGCTTTTCTGCAAATGTTCTGTGGAACAAATAGAGAATTGTCTCCTGGTAGCTGTTTCAGACTTGCATCTAGCCACCCTGGATATGCATGTAATTAAACGGTCCAGAGGAATTTATTCGAACCAATATGCAACTGGATTAGTAGTGCAATTCAACAGGAAAATTTGACCAGATGCAATCAATGATATGACCAAGGATTAACTGAAACACCATGAAAACAGTCAGTGTGTTGGGAGTTTTATTTTCCTTTATCTTCATGCCAACGTTACATCTGCAGTATAATGTTTCCCTAGTGCAATGCCTTATGTGAGTAATTTAGGTTAAACTGTGAAACTGTCACACTTATGCTGTATGGTGTTCCTCACCACAATTTGAATTGATTAAACTTTAATTCATTCCAGTACAACTAAAGTTGCCCTCAAAAGTGGTTAGGGCTCTGGACTCTTGACCGGAGGGTCGTGGGTTCAATCCCCGTGGAGGACACTGCTGCTGTACCCTTGAGCAAGGTACTTTACCCAGATTGCTCCAGTAAAAACCCAGCTGTATAAATGGGTAATTGTATGTAAAAATAATGTGTAAAAAAATAATGTAATTAAATGTAAAAAATAATGTGATATCTTGTAACAATTGTAAGTCGCCCTGGATAAGGGCGTCTGCTAAGAAATTAATAATAATAATAATAATAATAATAATAATAATAATAATAATAATAATAATAATAAAAAGTACAAAGTGTGCAGATGTGGAATCATAATCCGTCCGATCTTTTTTTTTGTGGGCTTGAGCACCAGATATAAGACAAAAACTGTACTGTAACATGTTTTTGCATGTAAATGTATAATATGTTCACTTAATGCAGTAATACTTTATCAAGGTGTTACTTGTAGGTCATATTGACTTATTTTATCAAAACAGACACAAGTAATCTGAGTATTTACTTTAAGACTGTGAATTCAGAGACACTCTGACTGGTTTTCCAACGATTAATCAAGGTCATTTACTCAGAATATAAACAACATAGTAAGCAGATAACCTTAACACCTCAAAAGGAAGATCTTTTGGCAAATTAGGGAATGACCCAGACTTCCTGGTGCCTCAAAGGTCTTAGAAGGGCCGATATAACTACAATAAATGGAAAATATATTTAGGAAATTAAAGATTTCAAACTAAATAAATAATACAGAAGTCCATAGGAATTAAGATATCCCAAATTAAACAAATCAGTAATAAATAAGATAACAGTAAGAATATCTAAAATTAACTAAATTAAAGCACTGATCTCCCTGCATTGAACACTGACGTGTTTCATGCAAAAAGAAATGTACATTTTATAGGAACACATAAATAACGCCTGATATAAACTAGGAGTGATGTGGCAAGTTTTATTTCCTTAGACAGTTATAAGTACTGATTTTTAAGAAAATAATTCTGAAATTCATATAAACACATAGGAGACCGTGCTTAACACCTTCACTTCAAAGAAAGTGCAAACTCTGATAATCTCTCTCTCTGGCCTCCTTCGTTCCCAAGTCCCATTAAAACAAGAATTTTAGCAAATAAAATGTGTTTTCAAAATGACTGCCAAGTTGTTTAGGTGTACCACTCCTCCTTGTCTTCAAAAATGACTTCCAAACTATTAGTACAGTAACCATGCTCTTCAAATTGCTCAGAGGAGGGACCCAGTCTTGCTGCCTTAAGAAGTCTTTACTGCTTTATTAAGAAGATGCCAACTACACAACGGAAACTTCACGCGTGCATCACATAGGGTTAATGTCTATTAGGGTTGCCTAAGAAGAGAGGTGAACCATGATATAGTGTAAAAATAAATGCGTGTATGTAATTAGATAACAGATATCTTACTCTATAAATGTTAGTTTAAACACTGTTTTAGGAATAATTAAGGTACTTCTTTTGTTAATCTGATTGCATCCAGTACAATTTAATTTGCCGGAAAGAGATTCTATTGTAATTTTGGTAACTTGTGGTATTCATCTTGAACATCGTGTGCATACTAATGGAATCAGAAATGGAGCATTACCTTGCAACTCAACTCAATGTGCAGTATTTCTCGTTTGTTTTTGTGTTTGGTAAACTATGAAAGAGTTTTCATCGGAACTGCATGCAACTTACAGTTTTAAGCCAAGTGGTTTTGAGAGAACCTCTTACAATTAATTCTATAGAAGTTGCTTTGACTAATTACTTGAATGTTATTGTTGTTTTATTATAATAAATTATGTCTAAACAAACCGAATAGTCTCATTTGCAAGCTTGCTTATATATATCAACCTCAGGCTGGACCTGTTTGTTAGCATGTAAATCTGATGTTATTTTCAGATGATAACATTTCAAAGGATTTATATACTGGAATGAATATCAATTGTTAAATTCCTTAATAATTATATATATATATATATATATATATATATATATATATATATATATATATATATATATATATATTGTGAGACAGCAGGGAGGGGGTTAAAACCTCCCTGCAGAAAAAACATGTGCGGAAGGCACACTTTTGTTTTGTTAATGGTTTAATTGCTTTTGTTTAATTGTTTTATTGTTTAATTAGTACCTGCACCTGGCTATTATTGAAAATTAGAGCCAGGTGCAGGGATTTAAAAAGAGAGCAGTCAGTCTGCTCTGGGTGGCTGCTGAAGAGGGCAGAAGCCCGACTGTGCTGGTGTGTGGGTACAGCCGTAATTAAAAGAAAAGGTAGAGTGAAGCCTTTTTGTGTGTGTGCTGTTTTGTTTGTTTATTTTTGTACAGGTAAACAGCTTAGCTGTCCTGTTTAATTTAGGTTCCTGGTTTGTTTTAGTTAGTGCTCAAAGAGAGCTAGGTGTTTGTTTTGTTTATTTTTGTTTTTGTGTTTCATTAAAAATTGCGCAACCGCGCTTAAAAATCCATTTCTGTGTGTTGGGTCGGTGTTTTTAAAGGGGCAACGAACAGTGGTGAGTGTGATTCTTTCACATATGGTGGCAGCGAGTGTGGGCGCCCCTGGAGACCCAAGAATGGATTTTAGAGATTTAATAGAGATGTTTAATAAAAACACCGCTGCTCAAGAGGAGCAGACAAAGGAGATGGAGAGGCAGATACAAGAGCTGGGCGTGGCCCCGTTGATAATACAAGAGCGGGAGCCAACGGAACTGGAACGGCTTCTACAAAAGTGGGAGCTGCCGTCCCGAGAGCCAGAGGGGGTGGAGCTGCCGTCCCGAGAGCCAGAGGGGGTGGAGCTACTGTCCCGAGAGCCAGAGGGGGTGGAGCTACTGTCCCGAGAGCCAGAGGGGGTGGAGCTGCTGTTACCAGAGCCCAGAGAGGAGTCGTCGTCTCTCCCAGAACCATCATCCATGCAAGTGAGTCCGGCGTTGCCGAGGGAGGTCCCCAGTCCCGTCATCGTGGACACCTGGCCGGAATGCCCAGACCTCCCTGCGCTGGACCTTGCTCCCAGGTCGCAGCACTGCCAGGCACAGTCGCTTGCCTGGTCCCTTACTCCACTCCCCCTGGAATCCCAGACGTCGCTGCGCAAGAGGCAGACGTCGCTACGCAAGGGGCAGAGGTCACTAGTGTTCCCCCTGCTGATTGCTCCGCTCCCCTTGCATCGTGCTGCGCTCCACCTGGGATTCCATAGGTCGTTGCGCAGGTCCACAGGCGCACGCCTCTGCCTGTCAGTCCTGGCTCCCGGTCACCGGTCCGCGCTATGGTCGCCCTGGACAAGCCGTCTGGGTCCCTCCTCGCCGGTCCTGGGTCCCTCCCTGGAAACGCCGGAGGGACCAACCCACCCTCAAGCCCGCCCGTGGAAGAGGGCGAAAATTGACATTTGTGGACTTGAGGGTGGGTGGTCTTTTAAGGGTGGAGGGAGGTGGCCGTTGTATGGCCGGTGTCTTGAAAAGACATGGGGGAGGATGTGTGAGACAGCAGGGAGGGGGTTAAAACCTCCCTGCAGAAAAAACATGTGCGGAAGGCACACTTTTGTTTTGTTAATGGTTTAATTGCTTTTGTTTAATTGTTTTATTGTTTAATTAGTACCTGCACCTGGCTATTATTGAAAATTAGAGCCAGGTGCAGGGATTTAAAAAGAGAGCAGTCAGTCTGCTCTGGGTGGCTGCTGAAGAGGGCAGAAGCCTGACTGTGCTGGTGTGTGGGTACAGCCGTAATTAAAAGAAAAGGTAGAGTGAAGCCTTTTTGTGTGTGTGCTGTTTTGTTTGTTTATTTTTGTACAGGTAAACAGCTTAGCTGTCCTGTTTAATTTAGGTTCCTGGTTTGTTTTAGTTAGTGCTCAAAGAGAGCTAGGTGTTTGTTTTGTTTATTTTTGTTTTTGTGTTTCATTAAAAATTGCGCAACCGTGCTTAAAAATCCATTTCTGTGTGTTGGGTCGGTGTTTTTAAAGGGGCAACGAACAGTGGTGAGTGTGATTCTTCACAATAAATATATATATATATATATATATATATATATATATATATATATATATATATATATATATATATATATATATATATATATATATATATATATTAAATGAGCCTTGCGGCTCGGGTTCGATTTAGCCCTTTAAAATACAGACCCAGACATAACATAGATGGTTTTAGCGCGGTTGTGCACTTTAATTATTTACAATAATAAAAGAAGAAATAAAACAGAAACAAAAACCTAGCTCACACTGGAGCACTAACTACACTTTTCAAAACAAAACCCTAAACTAATAAACTGGGCAGCTAAGCTGCTTACCAGTGTCAAAACACAAAATAAATACCAACACGAACAAAACAATAAAAGGTTCACAAAGTACCTTTTTTTTTCTCTTTCTCACACTTCACTGCGATAGCCTTGTTTCACACAAACTAGAGACTGCCTGAAACAAACATTTCTGCAGGTTTATATACCTGCCTTCTGATTGCAGGCAGGTGATAATGATTAAAGGCTGGAGCCAGATGAACCCCATCCTGGCTCCCTCCCGTGGCATTCTGGGGGTTGTAGTCCTGCAGCTCCCTCCTTGGACTACACTTCCTCCCCCCCAGTCTGTCACTATATATATATATATATATATATATATATATATATATATATATATATATATATACACACATACACACAGTATATATTACACACACACACACACACACATTTGTGTACACACACACATACCTTACCCCCCTACAAATGGTTAAATTGTGAAGCAAAATTCAAATCAAATCATTTGTCAACTTGCATCTTTTTTAAGATGAATGCATTAGAAATTACAACAGAGAAGCAAGTCATATTTAATATGTAAGAAATGTGAAAGAAATCTGGCCATCTGGCTTGGCTAAATGAATTCAAATAATGTGTGCTGGGGCTGTGTTTTTCTTGGACATCTGTAACTGAAGGAAGATTTGTTTTCTGCACGGAAAATCTGTGAGTGAAAACCGACGTATGGGAATATTTGTGGCCCCAGAGTCTGAAGGGGCTGTTCCCCTATGAATATGAGCACAGTTTCTTAAAAATTCTACATCACAGTATATCTGTTGTTTAAAGCATTACAAAATACTGTGTGCCTTTGCTGGATGTTGTGCGCTATTGTAGTTTTTTCTCAGTTCTGTTATTTGTATTCACATTGCCTGGGAAAATAATCAACACAATTACATCTGAATGCATTGCACTAACCCATAACCTGAATTCTATAGTTTTATACTGTAAAGATTTTTGCATGTTTAAGTCCTTAAATCGCTTACATTTACAATACAATAACATATTGTACATATTTTACTGCCAGCTAACTAACAGCTCACAGTGGTTGCACTACATTCTCTCATGATGTGCTTGCATATTTCGTAATAGTTCCTACATTACCATAAGCTCAAGCAAAAGAAATGGAAAGACTATGCCTACTATTCATCTCTGTGTGTCCACTTGTTTTGGGATTATGAGGTATTACCTTCCTAATAAAGAACACATCTCTTAATTTATTAAGTGAATTACAAGGCCGTTTTCATAGATTCCAGCCAAATAAGATATTTAGAATAGTGTTTATTTGAATTAGCACTCTCCTCCTCTAAAATATTTAAGTATTGACATTACAGTCCACAATCCATTTTGAACCAATCATGCTAAACAGCTACCCCCATCTTTCTTTGTTTTCTCAAGCAGCTAGGAAAAAACTTTTCCAACAGGGGTTTCATAGACATCTGCTTAAATATGTAAACTTCTAACCAGATCTCTCCAGCTCTATCATTAAATTACCTAGAAAATACCGTTTTTAATTACCATTTGTCTTTCCCTCTTATGTTCTATTTTTAAAGAGATACACATGTGTTATGCATGCATTGCACTAGTAACATAGTGTATATATGTATGTATTTGTGTACGTTCAGAAATGAGAAGGAAACCCATAAATATCCAGCTAGAGAGCTACCATAATGTTGAGAAACGCAGTAAATGAATCTCTGGATACAATCTTGAGGAATACATTTCCTGTTTCCCCTTGGGGGACTGAGCCCCAGGATTATTGCCTCTTACAGCGGATCCTACCTTTGGCAAGTCAGGCATTGTCATTCAGTTTAGGATTCTTTTATACCCAATCAGATTGAGTTTTCTAGTACCGTAATGTCATCCACTTTTTAAAGAGCACCAAGACCAATGGAGCATTGGCAAATAAAACAATGCACCTTAGGGCCCCAAAAACAAAAAATAAAAGCTTCATTGACTTACAGTACAAAGAATACAAATGTATGCAGTTTAGATGTATTGTGGTTTTGTATTATAAAAAAATATACAGCCCTCTTAAACTAATGGGACTATGTTCAGGCTCAAAACGTTCCCTTTCATATTTGCTTCATGTTGTATTCTGGAATTTACACTGGCAACATCTGTAATCTGGCTATACTCCATACTGTGAACAGATGTTAACAGGGTTTTGCCGTATCTGTTAAAATCATTTGGAAAACAAGTTTAAATTATACAAAGAAGAGCAATTAAACGGAATACTTCCAGCTCCATGACATCATTAATTGCTTGCCCTTCTGTCCAGGACTTCTGCTTTTCCACTTAGGTGTTGGCAATGACAATGACAATGCAACAATCAAATACTTTTAAGAACGATATGAAGAGACCCCACATATATAATACAATACATTTTCCAAGAAAAATGCCCTATTTCAGCTTTTTGTGACATATTAGCTCCCCTATAAACCTCATGCCTTTACTTGTTCGTGGAAGACAGCATTTACAGAGAAAATGAAGGTCTGGGATTTAGAAGGGAGGTTTGTCCTCACCTTGCTCTCTGTCACTACAGTACATCCTTATCCCTGTGGTGATACATAACTCAATGTAATAAGATCATGCACTACTTGTAATCATAAGAACACTTGGAGTCAACAAAGGAATATATTCTCACAATTCTTTACTCCACATTAGCATGCTTTTTACAGAAAGGAAAGCCCAATAAAAGTTACCATACCAGAAATAAGCAACTCGACATGTCATTTAGGGGCTTCTAAGTAGTTAAAAGTTGTTTCTTATCTGTTTCTTATCCCCTTTTTGTAAAAATCTGTGCTGATACCAGTTTGGAGTAAAAAGCTTTGAGTTATCTGACCCATACCATTTGTTAAAGTGCCTTCCAAAAGCATATCTGAGACTACAGGTTAGAAATACAACTCATTTGCACTTCTCAAACAAATTTACACCCCTAGGTGTACTGCCAAACTTGTGCTAGCTTCTGGGTTGCAGATTTTAAGTACTCTGCCTAATGTTTTTGGAGTCAAACATTACATTGCAGTATATCTTTCCAGCTAATGGCACTGAAATGTAAGTCAAGCAGACAAGAGTCTGCCTGAACACAATCCAATACTAATATTTCAGGCTGATTACACATTATTCATTGTGCCGGGAGTGTTTGTGCTGTCTGTAGAGACACGTAACATTCAATAGAAACATTTCACAACTCACATAAATGTGCGTAGGTACGACCCTGACCACTGCAGGCTTCATAATACAATCATATGTTCACTACTTAGTACTGACTACGAACATTCACGTTTTAAAATATATTGCAATATATCCAAAACATTTTAATTCAATTTATGCCTGGCATCCACTCACCTGAAGCCATGACCTCAAAAATATGTATTCCCCGTGACTTTTCATATTTACTCTTGCATGGTTGATTTACCATAAGCCAAGCAGGCATTGAATGATTTAATTTATTTTAGTTTTTAATTCTGGTATGCATGGTAACACAAAAACATTGTTGGTCTTTTATTGTTCCACGTTGACACAATTATGGATATTTTTTTAATTACACTAACAAAGAATCCTGCCAAAATGTATCTTCTGGTGACATGCACTTTGACTCACAATTTACTGTATCCTGGTTGTGAGAAATTCAAAGTACCAGACAAAGACAGCAAACATAGGACTGCAAAGTCTAACATTGTTCAGCTTCCTGCGTAAAACTATTTGACCAGTCGTGAATCACTCTACTACCAATTCTTCCACACAGTTAACTTAATTTAAGAACGTGATTCAAGCTTCAGCGGCTTCTCAAGGATCTCAAATCAGGACTACACTTATTTTGTGTTTTTGCCAACAAGTGGTCAAAGGGTGAGAGGCCCCAGTAATTCTAACCACAGAAACAAAAAATGCATGAAAACATTCTAATTGAATATATACTTTGCCACAGAAATCACCCCACATAACACATAACAACCCCCCTACCAACACAACTTTATTTTACTTATATACTTTACTTTGTATTAAAACTTGATCTCTTAATTCATCAACTACTGATAAGTACCTGGTCGTGTAGTCGTTATTTCTCATCTGGAACTTGTACAAAATGTTGCTGCTAGAGTTTTAACAGGGACGAAGAGACAAGAACACATTACCCCTGTGCAAGCATCTTTGCACTGGCTTCCTGTCTGGTTTAGGATAGATTTGAAGGTGCTGCTTTTAACCTATAAGGCTTTAAATGGCCGTGCCCCATCTTACTTAAATGATCTTTTAACCCCATATGTTCCAAGATGCTCACTCTGATCACAAGATGCCGGGTTACTTACTATTCCCAAAATTCATAAAACAAACAAACAAAAAAGTGATAGAGCATTCAGCTATAAAGCCCCTACATTATGGAATGACCTGCCTAGCCCTGTAAGGAGAGCTCCCACTGTAGATGCCTTTAAAACTAGATTCAAAACACATTTCTATAATCTAGTTTATATATCTTTAAATGTTTTCTTACCCTTTCTTGCTTGTTTTACTGTTTTATTTTTATTTGGGTGTTCATCTTTACTGCTTATTGTTATTTTTTGTAATATGTATTAATGTTTGTATCCTTGTAAGCTGTATAAACTACAAATGTACTATCTCCCACAAATGTAATAACCATCTGTCCACAGATGTAATTTAATATCTCCCGGAAATGTAATAACCATCTGTTCACATATATAAATGTTGCAACCATGATAATGCCTGTGAATTACTTTGTGCATATTTATTTATGTATTTAAATAACAGTTTAACTTATAATTAATAATATTCATTAATGTCAGTTTTGGATATAAAGATTTAAAAAAAGCCATTCGCATAACCCCAATAACGACTGCTCAATGATTAAAGTATAGACTATTCTACTTAATTAATAATAAATAATAACTGAAAGTTGTTAGGTGGGTATAACATTTTTGGGAGAGATTATTACATTTGTGGGTACTTATTACATTTGTGGGCATTTATTACATTTGTGGTTTGTACAAAGCGCTTTGCGGCGATCGATCGTGAAAGGTGCTATATAAAAATAAAGATTGATTGATTGATTGATTGATTGATTGAATAGGGCTGCTGCCAGTAGATTTTCAACTACAGAGTGCATCAGGTTTACAAGGAGATAATAGTCATCAGAGTAGATCAAATTAGAGACCAAGTCTAGACAGCTCTGCTTTCTCTATACTGTCAATGGGACTATCTGTGATGTACAGTATGTTTATCCAACATGCACCATCTTGTGTTATTGTGTTCCCAAAGACAGTGAATAGCAAAAGTTTCCATTCATAAAATAACTAAATAAATAAATAAATAAATCAGTGGAGTCTGTGCACCATTCATTTGTTTTCTTCTCATTTATATAAACATGTGCTAAAAACTTGAAATCCTCTCAAATACAGGGATTTGGGATGTATTAGATAGATGTGAAATCAAACATCTCCTCTGGACAGGATGAATCACAGCTGCAAGCAGCTAAAGATTACACATGTGAAAGAAACGAATGTCAGCATAAAACTGTGACCCAAGCAGAAAAAGAAGGGAGCTGTGATGTCTCTGGCCTTTTGTTGTGGTGGGAAAAATTAACTTGCGGCTTAGCACTGGGGAATGGCTAATATGGCTTGGCTAAGAGAAAAAAGCAGACCTTGAGCCCTGGTGGTCTAAAGGACCTGCCTTCAAGCCTCTTCCAAAGCCATGCAGTGCATATTATCCTGCTGCACGCAGATAGTTAAGATTCACTGAGTCAGGAGTTTCTTGTCTTTCAAATGACTTATTCTCAATTCATTAGATTATCTTACAAATGTATGCCTGCATCCTCTCCAACCACAAATAAACCTGGACAAAAAAACAAAACTGTGCCAAAGCTTCCACGTGTTTTGTCAAAGGTTACGTGTGGGGCGGCACAGGGCTTGATTCCTGGTCCAATTCTGTTTTCTTTGTATATGCTACTTGTAATAGTTACAACACACTACTGAACACATTGAATATATTAGTAAACAACCCAGGAATACAGACAAAAGGTAATTGTCTTGTCACATGTTGGGTGACTTTTGTTACCATTTCTTTAGAAGATTAAAAAAATAAAAATAAACACCCACTGCAAAATCACCCCAAAATAAATTACAGTTAGTGGAGGCTGGAACTTAGCTCAAACTTTTTCCGTCTGCAGCCATCCTCAACACGTGTTGCCCTCTACAGTCAATAACTCTCTTACTATCACAGCAGCAGCTCCCCCCTTTACCTGCATAGAGTACTCTGGTTGACATAGGTCTCTATCGCATCCCCATCCAATCATGGTTGATGTGTCCATGTGGAGCAACTTTCATGGCTATGACAACATATCAGCTACAGCACCAAGCTTCTACCACCTCAGCTCCTATGACTAGATTCACCAATCCACTTGTTACCAACTTTTGTCTACATCTGGTCATATTCTGTGCTGTCAGCAAGGGAACGTGGGTATAAAAGGGCAAGCACCTGCAGTGGGATTGCTGCCAGTGTTTTTTTTATTTTATTTTATTTTTTTTGTTATCCTGTAATTGACGTAACTTAAAAAGACTGGTTTAAATTTCTGACGCTTATTTTCTGTGAAACTGCTATTCCCTTTGTAATCACATAGCACAATCTTGGGTTTTGATTTGATCTTGCAGCACATAACACAAACTAGGGATTAAACGGGACACAAAAAATATGACCTGTGCTTTACACATTCAGTTTGCTGGTTCTGGGAGTTACCTTTTCAGGTTAAATATTTATTTAGACTTTTAAAATGCATTATTTATTGTACTGTACATTACAATTTGATTGGAAGTTTTTTTTTTGTTTGTTTGTTTTCAATAACGTCAGCTTGATATGGATATAAAATGTCTGTTACCCTCCCCCAGTACAGTGTTCCCCGTAAACAGTTAAACTCTTTAGTAGCCGGTCAGGCCTGTGATGAGAATATTTAAACAGCAAGCTGTCAAAAACAGTGTTCCACTGCCATCCAATCAGAAATCTGTTAACCTATGGAGCGAGGGAATATTTTACAGTGTCTTATCCAATCAGCTCACTGCCTCCTAAGAGAGCTTTATAAATTGTTCTGCAGCTTTTTAATATTGTGGAAAAGGAAATTCGACAGATCCGACCAGCAACAAAAAGTAGAAGATAACAGATAGATTGGGGGGAAGTTAATAAACAAAGAGGACAAGATGATAAGACTCCGGGCAAGAATTGTGCAACTATTTTTCTTTTTCGTTTCGATGCTGGTGAGTTGGACATTTCTCTCTAAATAAATGACCAGAAGTTAGGAAAGAGTTAGTTACTGTTATTTACCAACAAATGAATATTGTAAACATATTAGCTAGTCTTACGGTACTGAGAAACCTATTTGCTTTTCCTTACTATTTTCCACCATTTAACCATTTGTTTGTAAACAACTAACGCGGTACTACAGTAGAATATTTGCTAATCTAAAAGTATAGGGAACCAACAGAATTTCCTTAGAAATACATCAGGTGAAATGTTGTTAATAGTGCTATAGTAAAATACCACGGATATTCAAAACATGCGAAAGCATAGGGAACGAATATAATAAACCATCGGTGCATCTCAATTTGCACACATTTGCAATTGCATGCCTACTGTACCACCAGTCGCTTACCTGGTATTTCTTTTTCACAGTTCTGGGCCCAAGTTAGTACCCAGCCATGCCCATCTCAGTGCAGGTGTCCGACCGAGCCGCCTAGGTGCGCTCCCGGGGTTCAATTAATGTTGGATGACTGCGCGTGCTGCCTGGTTTGTGCCCGGCAGCAAGGAGAGGCTTGCTCAGAGAGAAACCCTTGCGACACACGCAAAGCTCTGCGCTGTGATTACACTGCTGATCCAAGGAAGAGAGTAGGAGTCTGCATGGGTGAGAACAAATTGCTTTTATAATCGGCGCCGCTTTGATAACAGTTATAAGAACTGCATTTTTTTAGTGATCCAGGTTCGTTCTTCTTATACAATTTGTTGAGAAGATACACGTTACAGCACCAAACAGCTTGTTGCATTCCCTGCCTCTTGTCAGCAAGCTGTGTAGATGACTGTGAACAAGTCAATGCTGAGCTTCCCAAGGCATTGGGAAAATGTAATTCTGAAGAGTGAGTCCAGTTTATATGTGCACAATGGCTTGCCTACCAAGATAAACCTGAGCTTACTCGAAGAGCACAGAAATAACCATTTATAACTGTTGGTGCAGATGCAGTGCAGGCTACAGTGGTTTATACTTGGTGTGTCATTATGTTAAAGTCAGGCTACACACAGAACATTGCACTGTGTGCCGCATGCTGTAAACGGTTGCATATAGCTTACTGTACAAAGCTTTATTGGGTTACAACAGGTTTATGTTTTATACTCTTGAAATCACTTTTTAGAATCAATTTTTGTAATGAAAAAATTAAAAACAGCTGCTTTAACTGACAGCTTTTAACAAAGGCCTCTTGTCTTTTGTAGCCCGGGAAGGAGATATCTGTGTCTTTGATGGCTCTGTCTATCAGAATGGTGAAACATTCCAGCCTAGCTGCAAATACCAGTGTGCCTGCAGGGACGGACAGATCACCTGCGTGCCACGCTGCAACGTGGATGTGCTGCTCCCAGGCCCAGACTGCCTTTTCCCCAGGAAAGTCCAACTTCCAGGAGAATGCTGTGAGAAGTGGGTGTGTGACTCCAAGGCAGAATCACCCCTTGGGGGTTTTGCGATGGCAGGTGAGTACGTGCTTGCAGTAATAACATACTGGTCAGGTACTTTCTTAGTGTGATTGTCTACAAGTTTCACACAGAAACCTTGGACCATGTTTGATTTTTTTTTTTTTAATATGTACTGTATAGGAAGAAATTCAAGAAGGAGGGTCTTGAAAGGCAGATTATATGTAGATAAAGCACCCCATGCAAAACCATTAAGTACAGTCATTTTCAGTTAAGTATTACATCTAAGTGGCATAGAACTGAAATTCCATGTGTCAGGGTATTAGTTTAGCTTTCAAAATATATTGGGAGAATGTATCCATTTTAGATAATCCATCTTTTGGACATTTCTGATGAATGGGACAAACTGCTGCCAATAAATGTATTGTTCTTTTTAAACAGCTTACAGACAGGAAGACACCTATGGAGTTGACATCTTTGATCCCAGCATTAACTGCATTGAACAGACAACGGAATGGGGCGCCTGTTCCAAGTCATGTGGAATGGGGGTGTCCACACGGGTCACCAATAGGAACCGTCGTTGTGAGATGGGGAAGCAGGACCGCCTGTGCATGGTCAGACCATGTGAGAAGGAACATCAGAAGCAGACAAGCAAGGTATGAGGCAGAGAATGGCTTTAGTCTTTTGAAAAACAATTTGAATACTAGTCTTTCTGCTTTTGAAACCATAAAGCTTTTTTATGGCATAAAGCATTATTTTTGTTTTGCTCTATAGTCCTTATTCTAAAACCTTCCCACATATTACATGACTATAACTATCAAACAGGATTGACTAGTATTAAGTTTGTTGCCTTCTTATTGCAAAAGCTGATAAGGTATATAAACCCTTAAATAATGTTGCTTGACATTTTCATGCCAGTGTTAATTAAGGGAGAAACAAACCAATTAAACTGATTAGTAAATTATTTGTTGTTTTGTTTGTTTTTACTTTGTCATTGAAACATACTTTAGTCAAATGTCATTTCATTAATGTTTCTTGTAATATTTTGAAATTCTGCACTATTCAGTGTTTAATAGTTACGGATGATTGCAACATGCATTGCCTGTAATGTACATCACTCGAATGTGCTCTGACCATTGCTGGTACAGTATTCCAAAGAGGAAAATGTCACTATGCGTTTGTATGTAATAAACTGTCATGTTTCTTTTACAAACAAAAGCCTGTTTTTTTCTTTCTCTGTGAATCAGAAGGGGAAGAAGTGTTACAGAACTAAGAAGACTATGGAGCCAACGCACTTTGAGTTTAAGAACTGCACCAGTGTACATGCCTACAAACCCAGGTACTGCGGCGTGTGCAGTGATGGGAGGTGCTGTACCCCGCATAGCACCAAAACTGTGCAGGTGGAATTCCAGTGTCCCAGGGGCAAAACCATCAAGAAGACAATGATGTTCATCAATACCTGTGCCTGCCATAACAACTGCCCGAGGGACAACGCTGACTTCCAAATGTCAGACCCCATGTTCAGTGGATTCAAAATATAAATAGTGTCGTACTTTTTTTTTTTTTACAGGCGATTAATGAATGTGGTTGTCATCATTATAAAGGGACAGTGTATACAAGCTCTTTTACATTTTTAACATAAGTACAGTAGTATCAGTCACACATTGTAATTCAGAAACTATTATTGTAATATTCAGAGCCAGTACTCATGTACTGTATTAGATAATATAGCCACATAAACACATTGTTTCATCAGAAACTTAGTAATCAGATGCTTTGAAGCAATATAAGCTTAAAGGTGTAACGCCCCGTATTTATTTTGCTTCTATAGCTATAACAGAACTTTAAGATCTCATTTCGGATACTACTGCAAATATTAGTGACATGATTGGGAGCAAGCATGTGTCCTTCTAGATAAAACCAGCTTTGATTTTAAACGCTGGACCACAAGGTTTTCCTTCTGACAAAGTAGAGAGCTAGAATAATGCAGTAAACTTGAGAGACTCAAGTTTTACACTTTAGTTCTACCATATTGTGAAGCACTGTAGCTTGAAGCAAGATCTGGTAAAAAAAAAAAAAAAAATCATAACGTTCTAAGACAAAATATGCAGAATATTGAAAAGACTCTGAGGACAAAGTGTCTGAAGACAAAAGACTCTGAAGTGTCTGAGGACAAACTGTTAATTTAATTTGCACCGATAAGACACCAAGGACTGCAATGACAAACTAGCATGTTACTACGACTGTAAATGCTTGCTCTATGTTTACCCTGTTTATTGTGTGCGTAAGGGAGGGGGGGATTTAATTTCCATGATGCGTAAGGAATTTGTAAATAGAAAATGTATACTGTGTAATGTATTTCACCCAATGTGTAACATGTATGACAATGACAAGCATAACTGTGCAGTTCCAAGTTATGTCATTAAAATATGTATTTTTATAGAAAATGGTTTGTCCCAGTGTTTCTACCAGGTCTCCATTTCACATGTATTTTATCATGTACAGTACAATGTCACAATGCCTGGAGTAACTGGAGTACTGGGTGGTGTAAGCAGCCTGGATAACAAACACTCTGAAAGTCCAAGACAGAAAACTACTGCAAGCTTCTAGCTTTAGGTGTTTCACACACACACACACACACACATTATGAACCTTTGTAGTCTGAACTGCTGGGCAAATGTCTGTAACTGCATTTCATGTTCTAAATACAAAATAGCTAAACAAGGCATCTTCCTTGAGTAAAAAATAAATACAATGAAAAAGAACAAGGTCAGTATAAGAGAGTTTAGCATGTTGTAATGTTGGCTGTCTTCAACAGCCTAATATGGAGTGAGCACACTGTTGCTGCTGAATGAATAAAACATTTCTAATAATTATTTTATTCCTCTCTAAAAATAAGGCCCATCCCCTCAAATCTAACACACTGACAACCAGTATAAGCATTTATTTGTACATTTTTAAGAAAAGTTCTTTATAAACAACCTTATTTTATTTATTTATTTATTTTTAAACTGAGCTTAAGAACTCAGTGTAACACTGTATATATATAAATAAAATCAAAAATCAAAGTTGCAGTTTTTTAGTATCAGTAATTGTATTCTATTATTCAACCATTAGCACCTAAGATCACTTCTGAAACAATTATTTTTTTCACACAGTACACATGAAATTAGGTTTGGTTTGCAAATGCAGATGCTTATAAACATAATGTGCATTTAATATAGACATATATTGACTGATTTTGGTCGTGGTTATCCATTGCCTTACAAGTAAAAATACGGTTGATTGCTTTGTGTTCACAAAATAGAGAAAACATAACTGTACATTGTATTGAATATGTTATAATAACTAAAGCCTTGGACTTAGCTACTATAACATATTCTGACACACGGCACTGATACCCCATTTCTTGTGATGAAGATTTCTTGATTGTAGATACTTTGTTATTATTCCTTGAATGCCCAGATCAATTGCTCCAGTGACTGAAGAATGGACTTCAGACCACTCTATGAATGGCAGAAGTAGGTCTGGTCTTCATGCGAAGGAGGTCTGGGACTGGTCTGTTACTGTCTTGATAGAAATCCAACCCTGTTATCCACTCAACATCTGTAACTTTACTTTGGTGGAACCACAGAAGGTTTTCAACCCACTTGGACTCATCATCCTGGTTCTGCACAGAAACAAAAATTGGGGAAAAAAAGATGTGAATACCTTACAATTTTTTCCCCTCTAAAGCAAATAAAGGAATTTACCATTTGTACGGTCAATTGCAATACAAACTAAATAAAAATATATATAATTTAATCAATTGCAAAGTCTACCCACTTTTGATCTCCCACTAAGAATGCATGCACCCATCAACAGGCATAAACTAGTAGCAGACATATGTCGGCTTTGCACATTTCTAGAGAACCACTAGTTCGGTGGTGCTGAATACATACGTATATCTAGAGAAACTCTTCTCCAGTTGTGATTAAGCTTGAAAGGGACATTCTATAGCATTATAAGCTATAATCTATGTCATTATCTTGGGGTACGGAGCCCCCTATTTGTATGTATGTCTCTTAATCAGTGTGTGAATTCCATACATATGCTAAGAAGTGCAAATTCAATTGATAAAATAGATTTTTATTTATAAAAAGAATGTTGTTCACTTGCAGCCCAATTATATTGCTCTGTATACAGTATACCAGCAAATCAACCAAACCCCACTTGAACACACACCACCACAGAGACCCACTAATATGAAAACATCTTAAGAACTAAGAACTCATTCCCAGAATTAGGAATGTGCAATACATAGGAATGTGCAATACATTGTCATTCTCGACTTACATTGCAAACCTCGCTGTTGTCTTGTCTGTGGGGCATAATGAAGGAAACGGTCTGCAGTGCTTTTTTACAATCCAACACTGGCTGAGATCCATTGTCACAGCTGGTCAGCACCGCAAAATAATGCGTTGGAATTGGTATGTTTGTACCTTTAATAAATCTGTGAAGAAATGAAAAACGGAAGCATTTGACGGGGGTAAATCTAGTCTACAAAAGACAACAAGCCGCTGTGTAACAATTTGTTTTTTATTAGTTTTAATGGTATATATTTTCTTTACTAAAAAAATATAGAAGCATTTATCAACTAGACTCCCTCCCTCACTGATGATTCTAAACTTGATGTTCCAAAAATAAATGGGTTACCATATCACAGTCAAAGAAAATTGTGGATATCATACCAAAGGTTCAGTGCAGTAAACTGTGATAAAAGCACAGTGAAAATATATAGTGGACATTTTTCTGGTACCCGAATAAAGAGGAGAACTTAGGGTTGGACAGCGAGAAAATGTAATGAAATAAATTGGTTAATACAGTAAGTACCGGAGACCACCAGTCTCTTGATCCATAAATATCTTTAAATGTTATACAAACGTTTAGTCTGTGTTTTTATTTAATTCTATTAATGTAAAAAGAAAAGAGGACAACATATCTTACCGTCTAAATTGATCAGGAGTATCAAAGCGTCCATCATAATTAAAATCAAATGCTGGGCCAGACACTACATTCACACCATTGTACTGACTGGCATATTTCTTCAAGAGCACATTGTGGAAGTAGTTCCAGATTCCTATACACAAAAATAATTTATAACAGTTTCCCATGGTGCTTTTTGCACAGTACTTGCACGGTAATGGTTTTCTCATGGTTATCTAAAACATAGAGCTTTCATAGTCTACTATGAAAGGCGATATATAAAATAAATATTGATTGATTGATTGATTTACCCAGGTTTGCTATGTTTATTAATATGCTTCATACTTCGCTATTCTTTATAATATCTTACCTATGCTTTACCATGCTTTCACTATGATTTATTATACTTTGCTATGCTTTTACTATGGTAAACTTTTATAATAAACATTCTGTTTGTTTTTTGTGGATTCATTGAATAGAGTTAAGAAAATACTGTGCATGACAAAGTACAAAATGTACAAAATATATTCAATACCACTTTCATGGGTTTTAAAATAATATAAATCTGTCTTTGTCACTGAATTTCAAAGCTTAAAGTTTAACTTCCTTTAAATAAAAACATGCCCCTCTGTTCCTGTTGAGCACAGTATCTGCAGAAAGATGATTGGTTATACAGCTAAACTTTGAAAACATTGCCACCTAGTGGTAATTGTATTGATTTCGCGTCAAAGCTCTAACTTACTTTTAAAAGCAGGGTACATGGGAACAACATTGCTCATCAAGAGGGCATCATACTGCTCATCTTGTGTTTTATTCAGATCTAAAGGCAAATGGAAATGGTACTGGTTACAAAAAAGAAATGCTCAAAGATGGAAAGCTGGTGCTTTTGTATTCATTTAGTTAGTTAGTTAATTCATTGTAAGTTTTAGTTATTATTCAAATAGTCTTGTCTGTTTCCCTCTGATTTATAATAAATACATCTAAAAAAATATAGAAATATAGAAAAAAATATTAAACAATTAAAAAGTACTTTAATTAAATGTCATAATATGAAATCTATGATTTTATGCCATATATATACAAACAGATTACAGACTGACTTGGTGGATAAAGAAAAGCCTCTGCAATATTGGTATCATCAGCGATGAAATCACACCGTAGACTCTGGTTTGCTGGAACGCGGACATCAGCTCTCAAGCAGTTTGGTATGATGTCTGGCAGTGGGTCAAGATCTGTCTGCAGTGATAAACAGAACCGTAATAGTTAAAGATCCACTAATTTATAGCACAGTTGTGATAAACCCTCCAGAATGTTTAACACAGAATCTTTTCTATAATTTTTATTATTATTAGTTTATTTAGCTGACGCCTTTATCCAAGGCAACTTACAGAGACTAGATTGTGTGAACTATGCATCAGCTGCAGAGTCACTTACAACAACGTCCCACCTGAAAGACGGAGCACAAGGAGGTTTAGTGACTTGCTCAGGGTCACACAGCGAGTCAGTGAGTGAGCTGAGATTTGAATTGGTGACCTCCTGGTTACAAGCCCTTTTCTTTAACCTCTGGACCACATAGCTTCCTATTACAAGCTCTTATTTATAAATAAGCCAAGAGAGTCCTTGTTTTGTTAATAATAGCACAACATAATGAAAGAATGGTAAAGAAGGAGAAATGTTTTATTGTTATTAATATTATTATTATTTATTATTATTTATTATTATTTATTATTTATTTATTATTATTATTATTATTATTATTTAGTTGTAGTAGTAGTAGTAGTAGTAGTAGAAGTAATAGTATAGATATTCTTCTTTCTTCTTCTTCTTCTTATTATACTTTTTTTTTTAAAGCCTTGGAGCTTTAGCTTAAGCAAGTAAAATGGGATTCTTACAGGTTTTTCTACAGTGAAGGAAGTCCAGGTTGGCATAACAGTTTTTTTGTTGTAGGCGCTCACATAACCAAGCTGATACAGCAGACAGTAGTCCTCATTGGAGCGCAGAACTCTGGGTCTTCCGAATGGCATGTGTCTCTGTCCAGAGGCAGTCACTGAGCACATGGAAGAGAAGATAGAAGATATAAAAAGTTATAGAGGATGCACTCTCCCATAAGCCATGGCGATACAAAATATGTATGTAAAATATACCTATACTTTACCTTCAGCAGCTGTCAGGTTGAGTCTTTCATTATTTTCGATTGTGCCCTGGGAAAGACAGGAGAATCAATTAAGTTGGGTCCATAGTTCTTAAAGCAACTAAAATGAGTACTTCAAAAATATTGATTGATTTGATTTTGTAAGCAGTTTTGTAAGAAAGGCAAAAAAGAGGATTTCTGGAATCCAAGAAGTATTAGATAGTTAAGCAAACTAAAAAGACCCACCATATGGTTTCATTCACATTGGTAGGATTTCCATAGGGTTCACAAACAACTCCCAAATACCCTTGCACACGTGGTGAGATTTATAACACTTTCTGAATGCTTAATATTAATAAGGCATTAATGCAAATTATTTTAAAACGTTTTACTGGATGGTTCAACAGTTTACTTCAGGATCTCTGGACCACACCTGCTGTAATGATCCCTTTAAAGAGTAAAGCAGGGGTCCAAAAAATATAGCGTTATACATCTCCACGTGTTGCTTCAGCTGTGTAACGTACCTGGAATTTTTCTTTTCATTGTTAACATCCTGACAACTTTTCACACTTATAACTTTAAAACTGTTTCAAAGCTCTTTTCAAAATGGCCACTCTAGTGCACTTGGATTTGAGATGTGTCTTCTAAATCACTGCAGGAAGAGCGATAAAAAAAACATAAGTACTCTGGCTTTTCTGTTCCTAGTCCGTACTATATTAGTGCACTAGAGCAGCCATTTTGAAAAGAGCTTTGAAGCAGACTTTCATGTTATATGTGTAATACATTGTCAAGATGTTAACAATGAAAATACAAATTACAGGTGCATTATTTACACAATTGTAGCAACATGTGCAGATATGTAACACTATATTTTTTGGAACCCTGCTACTTACTTACTTTCAGACCTGTCCAGTGCAGCTGCCTTTAATAAATGTTATTATGCCCATTTTAGACTGGCTGGTAGAGTTAGGCTCAGTCAGAGAGAGCAACAGCTTAGGCAAGCATTAGTTATGAAACTGCTCCCCAGTTAGGCTGGTGTACTAGTTAGGTTTTAGTTATTGGACAGCAGGTATGTAGTATGAAACCAAATAATACTTAACTATGTGCAGTTTGGAAGAAGTCAAATAAATGTAAGTCGAGCCACAATCCTTTGTGGGAAGCCTGAGACAGTTGTCCCTAGATTTCGGTATGTCTCCCTTGGACACTTAAACATCATGCTTGTATTCGGTGTGTGGCACAGTAATGCATATCCAGTAAGCATCAGCAGCCACATCCACGTAGCTAACAACAGCAACACCACAACACAGTACTAGTATGTAACGCACAAGTTTTAATGTGTGTAGATATATCATCATTTCTATAACCCAAGATACCAATTGGTTGTGGATAGTAATATCATCCACTTTTAACTTATTGAGTATGTAAAAATGTAGCTGACTTTTGGATAATCTAAAATGCATACCATGGCAAGACAGGAACAGTTCAATTCGTCACCAGGTGTCAGAGTAATTAGAGGGCATGATCCAGGTTCAGTCATCTCTGTAGGGAATGAGGGATTGAACCAAGGCTTTCTCAATAGGTGATTCATACTGCCATGAGTACCATTGTTAGGAGCTGGGTGAACTTCCAACAGATCTGTAAAGGGAAGCATGTTTGTGTTCTTGTCACTTTTAACTGTCTATAAACTTCCTGAAGGATTTTGCAGTTACAGGTACTTATAACAACTTACCACACATGAGGTTATAAACCTCTACATTGGCAAATGGCCCCACTTCTGTTTTATAAAGAAACTTCGGTCCATATGCAATAAATATTGCCTGAAATGCAACAAATAAAACAAGAAAATAAACCATAGGTTGTTAAAAATTGATAACAATGCAATCTAAACCAGTATAACTACAGCATAGCATTGTGACAGAGATCGAATTATTCTTGGTGTTAGAGCTCCCTCCCGACCTGTGAGGGTGCTGTGTAAAGGGAACAGAGTACCCTGGACTAAATGGCACGACAGTTTATTCCCAGGGTTATAAACTCAATGACCCAATCCGCGGATTGGAGGAGTGGATGCGTTCGTTAACCAAGGGGTCATGAGGGAGGGTATAAATAGGGTACGTAGTGAAAGTGATCTGTTCCTTTCGAAATGGCTATAACAACCTAGAAGGAGAACCCGGTGATAAAAACGTGAGTGTTGTGTTTGTTCGTTTGTCTAGTAAACTGTTTGTTTGTTTATTTCTAGATTACTAACATGATCCAGAGCTGTAGCCGAAGGCCAGCATCAAACCCGGACACCAGCACTTCCCTTGTCACGAAGAAATGTATTTCGCACCACGAGCACTAAATTCACTCACTAAAAAAAACTGTGTATGTGTTTTCCGTGTTGGTGTTAAAAGAACAGGACTTTTTGGTTGCGGGTCACACACCACTGTATCACTTTACAACATTATTGTTTACAGGTGTTTGCCAACAGGCTCTGGACAATTAACATTCAATAAACACCCTTGCACATGGATATTGTTCTCTGTCTGTTTCTTCGGCACTGCTGTATTTCCTTCACCTGCGCACACCTACTCACTTTGCTACAAGTATTTATTAGAAAATAATTAATGGGGTCAACAATGCCCCATTATCTTTCACATGTTTATTACTATAATTTTACACGTTGACTTGATTAGTGCACATTTTATATATTGTTGTCAGATAATTTGTAGTTAATTTGTATCACTTTCTAGTAGCCTCTTCACTCAGTACCCTTGATACGTCTTATTGGGTTCCGACTAATTGAATTATTGATAGATTTATACACCTGAATATAAATAGCCCACATCTCTTACAAACGGGATGGTGATCCTGGGGGTTTCTGTCTCTCTTTTGTCTTGGGATTTTGTTTGTGCAGGAGTGGGAACATAGTTGGTGTTTGGAACGGAGAGCAACAGGGGGAAGTGAAACTCGTCTATAAATGGACTTTCTTGATCTTAAGCTGGGTGAATAGTGAAGGTAAGCGAACAAAGTGATTTTAGCCTGCCAGTAGCCGACTGTAATTTATGGTACTGAAATTAAAGTAAAATGTTGCGACACTGATGTTTCTCTGTCTGATATTCCCTCTAATGTGTGTGTGTGTGTGTGTGTTTGTTCTTACACTGGTCAGTGTGTTCTCGTTATGATAAACCCTCTAGCCTTACTAAATGTACGAAGCACTTTTTAATGTGAAGTATTGCAGTTTGCACTTTGTTGATTAAAATAACTATTTTGACTCATTTTAATCATAATGACTACCTGTCAATGGAAAATCTGTCCTGAACTGAACAGGTGTGGTCTTGTATAAGGATCTTGCACAATGTGTTGTTGCTGCTTTTAAAAGTGCTGTCCAGTAAATACATTTCCATTGATTTCGTATTTATTACCTGCATGTTTTTTCTTGGTGACACTGTGCCCTCTATTTTAGACTTGCTATCGAAATAAATTATTACATCATATTTTGTTCTGTGCCTTATTGCACTGAACTAGCATATTCAGGTTACATATTAACCCATTTTTGAACACCCCCTGTGTTTAAAAAGGGTTTGCAAGATTAGCTCTTTCCCTCCCCTTTCGCCATTTGTTTTGCTATTCCCCCTAGAAACAGATGGGTTTGAAAATTGTTAATGAAAGAAAAAAAGTTAACAAAATCGGCACGCCATCGTTCAGTATATAAAGTCTTCATTTTGTACTTGTACTTACTTGCATGCTAGAATAGTCATTGTCATATCCATGAGTCCCTCCGTTACAATATGTGTAGGATTCTTTATTTCTGAAAAAGTAACTAGTGTTATACAGCATTTGACCATGCATGACAAGTTTGAAGATACAGGGTTGCTTTATGAACCACGTTATTTCTTTGTTTTATGATGCTATTCAATCAAACTTCCAGACATAGAAGTATAGGTCTTACACATGCCTCTGCATTAGCATAAATACAAACAAATGAATGTTGCCATAGAGCTGGATAATACGACATAGTTTATTGAAACATTTTAGACAGCATACATTTAACACATTAAGTTGTTTTTCCTTTGATTTATGTTAATACAGGTTTAGAAATTAACCCTGGCATTTCCACTGCAGTGCTAGTCTAGTGCCACTGCATTGACAATCACATGGTAGTGAATAGTAAAGTAAACAAACAGTTTCCATCGCCATCAGAGGAAATATTCTATGTTGTTTGCGTGTCCGAAACTGTGAAAGAGAACAGAAGCCAGCTTACCTTGCAACTAGCCATTGAGCATCCACTAGCAAAGTAACGTCTTCGATCCGTCTGCTGTTGGCATAGTGGTACCTTTTCGGGGTGTGTTCTTTAAGGAATGCTTTAAATTGCTGCTCAGGCTTTTTGCACTATTTAATAAATTATTATTAATATTATTATTTATTTCTTAGCAGACGCCCTTATCCAGGGCGACTTACAATTGTTAGAAGATATCACATTATTTTTAGATACAATTACCCATTTATACAGTTGGGTTTTTACTGGAGCAATCTAGGTAAAGTACCTTGCTCAAGGGTACAGCAGCAGTGTCCCTCACCGGGGACTGAACCCACAACCCTCCGGTCAAGAGTCCAGAGCCCTAACCACTACTCTACACTGCTGCCCTAAATGAAAATGTCTTGTTATATTTGATCAGTTTATTAAGTTCCATGTTCTTATGAGCAATTTTTGTGATAATTTAGACTTTTCCTTTCTTATGATTTAAAATAGATATATATATATATATATATATATATATATATATATATATATATATATATATATATATACACAGTACTGTGCAAAAGTTTTAGGCAGGTGTGAAAAAATGCTGTAAAGTAAGAATGCTTTCAAAAATAGACATGTTAATAGATTATATTTATCAATTAACTAAATGCAAAGTGAGTGAACAGAAGAAAAATCTAAATCAAATCCATATTTGGTGTGACCACCCTTTGCCTTCAAAACAGCATCAATTCTTCTAGGTACACTTGCACAATGTCAGGGATTTTGTAGGCATATAGTCAGGTGTATGATTAAACAATTATACCAAACAGGTGCTAATGATCATCAATTAAATATGTAGGTTGAAACACAATCATTAACTGAAACAGAAACAGCTGTGTAGGAGGAATAAAACTGGGTGAGGAACAGCCAAACTCAGCTAACAAGGTGAGGTTGCTGAAGACAGTTTACTGTCAAAAGTCATACACCATGGAAAGACTGAGCTCAGCAACAAGACACAAGGTAGTTATACTGCATCAGGCAGAGATTTCAAGGCCAGCAGGGGTTTCCAGATGTGCTGTCCAAGCTCTTTTGAAGAAGCACAAAGAAACGGACAACGTTGAGGATCGTAGACGCAGTGGTCGGCCAAGGAAACTTACTGCAGCAGATGAAAGACACATCATGCTTACTTCCCTTCGCAATCGGAAGATGTCCAGCAGTGCCATCATCTCAGAATTGGCAGAAAACAGTGGGACCCTGGTACACCCATCTACTGTCCGGAGAAGTCTGGTCAGAAGTGGCCTTCATGGAAGACTTGCGATCAAAAAGTCATACCTCCGACGTGGAAACAAGGCCAAGCGACTCAACTATGCACGAAAACACAGGAACTGGGGTGCAGAAAAATGGCAGCAGGTGCTCTGGACTGATGAGTCAAAATTTGAAATATTTTTCTGTAGCAGAAGGCAGTTTGTTCGCCGAAGGGCTGGAGAGCGGTACACGAATGAGTGTCTGCAGGCAACAGTGAAGCATGGTGGAGGTTCCTTGCAAGTTTGGGGCTGCATTTCTGCAAATGGAGTTGGGGATTTGGTCAGAATTAATGGTCTCCTCAATGCTGAGAAGTACAGGCAGATACTTATCCATCATGCAATACCATCAGGGAGGCATCTGATTGGCCCCAAATTTATTCTGCAGCATGACAACGACCCCAAACAACATAAGAACTATCTTCAGCGTAAAGAAGAACAAGGAGTCCTGGAAGTGATGGCATGGCCCCCACAGAGCCCTGATCTCAACATCATCGAGTCTATCTGGGATTACATGAAGAGAGAGAAGCAACTGAGGCTGCCTAAATCCACAGAAGAACTGTGGTTAGTTCTCCAAGATGTTTGGGCCAACCTACCTGCCGAGTTCCTTCAAAAACTGTGTGCAAGTGTACCTAGAAGAATTGATGCTGTTTTGAAGGCAAAGGGTGGTCACACCAAATATTGATTTGATGTAGATTTTTCTTCTGTTCACTCACTTTGCATTTTGTTAATTGATAAATATAAACTATTAACATGTCTATTTTTGAAAGCATTCTTACTTTACAGCATTTTTTCACACCTGCCTAAAACTTTTGCACAGTACTGTGTATATATATATATATATATATATATATATATATATATATTTTAGCTCAAAGAGCCAGCTTATAAGTATTGCAAATTGAAAAGTTGTTATTTATGTTAATGTTCGAAAACACCATTATAAAGATTGTGAATCTGATTAATACTTTGAAGATCTGGAGCCCTTTACTGATTATTCTCACAAACCAGCAGGAAATGCTGTTAACTTACTGTCAAGTTTGCCACGAGTGCTGCTGAATCAACTGAAAATGCAAACATTGTTATTCTGCATATCAAACGGCATTAAAGGCTATTTTATAAGCATTAAACTGTGTACATTCTAAAGTGTCTAAAATAAATAAATAAATAAATAAATAAAAAAATAAATAAATAAATAATAATTTCACAAAACAAATTCTAAATCAGTTAGAGGAGACTAAATATATGATAGTACAAATTGAAAGATTGTGAAATTATTTGGAAACCTAGGGAGACAAGTCACATTACAGGTAAGTAAAATTAATTTGTTCAGCCTATAGAGCCATAAACTATGGGATTGGAAGTTCTTACCAATTGGCATTTTTATTCATAAAGAAAAATGCACCCAATAAAGCAATCAAATAAGAAATCTCAGACATCTCAGTCTATTTGCTCTTTGAGTGTAGAGTCAATGTGACATTGCTTACATCCACTAGGGGCAGAGTGTTGCAGGGGGACTGGATAATGGTTTTGCTGTGGTGTTCCTGATGTTCTTAGAGCTTAGACAAGATAGTGAGTTTTATTGAGGCCACAGTGGTCCTTTAAATTCACCAGGAAGCAATGACTGAACAAAATATGTTAGTCAATAAAAACAACAAGAATGCATTAGTTAAGATTATTATTATTATTATTATTATTATTATTATTATTATTAATAACAACAACAGCTTACATGTTTGTTGATCTTCAGGCTTTGCAGCTCTGATTCGTCCAAAAGCACCCTGATAAATGAAAAGGTCTTTCACATTGCTGATATAATCATTAAGAAACTCCATTCTCTGGCAACTAGTTGCCTCCATACCTGTAACAAATAAAATAAGTGCATTAGCAACATACATCCCCCGTATGTAAATGCAAAAACGTAAGTGTGGCAGACAGGTTCACCTATACAGCCACAGATTCTCTCAATTCATCCTGGTGTTTTATCACAAATGATCAGATTTGTGTTAAAATTCAATTAAAGATGCCTCACTTACCATGGTCAGCAACTAGTAAAATGTTAACACATTTATGAAGGTTCAGTTGTTTCAGTCCATTCATTAACTGTCCCATTATCACATCTACTCCCTGGAGAGCTTCAATTACCTGCAAAGGCAGGGTGTCAAAATTGTAAACAATGTACATCTGAAGAATAACAGATCGCCTCGGTAATGATCTTGGATGCTGAGCATAAACAAATCTGAAATCGGTGGGAGGCCGCATTGGTGAAGCCAACATATGAAGAAGTGCTGCAGCTGAGCTCACTAATCTCAGTAAGTTTACATCCTGTGCAATACCTTTCAATGATGTACAGCCTGTTTAGATTTGCTATTGGTCAAATGCCCACTTCCATGAGATGGGACACACTGGCTTCAGCAAAGGGCTCTAGATCATTGTTTTGTCTTTTTATCTATGTTATTACCACAAGTAGGAATGATCCCATCTGTCTCAAAATGAACCCCAAGCTGATCATATTTCTACATGGGATCCTGTTCAGCTTGGGAACCTAATTTATACATTCCCAATGGTGCGGATTGGTAAACTGACAGAGTATATCAAAACACTAAGGGTCACATTTTCAAAGAGTTTACTCCATTCTTTAATTAACTCCTATTGTTTTGTATCTCATTTTGTAACATTATCATTTCTCCTTTCAGAAAATAGGAGTTAATTCAAGAATGAGGAAAATAAGGCCCCAGAGTTGGTTTCACAGCCCCCTATTGACACTAATCTTGGACTATCTCAAGGCAAGTAGGCAAGTACAGAATTGCACATATTTCTTTTAGTATTGCTACATAAACTGACAGGTTTACATTAGTAACCAATAGACACATTGTAAAGTAGAACACATACAGACTTACCCCACCACTGACCGGCCCAGAATTGTGACCTGACTTATCTGGTTCTTCCAGGTAGAGGGTATAGAAATGTGGCCTAAAGTATAAGATGACATTGCATACTTTTGTTTACTGAAAAGAAATAAAGGTTGTGGAAATGCATGAACAAAGAGTAATCTCTGGGGTCTATTGTTTAGTGCCAGGGTTTTTCTTCAACGGGGGGGAGGGGGTGAGGGTGCATGCACCCCTAGTGGTACTTCTAACGAAGAGTTATCGGGGTACTCTGGACAACTCAGAAATGCAAAAATAAAAGTAAACAAATTAATGGACTAAAGTTTCAAAGGTACCATCTGTCTGTACACATTCGTGCTTTCGATTGAGCATATTTTCACTCTGATAGGCGCGGCTGCATTTTGGTAACAGCATAGCGACTGGTTGAATTGTGTTCGGTGTTTGATAGTATTTCCAAATTATTCTGTGTATCATTTCTAGCCAAAAATTGATTCATTTAAAAAAAAAAACAAAGGAAGAAAGTGCAAAGCGACAGAAAGTTATACCGAGTCCCTTTGGATAATTTTATGTTGGCTATAATAAATTATCTTTGTTATTTATAGTTTTATCTTGAGGTAAACCATTTTAAATGGCACACATAATTCTGCCAGGATGGGAAGTAAATGGTAACATGATAAAAATCTCCAGTGCAGACTATTTTGCATTATTTATAATAACTTTGCAGAATAGAATATGTGTGTTTCCGAACAGATTCCCAAATACTGTTATTTGAGTCTGTGCATCCAAAGACTAGTAATTACAAGTTTTAAGAATTACTGTTTGGTATCCTGTTCTAAATCAGCAGTGTGTCAGTCCCAAACTGTTGTGACATAAATTATATTAAATAAAACATGCCTTTTATTGCAACTCTGGTACCATTCCGAAGTGCAAACATTGTAAAGGGGTGCTTGAGCTGCAACTTTCAGACAGAAGGGGTACAAATTTTTTTTGTTTGTTTTTTTGTAAAAGGTTGAAAACCACTGGTTTAATGTATTGTTAATAAAATATTATTTCTACACCTTTTGAATGTAATATACATTATAGCAAATCATACTTAAACAATGAATGTAATTTAAGTTGTTATTTTTTAAAATGTAACTGTCTAGTTATTTCTTACAAGTTCTGTAATTTGTGTTTTTTTGAAGATGTTAATGTCTTTTCTTTTCTATTTTTTTTAAATACTGTTGTAGAACTAGCTGTATTAGCATTGTATTAACACTGAATTGGCATTAGCACAATTACCACCTCCATTAATCTCTGTGATGAATATATCAGTAACCCCTTGGATTGTTCTTCCTGGTACAATTTTTGTTCCTGTATCACTCTTAATTAATAATGACTTATCTTTTGTACTCACCTGGCAATTGTAGTAGAGACTAGAGTAGTGTAATGGTTTATAAGGGTTTAATAAAAAGAGACATTATTACCTTTCTTTTTCAGGCAAACTCAACCATTTCAAAACGGTGTAAACTCTTTCTTCGAAGGGCACTTTGCTGCAATGAAAAATAGATATACATTAAACAGTATGTATATTTTCACCCACCCGGCAATCTTATTTGCTAATTATTTGGTTCACTTACCCATTATAATCTTCATATATAGTAGGAAAACTTCCATTGACTTTAACATCTGATCCAGGCCAGAAAAAGGTCCCTGCCTTCAGTTCTTGATACATTGCAGTGAGCCAGATCTTCAAATATAAACACATTGATTTTAGTAATGTGAAAGACACAATTACCAATGCTTGGACGATGGTTGGACCAAATAATGTTAGGATATTAGGACTACCACCACGGGTCATGATGTCTGTAGGTTGGTGAAGCTTTCCATGGTGGGGGGTGTTATTGGATCTTCACATGGATGACAGCCAAATACTTGTGTGGCTGTTAGGCAGTAATAACCAAAGCTTTAAAAAACATTTTAACCTCTCATTAAAATAATAACGTTATTGAAAGTCCATTATCATTATTCTGTAGATTTGTTTAGACTTTATTATTATTTGGCTGTGGTGAATTCCACTTAACCTGCTTAACCATACAGTAAATTCAATTCTGGCGTTTATTAGAACCCCGCCTGAAACATTAAACTCACTTTGCTGAACATTTAAGTGCTTGCAGCACAGGGTGTGCCAAGATAAATGGATTTCACCCAACTGTGAAAAAAAAATCTGAAAAATGAAATAGAAAACATCTGCAAAACATTGATAATGAATTTGAAAATAAAGGATGCTAATTAGTTATTATAGCCTTAGTAATTAGCACTTTTAAAAGACTGCAGCGTCCTTACCGGGCAATCGGCTGAATGATTTGTCTTGTAAATTCATCACGTTTCTAAAACTAATAAATTATAGTTTCTCAAGGCTGTATTATGACATGAATGGCAGAATATTGCGTGACGTGTAGCTTTGCAATGTGTGTTGTCCATGCTTTTACTTTAGCCTGCTTTTGTAACAAATAGAAATGTAGCTTAGGTAGAACTACTAATGGATTAAGCTACCATTACAGAACACAATATATTATAAAATGTGGTATGGTAATAGGTCGAGTCCTGTTTTTATTTTAAATTTATGTGATTAGTAGTTTTAATGTATTTATTTTATGTCAACTCTCTTGTCAAGGGACCAGCAAAAATATTCATATTATGAGGCCCTTTATATCGCAGAACCAGTTATTAGGCAGCATGGCTGTGACACCTTTCCACCAGCACCTTCATTATCATCCTTTTCACCAGCACCTTCATTATCACCCTTTTCACCAGCACCTTCATTATCGTCCTTTTCACCAGCACCTTCATTATCATCCTTTTCACCAGCACCTTCATTATCGTCCTTTTCACCAGCACCTTCATTATCGTCCTTTCCACCAGCACCTTCATTATCGTCCTTTCCACCAGCACCTTCATTATCGTCCTTTCCACCAGCACCTTCATTATCGTTCTTTCCACCAGCAACTTCATTATCCTTTTCAGGCAGAACACAAACAGCCTGGTCTTGTAACCATGGCTCCAGGCTAGAATGTTATAAGTTGTGACCTACTCTCGAAAGTGGAACCCTACTCTATTTTTATTCTTTAAAAAGAGCCACTGCAGCATTCAGCTTGCAACATGTTTCATTTCCAATCACCTAGGTGTAGGCGCCACTTTTATACTGTAATATGTTTTTTTCAAATTGGTACTTACAGGCTGACCAAGGTACCATCTTGGATTTGACTTTTCACTATTACCCAGGCTGAAAGAGGCTTTAAAAACAGGATCATACATGTTGTTGTCAACCACTCCATGGGATTCTGGATACATGCCCTTGAGTGAATGAAGAAATAATGAATAAGTACATTCCTACATATACATAGATACATACAGTACATACACAGTATTATTCCCTAAGATATATCCTGGTATGTAATAAACTGCATAAGATGCAATAAGATGCAATTTACTTTTAGCTGGGTTTAAAAATGTATGTCTGCCTTAAAGAGAGCACAGTGCACTGATTCGTATTAAACGAATCATAATAAAAAAAATACCAACCCATATTTGCAGTTTATTGCATGAATGTGCATTTTTTAACTGTATTTTTTCCCAATAATCAATTGAATTGGAAGAAGTTTTTCATTGTAAAACACTAAACCAATAGCAGCTTTTGAGAAATGTTTTTAATTTGTAAAAGAGTGAAAAATCTTATTTCTTGGAGGATTTATATTCAAAGCTTGTAGCTTTTTTTTCTTTAAAATTAAAACCTTGCATTTGCTAATAAATTCACACATGGTTTTCCCTTTTCATAAGCCGTATAACAAGAAAGATGAAGACATATTCCATCTGCATACCCAGATTAAGTATGACAAGTTATCAATTGTAATAGCATCTTCCACTGATATCCAAACTTTGGTATATTGAATGATGTCCTGGAACTGGTTGGTTTCTACTGTTTACTTCACCTGGTTGCAAAAATTCATGAAATATGCAGCCTTATCCTGAAATTCACCATTTCGTTTTCAAAGTATGTTCTTATAAATAGAATACCTGCACGAGTTGAAGGAAGTTCCGTTAAACAACCTAGGCCTGTGGATATTGGATCACATTTGACCCTGGATTGTGCCATTGCTCTTATAAAATGGCACCTCCACCCTACCACACCCCTCCCAAAGTGAACTGTAAAAGGAATTAGGCAATGAGATTGCTCCCTCTATTCTTGCCATTTTATAAATGACTTCACTGATTTGAACGGAGTTGAAAAGCAGACTAGACCAAAACAGCTTTCCTTGCATTACAGCATGCATGGTTAAGGTTAAGTAGAATGATATTGTTTCTTTATGCAGTACTTACAGTAACAATGGTGTAATGGTTTGGGAAAGTCATGGTAGGAAATGATGCCTGCATATAGGGAGAATGTGTTCCACATGTTTCTGGATAAAACATAATATAAAATAAAAAGATGTGTGTTTCTTCAGAGAACTAAACATACATTAATGCTACTAGGAATGTTTAAATCTACCAGCACCCTTCATTTCAAAACACAGATTAAATCTTAATACAGGCTGCAAATTGTACAAAATGTATTTGGCCAGGTAATTTCCAATCCTAGTATTTTATTTTAAAATACTGCAAGTGAGAGTCACTTAAACTTACATAAAACATAGCTTCTCTTTTTAAGTATACAGTGTACATTATGTTTATTATATGATACAGACAAATGTAAAGACCACCTAATATTCGGCTTTCTAATTGTAGCACCACTTAATGATTTTAACATTGTACTTACTTAGTTTTTCTATCACTGGAATGATTTTGCTCCATGTCCGTAGATATTCTGCTTGAAATCCATCAAGTGAAATAAGAATCACTGGTTGCTTTGAAAAGCTGAATGGCACATAAGACACATAAATAATATATTATTAAGAATCACTGGGGGATATTTTCAAAGGGTAACTCCAGTCTCCAAATTAAATGTAATAAGTTACAGACTGAGGACTGGAAATATGCCTCCCTATAAGGTTTGAGTAATGTAACAATTACCAAAAGAATGAGAAAAAAAATGTATAGTGGAGTCAAAAAAGAAATGAGAAATCTCCAAATATTTCCCCCACTAAAAATAACAATCAATGCAGTTTTCACATTAAATACACACTTCAAATAAATGAAGTTGATTGGGTTTTTTCTAGGTATATCAGTTTAAGAGTAATAAATAAAATAAAAAAGTAATAAATAAAATGGTTTGTGTCCCTCTAATTTTTCTTGTGAAAATCTTTTTTTTTTTTTTTTCTCATGAAGGACAGGCATTGCATCTGTCTACTGAACACATACCAACGGATTTTGCTTGAACACGTCATTATATTCTTTAACTTTCATTGCTAAACAAACCACCAGAGGGAGCCCCAAATGTAAGAGACGGCAATATTAAAGGTCTCATCTTTTGAATGATTGAGCTCACTCTGGTGGTTGATGTTACAATTACAGTTTGCCATTTGAAATATACTCATATAGACAAAGGGTTGGATAATTTTTTTTTTTTTTCCATTAATAATGATTTTGTTTGTAGTTTATCTAGTTTAGGTATACAGGTTTTTATATATGCAATCCCATGAAAGGGTACTGTGTTATTTTTACTTGAACCTTTTTTATTATTTATCAAATTTGTATACATCACAAACTTATTATAATCCTACATTTTACATTGTGATTGTGATTACAAATGACACAGCTGCAATTAATTTGACTTCCCTCTCATCTTACCTTACTGGACACTGAGGAGCAGTTATCTCCTCACATGGATCTTCCACCCACTGGGACTCTCCTAAACAACGGAACAACAAAGCTTGAAGTGCACAGCACAATTATACGACAGAGAATTAGTTCTAACACACACACACAAAGAATGTGCATTAACAGTTTTAATGACAGAAACTGGATGTGGAAATTGATGAGATTATCTCATATCACACAGTGCCACTGGTGACCCAGTGTTTGTGCAGTGTCTTTACTTGTGCATTAATGCACAGTGTTGGAGTTGTGGCACAGGTCTGAAAAAACATATCAAACATGGTATGCTGAGCAAATGACATTGCACAAGTAAATAACTAGATATTTTATATATCTGTCGTTTTGAATTTGTGTTTACCGAACTAGAAAACCACTTTAGGGCATTTGTAGCCACTGGTGGATGTGGGTTGTGAGACCATGAGGTTTAATCTAGCATGAAGATACAGTAACAACACCACAAGGTGTATGGAAGTGCTGTTGGAACAGTTACAAATGGAAATTGATCCTCTTGCTCCTGTCCAACTAAATAACAAACATTTAAATCACTTTATGTTAGAATTAGTATATTAAGCCACAAGCAATACACACAATTAGGCTCATCAACAAATGCTTCACTGGTACTTTACCTTGACAAACATTTTTATAGTTTGTGCAGCAGCTGCCAAGGCTGAGGCAGTCTTCTGAGCAATGGCATTTACTCTCTTGAATTGGTTTTTCACCACACCGGGCTCTGGTGCATTCCCATTGTTGAGCTGAGGAGGCAGATATTTTAAAACAACTCTGTAAAGAAGGTATCATTACTTTCAGGCCATTAAACTAAAGAGCTTTTCATTTGGAAAACACTTCTATGCAATTGGAGTCTTATTTTATATTTTTCCTGTAACATACACCTAGAAACTTTGTTTGATATCATATGGGTCTAAACTTTGTGACAGAAATCTGGTAGCACTAAAATAAAGCATTGAGCATTTTGGACTTTACATGACAGGGCCACAAAACATGGTACAGTAATATAAAGGAAAAACCTTTAATTCCAACCTAGGGAATGTACGGTGCTGAATATTGGTACTCTCACAGAATCATGTCATGGGGAACACAAAAACAATTAAAGCTCGTATCACATGGTTAATGTGATACAACAGTGAACGAATGATCTGAGGCCTAAACATGAGGCTGCTCAGTTATATATAAACTTTGGATGACGTAGTACCTGGTTGTAGGCAAATAGCTTCAAAGTCCTGGCAGCAATTGTTGTTTTCCACACACGGCTTGTCACACCTACATGCTTTAGATCCCTCTTCATAGGGCTCATAGCAACGGTTCTTGCAGGTAGTGGGGACTTCAACTATTATAACACAAATACAGAATGCTTAGCTATTTCTACCATGCTATCTAAAGGAGGAGGAAGCCAAAATGAGTTTTCATAATGTCTATTTTTTTCAATACATATATATATATATATATATATATATATATATATATATATATACATATATATAGATATATTAGTATTTTTATTTTATTTATGTTATAGAGTACAGTTTCAATGTATGCGTTCCATTTAATTTGTTAAACTCCACTCAAAAACAAATGTATATCTGTACCCTGTCATATTTTATTTTTCAGTTCGGACACAATTATTTAATTTGTTGTCCTAGGGTAGTCTTTTTATAAAGTTACTAAAGGGGTGATTTAATAAACCTTTCCCCTGGATTGTTAAGAGGTAAATTTGGGATAACTCTTTAAAAGTCTGCCATAGTAAAAGCAAAGCAGTGTAATAAAGCATAATGGAAGAATAAGAAAGCATGGTAAACAATAGTAAATGCATCGTAAGACTGGGAAAAGCATGGAAAAACTGAAATGAGTGTGCAAACATACTGTGGTAAACTTTTATAAGGGAACAAAGGCAAGGTGGTTGATACAATTCAGTAAGAGATCCCAGTTCCTTAAATTGCTATAAATATATAGCACTGGCTTATCTTTACAGGGTGTAAATCAATCAAATCAAAACTTTTGCTAAGAGGAGATGTGTTCAGCTAATGTTCAACAATTCAAGAATACAGTAATATGAATTACTGGGAATGAAAACTTCAGACTTATTCAATACAAGGCAAGGTCACCCAGTAGAGTATATTTTACATGTAAATCTGTTCCTGGACAGGACCCGAAATGAGACTCTCATGCATTTGGTAAACTGAAATGATTTTAAATATGGGGTCCACTTCTAAAAGCCCTTAAAAAAACAAAATATTTCCTCTTTAATCATGTGTCAAAATATTTAAAAAATATGAACTCAGTGATTTTTGTTTATTATTATGTACTTTTTTTTAATCAATCATACATTATTTTTTAATTAAAAAAATTAAACAGAAATACTGTAATGTGTTTTTTTTTTTTTACATTGAGAATACCCTTTGCTTGGTTTTTAAGCTAATATGGAATATCTCAACATAAAAACCTTAGTAAGAGTATGTTAAAATGTTTCATCTTGCCATATCAGTGGCAAACCTACCTTGGTTATTGCATTTTTCCAGCTGAAGCCCTAGACCAAGTCCAAGTCCTAATATAACAGTTACAATTGAGACTGCAAGAACACAAATCTATATAGAAAAAAGCAGCAAGTTAAAATTTCTATATTATGAATTGTGGGATATATACATTATGAAAGATAGCTCTAAATCAAAAAAGAGACTTTCTGGAGTTCAATGGGTTTTATTTGGCTCAAGAGTGCTCCTTTGGGCGGCCCTGCCTTTGGGGCTCATGCTGTTTGTGCAGAATCCAATAACTTCCATTGATAAAAAAAAAAAACACACCAGGTGACGTTTATATGGTTCTTTTACCAGGACTGTAATTGGTAGACTATGTTAAGCAGTGTACTGTAATAAAATATAAACAATTAATAATCAACCATGCTACAAAGGTCAATAGTTTAACACAAACCATTCACATTAACTTTGCAATAACATACTATCACACCGAGAGATCAGAGTCACATTTTTATAATATTTTATTCATTTCCTTCACTGGGGAGATGCACGTCTCTTATGTAGCATATTATTATTATTATTATTATTATGGCACATTTCAGAATAAACTCTTCAAACAAAGTATAGTTTGAAAAATATTCAGACCAAAATAATCCACTAATCCCAAGTGTGATATAAGGGTTTTTTGGAATTTAAGTACAGTTTGGTATTTGTTTACTTTTGTTAAAGAAGTCAACAACCCAAAACAGTTTTATGAATAGTACATGTATCTTTGAATAACTGAATGAGGCCCACTCAAGTGTATTATATTATTTAATTACACTGTATTATTCTATAGTTTAACTATTACATTTATTTATTATTACCAAACTGTACCATAAAATGTATTCCTTATTAACATACAATACCACATTACTTTAATTTACAGTGTCCTTCTTGTGCAAGCATGCCAGGGTGCTTTACAAAAATATAACAAACTACAAAGGGCTTCAAACTGCTTGAATTGAAAAAATATTGATTCACTCAGCATTCTGAAAGTGAGTTCCAAAGTGATGATGCTCAGGAACTGCATGTTCTTGTACTGTAGGTTTTAAACAAGTTCTTGAATTATCAAGAGACCATTAGTGGTGACTCTCAAAGTACAGACCGGTTTGTTAGGAATATAAGTAACTGGTGTATATAGCCTATAATGAAGGGTCACTGGAAGTGACCTTAAAACTGGGTCAATGTTATAGGTAGACTTGGTATGTGCAAGTATTCTAGCTGCAGCATTTTAAACTAGCTGCAACCTATTCAATGAAGCATCTGGGAACCCAGCAAGCAAGAAATTACAATGATCAACCCTTGTTTGATTAAATATGTTACCAGTCCATTTAACACCTCATACAGCACTATACACTTAAAATAAACTAACATAAAAAAACCCTACTTACAATAATAATGCTCCTTTTACTCTGTGCTTGAAACAGTCCCTTTCCAGCACCCATGGCTATGACTTCTTCCTGTGGAATCAAGTACCCTTGATACAAAATGGTAAGACACTCACAAAGCAATACAAAAAAATAGGCAAATATATGGTAATTTTTCTGCTGTAACATGAAAAAAAATATGATTCGACCAATCGACAACTAGAACAGTGACCTATGGAACACAAGGTACAGGGTTGTAGTCTTATCATCCAAGGCCAGGAAAAGGTGCAAAGTAGGCCAGATAAGCCTCTTCGGGTGTTTACTAGGGAACAGTGGTATAGTTAAATAATAAGAAATTAAAAGGTGTCACATGAATGTATGACAGCAAAATTACAATTGTTTGAATGATGTACTTAAATAAATCAGCTGCCTTTTAATATTATTGAAACGTGTTTAGAATGTATCTAAAAATAGAACCAACCCTGTAATACTTATAGGCATATTGCATACAGTATGATACTAGAATATTTTGCCACCCTCATTAGTATATTGTATTTACAATCCAACTTCAAAAGCCAATGTTTCCATATGTAATACAAGATGTGTTGCCTATCTTTTTGTGTTTGGTATAGGGGTCTTGTTTCAAGAGTTAAACTACAATTTTAAACATTTTCAAATGTAAGCATAACCAAAACCCATAATTCAGAATGCCATGTAAAAGATTATAAGAACTAATTCTGGAGATTCAGGAATAGAGAGAGAGAGAGAGAGAGAGAGAGAGAGAGAGAGAGAGAGAGAGAGAGAGAGAGAGAGAGAGAGAGAGAGCACTATACTTAAAACCATTCCACCGTACAATGTTATACTTGTTTGTAAAACTAAATGCTATTTCCAGAACTTTCCGGAATTTCCAGCCGAGTAAAGTAAGCCATTATCAAAGCCTACAAGTAACACTTGTTGTTTGTCATTTTTACATTTAATCTGTCAACAGCATGGTTTTCATTGAAATGTCATATCTATTTTATTGCTTTAGTGTGAACAAATACCAGTAACCTATAAAACATTAAAGCATAATTAAATGTTAACCTATATGTGGGGTTCAGGGGGCGGAGCTAGGCACCAACAACCTATCATCTGCTGTCATCAATTAAACCTACCTTATTTAAACATTAGTTACCTCTACCTCGCTGTCTTGTGTTTTTTCGTTTCCTCCTCCTCCTCTAGCATCTCAACCGCCTTTGCATCGGTCTCCTCTGGGGGGTTAGTGATTCCACTTTCTCCAACCCTTTGTTAAGCTCCGCTTCATTTACCTCATAGAGGAGGGTTCTCCATGAGTCAGAGGGGACCCCCGGCCAAACCCTTCCATCTGCATGTATGTTTCTTTTGGGATTCTTCTTTCAGGTCTGATGCCTCTATGTGAGGGTCCCCAAGCGGTGGCATCCCTCGTGTTTGTCGGGTCTCCTCAGCGACGGAACCCCCCTTCTATTATGTTGGGCTTTGAAGAGGCGGAACACCACGCATTATATGTTTTAACAAATACTAACTTTATGTTTTCTTTCCGGTTCGCGAGCCTCTTCGTATGTCGGGTAACCTCAGAGACGGTGCCCCTCTTGGTATGTCGGGTCACCTCAAAGACGGTGGCCCCCCTCCTGTTTGTCGGGTCTCCTCAGCGACGGAACCCCCCAACTGTATATGTTGGGTCAGGAAGAGCCGGAACCTCTTTTGTGTTATCAATACTAATTCATGTTTTCTTTTCGGTTCGCGAGCCTCTTCGTATGTCGGGTAACCTCAGAGACGGTGCCCCTCTCGTTTGTCGGGTCACCTCAAAGACGGTGGCCCCCCTCCTGTTTATCGTGTCTATCGATCAAGTAAATGTTGGGCCTGGAAGAGGCGGAGCCCCTCTCTCCATGTGTATATGTTTACTAACTCTGTCAATAAACACTATCAGGTGGCATAGCTCCGCCCCGTGAACGGATAATATATTTCCTCGTGCCACGTTTTTCAAAGTTTGTGCCGAGTCAGGAATTCAGTGCTGAATCTGGATCAATATAAATGCAGTTTTATTACAATAAACCTACTGCAATGTTGGCATTATAAAGTCGATTGCTTTCGTGTGACATTCCTTATTTGATAGTATTTAATCTTAATCCATTGACTTTGCACTCAATTGATCTGAACAGGGATGGGGCAAAATACCATCACTATTTAAATATTAAATTAGGAGCAAATATGTCATTTTACTTCTCTTTAAAAGATGAAAATATACTAAAAGGAGACCCACAGGCTGTTCGAGGTGTTGGTTTTCTCGAAGCCCCTTTTATTTATTGTCTGAAATGTCAGCTGTATTTATGGTTGTATTTCTGTCCTTTACAGATACTAGAACCTAGGATTTAAAATAGCTTCTACAGGAAAACATCACAGGGTCAATTCAATTGATCTAAACAGAGGCATATCTAAATACCAGCATCAGTGAAATCATTAAATACACCAATATGTGTTACATTAATAGCCCTGGACTCATTATTGATCATTTAATAGTGGCAGTATTTATTTTCTGCTGCGGTTTAAATGAATTGAATACACCACTAAGAAACCATATGGTTGACCAGGATTGTGCTTTAAACACTGCAGTCATATAACTTATTTGCATAACATAGCATAAAAACATGAGAGGTCACAAATGAGAGGAGGTATATATGTATTATTCCCTCTTTAAAAATATATATATATGCAGGACATCACACAGCAAGAGGTTTAAGAGAAATTTAATGAAAGAGGGTGGACATAGACAATTTCAGATTTTAGACATTTGTTACAGTTACTTTATTATTTGTTTATTTAGCAGACGCCTTTATCCAAGGCGACTTACAGAGTCTAGGGTGTGTGAACTATGCATCAGCTGCAGAGTCACTTACAACTACATCTCACCCGAAAGACGGAACACAAGGAGGTTAAGTGACTTGCTCAGGGTCACACAATGAGTCAGTGGCTGAGGTGGGATTTGAACCAGGGACCGCCTGGTTACAAGGCCCTTTTCTTTAACCACTGGACCACACAGCCTCCACACACCATACTTGAATGTGTTACACATCATAAAATATATAAAATGATAGTATTTCTTACAATTGTAAATTTAGAATTTTTTTCATTTTGCTTTTGTTTATTGGTTGTTTCATATTTGCTAATATGTAACTTTGGTAAATAACACTGGACTGTCATATATATTCTGCATTGCTTTACTTTCCGAAAACCTGTGAACCCAAAGTTAGTGATTTTAAATAGAAAACTTTTTTAGATGTGTGATGATTGACAGAGACCTCAAAGAAGTCAATGCTGTTCGTAAAGTCTTTCCAGAGGCAAAAATTCTGTTGTGGTGGTTTCACGTGTTACAAGTATGTTTTGCAAAAAATTGCACCTTGCATGAACGACAACAAGAGTTATATACTCAATTGTAGCCAATAATCAATGTATAATACACACATTTTGGGCAGACTAACAGTGAGACGAACAACAAGGCTGAAAGGTGTATTCTGTTTCCATTGAAAGTCTGGAGATGGCCACCCCTGACTTGGAGCTTTCTTTTAAACATACAGCTAAAAATACTTTTTTTCTTTTCAGCTACCTGGATCACTTGACTGAAATTGGACACATCAGACTTGCTGGAAAAGATGCTTCTTTAGCCACAGCAACGACTATGATACAGAAAGGGTTAGATAAGGATTTAACAATTTATGGGTACGGAAGATGTATGGTTCCTTCACAGGCTTAAGCTAACATGTGGTTGACCTGGTTAACATGACATGCGATTGTAAATGTTCATGATCTGTGCAAGCACATTAGTTTTGCAAGTTCAGTGTTAAAAACAAAGGGCAGAACCATAGATGACATTAGAAAGAACTTGGCTAAGTTGATCACAGAGAACAGCGCATAAGTTATTGATTGTGAAAACTTGTCAGTTGTTATGGAAAACGGCTGCATTGGTGTTGTCAGCATGAAAACTGGTTTGTTGCTCTTGTAATGCAAGCAGTTTTGGGGAACAGTGTGTTTGTCAACCTGTTTTTAAAATTAGAAATGTTGAACAAACTGTACTTGATAATTCAAATGAAGAAACAGAAACCACTCCTACACATAATCCAGATTTACCGAAGATGTTGGAACTGCTTGAGTGGAGCACACAAAAAATAACGCGGCTTCACTTTTGTAGACAAAAAATAAAAAGAACAAAGGATAGTGTGAGAACTCTTACTTTAGTAGTACTGGGAAAAGAAGAAAACCAACCACGACTATAAACTCAGACTCTAAGTTTGTCCATGTGAGAGAGGTTACTAAAGGGAAAATTATGAAGTCAAGTTAACTGTAGCACTCAATGAGCAGGTGTGTGACTTGGGCTACAGAGTCATCTCATTTTCATGCTACTTTGGGTCTTAACATAATTTTACTTATTTGCTTAATTGGACCAATTTAATACAAGTCCCACAATTTAAAGAGTAAGAAGCAGGGTTTTGAAAAATATAGCATTATATAGCACGTCCCCATGTGTTGCTACAACTGTTTAAATAATGTAACTGTAATTTTTCTTTTCATTGTTAACATCCTGACAACTTTTTTAAACTTATAACTTGAAAGTCTGTTTCAAAGCTCTGTTTTAAAGCGATTTTAAAAAATAAAAAAAGGATAACAAGTGCTCTGGCTTTTCTATTCCGTACCACATCATGGATCATTATTGCTGTGACCTGTTTGGCAATGTGGGCAATAATCCTTACACTAAGTGCACTAGAGCGAACATTTTGAACATTTTCAAGAACCCTGCTACTTACTCTAAACTGTTGAATGGCTGGGCCGCAGTGTCCCAACCACCATTTGAAAACCATGATAATACATGTTAGGATTGAGACTGTATGTACATTGTTTGGTTTGTAAGTGTTTTTATAGTGTTGCACACAAATGTATTTAATGGAATTTGACATAGCTTTGTTGCAGGAACCACTGACTTTTTGTCTGAATCTTGTACATTGTCATTTTGATTTTATTTGCCTAAACTTGTTTACTCATTTTTGTCAAATTACCTTTACATTGTAGTCCAACTCACAGCAATATACTTAATAATGGGTAAAGGTCTGTTCTGACCCCAGTAATATATCTTGGTTGTTCCTTATACTGTATAAGTCAAATGTTTCACTGGTGCTTTCCCTAATGCCTTTTTAACCTTTGTATTTATTTAAAACATTGTTTATTATATTTGAGATTTAATTGATCTGTGAGGCATAAATAAGTCAAATCACACAGTTAATACAAGCATAAATGAAATATTACAAATTATAAATTCATTGTTGTATACAGAACAAGATTCGGGAGATTACAAAGTCCCAATCCTGCAGCACCACTTCAAAATGTGGGTTCAAAAAGCCACAGTACTGCAGATATTTAACAAAAGACACTAAATCCAATTAAAGTTAGACATTAAAACAATCTAAAAACACACATGCTTGTTAGCTGAAAAAAAATTGGATTTGTTACAAAGGATTAGAATACTAAAAAACAGCCTTAAAAAAAGTTCAGGATTTAGAAATAATAAATACAAAACAGTATAAAAATATACACTTGTGCGTCAAAGATGTACCGATTACAGTTAGCAGGTTATATCTCACTCTCGTAGGTATGCAAGTAAGTCTTTAAAGAAAGAATCTCTATGTAACTTCTGCTGGTCTTGCGGTAGAAATCCAATCCGGTCAAAATTTCAATGTCCCGCACTCGGGCTGTATGCATCTTGATGAGGTCTTCAACCCACTTTGATTCTTCCTCTGAACTCTAGATTTTGTTTAAAAAAAAAAAAAAAAAGATATTATATCTATATATATATATACATATATACATATATATATATATATATATATATACATATACACACACACACATATAGAGAGAGAGCGAGAGAGAGAGAGAGAGAGAGAGGAACCACACACGTATACAATTTCCTTTTAAAAGTTAACCTTAGGAAAAGAAAAAGTCTTTCTAAGTTGCATTAATGAAGCAGGTTGAACTTTAACTAGTAAGTTTGCTATAAGCACATAATTATTTACTAATCACTGGGTCCTAGTCAAAGTTTTAACTGAAGATAGCGACATCAGTCTAGAATGGCACTAGGCTTCCGTAGAATAGGGCATTTTAGTGACTGAAAATGTTTGGGTTTTTTACATTTGAGGTTTAAGCAACACATTAGGGGCAGCTGTGGTTAGGGCTCTGGACTCTTAACCGGAGGGTTGTGGGTTCAAAGGTGGGAGAGACTGCTGCTGTACCCTTGAGCAAGGTACTTTACCTAGATTGCTCCAGTAAAAACCCAACTGTATAAAAGGGTAACTGTATGTAAAAATAATGTGTAAAAAATAATGTAATTTTATGTAAAAATAATGTGATATCTTGTAACAATTGTAAGTCGTCCTGGATAAGAATCCAAAACCTCCTGCTCCAAATCAGCAAGCTCATATTTCTATGACCATAATATTGCAGGTTATTGAAACTAAACACAACTTACATCACAGCTTTCATCGTTATCAGCTCTGTGAGGAAGAATGAAAGAGAACACGCTCAGGGGACCGTCACATGTATCTGTTGCCTGAGTATAGTCCAGACAGCTGGTTATAATACTGTAGTAGTGTGTTGGCACTGGAACGGATCCACCAACATACCTACGAAAGAAAAACACTGCAACTCACTTTTTAATTAAAAAAAGATTGATAGTAAAACAGGTGCTTGGTAGGGTAATCGACAACAACATCTGAATTTATAGTCTGTCAGTTGGAAAGCAAATACATGTCTATGGTGTAGCTGTGCTGAAATGAAGTATATTTCCAGAATATAATTAGTAGTCAAGAGAATTTGAAATTCCACTTTCCCTTTAAAAATGGGGATGCAGTTTCAACACTCACCAGCAGGTGGCCTGGTGCTATGTAAAAATCTTTAAAAAAAATGTAATCAAAAACACAAAAGAATTAAGCAAATGCTTTTTTAAAAGTGTAACAATGTATTCCATAAGCCATTCAATAAAAAGAAACACTTACTGTTTAATTTTGTCAGATGTATCGTAAAGACTATCATAGTCATAATCAAAGATCGGACCACTTATAACATTGACCCCGTTCCGTTCTGTTGCATAGCGCTTCACAAGAACCCTCTGGAAGTAGTTCCACACTTCTGCAGGGAAGGAAATACACATGCATCCGAATCATTTACCAGCTACAGGGACCTTTCAAGGTCAAGACCTTCCAGATTGCCATGCTGTGTCACATATTATACCAAAACTAATAGAAGCCAACATAATCAATGTTTGAAAACATTGATTTTCATAATTTCTCTTTTTTTTGCAGGCACAAACAAGACAAACAAGCACATGGCACAGCCTATATACCCTCATACTACACATTCAACTGTAGATACTGTACAGCAGGGGGTCCAACCTTTTCTTGGGCATGAGCCACTTTTAAATTTCAGACTATGACGCCAGCCACAACACCACATTTCATGTGAGGCCAATACCATACCTATATTTAGGATGTAAAACAAGAACACACACACACACACACAGCAGAGTACTGAGGAAAACAGCTGACCCGGTGGACACCAGGAACAGCATAAATACTATGCAGCCATCTCAGGAACTTTCAACTCTTGATGTACGTTTATGAAGGTTTTTATATTTTATTTGTTTTTCACGAAGCACCCCAAAAATTGCATTTGAAGATATGTATGGAAATACATATCACCCAAAGGGATCTAGGTTAACCTTTTTGTTATTTAATTTGTATGTTTGATAACTGCATAGTCTTTCTAAATGTGATTGTGAGGTGAAACATCACGGTTCTTAAGAGGGCGTTTGAGTTAATTGCAAGTTTGGAGTGTAGTTAATTTTTACTTGCAGAAACATTTTTATACATTATTACCCATCTGCAAAAATCCCCACCCAAAACAAACTCCTGGCTATGCCACTGGTCTTAACCCTGTGGTCAGTTGCCCAGTCCCAGCCCACACTATCGTTTTTTAAAGCAGGTGGTATAAACTGACTTACTCCAAAAGTATCCTTTTTTAATTTTAACCCAAGTGCACACATACTATAGAAGTAATATACATTTCTGTGCCTGCATGATATACTGTATACATATTTGTATATACATATTGAATAGGAGAGAAGAAATGACAGATACCATTAGTATTTTTTTTTTTTGCTGGGATACATAGGATATCGAGTAGGTTACCAATTTGTACTATAGCTCCTTAATCTGTAATCTGAGTTGGCATGTGACGTGAATTTCAGTTCGCTCCACTGGCTCCCGATCACCGCTCGCATACAGTTCAAGACTCTTGTACTAGCCTACAGATGCCTTGACCAGACTGCACCCAGCTACCTCCAGACCCTCATCTCTCCCTACACCCCCACTCGACCTCTCCGCTCCGCCTGCACTAGAAGACTAGCTCTACCTCCGCTACGCTCCCCTGTCTCCAGAGCCCGCTCCTTCTCCACCCTTGCTCCGCAGTGGTGGAATGACCTTCCTACAGATGTCAGGACTGCCCAGTCCCTGACCACATTCCGGCGCCTCCTTAAGACTCACCTCTTCAAACAGCACCTGTAGAACTCCTCTGTTTGTATCCTGGGTCACTGTCACCCTTCATGTAAATGTGCTTTATTCTGCTCTTATCTGCCCCCTATTTTACTGCATTTAATCCTGTACTTCAGAATACTGTAATCTGCCAAGTGTTTAACCTGTAGTACTTTGTATTTAATCACATCCTGATGTAACTATCACTATTTAATCATATCCTGATGTAACTATCACTATTATCTGCTGTATTATTGAATTGTGGTTTGTCACACTTGAACAAAAGTTATTGTATTTCTTGCTCTTATTGTATTACTTGTATTGTAACACTTGAAATGTATTTGCTTACGATTGTAAGTCGCCCTGGATAAGGGCGTCTGCTAAGAAATAAATAATAATAATAATAATAATAATAAACAGAAAATAGGTACACAATTTTTAATGTTGGTTCATTGCATTCCTCTTTATTACCATTAGTGATTTGCCAGCCATTACATTTTCTAAAGCTTTTTTTTTTTCTATAAACAGAATTCCATTTGGCTATAGTTAAAATAACTGAACTTTATTTTAGTATGTAAATGTATGTGTTGGTATAGACATTAACTTTTTTTTTCAGTTCTATGATGTATAATGCATCAAAGAAAAGCCTACACACTTTTGAAACATTCTAAATCATTAAGCATTCCATTAATTAAATCTGGTCTTAAAAAAACATTAATTAATGAGGATTTTTCCTGACTGTCCAGTCACAGGGTGCAGGATTTAAATGTCATTACTTTAAAATGAAACAACTTGGGGATAATTAAATCGATCTAAATGAGTGAGGAAGACAACGACTGGCTAAACTGCCTTAAAATAAACACATTTAAATTAAATTAGTAAAATAATAATAATAATAATAATAATAATAATAATAATAATAATAATAATAATAAATTAATTTTTATGTAGCACCTATCATAGTGGACCACCATCGCAAAGCGCTTTACAGAGGTAGACTGTGAACTGTGCATTATATGCAGAGACAATAGGACATTGATTTAACATCTCATCTGCAGGATAGAGCAGAAGGAGGTTAAGTGACTTGCTCAGGGTCACACAGTGAGTCAGTCAGTGGCAGAGGTGGGATTTGAACTGGTGACTTTCTGGTTACAAGCCCTGGGCTGTAACCACTGGACCACACTGCCTCCTAATACTGTCATGTGTTCCTTTAGGGATAAGGGGTTAATAAATGAGATGGGTTAAGATTAAGAAATCTAGAAGTTTCAATGCCTGGCACCAGCACGAGTTTCAGCCTCACAAAAACACCCTACAGATATTTCTTGATCTCTTCAGTTTTTAATCTCCAGCACCCAACCCTGCGTGTAATATCAAGATTTCTTACCTTACACATTCTTCCGAGCAGTAATGGAACAAGCCATGAACGTGGTTCTGAGTGTTACTGCTGCTGCTCGGAAATAAACCAAACAAATTCTATAACAGAATATCTTTGAATGGACTGTCTCTACCAATATCTTTGCTGTCTCGTAACTGTAAGTAGTATCTGTCTAGCAGGCAGTACCATGGGGATGTGGCACTAGCACCCGCATGCGTCTAGTGGCTTATAGTGGCCAAATAAAAATAAATAAAAAAGCTGCAGATGAAGTTCAAAATTTGTTACACACAATCAATTTGTGGAGATTCTGTACCAGAGTTAGAAATTAGGTATTGTACTGGCTAAATCGGTACAGTTGGAGGGTATGTATAATATAGATAGTAATTAAACCAATTTTGTTTTATTTTACTGTAAAAAAATCGTATTTAAAATCACACGCAGATCAATATAATGTAAAGCATCCAGCGATGATAAAGTTTTTACTCTGTTCACTCTGAATTGCAAAATGAAAATCACCACGTGACTCATTTAGGACTATGGGGGGTGGAGGGGAAGAGCCCGGTCGTGAACCGTAGAGAGAAAGGTATTCAAAAGGTAAATCATGCTTTGCAAACGTAGTAGATCAGTGAATAGATTGCCAGTGCCAAGCTATACATTTTAGCCTGTGTCGTCAGTGGGCTCTTATGAGCAACATCAAACTGCTTCGCGAGAAACACGTGGCTACGGTCTGGACACTCCTGCTGTACAGGATCAGCTATACAAATGTAATAGGTAAACAAGTCTGTTTAACCATTTTAAACTGGTTGAACATAAATGACACAAAAACTGAAACGCAGAATCCTTTTATGCCTGCGTTTTCCTAAATGTCCGAGTTTCCGTCAGTTGTATTTTATTTGTTTGAACTGTGGAAGGCTGTTTAGTGCTGGCACTTAGGATTCTCAAAACACACACAAAGCAGCTCTAATGTAAACAAGATATTATTTTCACCCCAATAAAAAGGAGGACCAGTACTGTATTAATAAAGAGGTAGAGAGCATTGTTAGCACTTCATTACCATTCAATTAATAATGTTCTGTTTTTAAAATGAAATCCTTTTCTTCCAAAATATGCATTTATTAAAACAAAAAACAAAACATGTAGTATTTACACCTGTTCTCCCCAGTTAGAATCTTTCTCAGGAACACAATGAATCACATTTCAAATGCAAGGGATAATTGGTACCAGCAACTCTACAGTACAACAGCACCACCACAACACTGTCTCTTTCATGGGCTTTAGTCATTCAGCAAACATCCTGCTGTGTTTATGTTTTGGAAAGAACCCTGCAAATGCTTTTCCATTGTTTAGCTCTGTACTACCATCATAAAAGCTCTTTACTACCACCATAAATGCAAACCATTTCTCTATGTCCAGATGCAAATAAACAATAAAAAAACAAATATCCATAATTAACACACACACACACACACACACACACTCACACACACTTCATGGCTGCTTTGTTCAACTTGTCGGATGCAATGGCAAGTTGATTTGTAATGTATGGAGATTTAGAGCTTCCGGTTGGTTCTAGTTTATATATTGTTGCAATCTGTCAAGGATGTTTATAACCCACCCCAACTGACACCTTTAGGATTATCAATTTTAAACAAAAACGCCAAATTACGCAGTACTTCATCCATCAGAAATGTTTACTATAAAAGTGACTTACTCTTAAAGGCGGGATACATTGGAACAGCATTTGTTATGAGGAAAGCATCATATCTAGCTTCAGGGGAAGAGGCCAGTTCTGCAAAGAAAAAAAAAAAAGAATTTGTTCTGGTAATTTTGATCCACTTAGAACCTTGTAATCTAACCTCATTTCAATAGAGTTCTGGATGCTGGTTGTATATGACTTTCTACAAATTAAATACAAAAGTTATTGTCTTAATGTTTGGTACACAGATGGATTTTAACCAGCAGACCTACAGTTTAAATAATCTTCTAAATTTCATGCACTTTTAATTATTTTGTTTCTGAAAAAAAATGGTAGCACATGGAGCCTGGAATTTTTGTTGAAACCAGCGTGACCCTGCTAAAATTGTGTTTAAGAATATTTTTCAAATAAGTTAAAAAACTAATAAAATAAAAAGTATGTGTGTGACAAACCTGTTTGGATCCATGTACTAAACATTGGTACATACATTACAGTTTACATAAGAAAACAACCCTGCCATATTTAAGCATCCCATGAATCTGCAAATCCACTGTCATCCCCAACGTCACAACTCAAACAATTCCAACTAGCAACTATATATTTTCAGTACTTTCAGAAACTCTTTGGGCAATACAATTGTTCAATGGTATTAGATATTAAAGGCATTAAAAGGGACATGTTTAATTCCAAATTGTCCGACACTCTAATTTCTACAGTAATACAAATAGGAAATGTGTACAATTTAAAAGTACTTGCAGAACAGCCTAAAATTATTTTATTATCTAGCTTTTTTCTATAAAGAGCTTGGCAAGTTTGTTATTTAAAAAATAAATAAACTAAATAAATAATAAAAATCGTTGACAATTTACTATAAATATATGAATAGATAGGTTAACCACAACTTACGTGGAGGGTACAGATACCCATAGGACATCTGCTTGTCCGCTTTGTAAGCAGAGCAGGTTTGACTGTTGGCAGGAGGCACGCGAATGTCAGGCCTCACGCAGCTGCTCAGCGAGTCGGGAATATGGGAAACATCAGCCTAAGTAAATACGGTGTGGTAAGTAAGGAGTTAAATGAGGTGTGGGAATAATCTTTGTTAATCTCCATGTGCCTTACCTTACACAATATTTACTTATACAGCACCTTTTATAGCAGTACAGAAACTCAAAGCAATCATTAGCAGAAAACCCACTCTCTGTGCCTTTAAAGCCGTCAACAGATTTTGCACAGATGTCAGCTAGCGTCCTGTACACAGCCATAAAAGATTATTTTTACCGCACAACTGAAATAGCAGATGACACTTTTTTTAATGATAGCATTAGAAACCATCATGGATGAATTATGCCTGTTTTACCAACATTCTAATTTCCAGTGATGTCCTGAAGGTGGCAGCATTATCTTCTCAGCAAAGATTTTCAACATCTGGAATACAGCACACTTATTTGTCCAAACTGCTCTGTTGATGCACAATTTTTGCTAGTAATCAAGAGTTTTGGAAAAATAAAAGTGGCAACTGTATGAAAAAAAAAAATCACTCACAATCACAAACTTTCATCTAGAATGAATTGGTATACAAAAAACACACGGTTGAATCCCATGTCATGTGTATTACAGGCTTGAGCATGTGTTACTAGAATTAAAAAGTCTAAATAACTGAAGATCCTTATGTAATGGGACCCCATAAAATAACGACAGCTTCATCAAATCCATGTAACTGCTGCCTACATTTAGTATGTGGATTTGAGGAGCAAATTAATGCATTGCACTCCTCAAAACATCTTATGCTTCTGAATTCTACCTCAAAAAACATCCACTGACCACAGCAATCCAACAAACTCACCACCTGCAATCTGCACTGGGTTGCTATAAGGCAGTAAACTTGGATACACGGACAGTAATAGAAGATTATTTTAAACTTGCCAGTAAATGCTTCAAAGCTATTGCTGCCACTGACTTTAAAGCTAAATTTATGCCACCAAGTTAAATCCTATTTTTATCAGGCAGACATGCCAAAGCATCAGAGTCCTGAAACAAGTGTTCATAGTTAGACAAAGTAGACCCCATCACACATGGTTTATATACAGTACCTAGCGTACTTTAATACAAGCATGTAGTTGACCAGATACATTAGAGGCAAAGCTTTTAGTATGAGAGGGTCTGAAGAAACAGTTCCAGCAATAAATATGACATTTACCTTTAGGTAAAACGCATATCTTTTTGACAATTGTAATACTTTATAAAATGTAATGTGTAAATGTTTGGTTGGAGAAGGAATACATATATACCATAAATATATAACACAGCTTTCATAGAGCTGTATCATAATAGCAAGATATTTTATTCTACATAGAAATTATACATACCTGTTTGGTAACTGTGTATGATGTCCAAAGAGGCATTGATAAGGCGTCATTGTAGCCACTTATAAAGTCGCTATGGTACAGAATGCTGTATTTTGTGCGGAAAAGTACTGCAGGCCTACCATAGAGCAGATGTTTGCTATCTAAAAAAGAAAATAAAACTGAAGGAAATCCCTTATTTTGAACAATAGATTATATGCGACATCTACTGTTAAGCAATGCTGATTATCAGAGAGAAAAACGTGTTCCACACTTGTGTATTTGCATTCAGGTTTATTACAGTTCACCCTAACCTTTATTTAGGCAGTATGCCATCTTGAAATATACCTTGGATACCATGTTGTTTGTTTTGCATAATGTATGACCATAAGCCAACATGGCAATATAAATGAGTCATGAGGTAGAGGTAGATCTCTTAAATCTCTATGCGTTTGTGCTCATGAAACCTACAATGCTCCTTTTTCATTGCATTTTATAAAGAGTATGACGAAACAGAATTAGATTTCCCACATACTTCACCTTATGAATGGAAATAAAACCAGAGTAAACCTGTTTTTAAATTAGAACCTATATATTATATTATATATATATACACACACACACACAATATATATATATATATATATATATATATAATCTCTAAAAAACAGTGTTTTTATATGATTTATCTGTAAGTCACTGTGGAACTTTCAAACCTAAACAATGACCAGTCTACCTTGCTATTTCCACAATGCTTTCTGATGAAGGCGGAAGGTGAAATACTGTAGCTATAATTGATCAACTGAATTTCCAGTTTATCAATGACTTTTTGCTGACTTTATTGTTTTAACACGTTTATGGACAAAAAAAACCCTAATGTTGGGAGTGTATGTAACACTAAAGTGAGGTGAGTAAGGGAGTGAAGAGTAGTTACCATCCGTTCCCTTGTTGGCCAGGCGCTGGTTCAGTTCATCTCCTTTATTCTACAAGATGATAAAAAATAAAAAAATAAAAAAATGTATGCACATTAATAACCAGATGTAAATGGCAAATTCCTCGTAACTGGAACAGAACCAAATTCTGTGAAATCAAGACAGGCCTTCCCTCCCTCCCAGACTGTCTGTGGTCACACTGGTGATGCAAATGGTTTATAAATAATATAATAGCTTGTGAATGGTGCCATTCATCTGTGTATTAAAAATTACTAAAAATGCTACTCACCTTCTCATCGCAAGTACAGCCCAATTCATCGACTATAGCAGAAGCAGGTACAGGATGTAATGGTTTGGCTACTTCATCTGGCATGCTTGGTTTGAATGGGGGGTTTTTCAAGAGGTGATTCAGACTCCCATGGGTCCCATTGTTAGGAGCAGGTTTCAGTCCCAAAAGGTCTGGAATATAAAATATCATGGCAAATCTATCAGTATGTATCATGTAAGGAATCATATTGTGAATGCTTAGGCACCTTTGAATTCAACAGTTATAAGATTAAATGGAGTGACCGACGCCAAGGTTTAGGTCCATGCGAAAACCGGAGTATCCTGCTTTTTTAGAAGACTCAGACATGAGTATGGAGACCATCAGCTTGGCTGTCCCATTAATATTCTTACTGACAAGACATTTAGACTCACCGGGTCAATTACTTACATTCAAAATATAAAATCATAGTTGCTGTAAAACATTGGTTTAACAAACATCCCTTAATGAATTTAAGAGACCCAACCATATGAAATGCCACAAAGCCCCATGCTTACCCTGCCATGCCTTATTCATACTTCTGTACACAAACACCTCAATCTTACCACACATGACATTGTAGAGTTCAATGTTTTCAAATGCTGGAACTTTTGTCTTGTGTTTAAAGGTTGGTCCATATCCTAGAAAAATGGTCTGTAAAACAAAATGCTCAGTTTGCAATCAGTTTGGCGAAGAAAAAAAAAACAACACACTTCTGTTTTAATTTTCCTATTAGCTCCGCTGGTTGAGACCGGTGCGGCTGCACTTTGGGACTTCTAGGCTGCCATAGTTTGAAATGTAAACTCATCTGTTTGTGGTTGAAATGTTTTATTGTCTAAGGAATTTATCACCTTTAAACTGAAGAAACCCTTGAGAAAACCCAGTCCCTGACCACATTCCGGCGCCTCCTTAAGACTCACCTCTTCAAACAGCACCTGTAGAACTCCTCTGTTGTATCCTTGGACACTATCACCCTTCATGTAAATGTGCTTTATTTTGCTCTTATCTGCCCCCTATTTTACTGCATTTAATCCTGTACTTCAGAATATTGTAATCTGCCAAGTGTTTAACCTGTAGTATTTTGTACTTAATCATATCCTGATGTAACTATCACTATTATCTGCTGTATTATTGAATTGTGGTTTGTCACACTTGTACTTTGCTTGAACAAAAGTTATTGTATTTCTTGCTCTTATTGTATTACTTGTATTGTAACACTTGAATGTATTTGTATTTGCTTGCGATTGTAAGTCGCTCTGGATAAGGGCATCTGCTAAGAAATAAATAATAATAATAATGCGTTTTATGCTTTAGGTTACTGGTCTTAAAGGGGTTAAAAATAAGAACCAACTACACCAACCTACCTGCATACTATTGATTTTGTTGTCATAACCATGATCTCCAAAGAAACTACATTTTCCAGGATGTTTCCTTCCCTCCCCAGATTTCCTAAAATAAAAATACAATTTAGTGGTTAGACAGTTAAAGCCAAATGCCCCTACCTAAAGACTGAGGTGAAATTAACTCTACTGGCTCTATACAGGCCTTGACCTGCTAACCCACTGGTTTACAGTTCTTTTTTATTTATCTGCTCATTTTACTATAGTTGGTCCTTCCTCTCAAGGCCATGTATACAAAGCCAGGGCAGGTGTACAAGCACTGCTTCTCCCATTCATTTGCAGATTAGGGCTGGACCACAGCAGTGCTAAGGAAAGTTAGCAAAAGCAGTCATTTTTAAAATGACAGATTTAAACGTCCACTGATTTTCTAATACAACGTATCAGATGGTGAGCTTATTGTTTGCAAAATATTTTTTGTAAATTGATCCTTTATATTACAAAACAAAACTGAAACCCCCTAACAGCAAACAAAATTACACGTCAAAAGAAAGCCAAGGTACAGAAATATCTACTCCAATCGCTGATGGCTACATAACTGTCAAGTTACTACTTTGTTAAATTGTTGTTCAGATTTGTCATTATATAACAATAGAAGAGTTGGATAGAACAAGAAACCTTCCATATGACAGTCAATAGGGTGTAGACCAATTTGTAAGGTGTTTAAAAATTGTTTTGAAGGTGGATTACCATCTCCTTTAGGAACATTTGGGTGGAAATCTGCAAAGTTTGTTCTTCAGAATGGGCTATAGAACCAGCCCTTTTGAGACTGTATATACTGCCGTTTCACAAGAAAACAGTCTTGGGATACAAAAGCAGATCTAAAGGCTTGGTCACCCGGGCGACTTTTGTCGAAGGCAACAAGGGGGCGACAGCTGTTGCTGGCTTGTCTCCTCGTGTGACCACCCCGGGCAACACCCTGGCAACACACCATCAACATGTTCTATTTTTCAGGCAACACGAGGGCAACATTTTCAATACAAGCCAATCAAATTTGATAGTAAGTGTCACATAACGATAAGACTAGACCATAACATCAGACAGACAGCGTATATGATACATTCCGATTCCTGCATTTCATCCAATTAATTAGTCTATAGAGATGAAATACAGTGTGTATGTGGATAAGTGAATGTTAATGTCCATGATTGCAATAACATATTTAAGTTATGAATACAATTCTACAATAATAAAATACACATGTAACATATTTTTTAAAATATGTTTTATTTAAAATTAATTTATTTGCCATGTATGCAGTATGCCTGTCACTCTTACATTAACCCCAAATCATAACATCTTTCATTAACAGTAAACAAAATTTGTTTTAAAAAATCTCATTTCTGCTTTCTTGCTCTCAAAAGCCTAGAATTAAAATTGCAGCATTGAAAACATTGTTTAGGATAATGAATACCGATATATGTATTATGTTTAGCATATTACATAGGTAGACCTAACTAAATAATTCTACTAAAAGTACACCTTTTATTTAATTAAGGAATTACAGGTTTGTTATAATGTAATTAGTACATTTTTATATCATAGTTTTCCTTCACAGCATGTTTACATCTCGTGACAAAAGCATGCATTATGATTGGTTTGCATTACGCTGTGGCCTGTGTGTTGCCAGCTTGTTGACTGCATGCTTGTCTCCCGTGTGATCACCGCAAACTGCAAGGCAACAAACGTGTTCCTCTTGTTGCCGTCGACAAAAGTTGCCTGTGTGACGAGGCCTCAAGAGAGCACCTACATCATGATTTCCATTACATGTTGGTGTTAATACTTCATACTGATATTGGACTCAGCTCTCGCCAAGATAAGCATCAACTAAGACATTGCTTCTTTTACTGTAAACTAATGTGATCCATCTGTGTTTCCTTAGCTGACTTGCTCATAGTAACAGAAACCGACAAGCAGCTTTTACTGTAGCTATTATACAATGCACTTCAGGGGTCTCATTAGTAATCATCAGTCATTATTATTATTTGTTTATTTAGCAGATGCCTTTACCCAAGGCGACTTACAGACACTAGGTTGTGTGAACTATACATCACACAGCGAGTCAGTGAGTGAGCCGGGATTTGAACCGGGGACCTCCTGGTTACAAGCCCTTTTCTTTAACCACTGTACCACATATATGTGAGGGTCAATCCATTTGTAAAGGTATGTGCTACATGCGACATGCATTTTTCGTGTATTGTTCAACTCCTGTTTGTTTACAGTTTATGTTGAACCTTGATGATATTTTTTCTATAAAGCAAAAAGCATGGGAACGTTTAGGTCTTTCCAAAATAGCTTTCATCAGCAGTAGGACTTGATACTTTTAATATTAAGTTCCAAAACCAGTTCACTTCACCTAATGATTGAACATGATTTTCTTTTTTTTTCTCTCATTGCATTACCTTAAAAGAAAAATGTGGTTGCATGACTCCTCATGATTTTCCAACATCTTTCTGGAGAGTGTAAGTGAAGTTATCTGCTACGCATTTCTTAACAGTCACAGTAAAGCCAGAAGAAAACCAGCATGTGGTAGGACTATACAATAGGTCTCAGACTAGGCTCCACATATTTAAGAAAACATTAAATATGTGCTAAAGAGAAGTCGAATAAAGGCTAGATACCATGATTATATATTATCTGTTTATTAACTGAAAAACTGCATTTGATATTTGTAGCTTTTAATATTTCTCTTCTTTAATTTTCACTGAGAAAACACCTAAAAACCCTAAATATTTTAAAGCTAGAAAACTTTCAGATTTTTTATGCAACTGTTAAAACAGTTGAAAAGCACGTTTTCAAATAATTTTCACAAGCAAGCTGATGAAATCAAAATTGTTCTAATGTTGTTGCTTAGGGTTCTTCATTTGGGGAATATTGCTAGAGAAAATGTCCCAACAATCAGTTGTTGCTGTGTATGTCATGTGCTTTGCACAAGTGAGCACTTATATTTGGGAGTTTTACTTATTAATTTATCCTCGTACAACAAGGACCGTTCCTTTTTAATCTTGAACCAGCAGCTTGACTTTGCTATGTAGTACAGGCTAGGCTGCAAAAATGAACAGCCAATTTCCACATCTGATGGCTCTGTAAACTGGCCAGCAAAAAAGACTTGATGAGTCTTTCCTGTTACGCAACTTTACACAGCTGCTTTTTTTTTCTCTCTCTGAAGGAAAGCCCCAGTTTTTATTGCAGTTTTTTTTTTTCAAAAGGGCAAAGGGTTAAAGAAAAGCATATTACCTCGCAACATGCCACTTCCTCTCCACAAGCAAATGGATGTCTTCAATTCTCCGGTTGTTTGCATAGTGCAGGCGCTTAGGAAGGTGCTGCTTCATGTAAGGCTTAAAGTGCTGATCAGACTTTTTACACTAAAAAAAAAACAAAGCAAACGCACAAAAATACGTTGAAGTAGAACTATATAAAATGATCAAATTCTTGCTTTGTTTTTGTCTTTCATAGTAAATAGTCACACACACACCTACAGCTGATTTATGTGTTTGTGTTTCATTATTTCCTCGCAAATGTAACCAATTCAAAACATGCATTGCACCCAGTGTACTGGACAATAGGTGATCCAGATGGTTTTGAGAAAATAGGTTTTTAATAAACGTTCATAAGGCGAGTCAACCCTTACATTTTCAACTTCAGTTTTGCTTTTAATAATTTTATTAATTTATGAACACTACAGCAGAATATATATACATTTATATTAAAAATTTCATATAAATATTCAGATCATAATAGTTAAATGTTTCACTATGGTAAATATCACTAATCAAATTTATCAGAACTTGAACTCACTGTAAGATCTGCAACCACTGCTTTAGGGTCATCTGAAAAGGAGAACAAAAAATATATTTTGTCAGCATTCAAGGTCTTTCATGTATGCAAGTATAGCTTTAAATTTACTGCACTAAACCAGAAAAGCAGTGCTTATAACTATGACATATAGTAAAAACAAAAATGTCAAATTCCACTTTTTCACTCACATTTGGAATTGTTGGGAGATCTTGAACGAATTCTTCCAAGAGATCCAGGTACCAAAATAATATCGTCAATATTAGACAGGTAAGAACTCAAGAACTCAGTCCTGTCACAATTTGCCTCCTCCATTCCTATATGGGGGGGGGGGGGGGTAAAAATTACTGCTTTGCAGGTGTAATCTTTTAGCTCACAGTCATAAATCTGGTCTGATAAGCTGATCTTTCCCCTTTAAAATCAGTAGGAAGCAATACTGTGAAGTACAGTCTTGGGCATGTGTAATGATCTTTTAAAATTCATCCTTACCGTGGTCTCCTACAATCATTAAATTAACACAGCGATGGAGCTTCATCTGTTTCAGGCCATCCATGAACTGGCCAACGATTTGGTCGATCTCTTTTAGAGGACCATTTAACTGTGCAATACAAAGAAAAATACTTACTTATATTAAATGATTTATTGTAAATCATTAAATGAATAAATTACGGTTTGACCATGAAAGCTTTTTTTTTTTTTTTTTTTTTTTTTTTTAAACAAAATCAATGCATCAAAAAGGCAATTCAAAATTATCTAGACAGCATTCAGAACTGGGCAGACACATGGAAAATGACATTGAATAGAGAAAAGTGTAAGGTACTGCACGCAGGCAATACAAATGTGCATTATAAATATCATATGGGAGATATTGAAACTGAAGAAGGAATCTATGAAAAAGACCTAGGAGTTTATGTTGACTCAGAAATGACTTCATCTAGACAATATGGGGAAGCTATAAAAAGGCCAACAAGATGCTCAGATATATTGTGGAAAGTGTTGAATTTAAATCAAGGGAAGTAATGTTAAAACTTTACAATGGATTAGTAAGACCTCATCTAAAATATTGTGTTCAGTTCTGGTCACCTCGTTATAAAAAGGATATTGCTGCTCTAGAAAGAGTGCAAAGAAGAGCAACCAGAATTATCCAGGGTTTAAAAGGCATGTCGTATGCAGACAGGCTAAAATAATTGAATCTATTCAGTCTTGAACAAAGAAGACTACGCGGTGATCTGATTCAAGCATTCAAAATCCTAAAAGGTATTGACAATGTCGACCCAGGGGACTTTTTCAACCTGAAAAAAGAAACAAGGACCAGGGGTCGCAATTGGAGATTAGATAAAAGGGCATTCAGAACAGAAAATAGGCACTTTTTTTACACAGAGAATTGTGAGGGTCTGGAACCAACTCCCCAGTAATGTTGTTGAAGCTGACACTCTGGGATCCTTCAAGAAGCTGCTTGATGAGATTCTGGGATCAATAAGCGACTAACAACCAAATGAGCAAGACAGGCCGAATGGTCTCCTCTCGTTTGTAAACTTTCTTATGTTCTTATCTCCTGTGGCACAGCACAGTTCATTGACACAGCACTCCATGTATAAACCACAATGTAACAATATGCCAATACAAACATCAAATTTCACCAAAAGATTCAGATAATGAACCAGATATCAGATTGTTGGAACCATAGACTACGTTATGAGATAATGAAAATAAAAAATGAAGGACAGGACTGCCTATATTCTTGATGTGACTTCTCTATACACTATATAAAACTGTTAAAGGGTGCATAAGGAACTTTTTATTTTATTGTGTTACATGTTCCTGTGTATTGCTACAACTGTTTACGTAAGGTGTGTGTTTAATTACTTTTTTTTTTTTTACATTTTGACCACATTTAAACTTTTAAATTGCATTCCTTGCCTCAAGGTGGCTTCACATGGACCACTCAGAACTACATTTCCCATCATCCTCTTGCTCAGTGGTAAATCAATCTTAGTTATATATGTGAGCAGGAGGATGATGGGAAATATATTTCTGAGAGGTCTATGTGGGTACATGTAAAGCTATCTTGGAGGCAAGGAAAGCAATTTAAAAGTTTAAAAAAAAGTGGTCAAAATGTAAAAAAAAATAAAAAGGTCCTTATGTACCCTTTAAAGGATATTTGAAAGACCAACAGGTTGGACAATTGAGGACATGGCAGGAGGATAGAGTGTGTTCATGTCATGACAGATTATTTACTTTGTGATCTAATTTGTTTTTCTCCCCGCTCTCCAAGTCAATAACAGTTTAAGGGGTATAACTGAAAACCTTTTAGAGTCCTAAGTAACAGATGTTAGCTCTTACATAAAAAGCCAAATAAACATGATAAACTTTTACTGAATAACAGGGATCTGGCTTTATCATCGCTGCTCTTCTTTAAGCTTTTTAAAAGTACCGATTACTCTTTATCCTGCCGGAGGTTAGGAATCTAATACAAACCCTGATGAAACACAGCAGACTGTTTTTTTATAATATACCTCTGCTCAGCATAAGCACTATGCAGCAGGTGTTTCACATTTTTCCTGTTAAAGTAAAGCTTAATACTAACCTCATTGCTCAAGGGTCCATGTTTGTGTCCTACTTGATCTGGTTGCTCAGAGTGAAAAGCATAAACGTAGGGCCTGAAATGAAAGACATTGATCAATTTATTTAAAATGACCTCTATTTTGTGTTTTGTTAAAAGCTGGGAGTGGAGGGCAGCAGCATAACACAATGAAACAAGCAGCATTGGTGTTCTTTAATCATTTTCCCATTGCCAAGCAAAAAAAAAAAAAAACAAAAAAAAACACACTATTTCCCTCCTCTGAGACAGTCATGGAAGATTCTAGATAACTGCTGCAAAGCAAGGGGTGAAGGCTGGTACTTTATTTATTTATTTATTTATTTATTTATTTATTTATTTCAACAGTGCAAAAGTAGTATTTCAGGGGCTCAAAAACCCTGTCCAGGTTTCATAGAGATCATTAAATAATTAACAGAGGCTTTTAATTTACTAATTAGGGTATAGTGGAACATAGGTGGCTCGGAACCTTGAGACCAGAGCACCCCTAATGTATGTGTATTAGAGTGGTCAATTAATCGCAGTTAACTTCTGCGATTAACGCATTACATTTTTGGGAGATTCATTTTTTTAGCATGCATTAAATCACACTGCTGTGTCTTGAGCCTTTCTGCACACCGTACTTCAATCCCAGTCGCGGCAACATTGGATTGAGCATCTGAGTGCAAATATTGTTTTAATAGAAAGTTAGTTATTGAACCGTGTAATGAAGCAAAGCACTAAAAATGATTGGGAGGTTCATTTATTTTTTAAAAACATTATGACAGCTCACTGGACAGAAAGACGCTTACTTGTATACTGTCAAAGTGAGATACAGTATCACACGAGTACATCTAGTCTGCTGCGTAGCAGCTCTTCTGCTACAGACAACAACAATATAACGTTAGGTTACTTACCGTAACCGTGGTTCCCTTAAAGAGAAGACGACCACCAACTACATTATGTATGCGATATGTCTGCCCATTGAGTAGGTATTGAAGAGCTCTCTATACCAGAGCAGCCGATGGCGCACTCAGTCCCGCCCACTGAGGGATTAAAACCATCATCCTGAGGATGCCATTTCTCTTTTTCCATCGAACCCGTGAGGGCGACCAATGTGACCTCGCGGTTGGTGGTCGTCTTCTCTTTCAGGGAACCAGGGTTATGGTAAATAAGCTAGCGTTCCCTTTCAATTCGAAGACGACCACCAACAACAACGACATTATGTATGGGATAATGTATACCACAGCCGTCGCGAGGGAGAAGGAACGGCAGCATATGAGGGACACATCAGAACCACATAACCCAATGGTTAGCTGTGTGAGCTTACACCCTCAAGGACCCTCGTGCCTAATGAAGGCAGGGCAGGATCAACCACATTAAGGCAGTAGAACCTGGAGAAAGTATGCAGCGTAGCCCAGCTAGCCGCAGTACAAATATCGGACAGCGAGGCCCCTCTAGTGGAGTGTGCGGCTACCCTCCCAGGTGGGGGCAAGCCAGCACCATCATACGCAATCGAGACTGTCCACAATCCAATGTAACTGATGCTCCTTTGAGAGGGGCTGTCCAAGGGTCCGTGTCCCGTGACAGACAAAAAGCTGGTCAGGCTGATGCAAAGCTTGTGTCCTATCTATGTAGCATCTCAATGCCAGCACTGGGCAGAGGAAATTCAATATCCGTTGGAAGAAAATGGAGGTGGATGGAAGGACTGATTAATGTGGAAGGCTGTGATCGCTTTGGGGAGGAAAGCAGGGTTAGTGTGCAGAGACACCCTGCTGCCATCTTCCCAAATACGTATGCAGGAGATGTGCACCAACAGCACCTGCAGCTCACTGACCCGCTTATCAGAGGTGATAGCCACAAGGAAGGCTGTCTTCATAGACAGATACTTCAACTCTATGGAGTATATGGGCTCAAACGGGGCCTTCGTGAGAGCCTCCAGTACAATATCAAGGCTCCATTTGGGGAGAACAGTCCTCCTGGGAGGGCGTAATCGCCGAGCGCCTTTAAGAAATCGGGTAGCCAAAAAATGCACACCCAGACACACCGAATCTATGGGGCATGACATGCAGAAATAGCCGCTAAATATACCTTCAAAGTGCAAGGTGACCTACCAGCATCAAGCAGTTCTTGCAGAAACTGTAAGATAACTGGCATAGGGCAAGAGATTGGGTCATGGCTTCTAGATATACACCAAGCTTAAATACTTCCACTTGTAGGTGTACAACGACATAGTGGAGTCTGCCCTAGAACTTTGCAAGGTACCCACAACCTCATCTGATGGCCCTAGAGCTAACCAGTGGTCCCTTTCAGGGGCCAGACCCATAGCTGGAACCTGCCCGGTTCCAGGTGCCAAAGAGTGCCTCTCGCCTAACTGAGAAGATCCATCTCCCAGGGTTGGCTGTGGGTGGGACCGAGTGCGCCATCCCAGGAAGGGGCCTATCGGCAGCTCTGGTATAGAGAGCTCTGCAATACCTACCCAATGGGCAGCCATATACCATACATAATGTCGTTGGTGGTCGTCTTTGAATTGAAAGGGAACTAAACCCACCAGTTTTGACAGAAATTCAGGATCACTACATGCCCATGAATGTATGAAAAGTATGATAATATAAGACTATTTATTTAATTTTTAAAGCAGGGCTGCGTTGCTGTTTTTTTTTTGTGCGTAGTATGCAAGCCTACCAATTTGTCTTGTTAGTTTGCAGTTGGATATGATGACATTTTTTTATGTTCTCTTAACATTTAATTTCCTAGAAGTGCTTACTGTAGTTACATATTTATAATTTAATGTAATTTGTTTTATTTGTCCACAATCACATTTAAAAATAGACATCCTATTTATTCTGTTTTCTGATCTCTGTATGCTGCTGATCAAGCTTGGTTGTTTTGGTTGTACAGTACAACCATAACGCCCTTCATTATAACGAATCTGGCCCCTGGACCCCAAATAAATAAATAAATAAATAAATAAATAAAGAAAGAAAGAAAGAAAGAAAGATAATAGAAACACACACTGTCAACATCCCAGTCTGTACACACGGGATGCCACCTCCACAGTGAAGTCAACTCTTTTGTCTTAATAAAAATCTTGCGCTGTGTAACCATGCCTCTGAAATGAAAACCATTTTGTGTTGCAACAAATCTGGAAACTATATTGATCATTTGAAAAAAGTAGTAACGCAGGCATATCTCTGTCGTGAACATAGTTTGTCAAAAAGCACTTTTTTGGCTTGTTCAGCACCCATGCGGCAAAGCAAAATTGATTGAAGAAAAAACAGTAGCAACAACAAAACAAAACATAACCTGAGGATCTGATGGAACTTTTCATGTCTGGTTGATTTGGAATAAAAACTCAGTTTGGGATTCTTGCATGTTGGATTAAGATTTGGTGCACTTTGAAATGATTCATGTTAGATTGATTTTGAATAAGTTCAGCTTCACTTCAGGATTTTTGCTTTTTGTACTGCGTTTTCATCGTTTAATGAATAGGATAAAGCAAAGGCAGAATACTGCATACATGAGACGAACAGGTACATGTAATTCTACTTTTATTCACAATCTCATCTCATTAAATTTACTCCAACAATTTATTGTTCATTTTAAATGTCCTTTCTCTAGAAGAGGGTGTACTGTATTTGTAATTTCTAAATTATTGGCCCTAGTAAAGTTTGGTGACGGTCCATGATTATTCTTTTGGCCCAGTTAAACCTAATTCTAAAGTACTTAAATCATTAAAATTATAGCAATTAAATATGTAGTTGAAAGGACCAGCAGGACTTACTGGTATAAATCATACCACGCGACACAGGCTGCTGCCAAGAAGTTCCTTAGATCACCACGAAAGTTGTTTCGTAATGTATCATTTTTAATAGGAATATACAGCATAGTACGCAGTAGATTACAATCATAGTGCACAAGCAGAACCTTTGTCCACCTCCCGTAACTAGAACAGCTGTACTGACCTTGGCAAGAAGCCTGTAAGATGTTGGAAGGTCATCTGCGGTCTCGGGACAATTTATCTTTTAAATCTTCACACAGAACGAATATTGTTGTTAGGGGTCTGGTACCAGTTTTAGGAGCACAGTGGAGACTTCACACTCACACCCCCCATTACCCGGCCCAGTTTCCAGTTTCCAAATCCAAGGTCCTTTGGGATAGACTTGACTAATTTTTCCTAACAGTGTATTCAAATTCATATTTTACTGTGTCTACTCTATGCAACACTAGCATTTGTCACCTTTTTTTTAGTTTAATCCCAGTTGCTCCTGCCACAAATGTTTGAGTTGTGTGTAAATGCAAACAGAAGCCAGGAAAGTATTGTACTAATGAATAAAGAATTGTTACACAGAGATATATTAAGAAATGCATATCAAGTTCACCTTTCACTGTCAGGAAGATTAAACCACTGCAGCATAGTCAAGACTCGACGCTCAAGTGGAATGACACTGAAAGAGAAGAAATAAAACATGTTAGCCAATTAACCTATCAAAAAGTATCTTATTAAAATGCAGAACAGTTTATGTAAAATGTTCAACAGGAATTGTGTGGTGTGTGGCTGTTGTCAAATAAAACACCACATGCTAAATTTTACACGGCCTGTTACTAGAAACTGATTTATTAGTTTTATCCACTGAAATGCACTAATATTTTCTACCAATATAATTTACAGTGTGATTATAAAGTTGTAGTCAAAAGTTTACATACTCCAATGGAAATTTATAATTTCTAGAAAATTCTCAAAAACAGTTTTGGGGAATTTTAGGGAACATCTTTTGTAGCAAAAGTTTTGCTTTTGTTGTTGAGGGAAAAAAAAGTTACAAGAAATAGATGTCTACAATTATTTATTTCAGCAATTTTTTTGGAAAAACTCCAAAAATGCTAAATTCAAAAGTATTCATACCCTTTGATGCTATGATAGTATTGTCTACAAGGTGATAGGAATTTTAATATGATAATGCAGAACCTAATTTTAGAAAAGTCTAGAAAATGCTGGATTGTAGGTGAACATTCTTAGAGTATAAAAGGGTTAGGCATAGGATGGTTGCTGTCATTACCAATAAGTCAATATGAGGAAAAAGTAAAGAGCTATCTGAAGACCTTAGGCAGAACATTATTTACTGTCATAAAGCCGGAGAAAGACACAAGATGATTTTCAAGCATTTGAGTGTCCCAATTTCAACTATTGTTTCTATTATCAAGAAGTACAAGACTCATGGTACTGTCACAACGTTCCCTCGATCTGGAAGAAAGAACAAGTAGAAGAATTGTGAGGAAGGTTAATAACAATCCGAGATTGACTTCCAAAGATATTCAAAAAGTGTGACTAAAAGTGGGACTGGGGTTTCCACTTCAACCATAAGTCGAGTATTGCATGATGAAGGTCTCAATGGTCGCAGGCCAAGGAAAAACGTCACAAGGACAATCGCTTAAAGTTTTCATAACGGCATTTGAACGATGGATACGAGTTCTGGCCAAAGGTTTTGTAGAGATGAAACAAAAAGTTGAGGTATTTGGTCACGCCGATAGTCGTTACATTTGGAGAAAGTCTGGTGAGGCGTACAAAGAAAAAAACGCCATACCGACTGTCAAGCATGGAGGTGGTAATATCCTTCTATGGGGCTGTTTTTCCTCTAATGGCACAGGAAATTTAGTTCCAATACATGGTAGAATGGATTCCATAGCATACCAAAAGTTATTGGCCAATCATCTGAAACCCTCCGCTACAAAACTTGGTTTAAAGCGCAACTGGCCGTTCCAACACAACAACGATCCAAAGCACACATCAAAATCTACTTCAGAATGGTTAACCCTTTGCGGTCCTATGTCGGACCAGGTCCAATGTCGGACCCTGTCCAACATCATCAAAAAGACATTTTTTCTCCGGAAAAAGCCAAGAAAACCATTCAATGGCCGAGTGGGAGCGACAGGAGCCGAGACAAGCCGAAAAAAAAGGGCGTATCTCATGAATAGTCATACTTGCCCCTGGCATCAGATAACGGCGGCCATAAGGAAACAAGCTGGCTGTAACTGCATCAGCGCTCAGAGAATATCACAGACATTTGCAGAGCTTTTTGAGATGTTACAGTAATATAATAATGACTTGGATAGCATTATTGATGAGTTTGGTGATAAATCGAGTGATCAGGAGATGATTTATCAGTATGCACGACTATGAAGAGATATGTGATAAATACAGCGAACAAGGGGTGTGGCAGGGTGAAGATGCAGTACTGAGTGTCCTTTTGATATGCAGTGCCCTTTAAATTGGTTTTATTGTGAATAAAATTACTTTTAAACAGCGCATGTAAAATAAACAGTTTGTGTGAAAATAAATAAGACCCGACGCGCCTCACAGGCACTGAATAAATGGACCGCAAAGGTTTAAGAGAGGTTATTATTGCTAAAGGTGCCTCAACTAACTATTAATTTCATTTTCCGTGTCATGGTATGAATAGTTTTGAATTAGCATTTTTGGAGTTTTGCAAAAAAATTGCTGAAATAAATAAAGAAATAAAAATATATATTTTTTATAACTTTTTCCACCCCACCCACAAAAGATTTTTCCTATAATGAGTTTGAGAAGTTTCTAGAAATTATAAAATTACCATTGGGGGTATGTAAACTTTTGACTACAAATGTATATTGTCTTAGACAACACCACCAGAGAAAAAACAAATACAAATTTAAAAAAGTGAAAAAGTCTGACAAGTTTCAGTTAACATGAGAAAGTATGCACAAATAAATGTTCTATAGCTTTGACGTTGAAATAAAGGAGGAAAGCTTTGCAGACATGATTAAGAAAAGGTTATACAACCATGTTGAAGACACAGGATTTATTGAAATTCAAACAAAGGATCCTAATACACACTGGGAAAGGGTGGGCCATTTGCAGCTGCAAATTCACCCAGAACAGATTATCTTGGATAATCTTCCCTGCAGGAACCATCATTTAGCAAGGACCCCCTGCTGCCAGCACAATCAGGACCTGCAAATTCAAACTCTCAAGACCCACTGCGCTCACTTTATCATAAAAAAACACATTCATTTAGAGACATCCCCTGAAAATGTGTTTGTTCTGTTTTAAAACATAAACCAAAAGTTTCAGTACCACTTACTGTTCTAGCCAGACAAGCAATGAGACTGAATCAACAGAATACATGGACGGCCCCCACCCCCAGCTACGTTAACCTACTTTACATGTTTCTGCAAAGCAAACCAGTAAAAGTTTATTCTATGATTTTTCACTATTAAAACCATTCCAAAAACACTGCATACTCTTTAGATATTCAATTTGAAGTCTTGTAAACTCCAAGATACTGCAGCATCCTATCAAAATGTTCAACCACGATGAACCATTTACTGCGCTCCCCTCTAGATCTGCTACATATTTTTATAGCGATTAAAAAAAATGAAAATAAGATACCAGACTTTAACAAAGGACATGTATTGCACAATATAGAGTACATTCAAGTAATTCAATACACACTGCAAAACAATCTTAAATCATTGTTACTTGGAAACCAGTGGCTTTGCAGTTTTTTGTTTTTTTTTTAAATACACAGTTTGCATATATACAGTGTTGTCTGACGTATATTACATTAAACATCAGAACGAGAACTGGTGGAATGAAAGTAGTCATGCATACGGGCAGCCTTTAATAAATGGGAAAACTAACATTCTGACACTATCATTTGACAACTTACAAAGGCCAGAACAAAGTACCAGCCTTCACCCCTTGCTTTTCGGCAGTTATCCAGATCTGGCAAGAATCAAAAGATGATTAAATTACAATGAGCAACAGCAAGCCAAGTGTATACTGAATCAATAACTTATTTATCAGAAAATAGAACCAAAGATCTAATGCATTTCTGTTTGAGAAATAACCATCAAATGGGTAAACAGGACTCTTTGTGGGACCTAATCAGTTTTATAAAGTAGTTAATGGTTTTAATTTAAAAAGAGCAATACTTGTAAGTACAGTATAGTGGTAATATTTATAATATATAAATTATACACTATAATAGTACAGACAACTTACCCCTTCTTTTCCTTTCTACTCTATTTTGGAATAAATGCAGTGAAGACTACAGCTATGGCCAAAAGTTTTGCACATACTTCACAAAAAAGTGACATTTAAAAATGTGACATTTAAAAATCTAACTATGAAATACTGTACTACTATTATGTCTTCCGGTAGGCTTTTGAAAACACAATGTTAAATAAAAGATCTAAATTATGTTCAAAGTTTTATTCCATCTCAATCCCAAAATTGTAGGTGATGGAAAACATTTGCCCATAGCTGTATTTGGAGCAAATGCAATATTTTGTGCTGATGTTTAATTATTATCCTCAGCTTTCAGTTATCAGTTGAATTCTCATTCTGTGTTCAAGCCAGGTTTCATTATTTTAATTTGCTGAGCCAAATCAAACAAAGTTGCAAGACACAGAAGCAGGGCCAGATGTCAGAAGATTTCTGTACAAATTGTTCACAGATGCACAGTGCTTTCTTTTTTCATGGCACTGGGTCATGTTACAGAAAAGAACAAAACTTACTGGTTGACCTCCCCACCAGCGATGATTCAATTTCTCTCGACCTCGAAGGTTAAAGTTGGCATCAAACACAGGGTCGTGCATAGAATTGCCAACAATTCCGTGTGATTCAGGATAAAGTCCCTTTGTATGAAAAACACCAATACAAAATTGATTTAAATGGGTTTTATATTATTGTTTTTCTCTTAACAAAGAAATAGCTTTTTTCAAATGTGTAATGTACGACTTTACAAACAAAATCAGAACACCAGCTATTGCAAATCCAATTTTTACAGTACAGAGATTCTAAAACTCTTATAAACAACTCATAACCTGTGGTTTAAAATTAACTTCCCCCATATACCTGTTCTGTTATTACTCAATATTATTGACTCAGGAGTTCCATTATTGCCTTGTAACATGTCACAGCAATACCATTACCCCTTAACAGCAGTATGGTTGACCTTTTATATACAAACTGCCCGTATATGACTTATATACAAAAATACTTACAGTTGCAAGGGTATACAAGTTGGGGAACGTTTTTGTGGGGTATACTGGCCTCATGTATGGTGTGTGAGTGCCGCAGGATCCTAAAAGTAAACAATATAAAATGTGGTTACTGCTGAAATAACTGTACTATAGAATAGAAAGGGTGTTGTTTGAGAGAGACAGTAGCTAACTAAAGAAAATCAAAGATTCAGTTGTGTTCCAAATATTAAGACAATAGCTCTGTGTACTGTCACTACACAGCAGCAATCACATGACCTCAATAACAGCCATGTTTGACCAGAGATCAATGTCAAGAGCACTAGCTCATTTATTATTATTATTATTATTATTATTATTTATTTCTTAGCCGACGCCCTTATCCAGGGTGACTTACAATTGTTACAAGATATCACATTATTTTTAAATACAATTACCCATTTATACAGTTGGGTTTTTACTGGAGCAAACTAGGTAAAAGTACCTTGCTCAAGGGTACAGCAGCAGTGTCCTCCACCTGGTATTGAACCCACGAACCTCCGGTCAAGAGTCCAGAGCCCTAACCACTACTCCAAACTGCTGCCCTATTTAGCACATAGTGTTTATATAACCCTGCAAATAAATCACAGCCTCAATAAGATTTTGAGGTATGAGGCTTTAACACAGTGGCAGCATTGTAAAATTGCTGACAGAAAAGAATAGAACATATCTATATTTACCACGGCAGCCAAGTTCTGAACAAGCTACAACCTAGAAAAGCCCTTTGTATAAGTTCGACAGTTTGCATTCCAGGATCAGTTGAATGCGAGGGCGAGCGACACATTTCTAGGGCTGTACTGTATCAAGTAACATTTTAAAAGTTCTTACTTAGTTTGTCAATGTTAGGGATGACATTGCTTCCTTTCATCATATATGAAGCACGGAACCCATCAACAGAGATAATCACCAGAGGAGGACGAACAAAACTGAAAGACAAAAAAAGAAAAAAATGCGATCATGTATTATGTTTAGTCATGAGTTGTCCCCAGTTAGCTAAATGTACTGCTGACTGCGTGCTGGTACCTGACTGCCGGTGTTCCATTTCCACAATTCCAGGTCTTGTAATTATGTTCATTCCTCCTTCCTAATACATTACATTTGTAGCCATTTACTCTTTTACGCAATTCTATATAACCAAATTCTTGCTTTTTTAAAAACTAACTGTACTTTCTCGTTTTCTAATGCTTTCTGTTTTGTATTGATTTTGGGGAAGTAACTTACCCAGCTGGACACTCTGGAGATTTTATCTCCTCACATTCGTCTTCCACCCAATGAGTGTCCCCTGCAAGAGATGCTATCAGATCAGCAAAGGCGTTCACAAAAACACACATCTTAACAGGATAGGAACACAAACACGGTTGGAGTCTCAGGTAAACTTTTCCTATTTTATACATTTCATGTATACAAGTTGAATTGTGTGGACGTGAAATCAGGGATACATAAGTGACAACTGACCTTTGCACACTACACCATAATTGGTACAGCAGTCTCCTTTGCCCATGCAGTCTTCAGAGCAATGGCATGCATTCTCTTCATTCCGAGACTCTCCACAACGATCTTTAGTGCATTCAAAGCCTTTAGCTGAAAACAATGAGGTATGATTAAAAAAGCTTCTAACAGGATAACATTTATCCAAGCTAAAAAAACGTATGTATTTATTAATTTCTATTTATACATTTTTTATGTAAAGGTAACAATAAAACCTAAAACAAGTAAACATTTACTTGTGACTTAAGTACAGAGCAAATGGTCCGAGTAGGACAATGTAAAGGTGGGGGCAGTTCATGGTCCGCTTACACTTTTTAAAAACACATTTTAGCCTTCCTCTAGTCTAGTTAATTCTGAACTACATTTCCATTATAATGTTGAGGTGAAACTATTTTTTAGGTTGATTTAAAGTTATGGACAAAATACAATGTATAAGAAATGCACCACGTGATGATGGGATAAAAAAACACATTACATTATTAAAAATATGTTACGCAACAGTTTAGACCAGGAGTCAAGTCAAAATCTATTGTGAAATATGACATTTGCATTATGTCAGTGTCAACTAACACTTTCGGTTGCATAGCCAGGACACAGTTAAAATAATGCATTAAACTTCTGGACTGGCCAGATAAAATAAGCTTGGGTGGCAATCCTACTTTCAGTTGCAATTTTGAAATCTAGGCAATTTCCATAAAACATCAAACTACATGCTTCTTAACCAGGGATAGAACATCATGCTGTACTGCTGAAATCTGAGTACTGAATACCTGTTCTCAAACAATTTTCATCAAAATCTGAGCAACAGCTGTTGTAGGTTTTGCATAAGTTGTCACAGCGGCAGCCAGGAGGTTCAGCTTCATGGAGTTCAAAGCATCTGCCTTTGCAAGATCCTGAAGTGCTAATCCAGGGGGAATCTGAAAGGACTACGATCAGTAGGAACAGTTAACATCTGTTGGGGGCACAACCTGCTGGGTGACTGGCCAAACTACTTAGCAAAAATTGGAAATCTTAGCAAGAGAAAGGAAAGCGGGCCAAAGTGCCAGTCTAGTTAGCCTCTCCAAGATGTTTTTTTTTTTCTCTGGAGAAGGGTGCATGCACATGGTTGCAAAAACTTTCTGCAAAGCCTGGCACTTGGCAATGTAGTTTGCAATCAAGGTCTCATTAACTGAAACTGACCCACTCTTAAGACTCTTAAGGTGTTTCCAAATGAAGAAAATAAACCTGTATTTAAAACATTCACATTATCATTTTGCCTAATATTTGCTCAATTAATGTGAACAGGTAACTTTACTGTCCATATTTGTAAACGTAGACATGCATGCATACAGTAAGTGTGTTTTAACACACTTATAAAATGGCATTCTTATCTTAGTGGGCTTTAATTTAACTTTAAAATTGCTTCTTTTGTATTATGGGTGTACTGTTATTTAAATGATCTGACTGTGGCAGTTGTGTGTGTGACATGCTATACAAATGTATTGTGTTTTTTTTCTTCTGCTATGTACTGTACAGTGCATTGTGATACTTTTGTATAAAAAGCGCTATATAAATTAAATAAATAAACATGAACTATTTAAATGTACTCTATTCCAGCATATGCAAATAATATTTCACACATTTATATTTAAGATACATATCATCTGACTTTAATAAATATTTTCTGTAAATATGATAATCCATTATAGAAAGCTATATGTTTACCATCTAAAATATAATAAAACACAATAATACACACTATTCAATCTGAATGTACTATTATGTCAACAATCCAAGTATAATTAAGTGGGTATTTTAACACATTTAATATTCGGATCCATCCATAAGCTTACCTTCCAAATATAAAATGTGACAAATAAAACATTGCTTGTTTAGTAGCAGAAATGCAAGCTCAGTGATGTACACATTTTGTATAAACGTTTGACATGTTTTAAGTGGCATTGGTATAGTCGCCCAAAAGGTTTACTTGCAAGCCAATATACATATTAGCCTTCCAAAACACACTACATATTGACTAGTTTTTTGCCAAGTAAAAAATCAAAGGCTCATTTAAGTCTTCTTAGGATTCTTTTGATTAAGCCTACCTTAACTCAAAACTATTTCTCCTTCAAGCTATTACTCGACAGGTTTAAATGATAGGTTTGCTTTAATGATATTCCTTTCCATCATATTTTTCTATTTTCAATATATATTTTATTTAAATAGCCTCTTTCACAGATCATAGTTTCATATACCACATGCATCTCAATATAAAACTACTATAGCAAAGATGTCATGTTTCTGCATTAAAGTACTTGTAATAAAATTAATTATTGATAAAGAAGGTGGATGCATATATTTTATATACTATATATTGTGTTGGTGTACTAAAAGGCAAAACTAAATACACATGAAACAGCGACTAAGTATTTGACATAAATATAGCTATACATTCATTACATGTACACACACACAAATTTTATATATATATATATATATATATATATATATATATATATATATATATATATATATATATATATATATATATATCCTGTAAATACGTATATTCAAATATTAAAAAGCAGACTGAACAGCCACATCTAGAATGAAATAAATGACATACTGTGATATCCTGGGTCTGGAGGGGCTTCATCCCAGTCTTCAGATCTTCTGTGGCGATTGAAAACATATCCCAAACAAACGTTCGCTCCGAAAGCAAAAGAAGCGACGAAAAGCACCTGGAAAACACGAATGCATGACTTCAGACTCGTTAAACCGTTGTTATGTTGACAATATCACAACCTTTCCGAATGCACAAGCTAGAAAAACAGTCCTTATATTTTCGAACACAACTGCAAAAAAAAAAAAAATGAATCGGTTTGCTTCAGCACATTGGAAACCATACTGTATGCACTGTGATTATTTAATGCAATAAGAAATTGTTACAAAACAGTATATTAAATTATATTTAAGTTATTATCGTAAATCTGCATACCTGGTTTAACGTAAAACAGTTGTGTTTGCTCATTTTGACAAGTCCTTACAGGCTGACAGACAGTCCTCTACCCCTGTTGTCTCCTAAGTGCGAGTTGCTCGTGCTGCTGGGTGATTTTTGTAATTCCAACTAATCCCACCTGGTCAGGTTGCCAGACAGCTTTGATTTGACTAGGAGTTCATTTCATCATCTTATACATAAAAAGTCAGTGCATTGATTGGATGAAAGAAATTTGGAGGAAAGCTAAAAGTTAAAGGCATTCGTGTGTAGTTGTAGGCAACATAGTTATTACCGTGGAAGTGCCTTGATGAAATGAAAACTGCGTCATAATAGTAACATACGCAATAGGATAATATGCGCACAAAGTATTATATAATACTTTTTCACAGATATATATATATATATATATATATATATATATATATATATATATATATATATATATATATATATATATATATATATATATTGTAAAATAGTTCATTGTACTTTTTATACAGTCGTTACTCTTAATGAGTTGCACCGGAACACCATTAAAACGTTACCGTGTCTATAAAACTGCAATATATTTGTATTTGTGTAAAAAGACACGTGGTTTGTTGCAACGAATTTGCAAATGTAGTCCTTTGTTCTGTATTGAGTAATAATGGCGAGTACGGTACTCTGCAGATTATATCCAGCTCTGTACTATGCACTAATTGCAACGCAAAACATGCAGGGAATGAATTTTGGGGTCTGCTGATGCCCAGCTTTAGTACATACCTCAGGGTTAAACAGTGTATGGGAAAATGTCAGTGAGTGGGGGAGGGAACAGGAGAATAAGATAAAATGAGAAAAAACAGGCAGTAAGTGGGCCAGTTTACAACGAGATAGCGTGCTGCGCTTTGTCAACACGTCGTTCTTATTCTTAAAATAAATTATACAAAATGTGCAATGCAAGTATTTTTAAAGCACGGCACTGGTTTATAACAAACTCGAAAATGTTGTTCATCTAAGTCTCATTTTATAGTAATAAAGTGTGTACAGTCGTCGTTTTCACTGAAACTTTTGTGTTTTAAAAGCGCGAACCGAATTGCTCTGCAGCCAGTTTCCGATATGGCCGTTCAGTAAACATTTCACAGTTACACAGTGTAACTAGAGCTACATTCAACAAATAGCGCTACAACATTTTTTTAATCGTTTTACAGTAGCAGCTAGGTACATTAGACTAATCTTATTCAGATCATTGAAAAAAAAAGTAATTTATTGCATGGCTTTACAAAGAGCCAAGGGTAAGAATGCAGTTTAGCTCTTTAGGCCTATTTGTGAGCGTCCATCCAAATACCAGATTTGATACATACAACCTTGAGTTAAATTTAATACGTTTCACCTGCTTTCCACAAATAATGACACTTTGTATCAAATATAAACCAATTAACATAAACTGCTAAATAATCACCAAATTCCGGTGCATATCAAAAGTAGAAATATGTAGCAACGTTTTAAATAACATGTTTACACAGATAATCTTGAATAAACTAAAATAAAAGGCGATAGCGTCTCGCTTTCATCTTGGCAAATTTGTCAACACAGGCCTGTAAGTATAATGTTTTGGCATTGTTGGGATAGCTCGTAATAACCAAAAGATCGCTCAATCTAAGATGCACGAAAAGAACCTTTCATTTGCCGAAATAATACCAACATTTGTATACGGCGAAAAAATGTTAGAAAAAGAAATCCACTGATTTTCATGTGTGAAATAGGGTCAAATTGAAACCCGAAAACGCGCAGCGCAGCCCTACAAATGAGCCTAAATCTCGTTTTCAAATCAATAGTACCTTTTCTTTAGAGCATGTGTAAATAATTGTAATTGGGCATAAGCAATATTTCTAGTTTCTTCCTCAAGTGGCCTCCTTGTTGTCTCGTTGCATTTAATTTCTTCCATTTCTACGTGCTGTAGCAAACATATCCAACATTTCCCTATGACTCATCAATAATATTATATTATTATAGAAATAATAGAATGCAATGTAATTCGGTGTTGTCAATATTGTAGCGTTAACCCCCCACCCCACCAGAGGTAGAGGCGGTAGTGTTTGATGGCCTCCACTACTGCCAATAGCTTCCTCCAGGTCACACAGTAGTTGCACTCCTTTGCTGAGGGCACAGCTGTAATATGCCACCATTATCTTTCCGCTGTCAGGGGCTCCTTGGGACAGCACAGCTCGATGGCTACGTTGCTTGCATTTGTGTCCAGGGTAAAGGGGGCTGTTGTGGATGGGGCGGCGAGCATGGTGGTGCTGGTCAGGGCATGGCACAGTCGGGAGAAGGCACAGTCGTTTTTCGGGGGTCCACTGGAAGTGGGTGCTCTTTTTAAGGAGGCAGTGAAGGGGGCTAGTGATGTTGACGAATCCTTTCACAAACCTCTGATAGTATGAAGCGAGACCCAGGAAACTGTGGAGTTGCTTCATGTCGGCTGGAGTGGGCCACTGCTGCACAGTAGAGACCTTTTCAGGGTTGGTGGCAATGCCTTCCTTGCTGACGCAGTGGCCCAGGTACAGTCGCAGTCCAGCAGCCTGGATTCTCTTCAGCACCCACCGCAAGTTCAGCAGGGCCCTGGGAAAGGTCGGGGGCTGCACCAGTAGATCATCCAGGTACACAATGCATGCCTGCTTTGGAATGCCGTCCAGCACCCTCTCCATCAGCCATTAGAATGTGGCTGGGGCGTTGCACAAACCGAATGGCATGACGTTGAATTGCCACAGGCCCTGTCTGGTGGAGAAGCCAGTCTTGAGTTTGGCGTTGGGGCGAGTTCCACTTAAGAACATAAGAAAGTTTACAAATGAGAGGAGGCCATTCAGCCCATTTTGCTCGTTTGATCATGCTTGTTGCTACTTGCCAGTAGCCACTGCACAGGTCAAAAGAGCTAAACCAGGAGGACCCAGCAATGAGGTCCAGTGACTCGTTGCAGTGGGTATGAGTCTCTCCTGGTGACAGTGTTTAGGAGGTGGTAGTTGACGCAGAATCGTCAGACCCCTGTCTCTCTTGCCAACCAGTACCACCAGTGCGGCCCACAGACTTTTGAACAGCTCGATAAAACCTGCTTATGCACCTCTTGATTGATTTGCTCCGCTGCCTAGCGTCTGAACAGGGGTAGCCAGCATGGTGGTTCCCAACTGAGGGGGGCGCGGCCGGTGTCGATGTGGTGCTGGACTAGGCCAGTCCATCCTCCATCCTCCATCTTGACTGCAAAGAGGTGCTCAAACTCTTTGCAGTAGCGCGCAGAGTTGGCTGCTCTCCTGTTCATCCAGCCCCTCACTGCTGCACTGGTGCATGCTCACCACCACCTCGCTAAGGGTAGCTCCCGTCCTCATCAGGCGTGGAACTGCTGCTACTGCCCTCATTTCCTCCTGTGCCTCACTCCCGGTTGGTGCTGTTTGCAGAAGCTCTTAAAAAGACTGGCACTTGCTGTGGTTCCAGCGGAGACAGTTGTGCTAGGTGTAGTGACTGGCACGAACTTCCCTGTTCCTCTCTCCAGGTCTAGCTGTCCTCTCTCCTGCTGCAGGAAATCAAGCCTGATGATGCACTGGTCCTGAATATCTGTGATCCAGACCTTGTAATCAAAAGCGGTCTCACCCAGGTGCAGCTGCAGTAGCCCTCTCCTTCGCACCGGTAACAGCTGCCCGGTCACCGTCCGCAGTTGCACCATGGTGGATTTAATCTTGGCTAGGCTGATCTCGCTGGCCCGCTGGAAGATGTCTGGCCACACAAGTATGACGGAGGACCCGGTGTCTATCAGCATGGTTCAGGTCACGCCCTCCACTTGGAGGTGTGGCCCGATACTGGTTCTCCCGACAATGGCTGGTGCGGTGTGTGCTGCATTCAGATTGGGGTTGGAAGAGTGGGCTGAGGGTTCCCTTGTTACATCGGCCCATGCTCCTTTCCTGAGGGTGGCTAGTTGGGTCTGCCCAATGCTCCGCTGCCGGCTGATGGTCGCTCTGCCTCCCCCGTCTTGGTCATCATCGCGGCGCTTCCCAGAGCCCAGTTGGGCTCTGTGCATGCAATTGCTGGTAGGCGCAGTTCTCCGGTGCAGGCAGAATAAAAACAGCGGAGGCACTATTTGGGAATTGATGCTCTTTTATTTATGACGGTCTCGCAGGCAGGTTCCGAGTCCACAGCTCTGACAGCAACACTGCTTCCTGGAACAAAGACCCAAACTGACAGGCACAGCCCCTTTTCATTAACTCGGTCTCGCCCCTCATATGCAAATGAGGTTGCAGAACCCCACACACATGCTATTGGCCCTACCCTTGACTTGACGGTGTCAAAAACGTAATAGATCATCTGCAAGGGGCAAACCAAGGTCTGGGGGGGGGGGGGGGGGGCAACTGCCCCCTAAACCATAGAAAATGATGCCCATTCTATAAAAACCCCAAACATATTTGTGTATGATTATGTTATAAAATTTAAAAAAAATTATAAGATTATATTAAATTACCTTTTCAGGACTGAAGAGAGTGAAATATATAGCAAGATGACAGTTACATTTACAACACTCAGTGTGAAGATATTCAGTACCTGTGATCTAAACGAAATTAAAGAATTGATGTTAGAAATTTGAGAAACGGTGCTACCAAATTTATGGTCGAGACATTTGTTTAATTGTATAGCTATGTTTAGTACTAGTCGATGAAATCCATTTAATTTAAGTGTAAGCTTTTAGTCGTCACTTTTTTCATTTTTTAAAGTACTTTCAGCAATTACAGGAATTTCAATTGCTGCACTTTTTTATGTTGTGTTCAGAATGATGTTTAACTCAATGCTTTATTAAGTAAAAAATAACCAACTGTATTTAATACTTTGAAAATACACATCAATGGGTTCTATTAATTTAAGTAAGTAGTTATACCACTATATATAGTCTAAAGAATAACTGGACTAACCTTGTTACAGACCTCTGGGGGTCGACGTCTGATTATTGTGATCGTTGCAATTGAGAAAACCTACCTGCAGGTTATCTGGAAGAGCTAATTGCAATTGAAACTATCCTGCAGTATTACTCTGTACTAAGCACAGGATCATCCCCAGATAGTAGGCTACTAGTTTGTTGCAAACATTACCGATACACGTTTTAAACTATTTCGGCTTCATTCCATAAAATTACAAAATACATGTCTAAAGTCAACACAGCTGACTGCAGTCAAGTACGGTACTTTACTGCCCTTATCCAAACTGGTGTTTTCTGCTGTGGCCGTTGGTTGCTCGGGCAACGCTGTTATTTTTTTTTAAGAGGTTAAAAGGCCATATGAGGGGGTGAGTGTGTGTAGACAGACAAGAGTGAACAGAGCTGTAAACGATCCATTTAATCCAAAATTTCATCATCGAATCCTCTACTTGTTAACAGTGAGGGAGAGGAACTGTTTATTAATTAACAAAGGTACATTTATATATATATATATATATATATATATATATATATATATATATAAAATCAGTGGCAAGTGTATGTGCGGCAGGATGGGGCAGGGGTTTCAAGGTTTCAAGGTGCTTAAAACTGATATGAATGCCCTATTCTGAGTTAACCTGATGTGGTAGACACTGACGCTGATAGGTGTAACTTTGTTCACAGTGGAAAAACTTTAATCCAACTTTATGTTGACCCTTTCGAAAATATGTTACCACTTCACTTTGCTTAACTGATAAACTAATACACTTATTCACTTTGAAACGTATCTGAAACACAGATAGAACAGATATTGCGTCCAGTCGATACACACTTTGGTAGCCATCCTACTTTGTGGTACAGGTGAATGAGGTGGCTTCTCTAGTGTTTAACATTACAGAGGTTTCATCAAAATTAAAACAGTGACAAAGAAACTGTTATTGGAGTTATTCAAGGCTATAATCTTGATTTTATTTGTGTTTATTTTTTGAGTAACTGAGCAATCTATTCTGCTCAGTGGGAGCGGAACTAAACATGCCATTAAGAGGGTTATTTTACTGACTTGCTCTGAGCGGCTCACTTATTTAACACATGCTTTGTTTAAAATCTGTCTGAGCCAGAGAATCTGTATTTTTCAAATGCAAAAAGGAACCTATTGTGTGTGGCTCAGATTCAAATTGCATCCCAAGCTTACGTCTAAATTTGCACTTGCCATGCTTTATTAAAACACAAACAATTCGAAATTATTAACATTTTGCAATAAAAAGGAAGACACCAAAAACATATTGTATCAACTTAAATTATATATATATATATTGCAGTGTGCATAGGGGAAGGCTGCATCAGGGCTGGTAGGTGACGTAATCACACATAGGGACCTAAGCCCGATATACGCTCCGTGCAAAGGAGCCGGCTCTTTTGTACAGCGGTATCAGCGCTATGCTTTAATGCAAGAGGTCCCTGGTTCGGGTTCGCGCTTGCCCTCCGCCTGTGTGTGGATTGCCTCGCCCTGTGTGATGCGCCTGCCTGCGTTGACCTATTTCGCTACTATATATATATATATATATATATATATATATATATATATATATATATATATATATATATATATATACACACACACACACACAAGAAAATCAATAAAAGTTAAGATAAAGTACTAATAGATCACTTCCAGTCTTATCTTTGTTGTTTACCTGTCTTTCACTGACCCTATAGAATAAACATCCGGTTTGAATTTGTGGTCGTTAAGTAATGAATTTGGAGCAATAAATGAAGAGTAGTATTTTGTGCGAAGTAGAAACACTTATCTGTTTGATAATTCGCATGAATTAAAGTATTTATTTTCGTCCTGAGGAGTAAGTAATCTGTCTAGATGTAAACATTTAACAGTTGTCACTCTACAAAGAAAGACCATTTTGGATCTTGGTAATCGAGTGTCATATAGCCCAATCAGCCGCAATACACATTAAATTCTCGTAAAACAATGGGAAGCAAGGAAATACACTCCTTGAGCTGGAGTTATCACCCGCTTGGTTTCTTTGTGGTGATCAAGCTCGTATTGAACACGGCACTGTGCCTGTGTTAATTTCATTTAAGGCTATATATAGTCAACTAAGCAATTGTTTCGCTTTATATACAAGCCTACACAAAACTATCACGATGTAACATTATATATAAGAATGACTCTTACTACTTACATAAAGAATTCTTGACTTTAATAAATCATAATACATCAAATGCTTTTTGTCAATAAACACGAATCCATATTTAGTAAAGAAATAAAAACAAATTAGAATTTCAATTTTTCCACAGACGACGATAACTTAAAGGCAAGCAGCATTTTGTGGGAAAAAATATCTTCCTACCGTACCAGTTTCCCAAATAACATGACTCGGGATTTGATTTGTTCCCTGTGACAATTCCTTGTTCAAGCTACAGCTGTTTCAATGATCCTTGTGCCCTGTGATGCGATCTTGTGATGGGCAGTGTGAGGTGCTGATTTCTTTAGTTGCCCTTGTTTGCACTGTTTCGTTTGCTTTCTGGCATTAACCAATGCAGATGAAGCCACTAGATGTCCTTGGGGACAATGCCTATATTGGCAGATGTCCTCTAAACAGAGAGTTTGTTTACAGTTCCCGTTTACTCCAACGCTTATGACCTGGCCTTGTAAATGCTAATAAACCACCAAGAAGGAAATACACTACCTGCCAGGTTTAAATTAAATACTTGCTGCCAACATTTTGACTTTTGTTCTCTAATATCAGATACATTTTCAAAAGCTCAGCCATATGTCATATATATATATATATATATATATATATATATATATATATATATATATATATATATACGTTTTGTCATTTTTAATTGGAGATCCAGATGCTTTTACTGTAAACTTTAGTTAGTCTTTAGACTAGCTTTCTTTCCAACTTTTTTATTTTTCCAACTTACCCCTTTTATGTAAATTACACATACACAGGCCCCGTTCAGCACTCATTTTGCATTACCTAATGTCATTTTTGGTAAGGAAGTCCAAGATTAATGTTACTCTGTATTGAAAGTAGACAATAATGTATACTTTGACACACAACTGCCTTTTATGCATAACTATCATTGATAAATAACTATCTCAATAGTTTTTGTTTGATCGCAGTCAAATGTTGTTAATACACGAAAGGTTGTTTTCATTTAAAAGCCGCTGGGAATTAATATGTTAATTCTTTTAACTTTACAGGGCCAAAGTATTTGTTCTCTTTGCCCCTGGGCAAAGTTCAGGATAATAATGTAACTGACATTGCCAGTAGTTTATTATTTTAAAAATGAAAAATCCAGCCTTTCATGGATAATTGAACAACAACTTCTTCATATTATTATTATTATAGAATGAATCACCAAGAACATACCTTGCAGCATTGGATGTCTCCCATCCAAGTACTGACTCTCTCAACTGTTCTTAATATCAGAATCCAGGCTGCTATTACTGGAGGGAAACTAATTGGTCCACTATATGCTTGTTGTGATTGTTCTTTAGGGCTGGGATTTATTTATTTACTTTATTGGTGAGAATACTGTTATTTTGAAAGATACCAAACAGTGGAACAAATAAACTCAGTTTAAGATTGTTCTGTTGAATGCGTTAAGCTAAAGTGAGGGGAGTAGGGTTTAAACTTTCCCTTGATGGTCTGGAAACCTACCGTAAATGATCTGACAATGATAAGGGGCTTGCAAGAAAGTTTTTATGTTAATGAAAGGTAAGAATAAAAATGTTCATAAATCTTACCTGTTGTGCAACACTATTCACTACAGGTACTGAATGGTTTAGAAAGTTAGAAAGACATTATATACACCTGGTACTACATTTGGTAAAAGAAAGGTAGGCATGAATTCTTACCTGAATTCTATTTCACTGATTAACTACACACTTTTTCATGTCTATCATGGTACCCCTCTCATTTTCAATTTGTGTAGACATATGTTCCAGAATCCATTGAAGTGAAGTTGAGAGTTCAACTAACATGTGCATAAAACATTTATAACCTCAATGTTACGAAGTTGTGAGATGTGAAAATAGTGGCCTGTCCAATTGGTTAAAATGGCCCCATAGAAAAGTATTGGGTCCCCATAGTCACAGGGAAAACATTGTATCCAGTTCAGAGCTTGACATTGTAATTAAATGTGTCGATTTGTTGTCCACACAGATATTATGAATGAAAGGGTTTCCTGGTTTATACCGCACTCCAAAGTCATTGTGCCTCCAATGTAGCTCAAGGCCACAACATGTCAGGTACCTGCAGCATAGCAGTCAGGACATTGCAAATAGCTGTAACAAGTGCAGACAGGCAGAGATTTCACATTTTATTTGCATGTGCAACCGAACATGTTGTACACCTATAAATTATCTTAAACAGCCCTATTGAGATTGCAGAGAAAGCAGACTGAAAACCAACTTGATAACCTCTTATATTCAGCATATCCATGAACTTCATTCAAAATACAAAAAATGAGAACTTAAGTTTACAGAAAAAATGGAAAAATAAGACATTTGCCAACACTAGGCATGTTCATTTTGTAGGGGCAACAAATTGAAAATACACAATGGTAATGAATAAGGTCACACAAATATAATTTTGATGAACAAGATTTGGACCTTTTACCCATATTTTTTTAATGATTAGTCCACTTTGGCAATGTACTGTATATTGCAATTAAAATTTAAAGGTTATTTTATAGCTTTCTTATATTACTTGAAGAATGAAACACCAACCTACAGCTAAAACAACATTGAGGAAATTAGTCCAAATATCCTGGAAGATATTCCTGGCAGCACTAAAGAAATATATACAGTACAAACTGTACCAGACACAGATAATTCTTAGTGGCCCTTCAAGCTCTCATTAAAGAAACTTCTATAAGTAAAGGCACTCTGCGTGGAGTGCAGGATGCACCCTATAGCATGGAGGTCACTGGTTCGGGTCCAGGCTATTCCGCCGGCAGCTGTGGACGGGAGTTCCCAGGGGGCGGCGCACAATTGGCCGAGCGTCGCCCGGGGTGGGGACGGCTTAGGTCGGACAGGGTCTCCTCGGCTCACCACGCATCAGCGACCACCGTAGACTGGCCAGGCGCCTGCGAGCCTGCCTGCTAGCGGCCCAGAGCTGCGTGGTCCTCTGACACTGTAGCTCTGAGGTAGCTGCATGGCGAGCCTGCAGAGTGAAAAAAAGAGGACAGTGACAGCACGCATTTCAGAGGATGCGTGTGTCTGTCTTCATCTCTCCTGGGCCAGCACGGGGACTGCAGTGGAGAGCCAGGCTTAAAATTGGGCATTTCAACTTGGGGATAAAATGGAGTAAAAAAAAAAAAAAAACTCCTGTAGAACATGTGATATCTTGTAAGTGGTTTAAATGGCAGGCATCGAACTGAAGTTCCATTTGTCAAAGTATCTACCCCCCCCCCACAAGCAGTGGTATCAGTGATACTTTTAATGTATGTTTAAGTTAAAAATTCCCTTAATAAATATATGTATCAGGGAGATACCTGGAAAGTGAATAAAAAAAAAGAACCCCAATTTACATTGTAGTACTAGTAAGCTTCTTAAGTTTTGAATTCAACAAAAGTCCAAGTCCTTGAAAACAGTAATCCAAGATCAAATCTATAAATCATAGATCTATCATTGGTCTACACTAGTGGAATAATTATGTGTTAATTTAACAGAACTATAGAACTATAGATGTAGGTTGCTATTATTCAATTCATTGTGAATACCCCACCAGGGGTTGAACCCACAACCCTCCGGTCAAGAGTCCAGAGCTCTAACCACTACTCCACACTGCTGCCCTATTTAAGTAATTATTTATATTTAATATACCCGGTAATCCCATTTGTACACCCACAGACCTCCATGCTGCAGTATGGTGTTTATTAAGAAGCCACCACACATTCCATATTTTATTCATTTGCCCTGGTGGTGTATTTCGAGCTTGTAACACATCTTCATGTGTTGCAAGTACTGCTTGTACCAAAATCTCTACTTCCATATTGGTAAATTTCAGTTTTTGCTTCCGAGCATCCTCGCTGAGGTACCAGGATAAGGTCTTTTGTGTGCCATTCATTTTCTTTTGGAATGTGTTGCCTACACACACAGGGTTGACCCAAACCCGCTATTTATTGTGAGAGGTGTGTAATTCTCCACCGCTAATTGCGGTGAGGGGTATTTAAATGGTCTGATTGCGGAATCACCTGCTTCACCCAATTAGTCTAATTAAAATAGGTTGTTATTTTGACACCGAGTGTGGCCGTACTGAACACGCACATTACATGGCTTTTTGCGGTCGGTTTTTCCCCTAAATTTAGGCCTGAGAATTTTCTGGACACATTATAATGTACAGAATACACCATTTTAAAATGTATAAACAAATACTTTATTAGCAGTTTTTCAGTCCTTATATGGATACTAAACGTTATATACATGGTTACAAAGAAAACATATTTTCTTGACAGGCTTCTTTCAAACAGTTTAGATGCGTTTACAATGTGAAAAAGCATTGTGTTAAAAACACTGCACTACTGAAAAGTTAGATCTAGAAAAAAAAATATTTGAAGCAAAACAAAACAATTAAGTGTATGTTGGCTTTAAACTAACACACTTGTGATCTACAAAATATAGTACAAAAATGTATATGGCTATACAAGCAATGCTATGTTGAGTTTCTAGCATTTTCTGATATTAAACAAGTGAAGAAAGAAAAAAGGAACAAATGCCAGTACTATTATTATAAATTTGGTTTTTTTAGCTGGTAATTGTATGGTCTAATCTAAGATAATTTACAGTACATAAATATTACTGGTAACAATGTTTTACAGTTAAGGCTATTTTATCTGATTCATGTTTTCCAGTTAAATGCAGGTGCATTAATACATTTCCCAAATGAACAATATTAAATATAAACCAACGGTATGCTTGGCCTGCTCTTCAGCACAAATTGTCACAATGTTTGATTTACATTTTACCAAAAAAATATATATATATATATTTTATTGCTAAAAACAATGCAATAAGGCCATCGTAAAAAATTAAATAAAACACTTACATTTGAATGGTACTGCAATTTATTGGTGGTTACATAGATCCCTATATGAAGGAGATTCACACTTCATGATAAAGAAAACAAAAAAGCACAACTTTGAAAAATGGCTAGATTTTATCTGTGGCAAAAGCTCCCCTGTAAAAAGGTTTGCCAAACATTACCATTTATCAACTGCAATAAAACTTAATTGAGCCTGCCAGGCCACTTGAGGAACATGATGTGCAGCACTGTGCCAATAACCTTGTGGACCTGTTATGTGATAAAATAAATAAAAGCAGAAGGAAACACAGCAGTGTTTTTTTTGCATGAAGGAGAGCAGATCCATCTGCAAAACAGACTGTTGTCAGAACATCTGGAAGGAGCGACATGCTTTAGGAGCCAGTTCTGTACTTTTACCATTCTCTGTGGATAAGCTCTTGGTTAACCGTACCTTCGGCAAGGGCAAAGTTAGGACGTTTTCTCTCTAGCATGCTGTGTAGCCTTCCAGTTTCTTAGTGGGGGCTCCCTTCAATCTGAAAGAGAGGGTGAATGAATTGAACGTCCACTGGCCGGGCTGTTGGTAAAAGCCAGGATGTCTCTGTCCTTTTCCTTGTCTTTGTCTTTCTCCTTATCCTTGCTCTCGTGCTTGTGTTTGTGCTTGTGCTTGTGTTTGTGCTTGTGCTTCTTCTTCTTCTTGTGCTCATGGTGGTGATGGTGATGGTGATCGCTGTGTTTGGAGGACGAGTTTGTTTCTTTACTGAATGCGGAGAGTGGAGTTGTTGGCATGGACAGTATAGTGGGCTCCGTGGATGGGGGTTCTTTTCCTGTTTGATAAAAGCAACAAAAACATTCCTGAAATATAAATATTAACCACTACAAAATGGGTGTTTCCCTTCAAGACACCCGAACTGAAAGCTCTATACCAAAGATTCTCGCTAGAGCAGGGTGGTGCTGCTGAACAGCAAAACAGCAGCGCGCCCTGCAAGCATTGCCATTTACTTCAGAGACTGCGACCATGAACACCGTGACCCAGAAATTAATGGTTAATATTCCCATTTCAGGGAACCAGGGTTATGATAATAACCTAATGTTCCCTTTCAAGTAGGGAATATTAACCATTACAAAATGGGTGAGTGTACCCAAGCTGTCGCAAGGACATGGCATACAACCCAATTGCATGGTAGAACCGCTTGTGTCACAGTAATAATGAAAACATAATGAAAACATTAAGATGGACTCGCCTCTAATGTTCTATCGTGAGGGTGGACTGGTAAGCCGCCCTCAGTACTCTTGTGCCAAATCCAGGATTCTGCGGGTCCACGACATTCAGTTGATAGAACCTGCAAACGTATGGGTGGAAGCCCACACCGCTGCACTGCATATGTCCTAGATAGATGCACTCTGGAACAACTCCCATGAAGTCACCCGACCCCTGATGGAATGGCCGGTGAGTTTCTCAGGCGGGGGCAGATCGGCAAGTTCATACGCAGTCTGTACTGAGCCTGTCCCTGGGACTTAGCCCAGTAATAAACAAACAGTTGTTCCGACTGCCTCCAGCTTTAAGTCCTCTCCACATAACATGCTAACGCCCGCACTGGGCAAAGCGTATGGAGCTGGCACTCCTTGTCAGATTGGAAAGGAGGGGGATGGAAAGTCTCCAGTTCCACCAACTGATTAATGTGGAAAGCCGAGATGGTCTTATTTGTTTATTTAGCAGACTTCGGCAGGAAAGTTGGGTTAGTACGAAGGGTGAAAAAATTAGACAAGCTTTTGAAGTGCTTGCATTTCACTCACCCGCTTAGCGGAGGTGATTGCAAGCAAGAAATCTGTCTTGACAAAAATTTAAGCACTACATTTAACTTCCAGCGAGGAACTAAATCCTTCACCGGTGGCCTAAGCCACCAGGTGCCTTTCAAAAATTGCCCCGCCAGTAAATGAGCTCTTGGGGAGACAATCGATTTTTACACGGCACACGAAATGGCTGCCAAATAGACCTTCAGGAGTAGAGGGAGATTTCCTCTCATCAAAAAGGTCCTGTAAAAATTGCAGTATAACTGCCATAGTGCATTTTGTGCGTTCAAAACCACAAATCAAACACCACGTCTGAAACACACCCTATTTGTAACCATACTGGGAACGAGTAGATGCTGCCCTGCGTTTTGTAGGGTGTCGATCACCCTGTTTGATAACCCCAGACGGCTTAGAGCTGCAGGCTGGATAGGTTGGGGTGCCACAGGGTACCCTGTGCCTGACTGACCATGGCTGCTCAGGAGCTGCATTAGAGAGGAGAACCAAACTCTCCTGGGCCAGAACGCGGTTATTAGGAGCACCCTGGCCCGGTCTTGTCTGACCTTCTCCAAGCACAGCAGGAGCAGCGGAAGCGGTGGAAACACTTTCAGCAGAGGTTCTATCCCCAGAGGTCCCACTTCTCCTTTTATGAAGAACCATGGAGGACAATGTGTCGACTCCTGAGAGGCAGAGGTCCACTGCCCTCTCGAATCTCTCCCGTATGAGGATGACTACCTCTGGATGGAGTCTCCAATCTGCACCACTGGGGACCGCCCTCAAGAGGAGGTCCGCAGCCCAGTTGGTCACTGCCGGCAGGTGGACTGCACGGAGTGATAGAAGGTCCACTTGTGCCCACAGCAGAAGCTTGTGGTCCACACAGTGGAGACTGGGTGACCGCAAACCACCCTGTTGGTTATGTAGGACACCACAGCTGTGTTGTCCGTACAGACAAGCACGTGTCTCCCTTGAACCTGCTCCAAAGATTCCTGCAATGACAGGTAAACTGCCTGCAGTTCTAAAACACTGATGTGGCTTCCCCTCCCACAGGGGTTGCCACACACCCTGCACGCCCCGGCCCTCTCACACTCCGCTGAGTTGGATGCGTCTGTGGTGATGACTTCTCTCCTGGTGACGCTGACCAGCGGTAGGCCTAGGCGTAGAGGAGCCAGCTGTTTCCACCAGGAGAGCACCTGCAGACAGCGATTTGACACTGTCAAGAGCCTGTTGCGGTTCAACACCAGCTGGCAAACTGTAAGGTTGAAACAGAGCTGCAGAGGGTGCACATGTAGAAGACCCAGTGGGAGGGTATTTGATGCTGCTGCCATCAAACCCAGAAGCCTCTGGAAAGCCACTACTGGAAACGCTCTGCCGAGTTGAAACAACTCTAGGCAGGCGGTTACTCTCCCCACTCTGTCTTCTGACAAGTTGGCCAACATGAGTTCCGAGTCCAAGCACAATCCCAGATAGGTGACTATCCGGGCAGGTGCTAGTTGACTCTCTGCATTGTTCACTTTCAAGCCTAACCGATGTAGGTGGTCGGTGACGAGTTGTGTGTGCTTGTGTGCTTGTGCTGGTGACCCTGCGCAGATTAGCCAGTCGGCCAGATAGAGTCTCAACAGGGCCAGAATGGCTTCCATGTATTTTGTGAAAACATGTGGAGCCAAAGAGAGGCCGAACGGCAGAACAGAACTGGCACACTATGTTCTGAAAAGGTGAACCAATCACCTGGCCTGATACACTGCAACAACCGTTGCGTAGTCAGTATCTTGAACCACCTCCGAGTCAGGTACAGGTTCACCTGTCGCCATCCCGTTTTGGCACTAGAAAATACCTGGAATAGAACTCCCTGTTGCTGTCGGAGGGGTCCACTATGCAAATGGCCTGTTTCTGCAGAATGACTGCTACCTTCTGTGTCACCTGAGTGACAGCTTGGGGGTCTGGAACAGATGTTCTTGTCACACCCCGGAACGGAGGGGGGCCATGCTGGAACTGGAGAGAGTAACCAGTGTGCACCGTGTTGAGAACACAGGGGTCCGTGGTGCACTGGTTCCAGTAGTCCAGGTGGCTCCTGGAAAAGGAGCTCTGGGCTTGTGGCAGCAATGTCCTAGGGCTGGTGCTCTGCCTGCGGCGCAGCCTGTGTCTGTTGTCTAGACACAGGGCATTTAAAGGCGCGCCTGCCCCCCGGAAAGTGGTAGCAGACTGTCTCCAGACTAAGCCGTCCGAAGAGGCCTGTGGCGCTGGTTTCTTCTGCAGCTGTGGCCACAAAATAAAATACATGACAATATTTACAGAGAAAAAAAAAAAAAAAAAAAAAAAAAAAAAAATTATATATATATATATATATATATATATATATATATATATATATATATATATATATATATATATATATATATTCCAACTTGAGCGAGTCAGTCTAATGTACTAGGATCCCGGGAAGGAAAGGCTAATCGCGGTGGGACTTAACCAGCACAGACTAATAACAGAAAAACAGCTCGAAATAATAATTTTACTTTAGTGATTCTGTAAAATATATATAGCACTTAAAAGCGCTAACAATAGGTATGTAGAGAAGAAAATATACACTTATCTGTCTCAGGAGTAAATCGGCACAGTTGAAAAAAGAAAATGGCAATGCTTGTAGGGCGCGCCACCCTGCTCTAGCGAGAATCTTTCGTATGGAGTTTTCAGTTCGGGTGTCTTAAAGGGAAACACCCATTCTGGAATGGTTAATATTCCCTGCTTGAAAGGAAATCATCACATTTTCAACAAAGTGAGATCTCTTGCGGTCCTTTATGTAAGATGCTAGCTGTAATACTTGCTTTTTTGTTCAAAATATTTACAGAAACAATATAATATTCATCATCAAGTATACTGATTTTACAAAACCACACCTGCATTTACTATGCTCTCTAGCTTTGCAGTTCTCACTACTTATTGTGAGGCTGCAAAGTAAACCTTTTATTATTTTATCAAATTTAACAGCAAACAAAATGTTCAAGTGTGAACATGTTCTTTTCTTTAACAATATTTCCACCTCTGTATTTGAGTATAAAACCCACATATGGGTCTTTTTAACAAAGTTGTCTACATTTTGACTTGGTTGGGACAGCTACCAAAAATTAATTGGCGCTTGAGCTTGTTGTTGTACTGATAAATACAAACTCATTGAAATGTTGACAATTTAGCACAATACCCTATGTGTTGTAAGTCAGCGACCCAACAAAACAATGAACTTCGGTTGCATTTATAAAAATGGACCACAATTAAGACACAACGGTGTCTATTTCAACTTTTACTTGGGGCATGAAGAAAGAGAATTTCTGGTGTATCCAGATAATGCTGCTTCTTGAAACAATGCTGCTGCTCTGATAGAAATGAGGGAAATAATTTAGGAAAAAAACAAGCATTGTTGTAGGAGGTAGAAAATTCTGGATATATTTCAAGATTATTATTTTTTCTCCTGGCAAATATACGTCTTGTAAACACAGCAGGATGTTCTTCAACAGTCCAGCTGGGGTTTGGGGGTTTTCCTCCAGGGATGATGTACAGACCCACTTATTAGCAGTACTACATACAAAAATAGAGTTAAGAAAAATCTGTTCATAACTGTAGGGTGGCGATATTAACACCCACCACTGTTTAGACCAATAATATGGACCCCATAGTCAGATTCTGAAATTTTGATGATTTTTTTTTTTTTTTTTTACCTGGCGTTGATGGCCTTTCAAGCATGTTTAGATGATGATAGATAAACGCTTGACTGTCATGAACCGTGTCCATATCAATATCTTCCTCCTCTTGAGAATTTGAGAACTAGGAACAAGAAATATCTTTTACTATGCAACAAGTGTTGAGCTCCAGCATTGAATACGTTTTTTGTATGCAACGCTACAGAGTGATTTTGGAATCTGTCTTCATTCAACAATACCATGACTGGGCAAATCACACTGTTACAAATTAGTCTGTGTTGCTAAACAGATACAGATCTTGCTATAAGCTATTTCTCTTAATTAATCGGTTTCATTTAGTTTCTAATAACAACATGTTTAAAACCACCCATAGCATGTTAAAGTGTAAAAAACAAATATATTATGTTGCCTGGAAGCATTTTGCAATAAAGTGTTAAATCCACATTTGTAGAAATGTATCTGCAATATTTAAGAACATATTCTATAACAGTTTTCACCAGAACAGCATACCCCATAAAACAGTAGAGATATAGAATAGTGTGAATGCAGTATCCATTTAGCACCAATGACTTGCAGTGTCTTAAGCACTCTAATCTCATTGGAGCTACTCCTGTCTACTAAATTATGGCTATCAACTAAATGTAATCAAGATTTGGAAGTATGCTCTTCTGATTATTCCATGTAAATCATTTTTCCACTAAAATTTCACACAATTAAACAATTGGCATTAAACATCAAGTCTTGTCAATTCTTTACATCGCTGTCAGTTCATTTTTAGTTTAGTTTATTTTGCTTTCTAGGTGCCTTGGGAATAGAAAATGCATCAGAAAGTTGCACATCAGAATACTAGGTATGAACCCAATGACAAGACACCCTGTGGTCAAATTGGCATTTCCAAAGATTCTCCTTACTCTGATTTTTAATCTGACTTTACTGCTGTCCTCTTCCTTCTCCAGTATCTGACCAGGTTCCAGCGGAGATCCTAGTGGGGGTTTCTGCTTTTCTCTTCATTCCCTGTTGCGGGACTGGCGCACTGCATGGCAACTCACTGGCAAGGTGCTCATCTTCCTGATATAGAAACAAAGAAACCATGCAGCATTAAAGGATCATCTGGTATGTTTTTAGCTATGATATGCATTCTAACTTTCCCAAGTTTGCCAATATGCTGCACAGGTACAATACACCTGACCTACTCTGCTGGTCTAAAAACTGTCACCTTTAGACTAGATCAAAACCAAACAAATACACGTAAGTCACAAAGGTCAGGGCAGCAGAACTGGAGATAAAATACTATTGGGTTGAGGGAAAGGGTCCACCTTCATAATATTAACAATTGCACTGCAGTTATCGTGTATTTTTGTAGTTATTCTGTTTTCACTGTGCATAATTATACATTTCACCTACTTAAGTTATATTACTGGGCAGGCATGTATAATTGAATGTACAGCTAGCCAAATGTTTTGCATCGCCTACAATTTTAGGATTGAGACATCATTAATAAAATAATAATAATAATAATAATAATAATAATATGGCTCCCTTAGACACAGACAGACACAAATAATACAATACATGGATGAAGGCTATATTTGTATCCTGAGCCATTCCAAAAAAGGCATAATAACCACAGTAGTGACAAAAAAGTGATAATTCCTCTAGAGGAAAATATACTTGAACTTTGACCTATTCAACTTCGAGTCCATCACTTCAATTCAAACACAAAATGTCTTGTTTTCAATCACTCGACAACACCCACAGTACAGAAATGTTCATTAATGATCAACAAAATTAGAATACATTAAAAAAAAATGTAAAGCTTGGTACATTCGTATCTCAGAGAAACTGGAGAGGAACAGGAAATTAAAACAAGGTAAAGGCAGTCATCCAATAAAGCTGAAGCACTAACGGATAACGACATAGAACGTCTGTACAGCACTGAAACACACGTGTTTTTTAAAAAAAAAAACAACTGTACTGCTGAACTTCGTCTTTATTATTAGCATCACAAGGGTACCCATAAAAATAATAGATGGTCCTCTTCAGTGAGTTACAGGGAAACAATTCATCTCGGGTTTCTGTGTCACTTTATAAACGACTCGACAATCAGTCTCGTAATTTATGACGTCACAGAAACCCTTGTAACTCACTGAAGCTCATCTATTATATTCTCTCTCTCTCTCTCTCTCTCTCTCTCTCTCTCTCTCTCTCTCTCTCTCTCTCTCTCTCTCTCTCTCTCTCTCTCTCTCTCTCTCTCTCTCTCTCTCTCTCTCTCTCTCTCTCTCTCTCTCTCTCTCTCTCTCTCTCTCTCTCTCTCTCTCTCTCCTCTCTCTCTCTCTCTCTCTCTCTCTCTCTCTCTCTCTCTCTCTCTCTCTCTCTCTCTCTCTCTCCTCTCTCTCATACACATACATACACACACATATATATATACAGACGTGCTCAAATTTGTTGGTACCCTTACAGCTCATTGAAATAATGCTTCATTCCTCCTGAAAAGTGATGAAATTAAAAGCTATTTTATCATGTATACTTGCATGCTTTGGTAGGTCATAGAATAAAGCAAAGAAGCTGTGAAAAGAGATGAATTATTGCTTATTCTACAAAGATATTCTAAAATGGCCTAGACACATTTGTTGGTACCCCTTAGAAAAGATCATAAATAATTGGATTATAGTGATATTTCAAACTAATTAGTTTCTTTAATTAGTATCACACATGTCTCCAATCTTGTAATCAGTCATTCAGCCTATTTAAATGGAGAAAAGTAGTCACTGTGCTGTTTGGTATCATTGTGTGCACCACACTGAACATGGACCAGAGAAAGCAAAGGAGAGAGTTGTCTGAGGAGATCAGAAAGAAAATAATAGACAAGCATGGTAAAGGTAAAGGCTACAAGACCATCTCCAAGCAACTTGATGTTCCTGTGACAACAGTTGCAAATATTATTAAGAAGTTTAAGGTCCATGGAACTGTAGCCAACGTCCCTGGGCGCGGGCCGCAAGAGGAAAATCGATCCCAGATTGAACAGAAGGATAGTGCGAATGGTAGAAAAGAACCAAGGATAACTGCCAAAGAGATACAAGCTGAACTCCAAGGTGAAGGTCAGTTTCTGATCGCACCATCCGTCGCTTTTTGAGCGAAAGTGGGCTCCATGGAAGAAGACCCAGGAGGACTCCACTTTTGAAAGAAAAACATAAAAAAGCCAGACTGGAATTCTTGAATTTGCTAAAATGCATATTGACAAGCCACAATCCTTCTGGGAGAATGTCCTTTGGACAGATGAGTCAAAACTGGAGCTTTTTGGCAAGTCACATCAGCTCTATGTTCACAGACGAAAAAATGAAGCTTTCAAAGAAAAGAACACCATACCTACATGAAACATGGAGGAGGCTCGGTTATGTTTTGGGGCTGGTTTGCTGCGCCTGGCACAGGGTGCCTTGAATCTGTGCAGGGCACAATGAAATCTCAAGACTATCAAGGCATTTTGGAGCGAAACGTACTGCCCAGTGTCAGAAAGCTCTGTCTCAGTCGCAGGTCATGGGTCCTCCAACAGGATAATGACCCAAAACACACAGCTAAGAATGGATAAGAACAAAACATTGGACTATTCTGAAGTGGCCTTCTATGAGTCCTGATCTGAATCCTATCAAACATCTATGGAAAGAGCTGAAACTTGCAGTCTGGAGAAGGCACCCATCAAACCTGAGACAGCTGGAGCAGTTTGCTCAGGAAGAGTGGGCCAAACTACCTGTTAACAGGTGCAGAAGTCTCATTGAGAGCTACAGAAAACGTTTGATTGCAGTGATTGCCTCTAAAGGTTATGCAACAAAATATTAGGTTAGCGGTCCCATCATTTTTGTCCATGCCATTTTCATTTGTTTTCTTATTTACAATATTATGTTGAATAAAAAATCAAAAGCAAAGTCTGATTTCTATTAAATAAATAAACAATGGTGGATGCCAATTACTTTTGTCAGTTTCAAGTTATTTCAGAGAAAATTGTGTATTCTTCGTTTTTTGTGGAGGGGTACCAACAAATTTGAGCACGTCTGTATATATATATACACACACATACATACATATATACATTATGTATATATGCATATATACAGATTTTATTTATTTATATATATATATATATATATATATATATATATATATATATATATATATATATATATATATATATATATATATATATATATATACACACAGATAGATAGATAGATAGATATACAGATAGATAGACAGATAGATAGATATGCACATAAACACATAATTTCACGTTTTTCTGATAAACATATTAAGAAATTCTTACACTGTTTGGAAAGCATATCATGTGTCCATATGTGTTTGGCTTGTTTGTCAACTCTGCATTGCTGGCTCCTGGTTCAGTTTTGATGGTAGGGTTAAGCACGGCTTTCTTTTCCTTAAGATTGAGGACTAGCCCAAACTCAGGCAAAGGCAGGCATGATGGTCTACTGAGGCCAAATAGAGTGTAATACAGATTGACAGCATCACAGCGAAGTTTCCAATCATGGGAGGTGCCTGTAAAGAAATAACAATTCAAAATCTAGTTACATGGTGAAGGTGGTCTGGCTCTAGAAGGGGGAGGCTGCAATAGGCTGCAATATGATCTGATGCATCCTGTTAAGCTTTTGAAACACTGAAGTCAAATAAAAACTTTAGGCCTGATAAATAGCCTATTACAAGTGATGCAACAAGATGGCTTCAATTTAATCTACCGTGATGAGACACAGATGCCAGCATTTTCTTAGACCCCAGAATGGAGCTGTAAACTCTGACACATTAAAATTTACGATGTAACAAAAGAACAAGTCTCCTCTGTCAGAAAACACACACACAAAAAAAACTACGGTTATATAAATGATTCTTTCAACATTTGCCAAAGGTTTTCTACTTCTGGAAAGAAGTGTGCCCAGTAATTAAAAGCAGGTCAAAAGTAGACCTTTGCATCTACCAAACAACGGCTGTTGTTATCCTCGTGTAGGGAAACTACAAAACAAGATTTGGTGCAACATAAATGAGGCTACCACTCTGTAGTTCTGTTCCCAGAAGCTGTAATTTAGGTTGACTGAAACAAAAAAAAGGCTGCTCTCACCCGCACTAAAACTATGCACAAATCAAAGATAAACAAGAATAAAAAAGAAATATTTAAATTTAGGCCTACATTTAGTAGGTCAAGTAATATTATTGACTGTTTACACACAAAATGTATATACAGATAAAAAGTACACACACACGAATGCACACAAACATGCATGTACAAATACGCATACACATACTGTGATTACCTATATGTTTAACTAGGCACGGTACTAAAGAGAATTAAAAGACAAAGGTTCTTTATTTTAGAAGACTAAATCTAAATTCAATTTTTAAGAAGTTCAAGTCAAATGGAAAATTATGATCAAACTTATGTACAGTACGCACCTTTTTTTTCATAAACTGCCTAATAAAATACTCTTCCTCCTCCTCTTCGGTTGATGCCACACTTTACATGTCTTCCCTAAACACAGCCATTTTTTTTTTTTATTACTAGGTAAGAGCAACAGTGGGGTGAGAGGGTATTTTCGCTCTAAACTGAATGCTATAAAGTTTTTTTTGTTTGTTTGTTTTTTTACATTATTTTACATATTATTTTACATTATTATAATTTTTTTTTTTAGATAATTATTTTATTTTTGCATTTCTGATTCGTGCTCCTATGACCTTCAGAAGTACTCAGGAAGTGTTCAGATTTTAACTTTCCAGCTGAAACAAAATACATAGCTCGAACTAATCCGTAAGCACCGCATTTTTTGGTGAGTTTGTCTGCTGCTAAAATATTTTTAAAACGCAGTGTAAATAATTTGTAGTAATTTTAGATGAGTTTCTATCTAATTATGTAGAGGGCAATATGCCTCGCCTCACGACATTGTACGGCCAGCTGACATTAATTTTTTGAATGCGTCAATGGGGTCCATTTTTTCCCACTCCCTCTCTGCTAAAATCTGCAGTCTTGCCATGTGTGCTGCCCCGTGTCAATATTCATGCTGCGTTCAGTGTGAACACAAAAAATCCGCTTGCCGCCCGCACTGCGTCCAGTGTGAATGAGCCTTAAGCCTTCTAGTGTCCAATAATCCACTACATAAGAATGGGTCAACTGATTCTAAGAAATGTATTTGACAGGAAATGGTCAGTAAGATTTAATACCTATTTAGACTATTGCATTGTAAGTATATTTCTTACTACGTGTCATTTACCAAATCTTACATAATTGTTACATTGTGCATTTTATTTACAGCCATACAAATGATACAACGTAAAATATTTTAGTTGATGCATTTTAATTTAGCACACCTAAACCACATAATCCTAGTGTTACTGCAATGATGCATGGAACACCAATTGTAATATGGTACTATTAGCAAAACACAACACAAAAATACATTTGTTTATTCTGTCATTGGTTGCGGTAATTCTTATACAGTCTCATTGATTGAATACTGTGTTATATGATATTTCAGTATTATTAAAGTTTTAGTGGCATCTTCTCCTGCTTTCACCTCAGCTGTGATCTGGAACGCACATTGCAAGTTGTTTAAGGACATAGCTGGATATTCATATATCATTTACAGTTGTAGCACGTTTACCTGAATTCATCAGTTTCCATAGCTGGTCAACAAGGGCCTCGTTGCAAAGTGAAGACTCGGACATCTTGGTAAATGGTGGATTCTTTGCCAACATGCTCAAGATCTTATGTCTGAAATGAATTCAAAGCAAATAACAGTTTGACAATCATTAGGAGCATTATCTAATATAATTTAGTCTTTGCAAAAGTGTTAATGCCAGCATTTGAAGAAAAGACACAGAAATGCTCAATTCATGCCGGTAGTACGGTTTAAAATATGTTATTATATGATTATATACCCTTGGATGAAAGGGAAATTCTAATCCATTTATATTTTTTTTATAAAAAGATAAAGCATTTGAATTACTAACCTGATGTAAGGTACAGGATCATTCTGCACCATATTAAGCAACCACTGAAGTTCCTCGGAACTCCTGTCAACTAGCAATAAACAAAACAAAGAAACTTTACGTTTGCTCTAAAACATAAACTTTGAGTGGCTTCTCATCTACACAAGACCCATGAATTTGATTAATGAAATTTATATTAGCAGAGCAGTTAAAACATTGAATTTACAGCTGCTCCCGTGAGGATTCCCAAATCTTTGGAAAGGTGGAAACATACTCTTCCTAAATAAATGGTTCCATTTACACTAAAAGGTAAACGGAATATCAAGAGTCAAAGCACCCTGCCAAGGGTGTAATAATGTCTCCAACTGAGCATTTTCCTTTGCTGGACAGAGGCAGGACAACAAAAACTTCAAGAGGAATTTTGCTTAAAATATTATTATCTATTTCTTAGCAGACGCCCTTATCCAAAACAGAAGCATGATGCCAAGTCATTAGCCACACACTTGCTTACGATTTTGCTTACGATTGTAAGTCGCCCTGGATAAGGGCGTCTGCTAAGAAATAAATAATAATAATAATAAAAACACTTAGGCACCAGACTCAGATCAAAGCCAAGATATAGATCACCACAAAATAAATCTTTATAAACTTTAACCATTTGGTCTGAACAACCATATATATATGTCACAATCAGTGCTGGGACGAACACAGGATTTTCATGTTCGGATATTTAAATATTCATTCGTTTTTAAAAAGTAATAAAAGCTTTGCTCAGAAAGCAGGCAGAGACAGCATAGCTTGCAGGGGGGGTGACCCTTTATTTTAGAGCAAGAATTTACAATATGCAACACGTTAAGAAAAACATCCCAGGTGTAAAGAACACATTGTGTACGGCTTACACAGTGAATTAACTACAACACAAAGGATGCCAAATAGCAGTTCAAGTTAAACGTTGTTTTGTGTATTCCCGAAATATAGTAGATAAAATTAACATCGCATTTTATTTACTTTTTTCATTCGTTGCCATTGACATTTCTTCGCAGTAAACAGTGGCTAGACACGTTTTCATAAAGTAATAACATGAGGTTTACTTCATTTAACTTTAATCACTTCAAATAAAACAAAACGTGGAAATGGCGTTGTAAAATGAATGGGGGAAAAAACTCACTGTTTTGGTTCTCGTTTATTACATTCCACATAACAGAAAGTCGCAAACAAAAAATATAATATATAAAATTTATATAAAAACCACTACACAACATTTCCAGCAAGTTGGGCACTGTTTAAGTGAGGCATTTCAGAATGACACGCTTGCCTTTTTTCTGTCCCGTGAGATTCTGACTTGCTCTAAAGCAGGCCAACATGTTTTTGACTGGCGTGCCATAGAGATCACTATGTGTGCACGCACATGATCTGGTTTGTCAACTTTTTGCTATCTAAAACTTTTAAGAGGCTTAAGAGCTCTATATATTAACATCACATATCATACGATATGTGATGTTAATATATAGAGCTTATATATTAACATCACATATCATATAGAGCTATTTGCCATTTTTGAAACTGTCGTGCAACTTCTGGTGAGGTAGTAAATAATGCAGGGTACTTTAGTTGGAACACTTTCTATGTCAACTGTCTAGGTTTTTTAAAACCAAAATTGGGAGGGATAATAATCTTTGGCTCCAATATCAAAACTGTTTACGGCACATCTGTTTACCTAAAATTATAATATATCATTAGTGCTTTGTAAAAAAAAAAAAAAAAAAAAAAAAAAAAAAAAAAAAGTTTAATTGTAGGGATGGGTCAGTGCAGTCAAATACACGATTACACGAAAAAAAAAAAATACAAAAAACAACTATTTGATTAGCATATTACATATTCCAGTACACGAAAAAGATTTATATTAGCTACAAGTAGAAGCAAACGTGTCTTTAAATGCTGGTGCTTGACAGCTGTTCAGAATCAGTGTTAAACCCTGTGCGTTCATGTGAATGAGATTGGCATATTAAACGTAACGATTCTAATTAATCATGCAATGCTTGTAACAGCAAAATTCTACAGTAAACGTATTCTGTTTGAAATTGTTGCCTTGTTTTCAACTAATGTTAACAGATCCCTAGCTTGAGTTCCCCTAATGACTGCACACAGCCGCTGTTGCTAGGCAACAGCGGGAGGTTGTAATTCCAAGATGGAGTTCTGGGAATATGATAAACCATGAGAACTAAATTTCCTACATCAACAATATCCAAGTGAGCTGTAAACTATTAAGCATACCTTGTATATAAGCATACCTTGTGTGTAATCAACAACTGCTTCCAAGGCAGCAAGACGAACATCCACAAACTGGCCATACTCGGCATAGGATTTAAAAAGCGAGGGATCACTGGGAATGTGGCCATTCTTCTGCAGGATTCGGATAGCTCTCAGGCAACTGGATATCCAGCAGGTTTATAGAAACAAATAAAAAAACAGTAATTAAAATGATAATAAATCATTGTGCCTAAAAGTTTAGTTGTCAAAAATATGCAGACCAAATATAGATGTAAGCCTGTGTATAGTGTAGGCTAATCATATTTTAACCACTAGACTGCCATGCAATGTAAGTAATGCAAAAAAAAAAAAAAGGATTTTCTATTCTCTTTTAAAAATGGAATTTCCCTTCAATTAACCTTGACTATTATTTTTTAAAAGGGACTAGTAATTGTTCAAGAGTTTCCTCTGTGCTCCACTCAATTCAATTGTGGTCATTCTCTCCAGTCAGTTCAACCCTAGCATTGCACCGCTTACTTCCATGTAGGCAGGGATTGTAAAAGTAAGCAATCTTCTCCGATCAGTGGAAAAATGGTTTTCAGGGAATGAAATGGAAAAATGTAGCTACTCTTATAAAAAGGAAAAAGTTTAGATAAAATCCATGTGCTTTTATTCAATATGCTTACTGGTGGCATGATTTTACTCCATATTCGCTCATACTAGCACATACAGCCTTGCTTTACACTGCAAACCTCCACCCCATATGGCTTGGACTGACAGGAGATAATGTCTGTGATTAACTTCATGAAACTCAGCACACAACTGAATCACTTTGACAATTATAGTCACTTTAGCTGTTAATAAAAAATAAATGCTGGTGTAAAAGAAATCCAACTTTTGGACCTTAAAGGAAAAAATAAGTTAAAAAAAAAAAAAATCGGTGGCAGTCAAGGGGTTAAAAGTTGAGTCATTTATAAAAAATAATGGAGACCTTCTTATGATGGTTTTTCTGATTTACAATATCAATTTGTAATTAAACAGAAACACTTATTAGTCTGTAGAAAAATGCTTTTCACTGAAACATTCATAATTGAGTTTCTGCTTCCATTCCAGATTTTTTTTTTTTTTACAACACCAAAACTGTTTTTACTTAATGTACAGGCTTCCAAGGTTATGTTTAAGTTCCTGAGTTGCACCATTGAAATACCAAATACTGAGTATTCAATGTGACTAATATTTGTACTCATAGTTATTTAAGGTTTTATTGCCTCATCTCCGGTTCTAACCTAGTTAAACATGAAGGCTATACTCTATGATCTTTGACCACTCTACGCAATCCGCCAACAAACCGTAAACTGATATATAGCACAACTCATTTTGCAATGTGAACACAAACAGGATGAATACAGGACAAACCTACAGTAACTAGTTTCACGATTAGTCACAGGGTTTGGGGAAAGCCACTGAGGGCAAGATTCATTTAGTCACATCCAAATTTGACATTTGATTTCAATTTAGTCAGGATATTCCCGACCCTATTGGTTGAGTTTGTGCCACTTGCTGAGCTACCAACACCACACCCTATACAGCAACTATCCAGGTACTAACCAGACTCAAGTTATGTGTTATGCGTTGTGGAACATGAATATGCTTGCTTTGTTCAAGCCAGGATAACATCAGGAAAAGGACATTACCTAACAGTGATGGTGTTCCTGTAGCTTGGCAGCAGCTTCTCCATGTTTAAAAACCTGGTAATCTCCTCTAGAATAAGCTGGATGTCAGCATTTAAATTGTCCAAAGTGCGCACCTCGTTGTTTATACTGACGGCAGGTGTCACAGAATTGGCAAGGGCATCGATCAGTTCAACACGATAGTAATTATCAGAAAACTGAGGGTAGAGGGAGATTAACGCAATTACTTTATATTGTCATTACTATTTCATTAGCTTTGTTATTTTTTAATACATGCTCATAGTGTGCAATTTTGAATTCCACTGTGGAATTTATTTTACAATGGGTAACACTGTAGGACATTTCCATTTGTGTTGATTGTTAAGACTTCAAGAAGCAGAAATTAGTCTTGCACTTGTGTCCCAGACTGAAATAAAAAAAAATAAAGTCTAATTTCAAAATACAGTATTTCACCTGGGTGTAATGCTTGAAATTTAAACAAAATAACATACAAATATGTCTCTGATTGACCTATATGTTTTTGTGGATGTTGAAACCTTATAGTTAATAAATAAATAAATAAATAAATAAATAAATAAACAAACAAACAAGCTAAGGTCCAGACCCAATTTCTAAAACAAATGTAATAATATGGATTTTGTTGCTTCAGGGCCATGCTGTGTAAATACAACACGAAGCTGCCCCTACCTTGTTCTTCCTGTTGTCATTGTATTTGATTAGGTCTAAAATAAAGTTCAACACATCCTTTGGGCAGAGGTTGTGCACATCTCTAAGCAAGGCCATAGCCACTGGCATAGTCTGAGAAGGAAACAAATCTAAAATTAGATGCTGCATAATATACAATTGTGAAATACAACAGAAAAAAGTTGATTTATCAATGACGACTAATTAAAGTGCATATACATTTTTGTTATGGGGGGGGGGACACGACAAAACAAGCACACTCCATGCACTACCCTGAACAGTAAAAAGAATAAAGGTTAGTTTGAGACATGTTTAAGTGTGGTTCTGTTCACATTCCCTAATATCTGGATTTGAAACAGAATTTGCATCAAATGAATTGAACTAAGATGACTTGAAAGGGTGGTCTTCACTTTGAGGGTATCTGAGTAACTCCAAATTGACAAAAAAAAACAAAAAAACATTTGACTTCACTTCAAAGTGAACTCGAGTGAACACAGCCCGCTCCTTCTCCACCCTTGCCATTCAGTGGTGGAATAACCTGCCCACGGATATCAGGACTGCCCAGTCCCTGCCCAGTCCTCTGCCTCCTCAAGACACACCTGTTCCGACAGCATCTGTAAACCTCACAACCTTCGACTATGCAGCACCCAATTGTATCAGTATTTGCATCATCTTGTGATGCACTTAACTGCTCTACACATTGCTGTATTCTACTACTGCTCTCAATTATAAATATTCTTTGTATTTTGATTTTACTCTTAAAGGTAGCTGTATTCACATTTTTTGTAATTACTCATTTGAAATCACTCCTCCATTTATTGTACTTACTATTTGCTCTAAATGGAATTTACTTTTATAAGCAAATATTTTTACTTTAAGTTTAACTGCTCTTAGTCGAAATCGCTCTCAAACATAATTTACTTTATATTTTCTCTTATTTTGAATTCGCTCCTATTTACTACTGACTATTATATCTTATAAACTGCTCTTACATGTAATGTGATTTTTTGTAACAGTTGTAAGTTGCCCTGGATAAGGGCGTCTGCTAAGAAATAAATAAATACATAATAATAATAATAATAATAATAATAATAATAATAATAATAATAATAATAATTGGTGTCCCTAAACTAATTTTTTGACTGGAGTAAAGGCTTTGGATAATGCCTTTTGTCATTTAATTCAGCAGCAAATCCCGGACACCTGCAAGCTCTATTGAATGCCCACACACTTTGTAAACATTTTTGGTTAAGTATGTATAAAAGTTCAATAAATATATTAAAAACACAAGTCATGTTTTTCTAATACAACACAAATATAAAAATGGAAACCTTTTGCAGAAAGTAGCTTTGAAAGGCCATAAAGTTATTGGTCTTAACAATGTTTGGGCAACTCTTGCAGCAAAACATTCGAGTGAAGAGTGACTTCATAGCTGGGGGGCCTGTCCATGTGCTCACCATTGAGTTTGCAATCTGAAAAAACAAACAGTAATGAATGTTACGTAGGTGGAAAGGTATAATATTGGTATGCTTTCCTACTAACAAAACATGCGTCAAAGAACTTTAATCCTTTAAAATTCTTCTTCTTTAGGAAAATGGGTACTTTGTTAATTCTACAGGGTGATGCAAACTTTTGGCCATAGCTGTAGGTAAAAGGTAGGTAAAAGGTAAACATATTTTTAATTGAACAAACACACCTCAATTTTAACATAAGGTGATATATAGAACAGAACTGGCATGGTAACCATAACTACAAGCGACAACAACAGAGGCCAAATTCCCTCCTAGAATGTCCAGGTGTTGTGTGCAAGTTGTAAACAAGCTCAAGGTCAAAAAGAGAAAGTGCAGTCTTCGTTTCTGTAAGATAATTCCATAAACTTGAAAGAAAACCTGAACACTGTTAAAAGGACTTAAAAAAGTAACTATATTATTAACTTGGGGCCACTGAAGAAAGGAAATGTTACATGAATTAATTATGGACTGATTTGGCCTGCCGGATTGGTCATATCAATGCACGAGGAGTTTCATTAAATCAAAGGCCTGAAAGGACACTGCCCAACTAAGTTGTCACACAATGGAGCAACGCTCCAAAACTAACTGAGGATTTTGCATTAAACTAAAGAATAGAAAAGGGTTACAGAAAACATACCTGGGGAATCCAATAAATGTATATTTGCAGAAAGGTTGATATTTGTGAAATGTAAAGGGGTGTGTTTTAATTACCTAAAGAGCTGAAATAATATTTTATGGGAGTGACTTAAAAAGTGAGAATAACATAGCGATCTAAGAAACTGAGTGAAGGAGCTGGAATAAATAAGACCAAATTAAATGGGTGTGAAGTTACTGTACTATGGATTCTAATTAACAGATATATTTTAATCACAGATTGTCAAAGAATGATTTCATAATCTCTTATTAATTGAAATTCACTGAGATCTTATTTTGCTATTTACTGACTCATTTACTCAGTTATGCTGCTTGCATATTCATATTATATTTACTGATTTAAGAATAGTACTAATTCTTAAAGAAAAATTATAGACAATTGCTGAATCATTTCTCTTGATATTTTCATTGAAGCTGAGATATTAACTGAGTATTGGTTATTGCTGAACTTAATGTACGGATTTATGCTACTTTGATTATTTCACAGAACAGCATTCTTTTTTAAGCAGTTAAAAAATGTTGAATATGTACAAGCAAACACTTTTAAACAAATTTTTTACAAAGTAAAAAAATAAATAAAAAAACTATTCTGTTTACAAAACTGATGCTTTAGTTTAAATCAGCCATCATTTGTGCAAAATTTGCACGTAAACAAACAAACCTCTACATACTTTTTTTTTTTACTGTGGTTTATAAACGTCACTTATTTTAGACTGCGTCAAGCCTTTTTCAGGTTAAACAAATCGACCCGTTCCACCAAGGTAAGCCATTTGTTTTTATCTACAACTTTGTTGTGTTAATTTGCCTTGATTATTTCGCTGGCACTACAATGAGGGAAACTACAATGCTTATATTTATGTTTGCTTGGCTTGGGAAGTTGGCAGATGGCAGACAGCGGAATGGCGATATAACAGGTAAAAATAGCACTGTTATTATATTGGTGACATTTGTTCAGAGAGAATCGCTGGCGGTATAACGCGGAACAACTAATATGAAAAACATGTTATTCATATTACAACGTGTTTTCGATTTTTACCACATATAATGTAGCTTTTAATAAAGATCCCGACAACAGTTTTACGACTAAAACTATTTACTAGACACAGTGGAAAGATTGCAATAATTAAAGTTCACAGACAGAAAATGGCGACGGCTTAACCATGCTTTTAAGGTCCAAGATTCGCTCATGCGTAAAGACTCAAAGGCAAATGCTAACTTATTTCCTGCGACACCGTCTGTAGTCATCGTATGTGCAACCTGAAAGTCATTTGCAATCTGTGAAGTACCCGTTACGAAAATAAATATTTATACCTGTCAACACTAGCAAGTTGCTGTTTCCCGCGTTCTAAATACCTGTGTTCTTGAGAGAATAATGTGATTATGGGTGGGGGTAAGCTCGGACCGTCACCGTTACACACCTGTGGCAAAGTGGTTTGTAGTGCACAGGTGTAGAGGTGATGCAGTTCTTAACAACAACAGTCCAACAACCATTCCAATGGTGAAAATACAGCTGTATTTGTTGCTTTAAATAATAAGACTGAGTGTTGAGTAGTGGTTAGGGCTCTGGACTCTTGACCGGAGGGTCGTGGGTTCAATCCCAGGTGGGGACACTGCTGCTGAACCCTTGAGCAAGGTACTTCACCTAGATTGCTCCAGTAAAAACCCAACTGTATAAATGGGTAATTGTATGTAAAAATAAATGTGTAAAAAATAATGTAATTGTATGTAAAAATAATGTGATATCTTGTAACAGTTGTAAGTCGCCCTGGATAAGGGTGTCTGCTAAGAAATAAACAATAAATAAAAACAATAATAATAATAATAATAATAAATAATAATAATACACAGCAACGTGTAAAGCCAGTCAAAACCACGGGGATTCAGTCTCGAAAAAAAAAAACAACACAACAAACACTATACACAAACATGGTCATGAATCCCAACAGTGAGTGCTCCTTGTGCAAGTGGTGATTTATACAGCAACAATGAAACAGTAGTGCAGTCCGTGGTTGATGCTGGCTGAATAGTGACAGCTCCCAGATTCTATGAATGATAAGGGTGACAATTAATAGACAGACAGACACAACGAAAAAAACTCTACTTTACTTTAGTCTTTTACCGTCCTTTACAGGTCTTTCACAACCATACCAAAGGAACAGACCGGTTGGCCACATCCCCTGATATACCCTCAGTCACACCCCCTTTGGTAGCAAGTGCAATCACGTCTCCTCCAATCCATGACTGACACATCGCCTGCCGCAGTAAGGCGCCGACTTCTAGTATTGTGGCTTCGCCCCCTTTTTGGATGGCCGATTTCCGACTGACCCTGGAATGAACTGTCAAACCATCCAGTCTGGGGCACACTGTTCCTGTTATACCGTGCCCTCACAGGTCGGGAGGGAGATTGTTGACTCTGATTCATTCGCTCTCTGTCACAACACCATAACATTAAATCAAAATAGTCAATATTTTATAATAAATTATATATTACACATACACCATAAAATTGCAGCTGTGCTGCACTGAAACAAAAAAAATATTTATATACTGTATATATATATATATATAAGAAACATCTGCTACAAAAGGATAACTGTATATCCCAGTAGCTCTTCCATTCTGAGTGCAGGCTATCATTCCATTTAAACATAAACAAAGCAATTTGCCACATTTTAGGCCTGCTTTTCAGTCACATAGTGAACCGTAAATGTGATCGGGGTTGCAGAGACTTATAATGCACATTTCTATTGCACGTAGACCCAGGGGACTTTTTCGACCTCAAAAAAAGACCAGGGGTCACAAATAGAGATTAGATAAAGCGGCATTCAGGACAGAAAATAGGAGGCACTTAACACAGAGAATTGTGAGGTTCTGGAACCATCTCCCCCAGTAATGTTGTTGAAGCTGACACCCTGTGATCCTTCAAGAAGCTGCTTGATGAGATTCAGGGATCAATAAGCTACTAACAACCAAACGAGCAAGATGGGCTGAATGGCCTCCTCTCGTTTGTAAACTCTTATGTGGCAGCCCCTGTGGCTGCCGTGGGCCAGCACAGTAGTGTGAACGGGGTCTCTCATATAGTCAAGCAATTTGATCTAATTCACCTTTTTAGTTTTCTTTGCAGTAATTTACCGTAGCAGCCCATACTTCATGTTTCATTTTCCAAAGCTAACCCAATATGCCAGTCACAGAAGTTCCCTCTAACTGTGCAATTGCCATTGGCAGGTCATGGGCAGGAAATGGGCCATTTAAAACAGCTTGGGGTTCTGCTAGGGTTAAAGCAATTAAGGTATAATAAAAATCTATTGACTTTCAGTCGTCCTAGGAGTCAACCGTTATACTTGAACTGAAATGGAAACAGGATGTAGTTTGATGCAAGCTGCTAAATACACTGATGCCAACCACATAGTAATAATAATAAAAAAGTCAGATGCTTATTGATTAAAGAGGTTTTAGTTTGAACAAAGACTTAAAACAAGGTAATTGGATTCTGGCTGTGTTGCCAAGAATACTGCAGTTTCAGATTGTTAACTAATGCTGGTATCAATCCACCTATTATAAGAAGTTGTTACAGGTCCAGCAGGAGATATGACAATTCATATTACATTTCGTAGTCTACTTTTTGCATGATGAGTTTCACAATAGATTAAGAGTTTATTCTGCTGCTACATACCTTAACATGCAGATTTTAGTGATAAAAAACAATATCATAATTGGTTGTGTTTATACAATACATTACACTAATATACTGCAAGCAAAAAACCTATAGCACATTTGTAGGTCTACAAATGACTGTCAACAAAATGATATATAAAAGCAATAAGGCACGACAGGGTGTGGGATATACTCTAATATTCACACGCCCTGGGTGCATTATAAGTCACGAGGCAAAGCACCAGCAACCTCAGTAGACTGGCCGGGCTGCCTGTAAGATGCCCGGAGCTGCGTGGTCCTCCGACGCTGTAGTTCTGAGGTGGAGGATATCAATGTTTTACAGAAAACAATAACACACAGCGAGCGGCAAGTGCACCTCAATAATAATAACTGCGGCGACTATTCTTCTCAGGAACTACATTAGAAAGAAAACATCATAACATCCTGTTGGTTTATGTCAGTGATAACTCTGTGATCCATTAATAACCGTGTGGCTTATAATACGGAATGCTTTATCTACAGTTAATGCGCAGATATAGTTTCTTACCAAAAAGATAAAATAAGCAGCCTTTATTTAAAAATAAATAAACAAGTAAATAATATAAAATAAATAATGTGGAGCACATTAAGTAAGTGTGCTTCCTCTTTTAAATGAAATATTTCCTTGGCAGAGTTTGCAAATTCTGTTTTCTCCTGCTTGGTAAAGAAATTCCACCCAATGCTTTGCTTGGATGCCAATATCGAATTTTCAAAATATCTAACACGATAAAATTGTAAAACGAACGCAGTGTTTAAAATTAAGGAATACCACATTAAATCAGTCAGGCTAGTCTAGTTTAGCATTATACTCTGTTTACTTGTTTTACTTAAAGATTTGCACAGTATAGATCCATGGACTTTAATAACATAAGAAATGTTACAATGTTGAAATGTATGCAGCACCACAAGTTTCAACAAGAGTAATAACATGATTTCAGGCATGGACTTTAATAATCTACGTTAAAAGATCAAAACTACATAGTAAGTATCTTGTAAACAAGTACTTTAACATGAATTTAAGGATAACTTTAATACAATATCTCACCTTGGCAAGGCAGAA